>NC_056733.1:138063645-138754580 GCF_019279795.1 Protopterus annectens
GGGGAGCATAGCCCCCCACATTATGCCAGTAGTTTTTACTAAAGATATATATATCAATGCATTTTTAATGGATATACCTTCTTATAATAGTGAATATATTAAAAGTATGCGGGGGGGCTACACCCCCACACCCCCATTCTGGGGGACTGTGACCCCCCACACCCCCCTTATTTAGTATTCTCACTCCAGGGTTCCGGATGGTCACGCTTCAATCGATCCTTCCATTCTTACAGAAGGACGATTGGATGTGCTCTATAGATCTCAAAGACTCATACTACCACATCAAAATGGCCAGACCGTCCAGAGATCACCTGCGCTTCCGGCTGGGAGCCAGTCACTTTCAGTTTCGAGCTCTGCCCTTTGGACTCACCTCAGCCCCCAGGGTATTCACCAAATGCAATGCAGTAGTTGTGGCTCACTTGAGACGACAAAGATTCCAGGTGTTTCCCTGTCTGGACAACTGGCTCCTCACCGCCACCACCGAGCGTCACCTATTGCAAGCCAGAGACTATACAATCGGCCTTTGGTCCCATTTAGGGATATCCATAAACTTCGAAAAGTCTTGCTTATCGCCCTCACAGTGCATTTCCTTCATCGGAGCAGATCTAAATACACGATCGACACTAGTGAAACTCCCCCCAGTAAGAGCTTCAACACTCAAACAGCAGGTCCTTCATCTTCTGGTCAGCAAGAAAGCCCCAGCCAAACTGGTGTTAAAAGTGCTGGGACTGATGGCAGCCGCACTAATTGCAGTTCCTATGGGAAGGTTACACATGAGGATTCTACAATGGCTGCTCTTCGCACAGTGGTCATTCCAACACCTACCCCTAGCGCACGAGATAAGGATAACAGAATCTTGCAGACGGGACCTCTCATGGTGGGTGCGCGATCAGAACCTTACTGTGGGTCGTCCGTTTGTTCTACCCAGTCCAACAGCCACAATAACCACGGACGCTTCCCTGATAAGGTGGGGGGCCTTTTTCAGGGAAGAACAGTCCAAGGAGAATGGTCCAGCATGGAGTACACTCTACATATAAATGTTCTGGAGTTGAGGGTGGTGTTCCTGGCGTTGCAACACTTCCAAGCCCTCTTACCTCTAGGAACAGTAGCAGTTCAGACAGACAACATGTCTGTAGTCTGGTACATAAACAAACAAGGGGGAACCAGGTCTTACCCGTTATGCAGAGAGGCCATGAGAATTTGGCAATGGGTAGAGTCCACGGGTCGCTTTCTGATAGCAACGCACATCCCGGGGTCATACAACGTCATTGCGGACAGGTTGAGCAGAGCCATCCTGTTACCTCACGAGTGGTCCCTCAATTCACAGACGGCGGAAAAGATCTTCCGCAAATGGGGTCAGCCTTGCTGCGATCTGTTTGCTTCCCCCGTTGAATGCAAAATGCAGAAGCTACTTTGCCCTTCTACCCCCTCTGGGGGATGTCCCCAGGGACGCACTGATACACGATTGGCCCCCAGGTCTCCTATATGCATTCCCACCCACTCCATTGATTCCCAGATTTCTACAGAAAGCCAGGAACCTGGAAAGGACTATAATACTCATAGCCCCATTCTGGCCTCATCAAATATGGTTCCCCTTTCTTCGAGCCCATCAAATAGAGGAACCATGGATTCTGGACCCAGTACCAGATCTGCTGACACATTCGTCGGGAGTTCCTCACCCGTCTCTACAGTCCCTTCAAACTAGCAGCTTGGCTGCTCCGCTTTCCTGCTTAGCCAGGTCTCATCTACTCCCTCCGGCAGTTCAACACATCCTGGTTGCTTTTCATAAAGCTTCCACTACTAAGCTCTATACGAGTAAGTGGAAACGCTTTGTATATTGGGCATCTAGTCAAAACTTAGACCCCTTGGTAGCTCCTCTACATAAAATTTTAGAATTCTTATCCATCCTTTTTCACGAAGGAGCTTCTACTTCCACTCTAAGAGTACAGTTGGCGGCCATATCAAACTTCCATATTGGTGAGGAAGGTTCTACCATTATGTCTCACAGACTTTGTAAGGCCTTTATGAAAGGAACCTTCCATCTTAGACCGCCTGTCAGAAAACCTTTCTTTCCATGGAGCCTGAATTTGCTGCTGTCGCAACTCATGTTGCCACCTTTTGAACCTGCTTCGTCATGTCTCTTAAAGTTCTTATAGGTTCATAGGTTCATACTAGGCTATCTGCCCTGGGGCAATTATAAGCCTAGCCCGATTCTGTATGGCTTACGCCACCCCTTGATTTGAGTATACTGTGCCCTTTTTAAGGTTTAGTTTACTGTGCCTCTGTCTAATAGTGACACTGGAGTAATCCCTGGGACAAACCTACGATCCCCCATCCACCTATCGAGATTCTTCTTGCTCTGCCTCACATGAACTGGAATTCTATACAAGAGTGAAGGGAGCCTCTGGGTTATGAACCTGTCCCTCCGGCAAGTTCTGTTTATTTCTGTGCTGAGGTTCAAGTCCCTCGAGCATGTGGCTCTAAGGGATTTAGATTTACTGAGGTGGAGCATGTCCATTAATTCTGGATTTGACATAGCTTTGTATGTCAGGCATAGATCGCCTTGAAGTAGGCGGTATGCAACTGACTAGAGCTGGTGTTTTTTTTAACCGAGCAGCATATGGCATCTGTTTGAGACCCTTGATCCTCTTGGTGAGATACTTTTGGGGTCTTTCTAATTGCTGCAGGTGTCGGGTAAGGTACATCCCAAAAGGGGCATTGTATTCTATGATGGGCCTGATGAGGGATGAATAAAGGGGCATGATTACCTCTCTTGATCTAGATGTGAAACCCTTCGTGATGAGGTGGGCTATGTAGAAGGTCTTTCTAACCACTTTGGCAATGTGGTTTTCAAAGGAGAGAATGCTATCAACTTGGGTCCCTAGGTCCCTAATAACTTTCTCTGTACTTAATGGGTTTCCGCCTATGTGGTAATTTGTGGGCACATTGTTTTTGCCAAAGGGTATGACTATACATTTTTTGGCATTTAGCTTTAAACCATGGTGCTGGCACCAGTTATCTATCTCTGTGAGACCTTTTTGAAGAATGTTTGTGTCAGCTGGAGAGTTGATTGAGGTGCCCAGTTTGCAGTCGTCTGCGAACTTGGTGAGCCATAGTCCTCCCACGTTTGCCTGTACCTCGGAAAAGTATATACCGAACAAGAGTGGTCCCAGGACAGAACCCGGTGGGATGCCACTTGTGACCGGTTTCGAGTCTGACATGGCTCCAGCAACTCTCACTCTGTGGGTTCTGTCTTTGAGCCAGTTTGCGACCCATCTTGTGACATAGGGGTTTATATTTAAGATGGATAGCTTATCTATGATGCCCGAGTGGGGTATTGTGTCAAACGCCTTTGCAAGGTCCAGATAGGCTGTGTGGACTACCTTCCCTTCATCTATGGCTTTGGTGACTGTTTTGAAGAAGTCAACCAGGTTCAAAAGGCAGGATCTGCCCTTGACAAAGCCAAACTGGGTAGGATCTAGTATCTGTAGGTCCCCAATGTCTTTGTTTATGAGCTCCATGATGATCCTCTCCATAGCCTTGCAGACTAAGCTAGTCAGGCTTATGAGGCGATAGTTTCCAGGGTCCGTAGAGGCTCCACCTTTGTGGAGTGGGAACACTGTTGCTGTACGCCATTCTGTGGGCACATATCCTGTAGTGAGGCTGAGATTGTATAGCTGTTTTATTTGAGGGATTAGTTCCTCTTGGAGTTCATGTAGGACGCAACCTGGGACGCCATCTGGTCCCATGGAAGCAGTGTTTTTTGCTTTGGAGAGGGCAGCCTTCACCTGAGCATCAGAGATGTTTGGGAGGCAGCCCTCTGCCGGGATAGATACTTGCTCTTTTGGGGGGGGAGTTTGCACTGAACCTGTCTGCCAGGATATTGGTGATGTCTGTGGGTTCAGTGTATTTTTTGTCGTTTAGAATCAACTCAGAACAAGTCTGGGAGTTGCATCCCAGGTTTCTAACATAACTGAAAAAAGCCTTATGATTGTCTTTGGTGTCCTGTGCAATTTTTCTCTCGAAGCTGGCCTTGGAGGATTTTATGAGGGATCGTAATTTTTTGCTAGTACTGATCAGAGATGCCTTCCCTATTAGGGATTTTGCTCTATCATGTAGTAGCTTCCTCCTTGTCGTGGAAGACGCTGTTTCTCGTCGCCGTGACCTCAGCTCGTAGAGTCTCAGAGCTGCAGGCATTATCAGTCAGACCACCTTACTTGATATTCCATCCAGACAGGGTCTCTTTGTGTACAAATCCATCTTTCCTTCCAAAATTATGCTCAGTTACGAATATTAACCAGTCTATAGAACTCCCTACCTTTTTCAAAAACCATAATAACAAACTGGAGTATATGTTGCACAAGTTGGATGTTCACAGGCAGTTAAGATTTTATTTAGATAGGACCAAAGCTTACAGGAAAACGGATCAGCTCTTTGTCGCATTTGCAGACAATAAAAAGGGCATGGCAATTACTAAACATACACTATCTAAATGGCTTGCTGACTGTATAACATTTGTATACTCTAAATCAAAGCAATCCTTAACCACCAAACCTAAGGCCCATTCTACCAGATCCGTTTCCACTTCCTTAGCTCATGCGGCTCGCTTGCCTTTGGACACTATTTGTGCAGCAGCCACGTGGTCTAAACCACATACTTTCATCACTCATTATAGAGTGGACAAGGTTTCCAAGGATAGGGCATCATTTGGTTCCACTGTGCTTAGGAACGTTCTTCCATGAGTCACTTGGGGTCACGGAGCTAGGGACGCTACCCGTGTGTAAGAACAAACGGCGAGATTGAACACTCTTACATAAAGAAGTTATGTCCTTACCATAACGTTCCATGTAGAGTGTTCATCTCACCTTTATTCTTACATTCCCTCCCTTTCCCCCCCATGTGTTTGGAAGAACTGGTTGGATTAGAGTCTGATCGACATGTTTTGACCCCTTCCGGGGTATATGGTCCCGTGTGTCATGGGATATATGCTTAGACCATTAGTTATTGCTATAGTGAGAGAGTGTCTCTGAATGGCTGAAGAGAGTGTATGCTTCTAGCACCGCAGGTGTTGGATCCTTTGGTCTGGTTTGTTTGCAAACTAGATCTGAGTAATGGCAGGGAGGATTGTGGGATATGGGCTGGTCTCAAGCTTCTCTGAGATTCAGAGCTTTGCAATTCGGCCGACTCGGAGCCAAGGATCAGCTCCGAACCCATGTGTAAGAACAAAGGCGAGATGAACACTCTACATGGAACGTTATGGTAAGGACATAACTTCTTTTTAATGGGCATGGAGTGTTTTTTACCTTACCCGATGAAGATACATACAGCGTCTCGAACAAGGTCCAACAGCCGAGGGCATTGGAAAAGGAAATATTCAGGAGGGAATCCAGAAACCAGATACAGACCAAAAAATTGAACTCTTCAGTTTTAAACTTTTCAGACTATGAATTAACTCCAGCTGATGTTTTATTGTTGAACAAAGGTTTGTCCTTTATTCCTTCTCAAGGCAGTGACTTGAGTAATATACTTATGGACTTGAGAATGTTTGGGTGCACTGTTGCACTAAAATTAATGTTTAAAAATGATACTCGTGTTGTTCTAAATAATGTCAATAGATTGAAACGCAAAAGCTTTTTTGTTCCTAATCTACTGACACATGTTGAGTGTTTTATAAAGATGTGCGAAAGGGATTTGTATGATTCATTTCACTAGACAGACACGTAGATGCTCTTATTATAACTTAATTATAGAATAACAAGCATCTTTGTCTTTTCTTCAGAAGAACACTGATATATCAGTTAAACTGGCAGATAAGAGTGGGGGATTGTGTTGTTAAATACAAGAGACTATGATAAAGCAATGTTAGAGATGTTACAAGATATTAACACATATATAACCATTGATGATGACTGTTATAAAAATATTGTGAAACAAGTATGTGATAGTTTATATGACCTCCTAATGTGTAGACAGATTGATTATGAACTATATACCTATCTATTAGTTGAGTCTCCATTGATTCCGTACATAAAAGGACTACCCAAAATTCGTAAGAATGTTTTTCCACCCCCAATGCGCCCTATTGTGGCAGGAGATGGATGGATAACAGAGACAATGTCCGTATATATTGAATCCAAATTAGGACCTTTAGTGAGGAATATTCCCACTATTTTAAAAGACACTTATCAGCTACTAGATGAATTAGATCAATTTATTGAACAGTCATTACCATCAGGATGTCTATTAGTCACCTTAGATTTTAAGAGCCTGTTCACTTCCATACCCAATGAATATGGAATGGAAGCTATTAGAGACATTATAATGAAGTTAATATATTTAATAGTAGTGAACAGTTGCTAATCTGTACATTATTGGATATTGTTTTATCCAATAATGTTTTTATGTTCAGTGACAATATGTATTTGCAAAAATGGGGTGTCGCTATGGGCACCCCATGTGCTAATACTTATGTGAACCTTGTAGTATACTTTTGGGAGAAAGCGGTTTTGTTCAATAGTATTTACTATCCACATGTACTTCTATATAGACGGTTTGTGGACGACATCCTATTGATATGGGATGGTGATATTACTGCCTTGCATAATTTTGTTAGATATTTGGAATCCACAACGTATTTTTTGAAATTTACTATGCTACATTCAACTATGAAGATAGATTTTTTTGGCTATAGTCATTTCAAAAGATGTACAAGTTTTTTTGTCCACTGGTCTATATCGAAAGCCATGTTTGAAAAACACTCTATTACATTTCAGAGGTATGCATCCCAGATTCGTTTTTCCTAATATTGTTAAGAGTCAATATTATAGACTTAAGAGAATTTGTAGAGATGCCATAGAGTTAAATTAACAGATGAACTATATGGAAAGTCTATTTTTGGAAAGGGGATATAATAGATCCTTGCTTGAAAGAATAAAAGAAAATGTTTTTATGGATACTAATAAGACAGAGAAGAAGTTACAAATGAATGGTAGCTACCATGATAGATATAGTAGGAATACTAATGTAGTTTTTACTACTAGATATATGAATGATAATAGAAGTATAGTTGATATAATTAAAAAGAACTGGCATGTTCTTACAGTGGAGTCTACTATATTGGATATTGTAGGGGAATTCCCTAGATTTAGGTATAGTAATAGTATGAATCTTAAGAGACTTTTATGTATAGATCACAACACCAAAATTAAGAAGAAAGAGTGTAAGAAAAATCTAGATTTTGGCACATTCCCTTGTGGTCGATGTAACATGTAAAGAAATAACAGACACACAATTGTTCTGCCACCCTGTCCTAGATTATAAGTTCTTACCTAAATTTTATGCTACATGTAATGATAGTAATTGGATATATCTTGCTACATGTACTTCTTGTCCTTGTTTTTATGTGGGTATGACATCAAGGAGTCTGAAAGATAGAATATACAATCATGTATATGATATAAAATGATCTAATCAACAAAATGCACTTGCAAAGCATATAGCTATAGAGAAAGATCATCATTTTAGTTTTAAAGTGCTACAATTGGTAACTGAAAATAAAAGGGGAGGTGATAAAACGAACTATCTTGAACTGACAGAATTACATTGGATATTTAAATTGCGTGCACATATGCATCCTGGTTTAAATAATTTTGTGAGTATAAAACCAGTATTAGAAGCACAATCACGTAAATGATTTTAATAAAATAGGTTATGAAAACTATATACGTATATATATATATATATATATATATATATATATATATCTATATATATATATATATATATCTATATATATATATATATATATATATATATATATATATATATATATATACATATATATATACATTTCCCCTATATGAAGGAAGAAAATAATTTATAATTTATAATTTATAATTTTTATTTTTAGATATATATGTATATATATTTCAAGTATTATTATTTATTTACCTATTATGGCTTTATCTTGTTTTGTTTATGTTTGTGATTTATTTATAGTATATTTGATATAACATAGTCTATATTCATAGATATAGAGTGATTAGATAGTGTTTTAGTATGTATGATGTAATATATGGCTCTGCTATAAGTATATATTTTTAAATAGACAACTAACCAATTAACTGTTTTATTAAATTTGACTATAGAGATTAATTAAATGATTGTTTTAACGGTTCTTAATGTCTATATGATGAGTGTATATAAGTTGATGAGATGGATTGTTCTTGTAAGATCTGAAGAAGCATGTTTGTTGGTACGCAAAAGCGCTCATCTTTGTGTTTGGAACATTAAATCTATATTTTATGATCATCGTGGTGGTCCTGTCCTGTTTGTTATACATTGCTGTTTTTTGTCTCGATTTGGACCTTTGGGCCATCGTATATACCTTGTAATTTATTTTCAATGTGCATAATTCACAAAATAGGTCAGAAATGAATTTCAGAGATTAAAACTTGCTCAGCACTATTTTTTATTCATTAAAATATAAAACTAGGCATACAGAACACTCTAAATGATATTCACATAAACTAATATGTACGATATTGATAAAAAATTCAAATTACTATGGAAAATGTTTGAAATGGCAACTACACACACCACAAAACCAGCCTCACGTAATGCTACCACACCACTGAATCAAACACATAAATACACAAAGACATACTCGGAGGCTCTGAGTAAAAATTTACCTAAACAGCGGAGGCCTCCAAAGCAGACACCCAAACAACTGCTACCTCAAGACACCCCACAAGCAACACATAAACCACAAAATCAGTG
Organism: Protopterus annectens; assembly: GCF_019279795.1. NCBI lineage: Eukaryota > Metazoa > Chordata > Ceratodontiformes > Protopteridae > Protopterus > Protopterus annectens. The sequence goes on from NC_056733.1 coordinate 138,072,424, forward strand.
TGCAAAGCAGTCACAGCCCTTAAGGCCAAATACAACACAAAACATACTTGTCATAGGTGACTCCATAGTCAGGCACACTGACGTCCCACTCACCAGGCTGAACAAGGAGAGGGTCAAAGTTAGCTGCCTATCGGGCGCTAGAATCCGCCACATAACACAAGCACTCGGGTCACTCCACGGCAAGTACAAATATGACACAGTCATTGTCCATGCTGGTGTGAACGACCTGAGACGTACCTCCCTGGACTACATGAAAAGAGACATAGAGGAGCTCTCTGATTATGTAGCCCAGGCAGGTATGACCCTGACCCTGAGCAGTATCCTTCCTTCACCAAGAATGATGCCACAATATAGAGACAAGATGATCAGCTTTAACAATTGGCTTAATGTCTGGTGTCATTCAAAGGGGATCCAGTGTCTGTCTGCCTGGGATGACATGCTTGACAAGCCACGCTGTTTCGCAAGGGACGGCTTGCACCTGTCACCCCTGGGATTCCAGATATTGGCTAAGGCTCTTGCCACCCCCATAGTACCTTTTTTAGGCAAGGCTCAAATTCTAAACCTACCACCCTAGAAAACAAAAATGGGAAGAAACTGAGGGTAATGCTGCTCAATGCCAGAAGTCTAAATCTCAAAATGCACGCACTCGAGACCCTTCTCAGTATGGAGAACATCGATGTCTGCGCTGTAACTGAAACCTGGTTCAAGGCTCCTGAGAGCACCCCGGCACTATTAGGTTTTACCTCATATCATGCGTTCCGGCCCCAAATCCCGGACCACACCACAAAAGGAGGGGGTGTATCCATATTCATAAAGGATACCCACACCTCCAGGTTGGTGACAACGCACGAAGCTTCGGAAACCATCCAGGTGCAACTAACCATAGGCAAAACTGCTCTACAAATTGTAGCATGCTACAGGCCACCCTCTCAAACTCAGGAACCCACACAGCCTTCCTGAAGACACTGGAGGGTATAAATGTAGCTCCAAACATCATCATATTGGGTGACTTCAACTACCCGAATATAGACTGGGAACATTACTCAAGCCCTAACTTTCTAGCCCAACGGTTCCTGGAGTTCATAAATTCAAATGCCATGGAACAGCTAGTCACTGTTCCCACGAGAGGAGAAAATATACTAGATCTCATTATCACAAACATGGGGACAAAATGCTCCACACCGGAAGTATATCCCTCATTGGTGAGATCTGATCATAAACTAATCTCACTGGAAATCCACATCCCGCCCCCACCCCAAACAAAAAAGACCACAGTGAAGAACTTCTCTAAAGCAAACTTCACACTACTCAAGACTGGTGTGGTATCCTTCAAGGCCCCTGAGCCAGTGGAAACCACAACCCAAGCTGGAAGCCCTTACAAATGCCTTCTGTGAACACCTCCAGGACTGCATGGATCAGGCAATCCCAAATAAAACCAAGACTCTTTCCACAAAGGGCAAACGTCCAGTCTGGTGGACCCCAGCCATTAACAAACTTTACAATAAGAGGAGAAAGCTATTACATGATAGAACAAAATCCATAAAAGGGAAGTCACCCCTGATCATTACTAGTACAAAAAATACAAGCACTCATAAAATCAACTAAGGCCAATTTTGAGAGAAAAATTGCCATGGATTCAAAGGACAATCATAAGGCCTTTTTCAGCTATGTTAGGAACCTGGGTGGAAACTCCCAGATATGCTCAGAATTAGTCCAAAATGATACAAAAATCACTGAACCCACAGACATTGCCAACATACTGGCAGACAGGTTCAGTGCAAACTTCACCCCTCTCCCCTAAAGGAGAGATAACTATCCCAGCGGAGTGTAGCCTCCCAGACATCTCAAATGCGCAGGTGAAAGCTGCTCTCTCTAAAGCTAAAAACACAGCATCAATGGGACCGGATGGTGTCCCCGGCTGTGTGCTACACGAGCTAAATGAGGAATTAAACCCGCACATAAGGCAGCTGTTTAATCTCAGCCTTACCACAGGATACGTGCCCAAGGAGTGGCGTATGGCAACTGTGGTCCCACTCCACAAAGGCGGTGCCTCTACGGACCCTGGTAATTATCGCCCCATAAGCTTAACAAGTCTAGTCTGCAAAGCTATGGAGAGGATCATAATGGAGCTCATAAACAAAGATATAGGGGACTTGCAGACATTGGACCCGACCCAGTTTGGCTTCGTCAAGGGCAGATCATGCCTTTTGAACTTGGTCGGCTTCTTCGAAACAGTCACCAAAGCCATTGATGAGGGAAAGGCAGTCCATACAGCCTACCTTGACCTTGCAAAGGCTTTCGACACAATACCCCACTCAGGTATTGTAGAAAAACTTACCTGCTTAAATGTAAACCCATATGTCACAAGATGGGTTGCAAACTGGCTTAAGGACAGAACCCACAGGGTTAGAGTTGCTGGCGTTATGTCAGACTCCAAGCCGGTCACAAGTGGTGTCCCACAGGGCTCGGTCCTTGGCCCCCTATTGTTCGGCATCTACTTCTCAGAAGTACAGGCCAACATGGGAGGACTTTGGCTGACAAAGTTTGCAGACGACTGCAAACTGGGTGCCATAGTGGAAAGTGCATCGAACACGGATATCCTTCAGAAGGGACTCACGGAAACAGATAGCTGGTGCCAGAGCCATGGCCTGAAGTTAAACACCAAAAAATGTATAGTCATACCCTTCAGGAAAAACAAGGTAACCCCAAGCTACCATATAGGTGGCAATCCACTAAGCACAGAAGAGGTTATCAGGGACCTGGGGACCCAGGTTGACAGTGGCCTTTCTTTTGACACTTACGTTGCTAAAGTGGTTAGAAAGACCTTCTACATTGCCCACCTGATCATGAAGGGATTCACATCCAGATCTAGTGAGGTCATTTTTCCCCTGTACTCTTCACTTATCAGACCAATGATCGAGTACAATGCCCCATTCAGGATGTATCTCACCCGACATCTGCAGCAATTGGAGAGACCCCAAAAGTTCCTCACCAAAAGGATAAAGGGACTCCAAAATCTGTCATATGCTGCCAGATTGAAGAAACTCCAGCTCTATTCAGTCGCATACCGTCTGCTCAGAGGTGACATGTGCCTGGCATACAAGGCCATGTCCAACCCGGAATTAATGGACATGCTCCACCTCAAAAAATCCAAATCCACCAAAACCACTAGAGCAAGCGACTTAAACCTTAGCACGGATATAAATAGGGCGTGCTGGAGGGATATATTTATCATTCAGAGACTCCCTATGCTGTGGAATAAAATCCCGGTCCATGTGAGGCAGAGCACCTCGCTGGCTCTGTTCAAGAGAAATCTTGACCTGTGGATGGGAGATCGTAGGTTTACCCCGGGAATCATCTCTGTGTCACTGCTGGACAGAGGCACAACAAACTAATGGGTACAGTATTTTTTCATATAAGGGGTGGCGTAAGCCACAAAACTTTGGGCTAGGCTTATAAATGCCTTAGGGCAGATAGCCTAGTATAAACCTAAACCTATGAACCTATGAAATAAAGTCCAAATTGCATAAAACAAATAAAATAAGGGTAAATGAATAAAATAAGGGAAATTAACCGCATTTTCGCAAAGTATGTATTTTTCATATAAAGCAAAAATATCCGAGGTATCAGAAGTGTATAAAGTGTCTGCATGTTTGTGCTGTGTTACAGTAAAGTTATTTCACAGAATACCACCATTACAGAGCATATTTTGCAAAGTACAGTATTTCGAGGAGTTTATTTTGTATTTGAATATTCTTACAAGCTCAGAGAACAGATTGTTTGTACATAATTACAAGGCTCATATTTTCGGTGTGTTTGTACATACTTTGTGGGCATGGCAGACTGATTTAGAAAACCCATTGCACTTGTGTTTGACTTTAATATTGCTGAGAACTGGAGAGTGTCTGAGCAAGAGTATGACATTTTCATACAGGCTGCATTTTCTGATCAAGATTACTGTACAAAGACATTTATTCTACTTGATTTAGCTGGGTCAGAAGCCATAGAAAGGGAACATTCATTTGTGTTTGTGCCTGCTGTCTATGCAGGAGAGGGGGAAAACCATTATATTGTTGTACCATCTGAGTCAAGGGAGGACCCAAAGTACATAACATGTAAATTTACAGAAATGTGTAACCCCCAGACAAATGTTACAATGGAAATGCGCTTATTTTACACAAGGGATCAAAAAGCTGGTGAAACTTTCACAGCATATATAACTGACCTGAGAAATAAGGCTAAAATGTGCAGATCCAGTGATTTAAGGGATGTGTTGATAAAGGACAGACTTGTGTATGGTATAAGAGATGATGCAGTGAGAAAGATTTTGCTTCATGACAGTGATTTAACTTTGAATAATGCCATTGAGATTTGTCAGATATATGATCTTACAGAAAAGCACACAAATATGCTTATAAACAAGAATAGCTCTAGAAGGCACAGTGCTAAAGCTCATGTTGATAGTATGCAGCACGGATTCCCATTGTATTGTCGACAGCTTAGGTTGTCAAATGCTTATAAATTGACACCTAAGCATCAAAAGCTTACAATAGCAAATAGCCACATTATCAAATTCTTTCCTTGGGAAAGAATGTGTGGCCGATATCGGGGATTTGCCCTTTCCCCAATGTAGAGCGATCTCGGAATTGGTTAGGGGGTGTGTGGGGGGTGCAGTCCCCCACTCTGTTTGTTTATTTTGTTTTACAGATGGCCACTCGAATTCTTTCCCAAGGAAAGAATTTGATTATGTGGCCATTCGCTATTGTAAGCTTTCGATGGTTAGTTGTCAATGTTTTTGTATTCAGCAACCTAAGCTGTCAATGTTATGATATAGACGCTGCAACACATGGTTAAAAGAAACATGCCCAAGCACATGGCAGCAACTGTAGGCCCTGCAGCACTCACTGGTAAAACCCAGAACTTTACAGAAAATCCCAGAATTCGTACAGTCTCAGTGAAGCATAAGATTGAGTCAGCAAACTCAAAGCATGGGCCCCAGCCTAGTTTCATTGCCAACTGTCATAACTGTGGTGGAAGCCATGAATCTAAAAGGGAGAAATGTTTAGCTTTTGGTCAGCAATGCCACAAATGCAATAAATGGAATAATTTCAAAAGGTTTTGTAAAACAAAAGGCCCACATTATTTTATTAAAAGGGAACATTTTAAGAAATGAGTTATCAATTAAAGAGCTGCAGCCCTACTGTTTATGTGGATGGTGTGTCAGTGCTTCATGAAGCAGTCAATGCAGTAGATTTAAGGGCAAAGAATTAAGTATTTTGTACTGTTCGGATAAATGGCAAGCCCATGGAGCTCAAGGCTGATATAGATTCCAAGTGCAATGTTATGCCAGCAGAAACATTTGCTAAAGTGTGTAACAATGAAAGGCTTGATTTGGCAAAGTGTGCAAAGCTTGTCGCTTATGGTGATGATGAAATTCAGACTGAAGGCTCAGTAGTGCTTTTATGTTACTCTGTTAGGAGATGCTCTGACTTTATGTGGTCAAGAGGCATGTCCAGTCATTGTTAGGGTTCAGAGACAGTTTGAAAATGGAACTGCTTTCATTTAATAAGGAGGTGCACCATGTTAGCTTAAAAGACCACTACTCTAATTTCGCCCAGTACATTTTTTCCACCTATGCTGATCTGTTTGAAGACAAACTAGGCAAACTTCCAGTTGTGTACTCTATGAAGTTAGACCCAGAGATCAGTCCAATTATCAGGCCAACATGTAAAGTTCCAATAGCCATGCAGAACAGTCAAAGCTGGGTTAAATAAAATGGTGCAGCAAGGTGTGAGTTGTCCAGTTCCAACACCAACTGAGTGGGTATCTCCCATGGTGGCAACTCATAAGAAAAGCTCAGATGGCATCAGAATATGTATTGATCCATGAGATTTGAACAAAGCACTAAACAGAACTCATCTTCCAATGCTCACAGTCAAAGAAATCACAACCTTGATGCCAAATGCCACTGTTTTTTCTGTCTTAGATGCAAAGAGTTTATTTTGGCAAGTTCAGCTTTTCAAAAAGTCCTCATTGCTCATTACGTTCAGTACGTCGTTTGGCAGGTACAGATTTTTGAAAATGCCATTTGAGATAAATTCTGCAAGTGACATCTTTTAACGTGCAATGAAGCAAATTTTTTCTGGGTATCCTTCTGCTGTTATAGTAGACGACATACTAGTAGGAGGTAATGGTGAAGCTTAGCATGACAGAAAACCCAGAAAAGTTCTGGAAAGGACACAGCAAGTGAATCTTACGCTCAACCTACAGAAATGTAAATTTGGGCTACAAGAAGTCACTTATGTTGGTCATTTATTTACTAATGCAGGCTTATGTCCAGACCCATCAAAGCAAACAGCCATTTTCGAGATGCCAGCACCAGACAATAATTAAAGCCCTGCAAAGTTTTATTGGCATGGTTAACTACCTAGGCAAGTTCATTCCAGACTTGAGCCAAATTTCACTCTGCTTAGAGAGCTGACACGTAAAGATGTATCCTGGTCTTGGTTAGTGCAACGGTAAAGAGCATTTGATGTCCTGAAATAGAGAATTGCTAGTCCAGCTCTCAGATATTATGATGTTCACAAGCCAGTTACCCTTTCCTGTGATGCTTCGAAATTTGGTCTTGGCACACTCATTCTACGAGAGGATCAACCTGTTGCCTATGCATTGAGAACTCTTAACCAAACTGAAATGCAGTATGCCCAGATCGAGAAAGAGCATTTGGCAATTGTGTTTGCATCTTTGAAGTTCCATCATTATGTTTAGACCTATCTAAATCGAAACAGACCACCAGCCTCTAGTCATTATCTTGAGAAAGCCTATGCTTTCAGCTCAAGTTCTACTGCAATGTATGATGCTGAGATTGCAAAAGTATAATTTCAGTCTTGTCTACAAGAAAGGCAAACTCCTTTATCTTGCTGATAAATTATCCAGATCACCTAGAAACACCACAGAACAGCACAAGAATGAAAACCTTGATTTTGAAGTCATGGAAGTGAGAAATTTTTCTTCTACACATCTTAGAGATTACACAGACATGGATCTAGTTTTACAAAAGTTTAACCACTTTATCAGTCAAGGATGGCCGTTAAAGCAATATAGTTTACCTCAAGAACTGCAACCTTATTTTCACTACAGAAATGAGATTTTGTCTTTCAAAGGTATCATTATGAAAGGTCCGAAAGTAATTGTTCCAAAGTTCTTGCAACAAGAATACCTTACTATCTTGCATCATAGTCACCCAGGAACTGACTCTACCAAAAGAAGGGTGAGAGAGTATTTTGGCCTTCTATGTCACAAGACATTGAGAGAGCACTTTCATCTTGTTCCATGTGCAATAGTACTAAGCCACATCAACATAAGGAGCCACTCCAGCTAAACCAGATTCCTGAACTACCTTGGTCAACAGTAGCCACTGATATTTTCAAGCGGAATGGTCAGTATTATTTGGTGTTAGTAGACTCTTACTCCATTTGGTTCGAGATTGACTTCCTAACCTAGCATCCAGTACAGTCATTACTAAGAGGAAGCATCATTTTGCAGTACATGTTAGTCCACACAAAGTTATTTCTGACAATGGCATGCAGTTTACAAGGCAACAGTTCAAAAGATTTGCTGAAGAATGGGACTTTACTCATGTCAAAAGTAGCCCTGAGTAGCCACAGTCAAATGGTTTGGCAGAAGGTGCAGTTCAAAGTGCAAACCAGTTACTAGAGAAGTCAAAACAAGACAATAGTGATGTTTTCCTGAATCTCTTGAATCTCAGAAAGGTTCCTCATGATAAACATTGTACCTGCTTAGAGACTTCTGTCGAGACAAACCAGAACCACATTGCCAATCAGAGTCAATTGTTGGTTCCATGTGTCAAGAACAACAGGTCAGTGAAAACCAATCTGTTGAAGAAGTGTTTAACCCAGAAGTCCTACTATGATAAAACCAGCAAACTGCTCAATCCATTGAGAGAAGGAGAAGTGGTGAAGATGCAAATGTCCAGAGCTTACAATCGGATTAGTGTTGAGAAGAGTATTTGCCCAGAGCCAGGATCATACATTGTCGAATCACAAGGAGCAGAGTTTAGGAAGAATCGGAAATATGTGAGACTGGTGTCTGAACCTATACCACAACACATAGCGTGTGAGAAAGACTCTTTATGTCAGAGTGAGTTGTCCAGTGTTCCATTTCCAGAGGAAGTTCCAGAGGGCAGTCCTGTTCCTGTGATGAATCCAGAAGTTCCTGATATGAGTTGTGCACTGAAGACTGTCCTTGATGCTAAACTGGGTCCAGATTGTTATGTTACATGATATGGTCGCATCTCTAAACCCTGCGACAGATACAAAGCAACTTGGACATGAACATTGTGTATTGTTTCTAATGTATATAGTAATGCATGTTTGACTCTAGTATTGTTTTACAAAGGGCAATCTTTTTTAAGAGGGAGGATGTAGATCAATGTCTGTGTATGTACCCTTAAGAAGCTATCCAAGGGCTTGCACAAGTGTAGAAATACTGACAACATGCAAGTCTGACTGCCATTTTGTAGTAAGCTGTTGAAATCTAAGCATGTATGTATATATGGTCTGTCTGTTAGCCAGTTCATTTGTATTTTACATGCTGCTATCCACCCTGATTTCTTTCTATGCATTAAAGCATCTAAAATAAATACCCTGCCTTCTTGTCATCAACGTTAGAAAGGGATGCGCAACACCAACTAAGCTAACTATATATGTTAAGTTGTCAAACTCGCCTTCATTCTTGCTGGATGGGTTCGGAGCCGATCCTCGGCTCCGACTCGGCACTTGCTAAGCTCGAGAACTCATTTTACCAGCTCAAGGCAACCCTATATTCCATGATGCAAGGCGTGACAACCTCAGATCTCGTTTGCCGCTTCACGAAGAGGTCTCCTTTTTACCAGCTCAGGTAAAGCTTCAATTTGTATCAGAGTAGTCAGGGTTTTTTCTCCCTTATCCTCCTATTTTTTTATTTTTGGGTATATTTTATACTTATAGCTAATCTCCTACCCTATATTCCCCTTATTTTACGTCAGGATTTATTTCCTTTCTTTAGGCCTTAAGCCTCCCTCTCAGTTAATTCCTGTCAGGTTAGTGTTGTGTGTCTTTTGTGGGTTAACTGTGTGACTGTTGTGTGTCTGTATATTTTTGGACATAATTATGTCTAAAGAAGTGAAGGTCTCAGGCTTCAAGAAGTGTGACTCGTGCTGTCAGAAAATGTCTCTGACAGACGGTCATACTTCTTGTGTGTACTGCCTGGGGCCTTTACACCTGCAGGACTCCTGTGCTATTTGTCACTCCTTTAGCTAGAGAGTCCTGCAGGAACGAAGAAACAAGCTGATTCTTCATGGCTTGTTAAAGCCAGAGGGTTCTCCGACCAAGGCTGGGTCGGTTAAGCCCTCTGAGCCATCTAAGGCTCAGGCTGTAGTTGTCAAGCCTTCGGCTGTGGCTCCGACTCCTTCGGAGTCGAGATCGGCTCCGGCCGGAGCCGCTCTTTCTACTTTGGAGGTTGTGGTGTCGGCTCCATCTGACTCCGATACACAAACACCCTTTACTTTGTCGGCTCTGACCGGAGCCGACGTGTCTTTATCCAGTATTGGAGCCGATAAGTCTTCGGCTCCATTTGAAGCCGAGGGGTCGTCGGCTCCGATGGCTCCATCCAGGAAGAGATCTCGGTCTCCTTCCTTGGAGTCAATCCGTTCGGCTCCGGGATCTCCTCTTTTGTCGGAGTGGAGCCATCGGAGCCGATCTTCAAGATCTTCCAGGCTGTCAGACCACGATTTAGAGAGGGTGGTAAGCAGACTGTTGAAGTCACAGGCACTAGCCCAAATGCTCCATAGCCCATCTCAACAGACGTCTGCTATTACTCATCCCCCTGAACTTCCTCCTCCGACTCTCCTTCAGAGTTCGGAGCCAGAGCTTCTCGGAACGGTGACCGTGGGTGCGCCGGAGCCGATACTTCCCCTTTTGGCTCCGACGTCTTCGGCTCCGATCTCCTCCATGAGACCTTCTTTGGAGGGATCCGGTTGTCGGGTTTCCCTTGTCGGCTCCGAGGGGGCGAGTGGCATTGGACCCTTGTCCGACCCTGCTCTCCCTCTTGGAGCTTCGGCATTGGTGAGCTCGGCACCGACATCGGCTTCGGAGCCTTCTTTCTCGGTGGGGCCGGGGATTCCTGTTTCTTCGGAGCAGGATTCTTCTGGCCTCCCTGGGAGAGGAGCCTTCGAGGTGATGAGGAGTGTCCTAGCCCCTGAGCTAGGTCAACGGTCTATTCCTTTAGCTCCTCCATCTTTGGTGCCTGTTGATGTCTCTTGCCAGTCTCTTGCTCCCGGACCCAGAGATCCATCACCCCAGGTTTCCCCATTGGGAAGAACTTCCTCTTCCGAGGTTTCTCCTGATCCTGCAGCAGAACCCCCACATAAGAGGACGTGTAAGAGGAAGCACACAGACTCCCCTGAGTCTACTACATCAGATACCGACTTAGATGAGTCGGAAGGCTCCCCACGGTCCCCCTCTGAGGATGTCTCCTTTTCAGACATCCTGGAGCTCCTTAAGCAGAGGGGGAACTGGCCTTCCATTAACCCCTCCGAGGATGAGTCGGTATACCTGGAGGCTTTTGGATCTCAACCCTCCACCTCCTGGGTGTCTCCGCCTTTCGACCCACTCATGCAAGTAGTGGCTCGGAAGGTGTGGGCAGCCCCGGATTCTGTGGAACCAGTTCCTAGGAGGCTATCCAAATTCATCACAGCTCCTTCAGACAGACAGTTTCTATCTAAGGGCGTCCCTGTTGATGCTATGGTGGTGGCGGCGGCCACCAAGAAGGAACTTGCTGATCCTTCTGTGCCTGTCCATCCTCCTAACAAGGATTCTAGGACCATGGATAGGTACGGCAAGCAGATGTTTTCTTCAGCGACCTTTACTATGCGTTCGCTGAACTACCTTTGTCACTTTACCAGACTTCAGAGAGACATTCTCAAGGAACTAGGTGAAGTGGTTCAGGATCCTTCGGCGACTGGGGCTCAGGAAAAAATTGCCTCACAGCTAGGAATCCTCAATTCTTTGACTAACTCCTCCATGCGGCTCATTTTTTATGCAGCCGATGGAGCGAGCAGGGCCGCAGGCACAGGAGTGGCACTTAGGCATCAGGCCTGGATGCGGCTTTGTAATTTTGCAGACCCTTTTAAGGCGTCCTTCACCAATACCCCCTTTGACGGTTCAGCTTTGTTCGGACCTCAGGTGAAGGATACACTGACCAGATGTGAACAAGACGGCAAGACCCTTTCTGCCGTAGGAGTCCATTTCTCCACCCCTTCAAGACCCTATCCAAAGGGTCAGAAGGGCGGGAAAATGTGGTTCCGTAAATCTCAAGGAGTCACGCCGGACACACGTGGTCAGTTTACCTCCAGAGGCAGAGGGGGTAATAATAATAGGCGCCACCCTAGGGGCAGAGGGGGTCCGCAGAATCAGGGTAGCAGAAAGCCTCTCCCTGATAAACCCTTCCAGCATCCCTGAGGTGTTGCCCGACTGTCCATCCTTGGAGGCAGTCGGGGGAAGATTGTCGCTGTACCCAGTAGCCTGGCATTCCCTCTCTCAAGACAAATGGGTACAGTCGATCATATCCGAGGGCTACAATATCCCTTTCGAGAGGTATCCCGTTCCTCATCAATCCCTTCCAGACGTCTCACCCGGTCTAAGGGAATTGGCAAAGCAGGAGGTATCAAAGCTCCTAGCAAAAAGAGCCATCCAAATAGTGCCAGCAGACCAAGTAGGATCCGGCATCTACTCAAGATTCTTTTTGGTCCCCAAAAGGACGGGAGATTGGAGACCAATTTTAGACCTCAGCAAACTAAACAAGTTTGTCAAGAAGGCAAGGTTCCGGATGGTCACGCTTCAGTCCATTCTACCCTTTTTGGGCAAGGACAACTGGATGTGCTCAATAGACCTTCAGGATGCGTACTATCATATAAAGATTCACAGGCGCTCCAAAAGGTTTCTCCGCTTTCGGCTGGGGTCCAGTCATTTTCAGTTCAGAGCCCTGCCCTTTGGCCTCACTACAGCCCCCAGAGTGTTTACCAAATGTATGGCAGTGGTTACGGCTCATCTGAGACATCAAGGATTCCAGGTGTTTCTGTATCTAGACGACTGGCTCCTCTCCGCCACCACCAGGCATCAACTTCTCAAGGCCAGAGACTACACTCTGCAAACCTGCAAACAATTGGGGATTTCAATAAACTTTGAAAAATCTTCTCTGTCGCCTTGCCAATCTATTACCTTTATAGGCGCAGAATTAAACACTGTCAGTATGTCAGCCAGACTCACAAAGCAAAGAATTCTGGACATTCAGAAGTATGTTCGGATCATATTACTCAGCAAGAAGATCAGAGCCAAATTTGTCCTGAAGGTTCTGGGTCTTATGGCTGCGGCCATTGTTCTACTGCCATTAGCCCGCTTCCACATGCATCTTCTGCAGTGGATGTTGTTCACTCAGTGGTCATTCCAGCAGCTCCCCATGAGTCACGAGATTTTTGTCATGCAGTCGTGCAAGAGTCATCTAATCTGGTGGATGTCTTCTCCTCTGCTCCATCAGGGCCGACCATTTGTGCCCCCAGTTCCGGTTGCCACAGTCACTTCGGATGCCTCTCTGATCAGGTGGGGGGGGCATTATCAGGGCAGGATGGTCCATGGGACTTGGCAACCCATAGAAACCATCTGCACATAAATGTCCTAGAGATGAGAGCAGTGCTTTTAACGTTGCAAGCCCTCAGCGACTTTCTTCCCTTAGGGACTATTGCAGTTCAGACGGACAACATGTCTGTAGTCTGTTATATCAACAAGCAGGGCGGGACCAGGTCCTACCCACTGTGTCGAGAAGTTCTCAGACTTTGGCAATGGGCGATCTCATCTCATCGGTTTCTGATAGCAACGCATATCCCCGGGAGATCCAACCTCTTAGCAGACAGACTGAGCAGAGTTATTCTCATGCCACACGAGTGGTCTCTCAAGCAATCGGTAGTGGATGAGATTTTTCAGAAGTGGGGCTTCCCTTCCTGCGACCTTTATGCTACACCCTAAAACAGCAAATGCCCAGACTTCTTCACCCTTTTTCCTCTACCAGGCCATTCCCCGAGAGACTCTCTGACCCAGGATTGGCCTCTGGGACTTCTGTATGCCTTTCCTCCATTTCCACTGATACCACAAGTTATTCAGAAAGCTACCATATTGAGAGCCAAGTTGATCCTCATTGCCCCTTACTGGCCTCAACAAATTTGGTTTCCGTCCCTGCATCGTCATCTCCTGGCGCAGCCTTGGCATCTGGACTCAGTTCCAGACCTTCTGACCCACCAGTCGGGTCAACCGCACCAGGCCATTCGTTCTCTAAACCTCACTGCTTGGTTGCTCCACTTCCTTCCTTAGCCAGGCTTCCTATGATCTCTAACCCCGTTAGGAATATCATAGTAGCTTCTCTAAAGTCCTCCACCAGAAAGATTTATGCTAGTAAGTGGAAATGCTTTTCTTTCTGGGCAAAGTCTAAACACTTAGATCCCTTTACTGCTCCAGTGCATTCAGTTCTGGACTTCTTAGCAGAGATTTTTCAATCAGGGTCTTCTGCTTCTACAGTTAAAGTCCAATTGGCAGCAATCTCTAATTTTCATGTTGGTTTAGCGGATCAAAACATAATGTCCCACAAGCTTTGCAAAGCCTTTCTCAGAGGTATATTTCTCCTGAAGCCTCCAATCAGAGATCCTCCTCCGCAGTGGGATTTCAACTTAATGCTGGCATCCTTGATTCTACCCCCCTTCGAACCGGCTGCTACGTGCTCCTTAAAGTTTCTTTCCTGGAAAACAATTTTCTTGGTGGCTGTTACTTCAGCTAGAAGGGTTTCTGAACTTCAGGCCCTTTGTGTCCGTTCCCCTTACTTGGTTTTTCACAAAGATAGGGTATCTTTAAAACCTAATCCATCTTTTTTGCCCAAAGTTGCTTCCCAGACGAATCTTAACCAATTTATTGATTTGCCAGTTTTCCCTAATTATTCAGACAAAGCTGAACAAAAACTTCATTGCTTAGATGTCCATCGTCAACTCAGATATTATTTGGACAGAACTAAACAATTCAGAAAATCTGATCAACTATTCCTTTCTTATGCAGAGAACAGAAAAGGTCTCCCAGTCTCTAAAGTGACCTTATCCAGATGGCTGTCTTCTATCATTTCTTATGTTTATCATCTTAGAGGCAAACAACTGTCCTCAAAACCAAAAGCACATTCTACCAGGAGCCTATCCACATCCACAGCCTTTCAGGATAGGCTACCTATTGACACCATTTGTGCAGCAGCCACTTGGGCCACTCCTCACACCTTTGTCTCTCATTACAAATTGGACTTGGCCTCCAGGGACAGGGCTAGGTTTGGTTCCACAGTTCTCAAGAGTCTGTTCCATTGAGCCACCCAGGATAGAGGTGCTAGGGATGCGATCCCATCCAGCAAGAATGAAGGCGAGTTTGACAACTTAACATTTAGAAGTTATGTACATACCATAATGTTCCATGTTAGTTGTCTTCTCTCTTCTTTCTTCCCTCCCTCCTTCCCCCTGGCCTGGACTGATCTTGAGGTTGTACCTTCCTTTTGTTGGGGGTGTTGTCACTCTTTCCAAGAGTTCACAGTAGGAAGAGTCATTATTGTTAGTGGCCATCGGCCTAGTTTCTCCTACATTTAGTAATCTTCTTCCTTGGAAGAAGTGTTTTTTGGCAGGGTTTTCTTCTAGCTACCAAACGAGATCTGAGGTAGTCATGCCTTGCATCATGGGATATAGGGTTGCCTCAAGCTGGTAAAATGAGTTCTCGAGCTTAGCAAGTGCCGAGTCGGAGCCGAGGATCGGCTCCGAACCCATCCAGCAAGAAAGAAGGCGAGAGAAGACAACTAACATGGAACGTTATGGTATGTACATAACTTCTAATTTTCCATCCTTTCTTTAGCATACTTTATTATTCTCTTTTACCATCACTGGTATTTCTCTATTTCACTTTACCTTTTTTTTTTATAAAAGCAATCTTGTTACTATTGTTGGTACAACTTTCTCTTTCCTCTACCTTCATTACCAAAAAAAAAATCTTATTTTAAACCTCTCTGTTTTGACTGTCTTTTGCTGTTCGGCAAGTTTGCAGCAGTGACTAAAAAGCCTGCTGGGTTTAAAAAGTGTACATCCTGTGGGTACAGGATACCCAAATCTGACACCCACAGGGAGAGCATTTATTGTTTAGGCTCTTCTCATCTTGATACTCCTCGTACAATTTGTGCTGGCTTCAATGCCAACGCTATCAATAACTGACACAACAACTTTATTTTATTTTATATTTGTTAACCGGGTAGTGGCCAGCTGGGCAAGTAGCCCATTTTCAGCAGAGACCTGGGGAGAAAAGCCCCATAACAATAGTACAAAAAAAGATTACAAAAAGTTTTACAAGGATTTACAAAGAATATACAAAAATGTTTAACAGTTGCCTACAATTACAATTTACAAAAAGAGAATGTAAAACAGAAAACATTACGTTTCTTAAGCCTTACTACAGACAGTAATATGAAACTCATTAGATACATAAATAAATAAACCATTGTGGTATTTTCATTTGGAAGTAGTAAGACAATGAGAAAATAGCAGAAAAGAAACATTTGATTGATGGCATGAGAAACTAGCCAGGAGTATTATAGAAACATAGCCATTGTTGAGTAAGGTATTCCTTTAGGAGTTGTTTGAATCTATGACTATATGTGTTTTTTTAGGATATTCTGTGGTATTAGGTTCCACCGTTTGGCTACTTTAAAGGAGAAGAGAGAGTCACCAAAGTAATTATGGAACTTACTTACCTTAAGTATAAGTTTATCAGATGATCTAAGGGTCCTGGGGTTTCTATGTAGTTGCATTAGGTTGGAGAGTGCAGGGCAGTTTTCAGGTTTGTGGATAATGGAGTGGGCAGTGGTGAGATGATTCAGTGATAATAGATTGGGAAATTCTGGCCAGTGTAGTTTTTGAAGATCAAGGCAAGGATGGGTTATGTTGTGTATAGTAGCAGCATATTTTGCTATTTTACTATAGCAGGAATCAAGTAGATGTAAATCCAACATGCACATTTTAGTAAAGGAGAGTAGATAGGAGGTGAGATCTGACTCTGGCTAGTCTGGCATTTTGAGTGAGGTAAGGTTTAGCCCTATATAGTGCACTAAGTTTGATGTGAACTTTTTTAATTGTGAGTGATATGTGTTTATCGAATGTTAGGTTGTTGTCTATTGTGACACCAAGTAGTTTTGTTTGGTTAACTGGTTCTACTATAGTGCCATTAGTGGATTAGATGGAGAGAGGAGGTGGGTTTGCTTCAGATTTCCTGTTGGACAAGATCATTAATTTTGTTTTGTTTGGGTTTAGGATGAGTTGAAGTTCATTTAGGTAATTTTCCATATCTAGAAATGATTTTTGCAGTTTATCATGGAGTTCTTGGGGTGTGGGATCAAAGCAGATAAGAGTAGCATCGTCAGCATATTGAATGATAGAAGCAGATTTAGTGGCAGTGTTTAAACTATTTGTAAATACAATAAAAAGGAGAGGGCTAAGGATGGAACCCTGAGGAACCCCAGTGGAGACTGAGAGGAGTGTGGAGAGTTTATTATCCCATTTAGTTGCCTGTTGTCGATTAGTAAGGTAGTTGAAGAACCATTTGAGAGCTGTAGAGTTGAGGTTGAAGGAGGCTAGAGCGTTGAATAGTAGTTGGTGGGATACCATATCAAAAGCTTTGTACATATCAAGGAATATACTAGAGATTAGTTGTCCATTGTTTTTGAGGAGGTTGATATAGTTGGTGAAACTTATGAAGGCTGTGGAGGTACTGCGTTTTGGACGGAAGCAGTACTGTGAACTAGATAAGAAATTATTTGCAGCAAGGTGGTCTAGGAGCTGCTTAAGGATACATTTCTCTAAGATTTTGGCTATGGGTGAAAGAATGGCAATGGGCCGATAATTAGAGAGATCTTTAGGGAGGGTGATATGGGATATTTTCCAGAGTATGGGGACATATTGTTCTCAGATGGATTGATTGACTAGGATAGATATGGGATAGACAATGGAGCTTGCAGCAGTTTTTAAGAAGTCACTATGGAGCTGGTCAGCTGCTAGACAGGTAGGTTTTAGTTTTGATAAGAGTTTTTTGATATAAGAAATTTGTATGGGTTTAAAAGAGAAGTATCTGGGTTTAGAGTTAGTGGAGATACGCACTGTAAGTCGTTGGTTAGATCTGTTGTTTAAAAGTGAGGTGATATTTGTCATAAAATGAGAGTTAAATTGGGATGCTAAGCATTTGGTACTATTTGTTGTAGATGGTGCAGGGGTAGAGGTTTTGCCAGAGTTGAGGAGGCAGTTAATGTTTTGCCAAAATTGTTGTGGTTATTTATATGTTTTTGCTGACAGACTAGAAAATGATTTTTTGTCAGATAATATTTGCTTCTTAGTTTGATTTCCTAGTTGTTTGCAAAATGTGAGTTTTTCTGAAATTTTGGAGGTTTGATGAGAGATTTAGTATCTTTGGTTATCCAAAGTAGGTTTTTTTTGGCTTTGGAGCATATTTTTCTTGTTGGAGTGAGATTATTAAAGATGTTCAGGAAGGTATCATTAAAATATTGTACAGCTTGGTCTAGGTGGAACGATTTTAGAGGTGACCAGTTGCAGTTTTGAAGTAGGGAATTTAAGATGGTAGGGGAAAAGTTTATTTTGTTGCGTATGTGTTTGAAGATGACATTACAGGGGTAGTGAATGGGTTTCCTTAGTAGAAAGGTAGGGGAGTGACCACTGAGAAAATCAAGGAGACACCCAGCATGATGGTCAAGGCTGGGCTTATTGGTTAGTATCCAGTTTAGAATAGATTCTTTCTTAGTGTGTTTATCAATTCTAGTGGGGGAGTTTATAGTTTGGTTGAAATTGAATAGATTGATAAAATTGGAAGGGTTGTCAGATGAGCAGGATAACTGGTCCAAGTTGAAATCGCCTAGCACTATAGTATCTTGGTTGAAAGTAGATGTTGCCCAGGATAGGAGACTTTCATTGGTAGGTAGATCATTTCCTGGTGGTAGGTAGGAGGCAATAATTATGATGCTTTATGTGGATTCACTTCAAATCAGGTGGTTAGAATTTCTGCTTCTGATAGATCTGGGGGAGTACAGATTATTTTTTCAATTTTGAGGACATTTTTATACATGATGGCAATGCCCCCACCACACTGGTTCAGCCTATCTTGTCTAATAACATTATAATTGTAGAATAACGTGTGTTGTACCTTTAAGAAGCATTTCTAAGACCTGAACGTGCATATAAATAGCAGGCATGTGCTAGCTTCAGTGCCATTTTGTGAGTACAATGAACATTTATGTATGAGACAGCTAGTTTGTATATATGTTTGTATTTGTATATAATAAAGCTGCTTGAACAGAACCCACAGCGTTCGTTTACTTCATCCTGACTAGACGAGTGACATGGTGTCAGAACCAGGATGCCAGAGACTGCTTTTCAGAGCCATGAGGTGCAGAGTTGACAGTGAAGGCAAACTGAGTGAACTGAGAGCAAAACAGGACCAGAAATGAACTAAAGGTAATGAAAACTTGCACAAACAATTTATTTTATAAAAAAGGCAAAAAGCATTACAAGAGCACAAAATGCATTACTAAGCAAACAACTAGCACAAAAATGTTTATTAAGCAAATGAGATGCATAAAAAGTTTACTAATCAGACAAAATGTTTGAAATTAAGAGACTTGATAAAACGATTATCAAAAAAGCACATAAAGGGTTTAGAATTACCTCAGAATTTCAAAGCAAGCATGTTTAAAGTAAAACAAGCATGTTTAGAGTTAAAATGAGCAAAAGAAAATATAATGGGCATGAAAAGAGATTAAATGAGCAAAACAAATATAACAAAGGGCAAAAAAATGGCACATTAGGTATAAATAAAGCAAGGCAACTGCATGTTTTTGGCGAATAAGTGTGTTTTAGCATAAACTACTATTTTGCATTGACTGAAGCTCTGGGTAGTATAACTAGAGTTATTCGAAGTATCTCAAAGTGTATGAAAGTGCTTACAGTGTGTGTTTATTACTGTGCATTTATTCCGAAGAGATTGCTGTATACAAAGTGCCACTATTTCTTAAAGTGTAGTCAGATACAGCCATTTCAAAAAGTTTTTTGTGCTGAGTGTGTCTATTCGCAGAATGCTGCCATTACAGAGTGTTTCTTGCACTATACAGAGTTGTTAGCAAAGTACAGCCATTTTGGGGAAATTTCAGTGTACTATGTATTGTTTATTCACAAAGTGGATTCAGTTTTATAACTGAATGTGTAAATACCTCATGTATAGTATGTTAGCAATTGTTCTGGAGCTTTTCTCCCCGGGCCTCCACTGAAAACGGACAGCTCTGTCCTGTTGGACCTCCCCAGTAAACAA
Organism: Protopterus annectens; assembly: GCF_019279795.1. NCBI lineage: Eukaryota > Metazoa > Chordata > Ceratodontiformes > Protopteridae > Protopterus > Protopterus annectens. The sequence goes on from NC_056733.1 coordinate 138,091,905, forward strand.
ATGTAAAATAAATAAATAAATAAAATAAAGTGCAATTACTTTGAAATGTTTCTTACTCTGAGCTTCTTCCACCCAGTTTATTCACACAGTGTAATTTGAAATGTTTCTTTTACTGATAAGAGGTAGTTTCAAGAGTATTACAGTGCCTGTGAAACATTTCACAAAGTTCAGTTATACAGATGCTTGTTGTGTTATTGGGTGTAGTTACAAGAACTGGCATAAATTTCAGGCATATGTACATGTGTCTGTGTTCGTGCATACTGCCAAAAGTCTTCACTGAAATGTATTAGTATGGCAGACGGCTTTCACAAACCACTGCCACTTGTATTTGATCAGAATATTGCAGAGAATTGGAGAAATTTGATCATGAGTATGATATATTTATAGAAGCAGCTTATTCTGATAAAGATGAATGTACCAGGGCATTCGTTTTACTGAATCTATTAGGGTCAGAAGCCACAGAAAGGAAGCATTCATTTGTATATGCACCAGCAGCATATGAAGGTGAAGGGGGAAATCATCATATAATTGCACAGGCTGAATCAAGGGAAGACCCTGAGTGTCTGAATCACAAATTTAGAGAAATGTGCAACCCCCAGAGCAATGTTACATTAGAGAGACATGTGCTTTCCACAAGAGATCAAAAGCAGGGAGAAACTTTTGCAGCTTATATTACTGACCTGAGAAATAAAGCTAAAACATGTAAGTTTGGTGACTTAAAAGATGAGTTAATAATAGAGGACAGGCTCATGTGTGGTTTTAATAATGCTGCCATGAGAAAGATTTTGCTTCGTGACAGTGATTTAAGGCTGAGCAAAGCTATTGAGATTTGTCAAATTCATGAAGTTACCGAAAGGTACACAAATATGCTTGCAAGTGATAAGAGCATGGTTTTAGCAGGCTCCAGAGCAAACGTAGACAGTATGCAACATGTGGTAGGCATAAACAGGCCTAAACATGTGGCAGCTGCTGTCCCTGTGGGTTTTCCTGGGAGGTCCCACAGTCTTCCAGCATGTTCTAAGACTAGTTCAGTTAAAGGAGCATGCTCAGTGCAGTACAAGGGTGAATCAGCAAAACCCAAGTCAAGCTTTATTAACTGTCACAATTGTGGTGCTAACCATGAGTCTAAATGAGAAAACTGCTTAGCATTTGGTCAGCGATGCCATAAATGTAAGAAATGGAACCATTTTAAAAATTCTGTAAATCAAGTAAGCCTCACACTGTTATAAAAAAGGGTCATTTTGAAAAAGCAAACTGATCAAGTTGAACTGCAACAGTCTGCTTGTTATGTAGATAGTGTATCAGTAATTAGTGAAAAGACTGATACAGTAGGTTTACTGGCAAAGAATGAAGTATTTTGTACTGTCCAGATCAATGGTAAACCCAGTGAACCAGTTCGGGTTTTGAAAGGCAGATTTTTATTTTTTTTTATTTTTTTATTTTAAAAACCAAAAAACCACAACGTAGAAACAGCAAAAAAGAGTGAACCACTTTCTCCTGCAGAGGCAATAATTCCAATGGCGAAAAATATAAAAAGTTCTTTTTATTCCACACGATACCAGGTATACAAGTTAAACAAGAAGATGACAAGCGCTTTCGCCTGGTTCATTCCAGGCTTTAAGTCAAACAACCATACTTGCTGTGAGAAGATGTTTATATACTGTTGGTGATTAATCATCTGATGCAATTAACATGCTTAATTGTTTAAGTTAACTTTCAACTGGGCTAAAATACATTACAAAATGAATGAAATTGTTAAAAATACATTGTTACTGTCATAAATTGTGTGTGTTTACCTGTTGTAATTAATAGTACTAAAATAAAATGCTAAAATAGTGCGCACCACTTAAGAACTCAATCTTCTTCTTCTTCTTCTTCTTTCGGCTTTTTCCCGGTTAGGGGTCGCCACAGCGGATCACCTTGTCCGCACATTGAATGGCAGTGGAGTTTTACGGTGTCGAGTTGCCAGCCCGGCGCCCAACCTTCCACAGAAGGCACACTCACACGCACACCTAGGGCCAATTTAGAGTGTCCAATCCACCTGCAGCATGTCTTTGGGATGTGGGAGGAAACCGGAGCACCCGGAGGAAACCCACGCGACCACAGGGAGGACATGCAGACTCCGCACAGAAGGCACCCCAGCCGAGGATCAAACCGGAGAACCTCTTGCTGTGAGGCGGCAATGCTAACCACTGCACCACCGTGGCCGCCCACCACTTAAGAACTCAATAATAAAGAAATAAAAATATGCAGGGTGAATGATGAAATTGCTAAAATAGTTGTACGAAAACCTTCAGGTAACTTGCCATACATTGAATAATGCTAAATATTAAATGCATCATCTTAAAGACAATCGCTCAACCTTTAAAAAGGTAATTAATGCAAGCAAACCGATGAATAAATAGTTGTACAAGTGAAAAACCAATACATACAGTGATAGAAAAAACATTATAAAAACAATATGCATATACTGAAATTGAAGTATGTGTGTGTGTATGGGAGTGTGGGGGGGGGGGGGGAATGTTTATAATCTGGCTCTGCGGAGCTTCAGCACCGAGCCTATACTGAGCATACCATTAAGGCCTGGGGGTTTCCCTGCATCGAGTTTCAGCTGCCAGATTAACTCTCTGAACTCGAGTCTAGATTCCCAATCTCCCCCTCTAATGTCTCCGCAGAGCCAGATTATAAACACCCCCCCCCCTCCCACACTCCCATACACACACACATACTTCAATTTCAGTATATGCATATTGTTTTTATAATGTTTTTTCTATCACTGTATGTATTGGTTTTTCACTTGTACAACTATTTATTCATCGGTTTGCTTGCATTAATTACCTTTTTAAAGGTTGAGCGATTGTCTTTAAGATGATGCATTTAATATTTAGCATTATTCAATGTATGGCAAGTTACTTGAAGGTTTTCGTACAACTATTTTAGCAATTTCATCATTCACCCTGCATATTTTTATTTCTTTATTATTGAGTTCTTAAGTGGTGCACACTATTTTAGCATTTTATTTTAGTACTATTAATTACAACAGGTAAACACACACAATTTATGACAGTAACAATGTATTTTTAACAATTTCATTCATTTTGTAATGTATTTTAGCCCAGTTGAAAGTTAACTTAAACAATTAAGCATGTTAATTGCATCAGATGATTAATCACCAACAGTATATAAACATCTTCTCACAGCAAGTATGGTTGTTTGACTTGATAAAGCCTGGAATGAACCAGGCGAAAGCGCTTGTCATCTTCTTGTTTAACTTGTATACCTGGTATCGTGTGGAATAAAAAGAACTTTTTATATTTTTCGCCATTGGAATTATTGCCTCTGCAGGAGAAAGTGGTTCACTCTTATTTTTTTATTTTACATTTGTTGACCGGGCTAGTCTAGCTGGATATATGTCCATTTTCAGTAGAGGCCCGGGGAGAAAAGCTCCACACATAACATAATAATGACAGACAGACATATTGTTAATAAAGACATACAATAAAAATAGAAATATAAATCAGTTTGTTAATAAAATCAACATACATTAAGGAACTCAAACAGTTTAAAATCATACATAATGTTTGGTCAGTTTCAAAGCATTTTACCTAGTACATAAAGGTTATGCAATAAGGCATTTGCCATATAGATAACAGTTGAAGCTCAGAAGGGTAGAGAAGTAGAAGGAGAATGTAAGATGAATAATAGGGAAGAGGCAGGGGTCAGGAAGAGAGAGAGGAAAAGAAGGAAGACAGTCAGGAGGAGGTGGGAGAGATGGGAGAAGTAGGTCAGAGCATAGTGGGACAGTAAGGGAAAAGAAACAGGGTAGTTGCTAATTATTAAGCAAAAGAAGGGTTAAGGTAAAGAGAGGGTGGGGAGAGGGAAGTTAGCCTGCAGTACTACAAGAACAAAGCCAGTGGTTTTGGAAGTACAGTTTGATATGTTGTTTGAAAAGAGGTAAGGATGAGATTAAACTCCTTGGGCAGCAAATTCCATGCTCTTCCTACAGTATTGGTGAAAAGAGAGTCACCAGCTACGTTGTGGGCCTTTATGGGTTTGGTCATAAGTTTACAAGAGGAACGAAGAGAGGTGAGATTGTTATAAGGGAGTAAAAGTTGTGATAGTATAGGGGTGTTGGTAGGTTGGTACAGTAATTTGTGGGCAATAGTAAGTTGTGAGATAATAAGATAGTTTTGTAGTTCCAGCCAGCCTAAGTGTTTCAAATTGTGGCAGTGATGGGTTCTAAAAGGGTTACCAGTGGCGAAGCGGGCAATGTTATTGTAGCAAGTTGCTAGTTTGTTTAGGTTAGTTTTCTTGAGGTTGGTGAAGATAGGGGAGGCGTAAAAGAGAGTAGATATGAGATGGGAGTGAGCAATAGTAGCTCTAGTAGATGGGGTGAGTAATGGTTTAATACGGTATAATGATCCTATTTTTCTGTTAACTGATTTGATGGTGTTGTTGATGTGTTGGTCAAAAGAGAGATTGTTATCAATGGTTATTCCTAGTAGTTTAGTTGTGGAGTCAGGAGAGATGACAGTGTTCTTGTTTGAGGAGATAGTGAAGTATAGTGGAGAGGTACGAGTGGAGAGGTATGAGTGGTACGAGTGAGCCCATTGGCAACCCATCCTGTGATCATGCCTCCTGAACCTGATCGACTTCTTTGAGGCAGTTACCAAAGCCGTAGAGGAGGGTAAGGTGGTTCACACAGCCTATCTTGACCTCATCAAGGCTTTTGACACCATCCCCCATTCTGGAATTATAGCTAAACTCACTAAACTAGGTATAAATCCCTATGTCACAGGATGGGTTGCCAACTGGCTCACTGACAGAACCTACACTGTAAAAGTTGCAGACTCCAAATCTGACTTCAAACCAGTGACAAGTGGAGTACCACAGGGTTCAGTCCTGGGACCTCTTCCTGTTTGATATCTGCTTCTCTGAAGTACAGGCTAACATTGAGGGCCTCTGGCTAATGAAGTTCACAGATGACTGAAAACTAGGAGCCATAGTCGAGTCCCCAAATGATGTGGAGATCCTACAGAAGGGCCTCACTGAGACAGATGCCTGGTGTCAGAGCCATGGCCTCAAGCTCAATGTCAAAAAGTGCATTGTCATCCCCTTTGGTAAAAACTCTGTACCCATGAACTACCACATAGGCAGCAGTCTACTTAACAGTGAATGTGTGATAAGGTGAACAGTAGTCTCTCCTTTGATAATCACATCACCACAGTAGTCAGGAAGTCCTTCTACGTGAAACACCTCATCACAAAAGGGTTCTCGTCCAGGAAAAAAGAGGTCATTGTTCCTCTCTACTCAACACTCATTAGACCCATTATAGAGTTCAACACCCCTTTTGGAATGTACCTCACAAGACATCTGCAGCAGCTGGAAAGACCACAGAAGTACCTCACAAAGAGGATTACTGGTCTCAAACAGATGCTGTACACTGACCATCTCAAAAAACTCCAGCTTTACTCCGTAGCATATCACCTACTCCGAGGTGAGCTCTGCCTAACATATAAAGCTATGTCAAACCCAGAGCTGTTGGACATGCTACACCTAAAGAAATCCCAATCCCTCTGAGCTACATGTTCTAGGGACCTAAACCTTGTCACCACAATAAAGAGGACATGTTAGAGGGATAGATTCCTGTCCCAGAGACTTTCCATACTCTGGAACAAGCTACCCATCTATGTCAAGCAAAGTTCCTCATCAGCACTCTTCAAGAAAAATCTTGATCAGTGGATGGGAAATAGGAAATAAACCCCGGGGATCACTTCTGTGGCTCTGCTCAACAGTGGCACAGGAAAATAACTTTCTTGGGTGGCGTAAGCCAGGGAACTTTGTTGGCTAGGCTTACTTAGGCTGATAGCCTAGTACCTACCTATGAACCTATGCACTCAAAGTAGACATGGTTCAAAGTGTAGTGTTATGTCTGCAGATACTTTTGCTAAGATGAGAGCTGGTGAACAACCAAATGTGACCAATTGTGCAAAAGTTGTTGCTTATGGAGGCGAAGAAATTCAGACAGAAGCCTTAGTGGTACTTACATGTTATGTGGCGAAGAACTGTTATAGTTTATTATTCTTTGTAGTCCAAAGACCTGTGCAGTCATTATTTGGGTCTCAGAGACAGTTTGAGAATAAATCTGCTTTCTTTTACCAAAGAAGTTTATCAAATAAGCACGTCCCAGTTCTAGCTTCACTAACACTATTTTTAGAGTATGTTGATGTTTTCAGTGACAAATTGGGCAAACTTCCAGTTGTGTATTCTGTGAAGTTTGACCCAGAGATCAGTCCAGTGGTCAGACCAGCAAGAAAAGTTCTGATAGCTATGCAGCATAAAGTCAAAGCTCAGTTGTACAAAATTGTGCAGTAAGGTGTAATTTGTCCAGTTACAGAACCTGCCAAATGGGTGTCGTCCATGGTAGCAGCTCACAAAAAAGGCTCAGATAAAATCAGAATATGCAGTGACCCAAGAGATTTGAACAAAACATTAAAAAGACCACATCATCCCATGTGTACAGTCAAAGAAGTTGCAGCGCTAATACTGGATGCCACTGTTTTTTTCTGTTTTAGATGCAAAAAGTTCATTTTGGCAAGTGAAGCTCGATCGCAAATCTTCATTACTGACTACATTCAGTATCCCACTTGGAAGATACAGATTTCTTAGGATGCCATTTGGAATAAATTCTGCAAGTGAAGTCTTTCAGCATGCAATGGAGTAATTTTTTCAGGTTATCCTTGTGCCATAATAGTAGATGATTTGTTAGTCAGAGGCAATGGTGAAGCAGAGCATGACAGAAATCTTGAGATTTATAGACAGAACATATGAAGTGAACTTAAAGCTCAACCCTCTAAAGTGCAGATTCAGACTACCAGAAGTTACATATACAGGTCATTTATTTACTGGTATTGGCTTGAGACCAGACACATCCAAGCAAGCAGCCATTCTTGAGATGCCAGCACCAGATAACGTACAAGCTCTACAATGTTTTCTTGGTACGGTCAACTATTTAGGCAAGTTTATACAAGACTTCAGTGAGTTGACAGCACATCTGAGAAAGCTAACATGTAAGAATGGTACATGGTCATTGTTAGAACATCACCAGAAAGCATTTGAAGCCCTTAAGCAAAAAATAGCTACTCCACCTACATTAAGATACTATGATGTCAACAAACCAGTAACTCTTTCCTGTGATGCTTAAAATTTGGTCTTGGCACAGTTATTCTTCAAGAGGGTAGGCCAGTAGCCTATGCATCTAGAACACTTACCCAAACTGAAATGCAATATGCTCAGATTGAGAAGGAACTTTTGGCAATAGTATTTGCATGTTCCACATTTCATGATTATATCTATGGTCGAAATATTCAGATTGAAACTGATCATCAACCACTGGTTACTATTTTAAAGAAGCCTATGCATTCAGCTCCAGCAAGATCACAAAGAATGATGCTTAAATTGCAAAAGCACAACTTCAAAATGTTCTAAACAAAAGGAAAACTTCTTTATCTGGCTGATACCTTATCCAGATCCCCCAGAAATACAACAGAACAGCTTGACATAGAAAAGTTTGACTTCAGTGTCATGGAAGTGCGTATTTTTTCTACCACAAGACTTGATGAGCTAGGAGATCATAAAAAGACTGATCCAATTTTGTAGGAGCTCAACCACTACATTAATGTTGGATGGCTGTCAAAGCAAACTAGTGCTCCACCTGAAGTGCAAACCTACTTTTCTTAGAGAGATGAGATGTTGATTGAAGATGGCATTATTTTCAAAGGTCCTAAAAATTGTTGTTCCTCCTTCAATACAACAAGAATATATCCAGATTTTGCATCATGGTCACCCAGGTTCTGAAGCATTGATAGACATTGATAGAGTACTTTCTTCTTGTTCAATATGCAATAGTACTAAATTGCATTTGCAAAGAGAACCATTTCAGCTAAGTCACGTTCCTGAACAATCTTGGTCAACAGTAGTCACTAACATATTCAAGTGGAACAATCAACATTATTTAGTACTGGTAGATTCTTATTCGAACTGGTTTGAGATCGATCTACTATCTAACCTAAAGTCCACTACTGTTATTACCAAGCTGAAATGTCATTTCTCCATCCATGGAAGTCCACAAAAGCTTATTTCTGACAATGGTACCCAATTTATCAGTCAGTTGTTTGAGAAATTTGCAAGAGAATGGGGCTTTGTACATGTTACTAGTAGTCCAGAATATCCGCAGTCAAATGGACTAGCTGAACGTGCAGTACAGAGTGCAAAGCAATTACTTGCACAGTCAAAGCATGACAATACCTATGTCTTTTGAATTTACTCACTGTCAGAAACATACCCCATGACAATATACTTGACTCATCTGCTCAGAGACTTCTGCCTAGGCATACCAGAACAACATTGCCTATCAGTTCCAGTTTATTGAGGCCTAAAACTAAAACCAACAGAGCAATCAAAGCCCAATTATTTAGAAAGCATTCTTTCCAGAAGTCCATCTATGACAAATTGAGCAGATTTCTTTGTCTGTTGAAAGAAGGAGAGACAGTGAGGATACAAACAGCGAGAGGTTTCGAACAGATTGGTCAAGTAACAAATATACGTGCAGAGCTGAGATCCTGTCTTGTGAAATCTGAGAGTCTGGAGTACAGGAGAAATTGTAGACATCTACTTCCTGTATCAGAACCATTATTGCAGCATTGTTCCTATGATAGACTAAATCTCAGAGTGATTCAGACAATGTTCCTGTTCCAGAACGTGTCTTGATTCCCACTACCATTTGTGATAATGTTCATAACGTCCCTAAAGTTGAACATTCAGCAGAGACCATCCCAGTTGCTAATCCCAATTCCAATCTCTATACCACACAATTTGGTCATATTTCCAGACCCCGTGTGAGATACACAGCAACTTGGACATAGTTGTATAAATATACATACATATACACACACACATATATATATATATATATATATATATATAGAGGAGAGGCGGAAGGCATGGCCGAAGGCAGGAAGAGAGGAGAAAGGCTAGGACTGTGGTAGTGAGGGTCAGAACTTTGAATGTTAGCAGTATGACTGGTATAGGGAGAGAGCTAGCCAATATGATGGACAGAAAGAAGGTTGGTATATTGTGTGTGCAAGAGACCAGATGGAAGGGGAGTAAGGCTAGGTGTATTGGAGGTGGGTTCAAATTGCTTTATCATGGTGTGGATGGGAGGAGAAATGGCGTAGGAGTTATCCTGAAGGAACAGTATGCTAAGAGTGTTTTGGAGGTGAAAAGAGTGTCCAATAGAGTGATGTTTATGAAGCTTGAAATTGATGGTGCAATGATGAATGTTGTTAGTGCATATGCTCCACAAGTTGGGTGTGCGATGGATGAGAAAGAAAATTTTTGGAGTGAGTTGGATGAAGTGGTGATGACTGTACCCAAGTGTGAGAGAGTGGTGATTGGAGCAGATTTCAATGGGCATATTGGTGAAGGGAACAGAGGGAATGAGGAAGTAATGGGTAAGTATGGTGTTAAACAAAGGAATGCAGAAGGTCAGATGGTAGTGAATTTTGCGAAAAGGATGGCTGCGGTGAATACGTATTTTAACAAGAGGGAGGAGCATAGGGTGACATACAAGAGTGGAGGAAGATGCACACAGGTGGATTATATCTTATGTAGGAGGGCCAGTTTGAAGGAGAAATATGACCTTCTTTCCTCGATCTCTACCTGGCTGCTGTGCGTTCTGTCTCGGATGCTTGACCTAAGCTGAGACTTGGTTAATTGGTACATTCAAGCACCTAAATACCTGCCTACTACCCACCTGGAAGACCAGAAAATTCACCAACTAAGATCACACCCTTCAGCTCCCTGAGAAATCAACTCAATAAGACAGTGAAACGTGGTTAATTGGTACATTCAAGCACCTAAATACCTGCCTACTACCCTCCTGGAAGACCAGAAAATTCACCAACTAAGATCACACCCTTCAGCTCCCTGAGAAATCAACTCAATAAGACAGTGAAACTTGGTTAATTGGTACATTCAAGCAGCTAAATACCTGCCTACTACCCTCCTGGAAGACCAGAAAATTCATCAACTAAGATCACACCCTTCAGCTCCCTGAGAAATCAACTCAATAAGACAGTGAAAGTATGTCCTGTTTCTGTATGTTTGTTCTAACTTAAAAGACTCTCCTATGTTAGGTAAGCTTCCTACCCAGGATAGCCAACAGCCAATAACCCCCAATCCCCACTTCCTTGCTAGTGCTGAATCTCACTTAATATCTTGCTCAACTATTCCTATTGCTTTTTTATAGTATCTTTTCTCTCTCCCTCCTGTTATCAGCCCCTTCCTTAGGAACCAGTCATTGCAGTTAAATAACTGGCCACAAGGTGGCGCCTTACCACTAGCCTAATTGCACCTCATAGACTTTTTTTCTAACCTCCCTCATCCCTTACTTACTTTGTCTTTTAAATAGAGTCTCTTTCACTGACCTGTTCTTTTTTCACCCTCCCCTCCCTGACCTTGCTACACAATACTCCTACCACACTCCTGTACCTTATCGTAGTATATCTCCTCAGAATTAGCCTAATATGCCATTATACTTTCTCTCACCCTCTGACCTACCTGCTGTTTTCCTCCACTCTATAGATTGTCTTCCTTAGTAATCCATTCTCTTGTGTCTTACTGTAGGTCCTTATTTTCCCCACAGCTCTCCTAACTTATCAGTTCTAAGGCTATACTATAGCTCTCCTATGTCCTTTTATCTCCCTCTCTCCCATAAGGCTCTACAACTTTGATTTCCCTTACCTTTCCACTCTTTCTTCCCACTTTTCTCCCCATCCACCTACCTTATCTATACTCCTACCTCTATGCTCCACCTCCATCACTAATCCTTCCCTCTGTCTTCTAACCTAATGCTCTCTTTCTCGCGTATTTCTGCCAAAGACCTGCAATCTGAGTTACTCACCCTCCCCCAATGTCACCTTTTAACCTATAAATATACCCCACTATTCACGGACGCCATCTTTCTTTCCCTGCTCTCTACCTGGCTGCTGTGCGTTCTGTCTCGGCTGCTTGACCTAAGCTGAGAGTAAGCATTTTCTACTTTTATTAAAAATACTGCTTGTAATGTCTGCCTATTTAAACAGAAATGTCCTAACTTAAACTGTGTGATCTGTTTTGGATGCTTGACTTGTATTGAGAGTAAGCATTTTCTGCTTGTAATAACTACACTGTTTGTAAATATCTGCTTTTTAAACACTATGTTCAAACCAACACTTTCTATGTACCTTGTGCATGATTTTTCTCACTGATGGACTGAAACTTGTGCCGATAATTACTCGGTCCTGTTTAGCGTCTACACGTGGGCTTATAATTTGTGTGCGTCATTGAGTGACATTGAGAAAGCCTGTTTGTTCATTAAGTAAAGTTAACAAAAGTGGTATGTACTTGTTCTATTTACTATACTCTCTCTAAAGGTTAATACCTTGGCAATGCTGAACTTGCGCTACTGATTCTGATAATTTCGGTTACTGCAGAGACCACTTACTGTAACTTTGCCGCTTTGCACATGCTTTTGTCTCTCGCTGAATACATTACCAAAGATAGTTAAACGACAATTGGGGAAGTAGTTGTTTTATCTAACATATTTATCCTAGAGGCTGATATAGTACTCCACTCCCTCAATAGCTCGCAGTCGGTGGTTTTGATTTTACCCACACTGAATAAACGCTGCCTGTGCTAATCTCTCTTTAACATAGAACACAGGTATGTACTTGTTCTATTTACTATACTCTCTCTAAAGGTTAATACCTTGGCAATGCTGAACTTGCGCTACTGATTCTGATAATTTCGGCTACTGCAGAGACCACTTACTGTAACTTTGCCGCTTTGCACATGCTTTTGTCTCTCGCTGAATACATTACCAAAGATAGTTAAACGACAGTTGGGGAAGTAGTTGTTTTATCTAACATACTTATCCTAGAGGCTAATATAGTACTCCACTCCCTCAATAGCTCACAGTTGGTGGTTTTGATTTTACCCACACTGAATAAACGCTGCCTGTGCTAATCTCTCTTTAACATAGAACACAGGTCAGTCTTGAGCCGATTAGCCATATACAAGTGACTACCCGATTTTCAATTCCACATATCTCTTATATTGAACCTATTATATAATGGTTTAAGTAAGTACTTTAGAGTTTAACAATGGCTTTTTGTGAAGGGCATACTGATAGCCTCATTTAATAATTAAAGCATAGAAAACTATTGCCTCTACTCTTATATTCTAGCTTTCAGCATGTAATAAGAACAGTTGTTAGACTTCATTGACTTATCTGTGTATTTCATTTTATTGACTAGATGTTTTTGAACATGAATACATTGCAGATGTTTTTAGCAAATACTTTTAAGTGTATGTGATATAATTGAATTTGCTTTCTAATATTATCACTGTTAGCCTTACTATCTTCTCTCTCCTCCTACCCTTCACTAGCTTGGTTAATTGGTACATTCAAGCACCTAAATACCTGCCTACTACCCTCCTGGAAGACCAGAAAATTCACCAACTAAGATCACACCCTTCAACTCCCTGAGAAATCAACTCAATAAGGCAGTGAAAGTATGTCCTGTTTCTGTATGTTTGTTCTAACTTAAAAGACTCTCCTATGTTAGGTAAGCTTCCTACCCAGGATAGCCATCAGCCAATAACCCCCAATCCCCACTTCCTTACTAGTGCTGAATCTCACTTAATATATTTCTCAACTATTCCTATTGCTTTTTTATAGTATATTTTCTCTCTCCCTCCTGTTATCAGCCCCTTGCTTAGGAACCAGTCATTGCAGTTAAATAACTGGCCACAAGGTGGCGCCTTACCACTAGCCTAATTGCACCTCATAGACTTTTTTCTAACCTCCCTCATCCCTTACTTTGTCTTTTAAACTGAGTCTCTTTCACTGACCTGTTCTTTTTCACCCTCCGCTCCCTGACCTTGCTACACAGTACTCCTACCACACTCCTGTACCCTATCATAGTATATCTCCTCAGAATTAGCCTAATATACCATTATACTTTATTTCACTCTCTGACCTACCTGCTGTTTTCCTCCACTCTATAGATTGTCTTCCTTAGTAATCCACTCTCTTGTGTTTTCCTGCTCCGTTCGCCCTTCGGGCTCACTCTGCTCCTGTACCCTGCCCCCAATTTCCACCCGCCCCCAGTGTCTCTAAACTTACACCCTCATAAACACACCCCCTTTACCATAAACTAATCATACAATCACTACCAGCCACACCCCTACATTTTTATCTCCACTCCCCTTAGGAATAAATCTCCTCCCACTACCACTTACCTAATCTTCCATAAGTCAACCTCTACTCTCAGTCCTTCCCCTCTAATACCTACTATACACTCCTCTGCCATGTCTTACCAATGCCAGTTTTTACTAGTACTCTCACGCCTAACTACTCTTACCACTACTTACCTCCTACCCTCCTATGAACAATCCCTCTTCTCTACTCTTACCATCCCTTCCAAAAAACTCTAACACCTTTTCCAGCTTTATCTACAAGCTTTCTCAATGCCATCTGCAAGCCCAGTTACTTTCAAGCTAAATACCATCATCTAATTCATATTAAATACTCAATTCTAAACAATAAAAAATTATTTGTCTTCCATTGTAAACCTCTCCAATACTACAACTTTATACTACTCCACTCCTTAATAGATGGAGACATTCACCCCAACCCTGGTCCAAACCCTTCCCCACCCTCCACTAACTGCAACCAATACAAGACAATCCTTTTACCATCAACCAAACCCTCCAAATCACTCTCAATAGCCCATCTAAACATACGTAGTATTTGCAACAAAATACCACAAATTCATGCCCTTCTAGATGTTCAGCAGTTTGACATCCTCTGCTTAACAGAAACATGGCTCAAACCCACAATAAAAGATAACAAAATTATCCCCCCAGACTATAATATCTTTCAACAAGACCGCACAAATAAAAAAGGTGGAGGGGTAGCAATTCTCTATAAAGCAGGACTACAAATTACCAAAATAAATCATAACCTACCCTCAGATAATAATGTAGAAATAATTATGTCTAAACTGCAGCTTAACTGTCATAAATCAGTTAACATCATCTGCACTTACCTTCCCCCAGGTAAAAATCCTACAATACTAGAAGACTTACTAAACTGGCTTTCTTCAAATCTCCCTCAGGAAACAATACTCCTAGGAGACTTTAATATTGAATGGAATTTATGTAGACACACTAATCCATCCACCCTGATCAACCTGTCTGGCTTCTCACAAGCTATAAACTCTCCAACTAGAACAAATAAACTTAATAAGACAGAAAGCATCCTGGATTGGATACTAACAAATAGCCCACAACAAAAATATACAACAGGAACTCTCCCAGACGACCTTAGCGACCACTCTGTAATATATATTATCAGACATAAAACAAGTTTAACTATCCCTATTTCAGTCAGAACAGCCCGCACCAAAAAACATTTTGACCATGAACTGTTTCAAACCGAACTTAAGCAATGCAACTGGTCACCTCTCAAGTCTCTCCCTATAAATGAAGCAGTTAATTACTTCAATACCACTTTCCTGGCAATCTTAGACCATCATGCCCCAATGTGCTCCATAAGAATATAAACTAAACCAGCCCAATGGCTATCAAATCATACTAAGAAACTAATCCTTAGTAGAAAAAAATCTTGGGTTAAATGGCGTACCACAAGGAATACTACTGATCACCAAACTTTTAGACAACAAAGAAACATAACTAAAAAAGCTATCCTACAAGATAGAGGTTCTGGACTACTATTAACACACTACTATCCCCAGGCAAAGTAGCCATGCCTAATCCACTGACTGCCCAACACAAACAGCAAATGCCTTTAATACTTTCTTTACTACTGCTATACTAAATCTAGCAAATCAACAAAACCCTGATACCTCCAAATTGCCCACTCCAAGCTCCATTCCTCCCCCTTCCATCTCAAACCTATACCCACCTCCTATATCTCTTCCTTACTTCAAAAATTAAAACCTACTACCCCCTCAGCTGATAAATTACCAGCAGAATACCTTCAAATAGGAGCCAAAGCTATTGCCTATCCCATCTCCACATTGATTAACAGAACCATAAAAGAAGGCACTATCCCATCTATCTGGAAAATCTCACACATTATTCCTCTTCACAAAGGTGGAGACTCCATTGATTTCTCCAACTATCGCCCCATAGCTCTACTCTCTCCACCCGCTAAAATAATGGAGAAATGTATCGACAAACAATTACTAAACCACCTACTACGCTATAATCTCCTAGCTAACTGTAAACATGGTTTTCGGCCATTCCATAGTACCACCACAGCCTTGTTATCCTTTACTAACTGTATCAACAAAAATCGCAATAAAAATATTCTTTCCTCAGCATTTTTTGTAGATCTATCCAAAGCCTTTGACATGGTAAATCATGAACTTCTCCTCCACCTTCTGAAGTCCCTCTCTCTCGACAATCCTGCTATGAACTGGTTTACATCTTACCTGGAAAACCGAAACCAAGCAGTTCTCTGGCAAAACCATCTTTCAGACCTCCTTCCCACCTCCCTAGGTGTCCCTCAGGGCTCCATTTTAGGTCCACTATTGTTTTCCATTTTCATAAATGACCTTCATCTCTCTACTCCACTCTCTACCTGCATTCAATATGCAGACAACTCTACCATAATTTGTTCTGGCACATCCCAAACTGAACTTCATTCTCTCACACAAAAAGCTTTCACCACTATAGAACAATGGTTCTCTAACCACTGTCTTCTCCTTAACCCAAAAAAAAAAAACAAACTTTTGCTCTTTACACCCTCTTACTTGTCTCCCCCTCTTCATTCACACTCACATCCAGTAATGGTACCCTTATTTCTCCAGACCCCACCACCAAACTCCTAGGAATTACAATTGACAATCAACTAAAGTTTGACATTCACATAAACACCACAATAAAATCTATTAACAGAAAACTTGGATCCCTCTATAGAATTAAACCTTTCCTGACACCAGAAGCCAGGACCACAATAGCTAGAACTCACTTAATCTCTACCCTATTATATGCCTCTCCCATATATACCAATCTTTCTAAAAATAATCTTAAACTAGCTAGATCATATAACAATATTGCCAGATTTGCTACAAACTCTCCTTACAGGACTCATCACTGTCAGAACCTAAAACAACGAGGCTGGCTTGAATTACCTCACCAATTACAATTTAACCAACGTACAATCGCCCACAAAGCCCTATACCAACCCAACAACACTCCAATTCTTTCTACCCTCATAAGGCCATATAATAACCTGAGGAATCTACGCTCCGCTAACAAAATGTTGATTCACACTTCCTTATCAAATAACTTAGCAGGCGACTCCATATTCTCTACCTCAGTTGGTAAAATATGGAATCTATTACCACAAGACCTTACAACCCTAACCCCTCTACCACTATTTAAAACTAACCTAAAACATTTCCTCTCTAACCACTGGTTATGCTCTTGTACCAACCCTGACTAACTGTTATTCTCTAATTATCTGTTTCACTCAAAACATAATATTCTTAACTATAAACCTCTTTATGCAACTCTCTATAAACTAACCTTTCTTTCTTAATTTCTAACACTGTCACTCCTGAATACTACTTTCCATGCTTGACTCTTTAAGTCACTTTTTAACGGTTCTTTCTTGTAAATTTTGTATTTGTATTTGTAAATTTTTACAAATTATAATTTGTAATTTGTAAAGTTTGTTAATCTGATGATATAACATGCTATATTAATGCCATTTTCTAATTATTGTATTACATGTTTCTGTATGTTTTTTAGTATATATATTTTTTTTTTACTGGAGCTTTTCTCCCCGGGCCTCCACGGAAAATGGATATGTATCCAGTTGGACAAGCCCGGTCAACAAATGTAAAATAAAAAATAAATCCAAATAAGAGTGCAGCGAGCCAAAACAGGAAACCCCAAAATTAAATTCCACTCGATTTATTAACAAAAAGTAGTAGTAGATAATTGCACAGCTAATTAATGGATTTTCAGATTTTGGCGTTTTTTTACAGTATATATAGACTATTGTTAAGTGAAGACACTGTTATGATGAAGTCTACGATACGTAGATGAAAGCGCTAAACCAGTGATTATTTTTTGTGTATGAATAAAAGAAATTAAATTGTGGATCGTGACTTATTCACTAGAACTTATTCTGTGCTTGTTGGACTACTGAGTTGTCGTGAGTTCTAGTTTTGGTCTTTATTCTTATTATTATTAACAAAAAGACTATAAGACATTAACGCTTTTTAAAAAACACAGCGAATACACATTTTCATCCTCAATACTTGGACTTCATCAGATACATCAAAATTAATGCCATTCATCCCTTATATATTCAAATTAAAATCAATTAACCAATAAAATGTTAACAAAACATTTAAATGGGCAAACCAACATACTCTCTGGGCTCATAAATATTCATGAATCAAAATTTAATATATTTCATTACTACTAAATACTTATCAATTCAATTATATTATTTTAAAAATATATAAATATAAAAAACATTCATATGATGTTAAGTTGTCAATCTCGCCTTCATTCTTGCTTGATGGGTTCGGAGCCGATCCTCGGCTCCGACTCGGCACTTGCTAAGCTCAAGAGTCACTTTTACCAGCTCGAGGCAGCCCCATATCCCATGATGCAAGGTGGTAAGTACCCAGATCTCGTTTGCCGCTTCGCTGATGAGGTCCTCCTTTTACCAGCTCCTGGTAAGTGTTTTATATAATACTATATTAGCCCCTTTTTTCACTTTAAACTTTATATTTAACGTTTTTACTTTATATTAAGCCCTTTTCTGACTGAAATTTTCCTCACTCCTTAATTTTTTTAGTCAGGCCTTCTCCCCTCCCGTCCCCCCCCCCCTTGTTAGGGTGTGTGTGTGTGTGTGTGTGTGTGAGAGGTTAGTTATCAATATTTTTGTTGGGATAACTTGTTCTTTGGGACTGTGTTGTGTGTGTTTCTGCAACTATGTCCAAAGAAAGGGTCTCAGGCTTTAAGAAGTGTGACTCGTGCTGTCAGAAAATGTCTCTGACAGACGGTCACACTTCTTGCTTATACTGCCTGCGACCTCTCTACCTGCAGGACTCCTGTGCGATTTGTCATTCCTTTAGCCAGAGAGTCCTGCAGGAGAGGACAAATAAATTGATTTTAAGGGGTCTTCTTAAACCGGAGGGCTCTCCGGCTAAGTCGGCTCCGAGCAAGACTTCTAAGTCTTCCAAGGCCCAGGCTTCTGTGTCTAAGCCTGCGGCCTCGGTTTCGACTCTTTCTGAGTCGAGATCGGCTCCCGCTGGAGCCGATCCTGGTTTGCATAAACCTTCGGCACCGATGGCTATCGGTGCCGATACTGGTTCAGTCACATCGGTGTCGGCTCTGACTGGTTCCGACCACCATGTGGCTCAGGCTTCGGTGTCAGCGCCGACCGGCTCCGACACCCTTACTTTTATGTCTGTATCGGCTCCGGCCGGAGCCGATGCATCGAGACCTTCTGTCGGTGCCGAAAAGTCCTCGGCTCTGACTGCATCTATGGTTTCGTGGGCTCCGATGGTTCCTTCGAAGAAGAGGTCCAGGTCCCCTTCCTTGGAACCGATACTCTCGGCTCCGGCCTCACCTCTCCTCTCGGAACGGAGCCATCGGAGCTGATCATCTAGGTCATCCAGGCTTTCTGACCATGATTTAGAGAGGGTGGTCAGTAGATTATTGAAATCACAGGCACTGGCCCAGATGCTACATAGTCCGTCTCAACAGACGACTATTAGTCCACACCCTCTTGCAGTTCCTCCTTCGACTCTACCTCAGAGTTTGGAGCTGGAGTCTTCGGGAATAGTTTCTGCTATAGCTGAGGGGCAGATACCTCCCCCTTCTGCTCCCTCAGCATCTACTCCTCTTCGAGACCTTCCTTAGAGGGATTCGGTGGTCGGCTTCCCTGGTCTGCTCCGAGGGGGTGAGTGGCATCGGACCCTTGTCCGACCCCACTCTTCCCCTTGGAGCCTCGGCCTTGGTGAGCTCGGCTCTGACATCTGCCTCGGGGCCTTCCCTTTCGGTGGGCCCTGGAGTTCCGGTTTCTTCAGAATGGGTTCTCTCGGACCTCCCTGGGAGGGGAGCCTTCGAGGTGATGAAGAGTGTGCTGGCCACTGGACTCAGCCAGCAGTCTATTCCCTTAGCTCCTCCCTCTACGGTGACTGTCGATATCTCTGCCATCTCTCTTGCTCCTGGACTCAGAGATCCTCCGCCTCAGGTTTCCCCACTGGGAAGAACCCCCTCTTCCGAGGATTCTCCTGATCAGTCAGGGGATCCTCCGCGTAAGAGGACTTGTAAGAGGAAAAACGTAGACTCCCCTGAGTCTATCACTTCAGATACCGACTTAGATGAGTCGGAGGGATCCCCAAGATCCCCCTCTGAGGATGTCTCCTTTTCAGACATCCTAGAACTCCTTAAACAGAGGGGAAACTGGCCCTCCAATAATCCCTCTGAGGATGAGTCGGTATACCTAGAGGCGTTTGGATCTCGGCCCTCCACCACCTGGGTGTCTCCGCCTTTCGACCCCCTTATGCAGGTTATTGCTCGAAAGGCTTGGGCTGCTCCTGACTCTGTAGAGCCAGTTCCTAGGAGGCCGTCTAAATTTATTACTGCCCCTTCGGATAAGCAATTCCTTACGAAAGGTGTCCCTGCTGATGCCATGGTGGTGGCGGCTGCCACTAAGAAGGAACTTGCAGATCCTTCCATACCTGTCCATCCTCCTAATAAGGACTCTAGGACCATGGATAGGTATGGTAAGCGGATGTTCTCTTCAGCGACCTATGCTATGCGTTCGCTGAACTACTTATGTCACTTCACCAGACTCCAAAGGGACATCCTTAAGGAGCTAGGTGAAGTAGTACAGGATCCCACAGCTGCAGGGGCTCAAGAAAAAAATGCTTCGCAGCTAGGAACCCTTAATTCTATTGCTAACTCCTCCATGCGACTGATATCATATGCAGCAGATGGAGCGAGTAGGGCCGCAGGTACAGGTGTGGCTCTTAGACGCCAAGCCTGGATGCGGCTCTGTAATTTTGCAGATCCCTTTAAGGCGTCCTTCACAAACTCTCCCTTTGATGGGTCAGCTTTGTTTGGCCCTCAAGTGAAGGATACATTGACCAGGTGTGAGCAGGACGGCAAGACTCTTTCTGCCATAGGGGTCCATTTTTCCACCCCTTCTAGACCTTACCCTAAAGGACAGAAGCGTGGCAAAATGTGGTTCCGCAAATCCCAAGGAGTCACGCCGGATACACGTGGTCAGTTTACCCCTAGAGGCAGAGGGGGTAACAATAACAGACGCCGCTCTAGAGGCAGAGGGGGTCCACAAAACCAGGGAAGCAGAGAGCCTCTCTCTGACAAGCCCTTTCAGCATCCCTGAGATGTTGCCCGACTGTCCATCCTTGGAGGTTGTCGGGGGAAGACTATCGCTGTACCCAGAAGCCTGGCGTTCCCTCACTCAAGACAGATGGGTACAGTCGATCATATCCGAGGGTTACAAAATTCCTTTCGAGGAAAGTCCTTTCTCTCACTCAAATACCCTTCCAGATGTACCACCCGGTCTAAGGGAAATTGCAGAGTTAGAAGTATTAAAACTTCTACAAAAAAGAGCCATTCAGCCCGTTACAACAGACCATTCAGAGCCCGGAATCTACTCAAGGTTCTTTTTGGTCCCCAAAAAGACGGGAGACTGGAGACCAATATTGGATCTCAGCAGACTCAACAAGTCTGTGAGAAAGACAAGATTCTGAATGGTCACACTTCAGTCAATTCTGCCCTTCCTAGAGAAGGACAACTGGATGTGCTCAATAGATCTTCAGGATGCATACTATCACATAAAAATTCACAGACGCTCCAGAAGGTTTCTCTGCTTTCAGCTGGGGTCCAGTCATTTCCAATTCAGAGCCCTGCCCTTTGGTCTCACTACAGCCCCCAGAGTGTTCACCAAATGTATGGCAGTGGTCACGGCTCACCTGAGACGTCAAGGATTCCAGGTGTTTCCGTATCTCGACGACTGGCTCCTTTCAGCCACCACCAGGCATCAACTTCTTCAAGCCAGGGATTACACAATAAATCTTTGCACTCAATTGGGAATTTCGATCAACTACAAAAAATCCTCCTTATTGCACTGCCAGTCTATTACTTTCATAGGCGCAAACTTAAACACTGTTCGGATGTCAGCTACCCTCACAGACCAAAGAATCTCAGATATACAAAGTCACGTGAGGATCATCCTAGCCAGAAAGAAAGTACAAGCCAGAATGGTTCTAAAGGTGTTGGGCCTCATGGCTGCGTCCATTACCCTTCTTCCCCTGGCCCGCTTCTATATGCGCCTGCATCAGTGGATGTTGTTCACTCAGTGGTCTTACCAACAACTTTCGATGCATCACCAAATACTGGTGACACAAATTTGCAGGAATCATCTTTCATGGTGGATTACTTCTCCTCAGATTCACCAAGGCAGACCCTTTGTACCCCCAGCCCCGGTAGCCACTGTCACTACGGACGCCTCCCTGATCGGGTGGGGGGTCATTATCAGGGCAGGATGGTTCATGGGACGTGGCAACCATTCGAATACCACCTGCACATAAATGTCCTAGAGATGAGAGCAGTGCTTTTAACGTTGCAAGCCCTCAACGACTTTCTTCCCTTGGGGACAATTGCAGTCCACACAGATGTCTGTAGTATGGTATATCAACAAACAGGGCGGAACCAAGTCCTACCCCTTGTGTCGAGAAGCTCTCAGACTTTGGCAATGGGTGATCTCCTCTCATCGGTTTCTGGTAGCAACGCATATCCCTGGGAAAACCAACATTTTAGCGGACAGATTGAGCAGAGCTATTCTCATGCCTCACGAGTGGTCTCTCAAACAATCTATAGTGGAGGAGATTTTTCTAGAATGGGGCCGCCCATGTTGCGATCTTTTTGCTACTCCCCAAAACAGCAAATGCCCAGACTTCTTCTCTCTCTTCCCACTGCCAGGCCATCCCCCCAGAGACGCTCTAACCCAGGATTGGCCCCAGGGACTTCTTTATGCCTTTCCTCCTTTTCCTCTGATTCCACAAGTACTCCAGAAAGCCACCGTTTTGAGAGCCAAAATGATTCTCATTGCTCCCTATTGGCCTCGACAGATTTGGTTTCCGTTCCTCCATCGTCACCTTTTGGTGCAGCCGTGGCATCTGGACCCAGTGCCAGACCTTCTGATTCACCAATTGAGTTAGCTGCACCGGTCTATCCCTTCTCTCAACCTCACAGCATGGTTGCTCCACTTCCTTCCTTAGCCAGGCTTCCTATGATCTCTAATCCTGTTAGAGACATCATAGTAGCTTCCTTAAAATCCTCTACTAGGAGGATTTATACTAGCAAATGGAAACGTTTTTCTTATTGGGCAAAAGCCAAAAATATTGATCCCTTTACTGCTGCAGTACAAGCAGTTTTGGATTTCTTAGCGGAAATCTTTCACGCGGGCTCCTCTTCCTCCACGGTCAAAGTTCAGTTGGCTGCTATCTCAAACTTTCATGTCAGGTTCGCAGATCACAACATTATGTCCCACAGGCTTTGTAGAGCCTTCTTAAAAGGAATTTTTCTCCTGAAACTTCCAATCAGGAGTCCTCCTCCTCAATGGGACCTAAATTTAGTGCTGACATCCTTGATTCTTTCTCCCTTCGAGTCAGCTGTTTCATGTTCCCTGAAATTTCTTTCATGGAAAACTTTATTCCTGGTTGCTATTACTTCGGCTAGGAGGGTATCTGAACTTCATGCTCTCTCTGTTCGCCCCCCCCTATTTAGTCTTCCACAAAGACAGAGTATCATTGAGAACTAATCCGACCTTTTTGCCTAAGGTCGCCTCAAAGAGTAATTTAAATCAGGCTATTGATCTTCCTGTATTTTTCCCAAACTACTCAAACAGATCGGAACAAAAGTTACATTATCTTGATGTTCACCGCCAACTCAGATATTATTTGGATAGAACAAAACAATTCAGGAAATCCGATCAGCTCTTTGTTTCTTATGCTGATAACAAAAAAGGCCTTCCTGTCTCAAAAGTGACCTTATCTAGATGGCTTTCTTCTGTCATCTCCGAAATTTATCAGCTCAGGTGAAAACAGCTGTGCTCGAAACCTAAAGCGCATTCAACCAGAAGCTTAGCCACTTCCACAGCTTTTCAAGCTAGACTTCCATTAGACACTATTTGTGCAGCAGCCACTTGGGCCACTCCTCATACCTTTGTTTCTCATTACAAATTGGATTTGGCCTCCAGGGACAGAGCCAGTTTTGGCTCTACAGTTCTCAAGAGTCTGTTCCATTGAGCCACCCAGGATAGAGGTGCTAGGGACGCGGTCCCATCAAGCAAGAATGAAGGCGAGATTGACAACTTAACATTGAGAAGTTATGTACCTACCATAACGTTCCATGTTAGTTGTCTTCTCTCGCCTTCTTTCTTGCGACCCTCCCTCCTTCCCCCTGACCTGGACAGACCTTTTTCTCTCTACATGGAAGTATGCTTCTTAAGACCATACAATACTGGTCCTCCAAAACCATCCTTCAGGCTTTTCTCTCCTTCTTTCTTCCTTTGGGAAGTTTTTTATGCTAGGTGTTATTGCCTATAGACAACAAACGAGATCTGGGTACTTACCGCCTTGCATCATGGGATATGGGGCTGCCTCGAGCTGGTAAAAGTGACTCTCGAGCTTAGCAAGTGCCGAGTCGGAGCCGAGGATCGGCTCCGAACCCATCAAGCAAGAAAGAAGGCGAGAGAAGACAACTAACATGGAACGTTATGGTAGGTACATAACTTCTCATTTCCATCCATTTGGCTCTTAGTTTTAATAATGGTAATATTGTTAAAAAATCATTAAGACCTGTTTTTTTCCCCGCATCCAGGGTAACTTGCCACCATAATTCTTTACTTTCTAAAATTTCCTTCCAGGGACCCCCTCTGATATCCTGCCTAATTTGTTCCAATACAAAAAAGTGAAAATTATATCCTACACAAACTCTGGAATGTTTGTAAAGTGCATTAGTGTCTTTTGCTTTGGAAATATCGTAGGTATGCTCATATATTCTTTTTCTTAATGTTCTTTCCGTTTTACCTACGTAAAATGATTGACATTTTTGACATATCACAATGTATACCACTCCTTTAGTATCACAACAATAAAAACCCTTACTTCTAATCCATCTCTTCCTACTCTCAAGATAAATTTCACCTTCATTTATAATATAGGGGCATTGGTTACATCTTCCACATTTGTATGTCCCTATTCTTCTGTTTCCTGTTGGTACTAAATTAATACTTGACCTACTAATAGTTCTATTATTATTTTCCAGGATTTTTCTTATACTATGGGAATTTTTATATATCACCTTTGGACTTATTTTAGATATTTCCTCAATGTCTGTAAGTGATGCTAGTTTTTCCCATTCCCTCTGTAAAATATCCCTCACCTTATAATTAGTAGCATTAAATTCTACCACTAGACCTCTTTGAAACCCCACAGATGGATTTTCATCCTTGTTTCCTTCCTCTTGGATATTCTTATTGTACCCCATGCCTTTAATAGGCTTAAATCTGTCTAATCTACCTTTTTCCACTTCATTCCTTATTTTATTTACAAACATTTTGGGATAACCTCTGTCTAAAAACATTTTCTCTAACAGATCACATTCTTTTACAAAATCTATATCCAAGCTAGTCATTCGAGAGCCCCTAACAAATTGCCCCTTTACTATATTTCTTTTACAATGTAAGGGGTGGGCGCTATCATAATGTAGGAAGGAATTACAAAAAGTACTTTTTCGAAACACTTTAGTTTCAAATTTTTTATTAATTTTATATATCTCCACATCTAGATATTGTAAACTATCAGGGGTAACATCATAAGTAAATCTCAAAAAGCTAGTGGATTTATTTAAATAATCCATAAATTTCTCCTGTCCACCAGTCCAGAGGATAACTATGTCATCCAAAAATTTGCGGTATATTATCCAGAATTTCTGAAATTTGGAATTTAAAATAAATTTCTCCTCCCATTTGGATAACACAATATTTGCATATGTGGGGGCACATGCTGCCCCCATAGAAACACCTTGTGTTTGCTGAAAGAATTCACCATTAAAAATGAGAAAGTTATACTTCAGAATTATCTCCATAAGACCTATACTTGCTATTTTTTTCATTTTGAGTCAGCACTTTATCCTGAAAAATAGTTTCTTCAAACAATTGCATACCTTTGTCGTATGGTATACTTGAGAACAAATCCACTATATCAATAGTGACAAACAATAAATCATCCTTAAGCAAGAAATTTTGAAAAAAGAAATAGAAGAATTAGACACGTTTATTAAGGAAGACCTGATTTTTGGTATTAAAGAAGAAAGGGACAAGTATTTTAAAATAAGAAAAGATATAGATAATAAGTGTGATGAAGTAATTCAACGTAAGATGGGTAAGTTAAATAGGGATATACAAGAGTATGAAAGTAAAACTAGTTATCCTAAGCCACCTTATACTAAATGGGACATGTATGGTATTGATACAAAGTGGAAGAAGAATAATAATTATAATAAGACAAATGAATGGAATGATTTGGAATATGATACAGAATTTCCACCTTTGAGAGGAGTCGAACAAGGTTATAACCAACAGGAAGTAAAAAGAGGAAATTTTCGAATGGGGGGGGGAGATATTAGAAAGTTTTACCCCTTCTCCCAATAGGATATGTGGCAAACAAGAAGAAATTGCTGTGGAAAGTTTTAAAAATACATATCAAGGTTTTTCTATTTATAATTTTAGTAGTATGCCACTTATTAAGGAGCACTTCAAATTGCTTAGCAAAGGGTTAAAATGTATATACTATATTAAGGGAGACCCTACTAGGACTTTACTTGATATCAAATTATTTGTGAGAAAGATTAATTTGGAGGTTTTTCCCTCTAGAAACAATATTAAGAAAAATAATAGGATAGATCAAGAATTAGTAAGGAAATCTACATTTAACCCACCCTTACATCCTCAACTGAAGAATTTTGAAGCAATACTTGAGAACGAAGTTAGAAAATTACAGGATAAAAATAAAAACAGATACACTTTTAATCTTAGTAAGGAAGAAAATGAGGTATTAAATGAGTCAAGAAACAATCACCATGTTAGAATCATGAAACCAGATAAGGGAGGGGGAATTGTGATTATGGAGAACATATATTATGAAGGAAAGATGAATTTAATATTAAGGGATGAAAAGAAATATGCATGCGTTTCTAAGAATGAAGTGAATATGGCTTATCAAAAAATAGACATGCTATTACATGACATGGTATATGAAAAAATTATAGATGATTCCATCTTTAAATTTCTATATGTGGGTAAGCCAAAAATACCCATTATTTTTGGCATACCTAAAATTCACAAAAATCCTATGGATCCACCCCTCAGGCCAATTGTGTCTGCGGATGGTTCTAAAACTTTACCATTGGCAAAATATGTGGATTTAAAAACCAAACATATATGGGTAAATAATAGAACCATTCTTAAAGATTCTTGGGATTTACTAAAGGAACTCACACTTTAGCTTTATAAGGAGCTTTATAAGGATGATTTATTGTTTGTCACTATTGATATAGTGGATTTGTTCTCAAGTATACCATACGACAAAGGTATGCAATTGTTTGAAGAAACTATTTTTCAGGATAGAGTGCTGACTCAAAATGAAAAAATAGCAAGTATAGGTCTTATGGAATTACTTCTGAAGTATAACTTTCTCATTTTTAATGGTAAATTCTTTCAGCAAACACAAGGTGTCTCGATGGGGGCAGCATGTGCTGCCACATATGCAAATATTGTGTTATCCAAATGGGAGGAGAAATTTATTTTAAATTCCAAATTTCAGAAATTCTGGATATTATACCGCAGATTTTTGGATGACACAGTTATCCTCTGGACTGGTGGACAGGAGAAATTTATGGAATTTATGGATTATTTAAATAAAACCACTAGCTTCTTGAGATTTACTTATAATGTTACCCCCGATAGTTTACAATATCTAGATAAGGAGATATATAAAATTAATCAAAAATTTGAAACTAAAGTGTTTTGAAAAAGTACTTTTTGTAATTCCTTCCTACATTATGATAGCACCCACTCCTTACATTGTAAAAGAAATATAGTAAAGGGGCAATTTGTTAGGGGCTCTCGAATGACTAGCTTGGATATAGATTTTGTAAAAGAATGTGATCTGTTAGAGAAAATGTTTTTAGACAGAGGTTATCCCAAAATGTTTGTAAATAAAATAAGGAATGAAGTGGAAAAAGGTAGATTAGACAGATTTAAGCCTATTAAAGGCATGGGGTACAATAAGAATATCCAAGAGGAAGGAAATAAGGATGAAAATCCATCTGAGGGGTTTCAAAGAGGTCTAGTGGTAGAATTTAATGCTACTAATTATAAGGTGAGGGATATTTTACAGAGGGAATGGGAAAAACTAGTATCACTTACAGATATTAAGGAAATATCTAAAATAAGTCCAAAGGTGATATATAAAAATTCCCATAGTATAAGAAAAATCCTGGAAAATAATAATAGAACTATTAGTAGGTCAAGTATTAATTCAGTACCAACAGGAAACAGAAGAATAGGGACATACAAATGTGGAAGATGTAACCAATGCCCCTATATTATAAATGAAGGTGAAATTTATCTTGAGAGTAGGAAGAGATGGATTAGAAGTAAGGGTTTTTATTGTTGTGATACTAAAGGAGTGGTATACGTTGTGTTATGTCAAAAATGTCAATCATTTTACGTAGGTAAAACGGAAAGAACATTAAGAAAAATAATATATGAGCATACCTATGATATTTCCAAAGCAAAAGACACTAATGCACTTTACAAACATTCCAGAGTTTGTGTAGGATATAATTTTCACTTTTTTGTATTGGAACAAATTAGGCAGGATATCAGAGGGGGTCCCTGGGAGGAAATTTTAGAAAGTAAAGAATTATGGTGGCAAGTTACCCTGGATGCGGGGATAAAAACAGGTCTTAATGATTTTTTAACAATATTACCATTATTAAAACTAAGAGCCAGCAGAATTTAATGGTAATTATGAATTTCTACACTAGAGGGAGCCAGCCATTATGGGATTTTATATGTAGTTTTTATTCATGCATATTATATTTATTTGATGTTTTTATGTATTTATTTATTTATAAATGGATAGAAACATATGAATTTTTTTTATATTTATATTTTTTAAAATACTATAATTGAATTGATAAGTATTTAGTAGTAATGAAATATATTAAATTTTGATTCATGAATATTTATGAGCCCAGAGAGTATGTTGGTTTGCCCATTTAAATGTTTTGTTAACATTTTATTGGTTAATTGATTTTAATTTGAATATATAAGGGATGAATGGCATTAATTTTGATGTATCTGATGAAGTCCGAGTATTGAGGACGAAAATGCGTATTCGCTGTGTTTTTTAAAAAGCGTTAATGTCTTATAGTCGTTTTGTTAATAAATCGAGTGGAATTTAATTTTTGGGTTTCCTGTTTTGGCTCGCTGCACTCGTATTTAGATTTATTGGTGGTTTTGGAGTGCGTTCACTTGGTTTCTAACAGTAAAATAAAAAATAAAATAAATAAAATTGGAGACTGTAAAATGGTGACCGGGGAAAGTATAGTTAGGCAGCATAGGATGCTGTTTTGTAGGATGACATTGGTGATCAGGAAGAGGAGGAGGAGGAGTGTGAGGGCAGCACCAAGGATCAAATGGTGGAAATTGAAAAAGGGTAATTGTGAGGTGGAGTTCAGGGATGAGTTAAGACAGACACTGGGTGGCAGTGAAGAGTTACGAAATAGCTGGGTAACTACAGCAGAGCTTGTAAGGGAGATGGCTAGAAAGGTGCTTGGTATGACATCTAGACAGAGGAAGGACGACAAGGAGACATGGTGGTGGAATGAGGAAGTACAGGAGAGTATACAGAGAAAGAGGTTGGCAAAGAAGAAGTAGGATTGTCAGAGAGATGAAGAAAGTATACAGGAGTATAAGGAGATGAGGTGCATGGCAAAGAGAGAGGTGGCAAAGGCTAAGGATAAGGCATATGAAAAGTTGTATGAAAGGTTGGACACTAAGGAGGGAGAAAAGGACCTGTACCAACTGGCTAAACAGAGGGACCGAACTAGGAAAGATATGCAGCAGGTAAAGGTGATAAAGGATAATGAGGGAAACATACTCACAAGCGAGGAGAGTGTGTTGAGCAGATGGAAAGAGTACTTTGAGGGGTTGATAAATGAAGAGAATGAGAGGGGGAGAAGGTTGGATGATGTGGGGATAGTGAATCATGAAGTGCAATGGATTAGCAAGGAGGAAGTAAGGATACCTATGAAGAGGATGAAGAATGGAAAGGCTGTTGACTCAGATGACATACCTGTGGAAGCATGGAGGTGTTTAGGTGAAATGGCAGTGGAGTTTTTAACCAGATTATTTAATGACATCTTGAAAAGTGAGAGGATGCCTGAGGAATGGAGAAAGTGTTTTGGTGCTGATTTTTAAGAATAAGTGTGATGTGCAGAGCTGTAATAACTACAGAGGGATTAAATTGATCAGTCACAGCATGAAGTTATGGGAAAGAGTAGTGGAAGCTAGGTTAAGATGGGACGTGATGAATAGTGATCAAATGTATGGTTTCATGCTGAGAAAGAGCACTACAGATGCGATGTTTGCTCTGAGAGTGTTGATGGAGAAGTACAGAGAAGGTTAGAAGGAGTTGAATTGTGTTTTTGTAGACTTAGAGTAAGCATATGACAGGGTGCCTAGAGAGGAGTTGTGGTATTGTATGAGGAAGTCGGGAGTGTCAGAGAAGTATGTAAGAGTGGTACAGGATATGTACGAGGGTAGTGTGACAGCAGTGAGGTCTGCTGTGGGAGTGACGGTTGCGTTTAAGGTGGAGGTGGGAATACATCAAGGATCAGCTGTGAGCCCTTTCTTATTTGCAATGGTGATGGACAGGTTGACAGTTGAGATCAGAGAGGAGTCCCCGTGGACTATGATGTTTGCAGATGACTTTGTGATCTGTAGTGAGAGTACAGAACAGGTGGGGGAGACCCTGGAGAGATGGAGATATGCTCTAGAGAGAAGAGGAATGAAGGTCAGCAGGACTAAGACAGAATATATGTGTGTGAATGAGAGGGAGGATAGAGGAATGGTGAAGATGCAAGGAGTAGAGGTGGTGAAGGTGGATGAGTTTAAATACTTGGGATCAGTAGTTCAGAGTAATGGTGAGTGTAGAAGAGAGGTGAAGAAGAGAGTACAGGCAGGATGTAGTGGGTGGAGAAGAGTGTCAGGAGTGATTTGTGACAGACGAGTACCAGTAAGAGTGAAAGGGAAGGTCTACAAGAGGGTAGTGAGACCAGCTTTGTTATATGGATTGGAGACAGTGGCACTGACAAAAAGGCAGGAGTTAGAGCTGGATGTGGCAGAGTTAAAGATGTTTAAGATTTGCACTGGGTGTGACGAGGGTGGACAGGATCAGGAATAAGTATATTAGAGGGTCAGCCCAGGTTGGAAGGTTTGGAGACAAAGCCAGAGAGGCAACATTACATTGGTTTGGACATGTGCTGAGGAGGGATGCTGAGTATATTGGGAAAAAGATGCTAAGGATTAAGCTGCCAGGTAACAGGAAAAGAGGAAGGCCTAAGATAAGGTTTATGGATGTGGTGAGAGAGGACATGCAGGTGGTTGTTGTGACAGAGCAAGATGCAGAGGACAGGAAGAAATGGAAACAGATGATCTGCTGTGCCGACCTCTAACAGGAAAAGCCAAAAGAAGATGATGATGATATATA
This sequence comes from Protopterus annectens, assembly GCF_019279795.1. NCBI lineage: Eukaryota > Metazoa > Chordata > Ceratodontiformes > Protopteridae > Protopterus > Protopterus annectens. Next base: position 138,122,882 of record NC_056733.1, read on the forward strand.
TATATATATATATATATATATATATATATATATATATATATATATATATATATATATATATATATATATAGTTTTGTATAGTTGCGTGATGGAAAATTACTTTGTACCTATAACATGTCAGTCAGTATTGTCAATGTCATTTTTCAAAGAGGAAGGATGTAGAATAACGTGTTGTACCTTTAAGAAGCATTTCTAAGACCTGAACATGTATATAAATAACAGGCACGTGCTCGCTTCAGTGCCATTTTGTGAGTACAGCTAGTGTCTGAACATGTATGTATGAGACAGCTAGATTGTATATATATATATATATATATATATATATATATATATATATATATATATATATATATATATATGTGCATTTGTATACACTAAAGCTGATTGAACAGAACCCACAATGTTTGTCTACTTCATCCTGACTAGATGAGCAACAATAATCACTAGTAAGTATTTCCTCATCTTGAATGTGGGATTTTAGCCATGTTTCAGTAATAATTACTGTATCAGGAGTGTAGATAGCTAGGGCTGTATGAAATTCATTATTTTATTTATTTATTTTGTTGTAATACTTCTGAGGTTAAAATTAGTTATGAATATGTCTGATTTAGACTTGTTTAGGGAAAGAAGGTGGATGGTAGTATTAGCAGGTGTTGTGGGTGTTATTGGATAGGGTGGGAGTAGCTGTTGTGGGCCCTGAGTTAGGATGTACATCAACTTGGAGTTTGCTTACTGTTAGTGAGTGTAGAAGAAGAGCAAGTTTGAGCTTGATGAAAGAAATCTGTATAGGAAGGAGGGTTGGGGATATGAACATATTTATAGTGGAAGAGTAATATGCTAGAATTAGTGCAGAGGTTAGAGCAGATGTGAAAATGGATATTTAGTTTTGTATAGTATGTAACAGTGGGGAGTATAGGAGAGGGGTAGTGTGTTATGCTTGATATGATGAAGGTAGTGGAGTGGGAGGCTAGGTTGAGGGTAATGAGTAGGAGAGAGTTGCTCAGAAGAGTGATGATAACTGACTTGGTGAATAGTTGAGAAATAGTTGGAGAAAAATATGGCTGGGTTGGTGTGTGCAGTTTATTAGAGAGAGAGAAATTTACTGATAAAGTGATGTGGTAGGGGAGGGAGTGTTGTGTGAGGGATGAAAAAAATGGTTAGTGAGGTGGGAAGGGAGAAAGTGAAAGAAATAATTGAGTGTGGGTGTGTTGGATGAAGTAGCTGCAAGTTATAGAATAATAAGTTAGAAGGTGTGGTTTAGTTTAATTATAAATGTAAAGAAAGTGGGAGTGGTTGGGAATGGGGAGTAGGATAGGGGACCGGCGTGAGCCTGAGTGAAGCAAGGGCAAATGGAGCTGGTTAAGCCAAGCCCAGAGGTAAGCACAGTCCAGAAACAATCAGTAAAAACTCTTAACAGAAAAAGGATTTTACTGTTAATAGTAAGAAAAAGAGTTTTTTTGTGTAGTACTATCATGTAAGAAATGTCTTAAAGCAGGCTGATTAGTCCAGCATTTAATAAACTTAAGTTTGTTGAAACTAATAGAGAGTCTTTTAAGAATTGGGGGGGGGGTCCTTGCTGCCAAGCTACTTTACAGCATACCGACTTGTTAGAGAGTAGATAATGCCTTAAATAAGTATATTTTAAAATGTAAACTTGGTGCTTAAGGGACTTATCTGTGCTTCTTCTCCTTCTGCTGTTTCTACTTCAGGGGTTCATATCTGCTCACATAAATGTAAGTCTATGGAGTCCAGGGAGTATAGAAAATGCACTCCTGTCATGTCTCTCAAACCTCCATCTAAAATCTCCAAGCACTCAGATCTGAAATCCACAGATCCTACACCTTCAATATCAAAGTCTCTTTGGCTCTGAAGACCTCACTTTTCTCTGGAGCCAATGTCTCCAAGACTGAGGTCTCCTTTCCTACAAGAGACACCAAGAAAGTCTTCTCAACCTCCTTCCACTTTCTCATCAATCAAGTTCTACAGAAGTCTTTTCCGAAGCAGAGGTGGATAGGATGATGTAAAAATTTCTCAAAAAACAAATTCAGATGGGGGTCTTACCGGCTCAATCTCCCATTGGATCCATGAGCTTTAAGCCTCCCTCACATACCATAATTTCTCCTTCTCAGATCTGACTTTCTGTTTCAAGCCCCTGGATCCGAGATCTCCAAGAGTCAAACCATTGGATCCAAAGATGCCTTTATCTTTGACTCCAACTACATCCCTGATCCATTAAGCTCCAACTCCCCTTGAGCAGGATGTGTCTCAGAGCCAAAGCATCAGTGCTAGGTCTGAGTGAATGACCTTGACTCCAAAGCTTTCAGAGCCATAATTTCCCTCAAAGTCTCTGTGCTGGTCAGCTTGGCTCTGGCTTCTCCTTCAGAGTGGAGAATCAGGGGAGGCCCTGGTTTGTCTGATCCAAGAGCTTCAGCTCTGGCTAGATTGACCTCAGCTTCTCCTGCTCCCTCTGCCTTTGAGATGGTGGAGAGGGTTTTCTCCCACTTGAGAGCTGTTTTGACTCTTACCACTTCAGATCTGATCCCTGTTCCCCTTTGGATCCTGTTTCTGAGTCTCTTCATCTTACTCCACAGGGACAGCCAGCCCGTAAGAACTTCCAGGCAGTTCCAGTTATCTCTTCTGATACCTCTCCAGAGAACCCCAATAAAGAGGTCCCCTGGAAGAAGTTGTGCAAAAGGAGTCACTTAGATTCCCCTCAAGAATCTTTGACTGAAGACACCAATTTTGATGAAGGGGAAGGGACCCAAGATCTCCACCAGAAGACTTCTTCAGAGACATTCTAGAAATCCTACACCAGAAAGGTGGCTAGTCCTTTGAAACCCCTTCTCAGGAAGAATTGGTGTTCCTAGAAGCCTTCAGGTCTGGTCCAGCTTTGTCTTGGGACACCCTTCCCAGCAGATATGCTTGAGATCTTGTCTCCTGCCAGGCATGGATGGAACAAGATACCATAGAAATGATTCCTTGGCATCCACACAAGATTCTTGGAGCACCTAAAGATAGACAGATGTTAAGTTGTCCATCTCGCCTTCATTCTTGCTGGATGGGTTTGGAGCCGACCTCGGCTCCGACTTGGCCACTCTAAAAGCTCGAGAGTTGGTTCCACCGGCTCGAGGCTCCCCTTATATCCCACAATGCTAGGTGGTAATACCTCAGATCTCGTTTGCCGCTACAGATATCGAGGTGTGTTGCTTCAACCGGCTTCAGGTTAGTGTAGAAAACAGTTTAAAAACTTTAGATAATCCCTTTTAAATTAGTTTTTGACCAGTATCCCCTTACTTTTAAAGGATTTTTATCCCTTTCTCTTGTTTTTCCCTTATTTTCACCACAAGAACTTATATGTTCTTCCTTTAGGCCTTCGGGCCCTCCCATCCCTTCTGGAGTGTATGTGTTTTTTGTAGGGACTTTAAAAACTATATAAACTTATTTGTTTAAATTAGTTTTATTCTAGTTTTATTTTAGTGAATAGTGTAATCGGTGTGTTTGTGCTTGTGTGTGATTACACTTGTTTCTTGAAATGTCTAAGGATTCAAAGGTCTCAGGTTTCAAGAAGTGTGACTCGTGCTGTCAGAAAATGTCTCTGACAGACGGTCACACTTCTTGTGTGTACTGCCTGGGACCTTTACACCTTTACACCTGCAGGACTCTTGTGCTGTATGCCATGGCTTCAGCCCTAGAGTCCTGCAGGAAAGAAAAAATAAGCTCATTTTACGGGGCTTGTTAAAGCCTGAGGGTCCCCCGACTGTTTCTTCGGGCAAACCTTCTAAGGCTTCTAGGTCTTCGACTCCAGCAACTGAGTCGACACCTAAGACATCGAAGTCTGCTACAACATCGGCTCCAGCTGGAGCCGATTTGACTCGAACTCCTATTGCTGCGGTTCCCTCGGCTCCGGCTGGAGCCGAGGTATTGGAAATCTCTGAGTCGGCTCTGATCAGGCTATCGGAACTGACATCTAGGAAGAGGTCCAGGTCACCATCCCTTGGCTCCGTTCATTCGGCTCCAGCATCTCCCTTGCTGTCTGAACAGAGCCATAGATCTCACTCCTCTAGGTCATCGAGACTTTCCGACCATGACCTTCAGAGGGTAGTGAGTCGACTTCTTAAGTCCGAGGTACTGGCCCAAATGCTCCAGAGCCCGACTCATCAGTCGATGCTTAATCCTATTTCTCAAAATGTTCCTCCTCCGACTCCTTTGAGCTCGGAGCCGGGGCGTTTCGGACCCGAGACTGTGGTAGCGTCGGAGCCGATACAGTTGTCTTGGGCGCCGTCATCAGCTCCGGTTTCTTCATTGGAAGATTCTCGGCCCCGGACTTCCCTCGTCGGCTCCGAGGGGGTGAGTGGCATCAGACCCTTGTCTGACCCCGCCCTCCCTCTCGGCGCTTCGGCGCTGGTGAGTTCGGCTCCGACATCGGCCTCGGAACCATCACTGTCGGTGCCGAGGGAGGTTTTTAGCTTTGGGCGGGACCTCTGGCTCTGCCTGACAGGGGTGCTTTCGAGGTCATGCGGAGTGTGTTGGAACCTGGTTCAACTCCACAGTCGGCTCCGTCCGCCCCTCCCTCTTCGGTGCCTCAGGTAATGTCTGCTCACTCCCTCATCCCAGACCGCAGAGAGCCAGCTCCTCAAGAATCCCCTGTGGGGATCTCATCCTCTTCTGAGGCCTCTCCTGAATTGGCAGGGGAGCCCCCGAGGAAGAGAAAGTGCAAGAGGAAGCACATAGACTCACCTGAGTCTGTCACCTCTGACACGGATTTAGAGGATTCTGAGGGTTCCCCCGTTCCCCTTCTGAAGATGTCTCCTTTGCAGACATCCTGGAGATCTTGAAACAGAGGGGAAATTGGCCGGCCCTTAACCCTTTGGAGGATGAATCTGTGTATCTTGAGGCATTCGGCTCTCGCCCTTCCACCTCCTGGGTGCCCCCCCTCTTTGACCCCCTTATGCAGGTGGTAACAAAAAAGGCTTGGACGGCTCCTGACTCTGTGGACCCCACCCCCAGGAGACCTTCAAAGTTTATTACAGCACCAGCAGACAAGCAATTTCTGACTAAGGGAGTTTCTGTGGATGCTATGGTGGTAGCTGCTGCCACTAAGAAGGAACTAGCTGATCCTTCAGTGCCTGTCCATCCCCCTAACAAGGAATCTAGGTCTATGGACAGGTACGGGAAGTGGATGTTTTCATCAGCGACCTTTTCAATGCGTTCGCTGAACTACCTCTGTCATTTCACTCGTCTTCAAAGAGACTTGATCAAGGAAGCTAGTGAGATGTTAAAGGATCCTACAGCTGCGGGTTTTCAGGACAAGATGAATGCTCAGCTGGCTACCCTAAATTCTATAACTAACTCCTCCATGCGCCTCCTTTCATATGCGGCTGATGGAGCGAGCAGAGCCGCAGGTACAGGTGTGGCCTTACGCCGGCATGCCTGGATGCGGCTATGCAATTTTGCGGACCCCTTTAAGATGTCTTTCACTAATTCCCCATTTGATGGATCGTCCCTTTTTGGTCCTCAAGTGAAAGAAACCTTGACAAGGTGCGAGACTGATGGCAAAACTCTTTCTGCCGTCGGAGTCCGTTTTTCTACTCCTTCTAGGCCTTACCCCAAGGGCCAGAAAAGTGGAAAGATGTGGTTCCGCAAGCAATCTCAAGGGGCTTTGCCTGACGCACAGAGTCGGTTCCCCTCTAGAGGCAGAGGGGGGAACAATAATGGTAGACGCCGCCCTAGAGGCAGGGGGTTCCGCAGAATCAGGGCAATCGAGAAACTTTTTCCGATAAGCCTTTTCAGCATCCCTGAGGTGTTGCCCGGCTGTCCACCTTCAGAGGCAGTCGGGGGAAGACTATCACTGTACCCAGAAGCCTGGCGATCTCTAACTCAAGACAAGTGGGTACAGTCCATCATTTCCGAAGGCTATTCCATTCCATTCTTTCGCACTCCAACCCAATCAAAAAAGTCCCTTCCAGATGTTCCACCCACTCAAAGGGAACAAGCAGCGTTAGAAATATCGAAGTTGCTTGCAAAAAGAGCCATTCAACCAGTTCCAGCAGACCAGCTAGGATCCGGAATCTACTCCAAATTCTTTTTGGTTCCAAAGAAAACAGGGGACTGGAGGCCCATCTTGGATCTCAGTATCTTGAACAGGTCTGTCAAGAAAACAAGGTTTCGGATGGTCACGCTGCAATCCATCCTACCCCTACTGGGGAAGGAAGACTGGATGTGCTCTATAGATCTCCAGGATGCGTACTATCACATAAAAATGAACAGACGCTCCAGGAGATTCCTCCGCTTCAGGCTGGGAACCAGTCACTTTCAATTCAGGGCCCTGCCCTTTGGACTCACCACAGCCCCCCGGGTGTTTACCAAATGCATGGCAGTGGTTGCCTCTCATCTGAGATGCCAAGGATTCCAGATGTTTCCATATCTAGACGACTGGCTCCTTACAGCTCCCACCAAGCATCTTCTGCTACTTGCCAGAGACTACACTTTTCGCATATTTCGAAAGCTAGGTATCTCAATAAATTGCGAAAAGTCTGTTTTGTTGCCTTGTCATGCTATTACCTTCATAGGCGCAAATCTAGACACAGTCAGCATGTCAGCGAGACTCACAGACCAAAGGATAGCAGACATACACAAACTGGTCTCTCTTCTTTTCCACAGCAACAAAATCAAAGTCAGATTGGTCCTGAAAGTACTGGGGATAATAGCAGCTGCTATCCCTCTACTTCTTTTAGCCAGATTTCACATGAGAATCTTACAATGGATGCTCTTCACACAATGGTCATACCAACAACTTCCGATGTCCCACACCATTGTGATAATGCAAGCATTCAGAAATCATCTTCTTTGGTGGATTTCTTCCCCACAACTCTTCTTAGGAAGACCCTTTGTCCCTCCCCCTCCGGTTGCTACTCTGACGATGGATGCCTCCCTGATCGGGTGGGGGGGGCATTATCAGGGAAGGACAGTCTAGGGCATATGGCAACCTCACGAACGCCACTTGCATATAAATGTTCTAGAGATGAGAGCAGTGCTTTTAGCGTTGCAAGCCCTTCAAGACTCTCTTCCGGTGGGAACGATAGCAGTACAGACGGACAACATGTCTGTAGTGTGGTATATCAACAAACAAGGCAGAACCAGATCCTACCCCCTATGTCGAGAGGCACTCAGACTGTGGCAATGGGCGATTTCTTCTCAGCGGGTTTCTGATTGCAACGCACATCCCCGGGAAGTCAAATGTTATTGCGGACAAATTGAGCAGAGCTATTCTCATGCCTCACGAGTGGTCTCTGAAAAGTTCAGTATTGGAAAATATTTTTCTGAAGTGGGGCCAGCCTTGCTGCGACCTTTTTGCTACTCCCCAAAACAGCAAGTGCAGAGATTATTTCACCCTCTTTCCTCTACCAGGCCATCCCAGCAGAGATGCTCTAGTCCAGATTTGGCCCCGGGGACTTCTGTACGCATTTCCTCCCTTCCCACTAATTTCTCAAGTGATACAGAAAGCCATCGCTCAGAAAGCTTCCTTGATCCTCATTGCCCCTTACTGGCCTCGACAGGTGTGGTTCCCCTTTCTACACCATTTTCTGTTGGAGCAACCCTGGCATCTGGACCTAATTCCAGATCTTTTGACCCATCAGTCGGGTCAGTTACATTGCTCCCTTCCCTCCCTGAACCTCACTGCTTGGTTCCTCCAATTCCAACCCTAGCCAGGCTTCCGCTAATATCTCACTCAGTTCGAGATATTTTAATAGCTTCCCATAAATCCTCCACTCGGAAGATTTATCTTAGTAAGTGGAAGCGTTTCTCCTTTTGGACTCATGAAAGGGACATAGATCCTTTCACTGCTCCCATTCAATCGGTCCTTGATTTTTTGGCCGAACTATTCCACGCAGGTTCATCTCCTTCTACTCTTAAAGTTCAATTGGCAGCCATATCTAACTTTCATGTGGGCATTTCAGATTCTGCCATCATGTCTCACAAGCTTTGCAAAGCTTTCTTGAAGGGAGTTTTTCTTCTCAGGCCTCCTATAAAAAATCCTCCTCCTTCTTGGGACCTTAACTTACTTCTCACATCTTTGATTCTTCCCCCTTTTGAATCTGCAGCTTCCTGTTCAATGAAATTGCTATCCTGGAAGACACTCTTTCTGGTAGCCATCACTTCGGCTAGAAGGGTCTCAGAGCTTCATGCACTCTGCAGTCGATCACCATATCTTTTGTTTCATAAGGATAGGGTATCCTTACGGACCAATCCATCCTTTTTACCTAAAGTAGCCTCTGCGGCAAATCTAAATCAAAACATTGACCTTCCTGTGTTTTTTCCTAACTATTCTAACAGGTCTGAACAAAAATTACATTGGCTAGATGTTCATCGACAATTGAGGTACTATTTGGATAGGACCAAACAGACCAGAAAGGCTGACCAATTGTTTGTCTCTTATGCAGAAGGCAGAAAGGGCCTTCCAGTTTCGAAAGTATCACTCTCCAGATGGCTTACATCCTTGATTTCCTTTGTGTATGAGATTAGACACCAGAAGTTGCCTAACAGACCTAAGGCTCATTCAACTAGAGCTTTGGCTACCTCTATAGCTTTCCATGACAGGCTGCCTATTGATACGATTTGTGCAGCAGCTACATGGGCTACTCCTCACACTTTCATTTCTCATTATAAGTTGGATTTAGCTTCTAGACACAGAGCTAACTTTGGTTCCACTGTACTCAAGAGTCTGTTCCGATAGGCCACCCGGGACAAGGTGCTAGGGACGCAGTCCCATCCAGCAAGAATGAAGGCGAGATGGACAACTTAACATATAGAAGTTATGTTCTTACCATAACGTTCCATGTTAGTTGTCTTCTTCTCGCCTTCTTTCTTAAGTCCCCCTCCTTCCCCCTAGCCTGGACAGACCTAGAGGAGTTTGATTGTGACCTTTCTTCCTACCACCTCTATTGTATATATGTATATACTATACTATGTATATATTCCTTCATCAGGTTTTAGGTCACCTTCCTTCTGTCATTTTTTAGAGGTGGGTTTCCCATTTCCAGTATTCTGGATTTCTTTTTGGCTGGGCCTAGCTTATAAACGAGATCTGAGGTATTACCGCCTAGCATTGTGGGATATAAGGGGAGCCTCGAGCCGGTGGAACCAACTCTCAAGCTTTTATAGTGGCCGAGTCGGAGCCGAGGTCGGCTCCGAACCCATCCAGCAAGAAAGAAGGCGAGAAGAAGACAACTAACATGGAACGTTATGGTAAGAACATAACTTCTATTTTTGGAGTAATCCCTGTGGATACCATGGTTGTGGCAGCCACAAAAAAGGAGCTGGCTGAACAGAGCTCCTCTGTCCATCTGCCTAATAGAGAATCTAAGGCATTGGACAGGTATGGGTAGCGAGTTTGCACCTCAGCAACCGGTGCCTTATGGTCACTAAACTGTCTGGCACACTTCATCAGGTTACAGAAGAACTTAATCAAGAAACTCTCTAACTCTACCCCTGGATTCATGTCAATGGTAGAATAGAAGGTTTTTGCCTCTCAGCTGGCCACCCTACACTTAATCTCTAATGTGTCCACGAGGCTAACCTCTCATGCAGCTAAGGGTTCCTCATGGGACACAGGTTCAGAAATAGCCATTAAGAGAAAAGTCTGGATGCAATTGTGGGATTTTGAGGAGCCTTTGAAAGCGTCCTTCATCAATGCTCCCTTTGATGGATCCTCTCTGTTTGGCCCAGCCATTAAAGAAACACTTTCCCGCAGTGAGCAGGATGGAAACACTTTGTCTACCATACAAATCTGTTTTTCTACCCTGCAGAGACCATTTTCTAGGAATGAACTTGGTGGTAAAAAGATGTGGTTCCAGAAGTCTCAATGACCTTTTTAGGACTCATGTGGAGATTTTTCTTCCGGAGACTGAGGGGGAAACAATAACAGAAGATGCTGCCCACACAGCAGAGGGGGTCTGTAAAACCAGGGCTTTTGAAGTTCCTTCTCAGATAAACCCTTTCAGTGCTCCTGAAGGATTGTCCAACTGTTCTTCTGTGGAGACAGTTGGGGGGTGCTTGTCTTTGCACCCAAATGCCTGGGCAGTCATCACAAAACATAACATATGTGGGTGCAAAGAATAGTATCCAGAGGATATTTCATTCCCTTTTTACAAATTCTTTCTATGAAAAGAAAACATATTCCCAATGTTCCTCCCAATCAGTGGGGTTTAGCAGCTCTGGAAATTCAAATGCTGCTAGACAAAAGAGTCATCTAAAAGGTCCCACTAGACCAAAGAGGATCTGGATTTTGCTCAAGGTTCTTTGTCTTGCTAAAGAAAACAGGGGACCTGAGACCTTTCCTGGATCTCAGTTATCTGAACCAGTTAGTAAAGAACTCCACGTTTCAGATGGTCATGGTTCAGTCCATTCTGCATTTGATACAGAAGGATGATTGGATTTGCTTGGTAGATCTTTAGGACCCATACTATCACATTAAAATGAACAGTCAAGCTCTAAGATACCTATGCTTCCAGCTGGGAGAAAGTCATTATTAGTTCAGAGCCCTGCACTTCAGTCTCACCACAGCCCCCAAGGTGTTCACTAAATGCATGGCAGTGGTAGTAGCTCATCTAAGACTGCATGAATTCAGAGTGTTTCGTTATCTAGATGACTGGCTCCTCACTGCACCAACCAAGCATCTCCTAGTAAAAGTCAGGGATTACCTACTTGATTATCTCAATCCCTGAGGACCACAATCAATATTTTGAAGTCCCACCTTTAACCAGTTCAAGTCTTGGAGTTTATATGTTCTCAGCTAGATACAGTCAATTATCTCACTCTCTTACCACAAAATTTAATTCTTGCCTTGAGATTGCATGTCAGACAAGTTCTTTCTCATGCCTCTCCCTCAGCAAAAGTGGTTCTTAAAGCCCCAGGATCAATGGCTGCAGCAATTCCCTTGATGGCTACTGTGCATCTTTACATGCGTATCCTCCAGTGGACTCTGGTCGTTCAATGCTCCATTCTTCAACATCCCTTGCAACATCCTATAAAACTATCTCAAGTCTGCAAGGACTTACTACTATAGTGGATTCAGTCCAATGAGATTTGTCAAGGATGTCCCTTTATCCTTCCTCCTCTAAATGCCATCCTGACCATGGACGCCTCCCAGTTCATGTGGGAGGGCATTTCTTTGGACAGAATGTTCAATGCACGTGGTCCCCAGAAGAGACCAAATTGCATATAAATGTCTTAGAGAGGAGAGTGGCCCTTTAAGCGTTGCAGACCTTTCAGAACTCTTTTCCTCTAGGGACAGTTGCTATCCAAACGGACATGTCAGTTGTTTGGTATACCAACAAACAAGGCGGAACCGGATCTTGCACCCTTTGCCAGGAAGCAATGAGAGTCTGGCAATGGGCAATCTCCTCTAACTGCTTTCTTGTAGCAACACACATACCAGCGAAATCCAACATTCTAATGCTAGCAAGACTATCTTGATGTCTCTTGAGTGGTCTCTTAATCAATCAGTGGAAGATGGGGTTAACCTTGCTGCCATCTATTCACTTCTCCCCTCAACAACAAATGCAGCCAGTTATTTGCCCTAATTCACCCACAGGGACAGTAACCAAGAGATGCTGTTGTCTGTTGTCCATGTTTCACCCTTCAGTCTTCTATATGCTTATTATCCCCTTCCTCTAATCCCCAAATTCCTCCAGAAACCACTCCAGTTGAAGAGCAAAGTAATCTTCATTGCCCCCCTCATGCCTCGGCAAGTGTGGTTCCCCTTCCTGTGGTCTCACCTTTTATGTCCACCTTGGACACTAGACCCTAGTCAAGACCTTCTCTCACATCCATCAGGGATGATTCATCTGGACATTACAGGCCTCAGATTGACTGCATGGTTTCTCCAATTCCAATGATGACTAAACATTCTAGACTTTCATCTCCTCTTCAAATTTTGATTTTCATTTTGGGCACAGCAGAGAGAGTTGGATCCTTTCACCGCTCCATTCCCCGCTGTTTTAGATTTTATTGCTTCAGTTTTTTAAAAAGGTGCTTGTTTCTACAAAGTCAAAGTTCAGCTTGCAGCCATCTCCAACTATTACAATGTCGGTAATGCTTCCCCTTTAGCCTCATCCAAGTTATGTAAAGCATTCCTTAAAGGTACTTTTTACTGAGGTCTCTAATAAAAGATCCCACTCCACCTTGGGCTCTTACTGTTGTATTGCATAGTTTGATGCAATCCCTTTTGAACCTTCAGCTAAGGCAGATCTCAAATTTCTTTCTTGGAAAACAGTCTTTCTTGTGGCTATAACTTCTACGAGAGGAGTCTCTGAACTGCAAGTACTCTCTTCAAAACTGCCTTATTTAATTTTCCATAAAGGTTGGGATACTTTATGTACTAATCCTTCCTTTGTACCTAAAATTGCCTCTGAAGCAAATATCAACCAAGTGATCAACTTGTCAGTTTTTTTTACTAAATTTGACAACAAAGGCAAATACATGCTTCAGCTTTTAGATGTACATAGGAAATGTAATTTTTATCTTCATAGGATGAAAGAATTTAGAATTGTTTCATTTGTCAGTAACAAATTGGGAAAACCAGTATCTAAAACTATACTAGCCAAATGGATAACGGTTTGTATTTCTTATGTTTATTCTTTGAGAGGTTTAACATTGCTAAAACAGCTAAAAGCACAGTCAGCTAGGTCAATGGCTACCTCAGCTGCTTTTTGGGATAGCGCTTCTGTTGATGATGTTTGTGCAGCTGCCACTTGGTCTAATGTTCATACCTTTATTGCTCATTACAAGTTAAATATCATCTCCAGAAACAGAACTGTGTTCGTTCTGTAGTTCTCCGGAATAGCTTTCCATAAGGGCCACCATAGTAACTGTAGCTGGCGACTCTGTTTCATTCATTGAGGAATTAATGAAAATGACAACATCTGATATAAAAGTTATGTACTCACCATAACTGTGCATCTGTGTTGTCCATTTTCAATCTTCCTCAACTTCCTCCTACCCATGTCTTTGGGAATGACCTGATGAGTTTTTTTGTTAGGAACCACAGTTCCTATTTCAGCCTCTTTTCTGCCACTATACTATTTCTCTGTATTATTAATATTATTGTGCTCTATATTTAGATAGCTATATAGTAGTAGTAAACTTGATCTGAGGTAGTGCAGTGGCCAGGGGCATTATTGGTAAAGGGAGGAGCTCGAGAGTCAGATCCTAGAATCTAGTGAATAGCATTCGAGTCAGATTTGAGACCCATTTATTGAGGAAGAATGAAAATGGACAACACAGACACATATTTATTATGAATATATAACTTTTATTTTTCACAAAATGCTTAGCTCCATTTATTGCTTTCTGCAGGCTCCATAGAATACAGATATGTTTGCAGTAGCCCTAGCTACCTGGATTATACCCTGCATAGGATATAACAGCAGGACAGCTACCAAAGATTCAGGCCACCTTTCCCATATCCAAACCATCAGTCAGCCTTCCTGCCACCAAAGAGTATGCTCCTCTGAGACTTTTGAGGTTTGGTGGTTGGCTTGTGCTGTTCCTTTACTGGGCATTCCCTTTGGGGAGAAAACTTCCATTTAAAAAAATGGATGTTTAATTACACTTTCTGCTGAGAAACATTATCTTAAAGCTAGGAATTTTTGGTCCATTGCACTGCCGCAAGACTGTATTGTACTTTTAAACAAGAGTGCTCTGTTCCTGTCAGTTTAAAAGTTATTTAATGCAACTGGAAACCATTTTTGTATGGAGAAATTGGGTTTATGTTACTTTGGGGGCTGGAAAAGTATTTTAAAGTGCTTTTACTGTGTTTTTCTATAAAAAGGTGGCTTTTAAAAACGTTTAAGTTTATTGGTTTCTGCTTCTTGTTTTCCCCAGAAAAGAGGCGCCAATTTTGGCTTGACTATGGAACAAACTGTTGGTCACATGGTAGGGCCTCCAAACCACATAAAGAAAAAGTTAAGCAAACAGCCTTTGCCATTACAACAGGCTAGCAGATTACCTCAGCTGTAGATGTGTGACTGCTATGGCCATTCATTGTACCTCAAACCACTTATCTTTTACCCTGAATCCCTCTAGTGTAGCACCTATTGCCACTATGGACTGGGGTTAGCCAAGTCCTCTGTGGCTGTTAGATGCCACACAATGGGCAAGAGAGAGCCACTCCTGTTAATTCTAGAAGGCTCCCCTCATTTTTAGAATGTTGTGCCCATCCTTGGGGAAGCTGCCGCCACCATTAATAACACTGCCCATTTTCCCTGTCAAAACGAAAAAGAAAACTAAATATATATCTACTCCTCCTCATATTTCCTTAGGTAGGAGTAGTTTACTGGGTCTATCTCTGGGTTTAATTCAGGATGTTATGTGATCCTATCTCGCCTACATTCTGTACTGATGGGCTCGGAGCCGATCCCTCGGCTCCGACTCGGCACGCTATGCTATAGAGCGAAGCCTCTTATTGGCTGAGCTATTCTCTATCCCAGGATGCACCACCACTAATCCCCCAGATCTCGTTTGCCGCTTACAAGCTAGGACGTGGTCTCAAACTTGGCTGAGCTAAGTACTGTTTTTTTCTAAAGTTTCCTGTCAGGAAATTCCTTATTCTTACCCAAAAGCTGTTTTAACAGCTATTGTTGTTGTACGAGTGTGTTTTGGTACATTTTTTTGAGGTAAATTGTGTGTTTGTTTAAGGGAAAGCTTTCCCGTTTAAGTTAGAGGGGCCTTCCCCTATTCTTCAGCTAGTTTCTCTTATTTTTTTCAAGGAGGTCAAGTACCTGTTTAAGTTAGAGGGTCTTGGCCCTCCTTTTTAGTGTTTTCTGTCATTGTATTGCATCGTTTAAAAAAAAAAAAAAAAAAAAGTTAAAAGTTATAAGTTTAAAGTTAAATTTTTTGTATTGTGGTAAAGTATTTGTTCTGACAAGATAGTGCTTCTTTCCACTGTTTTAGTGTTTTTTGATAGGCATTATGTCAAAAGAACATAGACCCTCAGGGTTCAAAAAGTGCATGAGGTGCGGTTATAAGATGTCTATAACCGATGACCACTCCTCGTGCGTATATTGTTTAGGCGCCAAGCACCTACAGGAGTCCTGTAGCGTGTGTCATGCCTTTTCATCTAGAGTCCTCCAAGAGAGGAAGAATAAATTAATACTGAAAGGGCTGATTAAACCCTCCTTCGAGGAGGCCTTATCTTCCTCATCCTCTCCTACCAAGAAGAAGAAAGCGTCGGCTCCGACCAGCCTGTCGGAACCGACTGCTAAGAAACCTAGGCAGGCTTCTCCATTGGCTCCACGGACTTCGGAGCCGAGGGCGGAATGGTCTGCCTCGATGCCTCCAGTCTCGACTCCTCTGGTTTCGGAGCCGAGGACTGGGGCGTCGAGAGGCGGGTCACCTTCATCGGCTCCACTGATTTTGGAGCCGATGAGGGTTGCCGGCTCAGACTCTTCCCCTTTGGCGCCGAAGCCCTCCTCGGCACCGAGGGAAATTGTTTTGGGATGTCCCTCGGAACCGATATTGGTCGAGTCCATTCTGAGCCGGTCCCCCAGTCCTTTGGAGCTGATGGAGAAGTCGGTTCGGACCCGATCGGTTCCATCTAGATCCTCCAAGATGTCTGATTCGGACATCGACAGGGTGCTCCTAAGACTTTTCCAGTCTCCTGTGTTCCAAAAGTTAGTTTTGGCTCCAGCCCATTCGGCTTCGGAGCCGATGGTCCACCCTGTAGTTATGGTTCCTCCTCTAACAGCCTCGGCACCATTGGAGCCGGTGCTGGTGGAGCCGATGGAGGTTTTCTGGTTGGCCCCGACCCTTACTCCAACCCCGGCTCTCGAGTCGGAGTTCGGTGCGCGGACCTCCTCTGTCGGCCCCGGGGGGGGACGCTTCGGGACTGATGTTTTTGGTCCCAAGCCTTCCTCTCGGTGTGTCAGCTGCGGGGGTACCGTCTACTGTTGTGGCCACGGGGGTTGGACCTTCTCAGGATTCTGGTGGTCCGGCCTTCAGGGCCATGAGGAGTGCGTTAGCCAAATCTTCTTTGGCTACCTCCACGGTCTCTCCAGCACCTTCCCTGCATACGGAGACTGAGTCTTTGGCAGTCCCCCTGTCCTTAGACAGCAGAGCCCCGGGGCCTGAGGTCACCCCCACTGGGGGTTCCCCCCCTCCTGGAGGTCCCTCTGAAGCTTCTTCGGAGGAACCCCCAAGGAAAAGATCGTGCAAGAGGAAGCACGTTGACTCCCCCGATGAGTCTCTCACGTCAGACACTGATCTTGATGATGCAGAGGGGTCCCCTAAGTCGTCCTCAGATGATGTCTCCTTTGCAGACATCCTGGAAGCCCTCAAACAATGAGGCGGCTGGCATTCCAAACCCCCTTCTGCTGACGAGTCGGTGTTCTTTAAGGCCTTCGGGGCTCAGCCTTCTGCCTCCTGGGTGTCTCCGCCCTTCGACGAGCTCCTAGATTTGATCTGTCGAAGGGCGTGGGAACACCCAGACTCTGTGGAACCGGTGCCCGCTCACCCAAATAAGTTTCTGTCAGCACCCTCGGAGAAGGAGTTTTTGACGAAAGGTGTGGCTGTAGATGCCTTGGTGGTGGCATCTGCTACCCAACAAGATGTAGCAGAGGCTTCGATGTCCGTCCATCCTCCTAATAAGGAGTCTAGGAGCATGGATCGGTACGGTAAGCGCACCCTCAGTTTAGCGGCCTTTACCTTAAGATCCCGGAACTATTTAACGCACTTCACCAGGTTTCAGAGGGATCTGATCAAGGAGCTTTCAGATACCCTCTTGGGTAACCTACCTGAGCAGCTGGCCCAGACGGTTGGCTCTCAGTTGGCTACGCTGTCATCCATATCAAACTCGTCCATGAGGCTCATTTCTTATGCGGCCGAGGGGGCGAGTAGAGCGGCGGGTACAGGTATTGCTCTACGGAGGCAAGCCTGGCTCCGCCTGTGTCATTTTGCGGAAGCCTTCAAGTCTTCCTTTGCCGACACCCCCTTTGATGGGTCCTCTTTGTTTGGACCCAAGGTAAAGGACACATTGACCCGCTGTGAGCAAGAAGGTAAGACTTTGACTGCCGTAGGGGCATGATTTTCCACTCCCTTTCGGCCTTACCCCAAGGCTAAAAGAGGAGGGAAAATGTGGTTCTGTAGATCTCAGAAGTCTTATCCCTCACAGCAGGACGGTCCCCCTTCTAGAGGCAGAGGAGGGGGAAATTCTTCTGGAAGACACCGTCCCAGAGGCGGCAGAGGCCCCCGCAACACTGGAGACCGCGAGTCCTTTCGTGGCTCTTCAGCCTTTCACAATCCCTGAGGGATTGCCCGACTGTGCAGCTCCGGAGCCAGTCTGGGGTCATTTTTCGAGGCACCTAAAAGCCTGGGAAGGTATCACTCAGGACCAATGGGTGCTTCGAATTATCGCCGGAGGTTACGCCATTCCCTTTTCTCACTCCCCACCTCCGTCCAAGAAAATCCCGGACTCGCCACCCAGTCAACAGGAAATTGCAGCCTTAGAAGTCTCAAAGCTGCTTCAAAAAGGAGTCATCCAACCAGTCCCCGCAGACCAGATCAGATTAGGGACTTACTCAAGATTCTTTTTGGTGCCAAAAAAGACCGGGGACTTGAGGCTCATTTTGGATCTCAGCATTCTAAATCGTTCAGTCAAAAAGTCCAAGTTCCGAATGGTCACCCTACAATCCATTCTCCCATTGCTGGAGAAAGGTGTTTGGATGTGCTCCATAGATCTCAAGGACGCTTATTACCATATCATGGTACATCAAGCGTCCAGGAGACATCTGCGCTTCAGCCTAGGAGACAGTCATTTTCAGTTCCACGCGCTGCCCTTTGGTCTCACCACAGCCCCCAGGGTGTTCACCAAATGTTTGGCGGTCGTGACTGCTCACCTGAGAAGTCTAGGATTCCAGGTGTTTCCGTATCTAGACGACTGGCTCCTAACTGCCACCTCCAAGCATCTACTATTGCAGAGCCTACAAGCCACAATATCACTGGGCACTTCCCTTGGAATCACCTTCAGTTGGCCAAAGTCTGTGTTGCTGCCATCTCAACGCATAAGATTCATCGGAGTAGAGATAGACTCAAACCGAATGCGGGTCTATTTTCCTACAGAAAGGATACAAACCATACAGGCTCAAGTTCGTGCCTTACTTCCCAGATCCAAAGCCCCAGCCAGAATGGTCCTGCAGCTATTGGGATCTATGTCCGCCACGGTTCTTCTAGTTCCCCTAGCAAGGTTGCACATGAGAATTCTCCAGTGGCTTCTTTCAACACAGTGGTCCTTTCAGGATCTCCCTCTCAGTCACCTCATATGGATCACGGAAACCTGCAAATGGGACCTTCGCTGGTGGCTGGTGCCCTCCAATCTGGATCAGGGATGACCCTTTGTTCCACCTCCTACTGTGGCCACTTTGACTACGGACGCCTCCCAGATGGGGTGGGGGGGCATTCCCTGGGCAGGTCAGTCCAAGGCAAATGGCATTCAGAAGAGAGCCTCCTTCATATCAACATTTTAGAAATGAGGGCGGTGTTTCTGTCCCTACAAGCCCTTCACGATTACCTCACTCAGGGCGTAATTGCCGTTCACTCCGACAACATGTCAGTAGTCTGGTACCTGAACAAGCAGGGAGGGACCAGATCCTACCCCCTTTGCAGAGAGGCCATGAGAGTTTGGGAATGGGCAGTGTCGACCAAACGATTTCTAGTGGCGACTCATATCCCTGGCAAGTCCAATGTGATAGCCGACAGACTGAGCAGAACTATCCTCTCTCCACTCGAGTGGTCTCTGAACTATTCGGTTGCAACTCAGACTTTCAGCAAATGGGGTATTCCTTGTTGCCACCTCTTGCAACCCGCTGAATGCGAAGTGCAAAGGTTCTTCTCCTCACTCCGGCTCGGGAGAGCCCTATGGACACACTAGCCCATCCTTGGCCCACCGGCTTGCTATCGCTTTCCCCAGTTCCCTCCTTCCCAGAGTGATCCAAAAGGCGTCTCACTTGGGGAGCAAAATGATCTTAGTTGCTCCTTACTGGCCTCGTCAGGTATGGTTCCCCTATCTTCGGAAATATGCACTGGACGGTCCATGGTTCCTGGATCAGATCCCAGACCTATTAGTTCATCAGTCGGGACTACTCCACCAGTCCCTCCACACCTTGAAATTAACAGCTTGGCTCCTCCTCTTCCGACTATAGTCAGGAATCATACCTTAGACCCGGAAGTCGTACATATCTTATCTTCGGCCCACAAGTCTGCCACTAAGAAATTGTATTCTAGCAAATGGAAGAGATTTGCTAATTGAGCTCAACTCCGGGGTCTGGATCCCATCACTATTCCTGTATCGGAAGTCCTGAAATTTCTAACTTCCCTATTCAATCAAGGTTCTTCAGTCTCTACCATCAAGGTTCAATTGGCGGGTATTTCCAATTTTCATGAATCTATAAACCCACCTTTAATGAGCAACAGATTGTGTAAGACCTTCATGAAAGGTGCTGCGCTTTTACGACCTCCAATTTCTCATCCTGCTCCTCCATGGGATCTCGATGTGGTGTTACGTGCCTTAACTTCCTCCCCCTTCGAACCAGCAGCAACATGTGATTTGAAATTTCTATCGTGGAAAACTGCCTTTCTGGTCGCGATTACTTCTGCCAGAAGGGTTTCAGAGCTTCAAGCTTTGTCTGTAAAACCTCCGTACCTGTTTTTTCACAAAGATAGAGTATCTCTCAGGCCAAATACATCCTTTGTCCCTAAAGTTTGTTCTAGTTTTTGTCTACAACAGTCATTAGAACTTCCAGTTTTCTTTCCAAAGTACTCAAACAAAGCAGAATACATATTCCACACATTAGATGTCCACAGGCAATTGCATTTTTATTTAGATAGGACCAAACAAACAAGGGAAACAGATCAATTGTTTGTGTCCTTTTCGGATAATAAATTGGGCAAAGCCGTCACAAAGGTCACTATTGCCAAATGGATCAGGGACTGTATTAGTCAAGCTTATTCCTCTTCTAATAAAGAGCTTACGACCTCTGTCAAAGCTCACTCTACAAGAGCTATGGCTACTTCAATAGCATTCCATTCTAAGCTTGCCATTAGTGACATTTGTGCTGCGGCTACGTGGTCTTCCCCCACACCTTCATTTCCCACTACAAATTGGATGTGGCATCTCAGGGGCGAGCTTCATTTGGTTCCACAGTGCTCAGGAGTGTTTTCCAGTGAGCCACCCAGGATTTAGGTGCTAGGGACGCTGTCCCATCAGTACAGAATGTAGGCGAGATAGGATCACATAACATCTTTTAGTTATGTACTTACCATAACTTTAGATGTTTGGGATCCATCTCCTACATTCTAATAACCCACCCTTCTTCCCCCTTCCTTGGAGATCAGAAGAGATCGGACGGTCCGAATCCTATTGTTTCATCTTGAAACATCTGGCAATGTTATATAAACAAGTTATGTATGTGTGCATGAATGCGGACAAACAAGATCTGGGGGATTAGTGGTGGTGCATCCTGGGATAGAGAATAGCTCAGCCAATAAGAGGCTTCGCTCTATAGCATAGCGTGCCGAGTCGGAGCCGAGGGATCGGCTCCGAGCCCATCAGTACAGAATGTAGGCGAGATGGATCCCAAACATCTAAAGTTATGGTAAGTACATAACTAAAAGTTATTGATCCTTCTTATAAAGTAGTTTCTGGTAAAAGAAAGAGGGATACCTCTTTTCCTGAAGAGATTCAAGATTCTGAATCAGGACAGGAAGATGAAGAGACAGATTAAAGGTTTTCTCCTCAGATTTCTCATTCAGACTTGGAGGATAACTCAGTTTCTGATTCTTCCTGCGGAGATTTCTCTGAGACTATTTCCAGAATCTGCCAGTGTTTTTAGTGGGAGAACACTGAGGTTTCTCACTCCCTGAGGAAATACTATGAGCTGTTACAGAAGGGATTTCCAGAACTTGCACCCATTCCTCTTCTTTTGTCAGCTTTGGAGGATGTGTGTATTACTGCATGCAATTTTTCTGATAGTCAGCCAGTTATCTCTAAAAAAACAGATAGGATGTATAAAGTTCCTCAGTGTTGTATGTTTTTATACACTCTTCTCAAACCTGACTCAACAACTGTAGCTTTATTTAATTCTACTCTGCTTAATATTTAGTTAATCCAATCCTACTGTTTCTGATAAGGATGGGAAAATTACTGTTAAGTATGAAAAAAATGTATTCTACTGGAGCTTTAATTTTCAGAATTTTAAATTGTCAGCCTCATGTGTTAAAGTTTGTTTTGACTAAATGGGTCAGTATGATGAATGTTTTGTCTGCAGTTTCTTCTTATGAGGAAAAATCTGCTTTAAATAATGTAGTTATTTCTATTTTACTCATTGTTTACAGTGTGTGTATATGACTGAGTTAATGCTTCTTCCAGGGCTATCCTGTTTTAAAAAGATTTGCCTGGCTGCATTCTGAGAATCTCCCAAATGATATTAACAATGAAATTTTTAATTCTTCTTTGGATAGTGATTTATTTTTTGGCCTCTCTGCTGCAGAGATTTAAGCGTGATGAAAGGAGTAAGTTAATATTGTGAATCTGACCAAAGAAGCGAAAACCTGGATACACAGCACAGCATATGACTCTTTCTTAAGTCAAATTAAGTGCTTTTCTCCCCAAAATATTAGGACTTCTTCAGAATAAATAAGCCAACAAAATCCTTAATTAAAAACTATTTTGCATCTATCACATGACATGCCACTTTTCCAGCATTACTAACATTTCTTACAATCCACATCAATTCATTGTGGACATAAGCACCAGATTACATTAAAAATTCTATAGCCGTAAACTATTGCCTTCAGTATATAAAAAAACTAAATATAAAAAATTAAAAAAAAAAAAAAAAAAATATATATATATATATATATATATATATATATATATATATATATGAAAAACTTGTGTATAAAAACATTTAAAACACAGCAATACAAAAATATTAAATGTGACGAAACATACTTGAGATGGATAAAGCATCATTTAGTCCATAAGAACCAGTAGCATTTGTTCTTATTTGTCACTGCAATTCTTTGAACTCCAGTGACATTTTTCACAGTCCATCCCTTAAATCATTTTCCAACCTGCCTCCTGCATAAAATAAAAATCCGTGATTCTGTTTCTCCTGTAGATGTCTATACAGTGCACTGTAATCATGTTTTTTCCGAACATCATATAAATGTTCATAAATTCGGTCCCTCAGGAATCTTTCTGTTTTGCCAATATAAAAACACAGGCATTTGGTACACTGAGCTGCATGTATCACTCCCTGAGGGACTGCAATTAAAGTGGTTTGAACTTTAATAACACCATATCCTACTATATATGTCTTTCCCCTTCTTTTATATAACCATATTGTTTGCATGCCCCACATTTATAGGTCCCATTTCTTCTGAAGCCAGTCCTAGCCTTACCAATTCTTTCATTTATATTTTTGAAACTAGTATCTTTTTATAAACTGCCAGTTGTCTCCTGCCTACAATTTGAGATAATTCTTTGTTCACTTTAAATAGGTGCCACTTCCTTTGAATAATACCTCTAATTTCTTCAGCATCTTCATTAAATGTTAGCACCATAACTCTACCAAAGTCTTTAACTTCATCCTCCTTACTCTTTCTAATTGTTCCTGAGTTGTGCCCCTTCCCCAGTAAAGATAGGTATAGCCCTGCTCTCCTTTTCTCATTTACTTTCTCAAATATATATTTTTTTAAGAAAAGTTTCTGGGTATCACCTCCTAATTAATATTCCTTTCGTTTAACGCTTTCTTCCATAAACATATCCAGGTCAGATATCATCCACGCTAACCTGACTATTTATCCCTGAACAAGGGCATTCTTCTGGAATTTTAGATGGTGACTATTAAAATGTAAAACAGGATTTTATTATGTTAGACCTAGACCCACTGTTCACTTTATCTTTCTTCAGCTCAACATCAAGCTAAAATATATTAGTAGTAGAATGTTCCATGGTGAACCTAAACAGTTTCATAGTTTCATTAATATATTTAAAAAATTTTGTAAAGTCATTTTTCAGTGTCAATCCAAAAATAATGATCCCATCTAAAAAATGCCCATATAATGTCCAAGCATCACAACACCTGGAATTGAAATTGTACAGGTGATACGGCATAACAATTGATGTTAAATTGTCAATCTCGCCTTCATTCTTGCTGGATGGGTTCGGAGCCGATCCTCGGCTCTGACTCGGCACTTGCTTTAGCTTGAGAACTCCTTTTACCAGCTCGAGGCAACCCTATATCCCATGATGCAAGGCGGAACTACCTCAGATCTTGTTTGCCGCTTAGCGAAAGAGGTCTCCTTTTTGCCAGCTGAGGTAAGTTGATATTTTCAGAAAGCTTAGTCAGGGATTTATTTCTCCCTTTCCCCTTTTTATAGTGTGTAGTGTTTCTACAGCCCACCCTATTTCCCTTATAGTTAAAAAGTTTTAAATTCTTGTTACAATTGTAAAAGAGTTTTAAGTTAGGCCTAGACCCCATTGCTTAATCCCTACCTGTGTGTCTGTGTGTTTGGGGATTAATTGTGTGATTGTTGGGGTGTGTGTGACTTTCTTCCACTAGGACTATGTCTAAGGAAGGCAAGGTCTCAGGCTTCAAGAAGTGTGACTCGTGCTGTCAGAAAATGTCTCTGACAGACAGTCACACTTCTTGTGTTTACTGCCTGGGGCCTTTGCACCTGCAGGACTCCTGTGCTTTGTGTCACTCTTTTAGCCAGAGAGTCCTGCAGGAAAGGAGGAATAAATTGATCCTCCGTGGCTTACTTAAGCCAGAAGGTTCTCCCTCTAAAACAGGGTCCAGTAAACCTTGTAAGCCTCCGAAGGTTCAGGCTACAGTATCTAAGCCTCCTCCGGTGGCTCCGGCTCCGTCGGAGCCGAGATCGGCTCCGGCTGGAGCCGATCTTTCTGCTTCTAAGGTAGTGGGTTTGGCACCGATTGGTTCCGACACCCGATCTACTGTGGCCTTGTCGGCTCCGGCTGGAGCCGACACCTTATCCAGCATCGGAGCCGAGAAACCTTCGGCTCCATCTGGAATTCAGGGGACTTTGGCTCCGATGACTTCGTCCTGAAAGAGATCTCGGTCCCCTTCGTTGGAGAGTATCCACTCAGCTCCGGGGTCTCCTCTTTTGTCGGAGCGGAGCCATCAGAGCCGATCTTTGAGATCTTCCAGGCTGTCTGACCACGACTTAGAGAGGGTGGTAAGCAGGCTGTTAAAGTCGCAGGCACTGGCCCAAATGCTCCATAGCCCGTCTCAGCAGACTTCGGCTATTGCTTCACCCCTTGAACTTCCTCCTCCGACTCCCCACCAGAGTTGGGCGGAGCTTCGGGACAGCGACTGTTTGGCGAGCCGATACATCCTTCGGCTCCATCGTCTTGGCTCCGATCTCCTCCTTGAGACCTTCCTTGGAGGATCCGGTCGTCGAGTTCCCTGGTCGGCTCCGAGGGGGCTAGTGGCATTGGACCCTTGTCCGACCCCGCTCTCCCTCTCGGGGCGTCGGCTTTGGTAAGCTCGGCTCCGACATCGGCCTCGGAGCCTTCCCTCTCAGTGGAGCCGGGAATTCCTGTGTCCTCGGGCGGGATATCCGGTCTTCGGGAAGGGAGCCTTTGAGGTGATGAGGAGTGTCCTGGCTCCTGAGCCAGGGCAACGGTCCATCCCTCTAGCTCCTCCCTCTTCGGTGCCTGTAGACACCTCTTGCCAGCCTCTTGCTCTCAGGCCCAGGGATCCATCGCCCCAGGTTTCCCCATTGGGAATTTCCTCCTCTTCGAAGTTTCTCCTGATCCTGCAGGTGAACCCCTCGGAAGAGGGCGTGTAAGAGGAAACACACAGACTCCCTGAGTCTACTACATCTGATACCGACTTAGATGAGTCGGAGGGTTCCCCGATCCCCTCTGAGGATGTCTCCTTTTCAGACATCCTTGAGCTCCTCAAACAGAGGGGGAATTGGCCATCCATTGATCCCTCCGAGGATGAGTCGGTATACCTGGAGGCTTTGGATCCCGACCCTCCACCTCCTGGGTGTCTCCGCCTTCGACCCACTTATGCAGGTAGTGGCTCGGAAGGCGTGGGCTCCAGATTCTGTGGAACCTGTCCCCAGGAGACCATCCAAGTTTATTATGGCCCCTACGGACAAACAGTTTCTTTCCAAGGGCGTCTCTGTGGATGCTATGGTGGCGGCGGCCACTAAGAAGGAACTTGCGGATCCTTCAGTACCTGTCCATCCTCCTAACAAAGATTCTAAGACCATGGACAGGTATGGAAAGCGGATGTTTTCTTCAGCGACCTTTGCTATGCGTTAAGCTGAACTACCTTTGTCACTTCACCAGGCTTCAAAGAGATATTCTCAAGGAACTAGGTGAAGTGGTCCAGGATCCTTCTGCTGCTGGGGCTCAAGAAAAGATTGCCTCACAGCTAGCAATCCTGAATTCCTTATCCAACTCCTCCATGTGGCTCATATCCTATGCGGCCGATGGAGCGAGCAGGGCCGCAGGCACAGGAGTGGCTCTTAGGCGTCAAGCCTGGATGCGGCTTTGTAATTTTATGGACCCCTTTAAGGCATCCTTCACCAATACCCCTTTGATGGTTCGGCTTTGTTGGACCTCAGGTGAAGGATACCTTGACCAGGTGTGAGCAGGACGGTAAAACTCTTTCTGTCGTTGGAGTCCATTTTTCCACCCCTTCTAGACCATATCCCAAGGGTCAGAAGGGAGGGAAGATGTGGTTCATAAAGCCCAAGGAGCTACACGGACACACGTGGTCAGTTTACCCCAGAGGCAGAGGGGTAACAATAATAGGCCGCCCTAGAGACAGGGGGTCCTCAGAACCAGGGCAACAGGGAGTCTCTTCCTGAGAAGCCCTTTCAGCACCCTGAGGTGTTGCCCGACTGTCCACCCTTGGAGGCAGTCGGGGAAGGATTTCGCTGTACCCAGTAGCCTGGCATTCCCTCTCACAAGATATGTGGGTACAGTCGATCATATCCGAGGGTTACAAAATCCCCTTCAAAAGGTATCCTGCCTCAACAATCCCTTCCAGACATCTCACCCGGTCAAAGGGATTTGGCAGAACAGGAGGTTTCAAAGCTCCTGGGAAAAAAGCCGTCCAGACTGTTCCGGCAGACCAAGTAGGATCCGGCGTCTACTCGAGATTCTTTTGGTCCCCAAAAGGACGGAGATTGGAGACCAATATTAGACCTGAGCAGTCTAAACAGATTTGTCAAGAAGGCAAGATTCGGATGGTCACGCTTCAGTCCATTCTGCCCTTTCTGGGCAAGGACAACTGGATGTGCTCTATAGACCTTCAGGACGTACTATCACATAAAGATTCACAGGCTCCAGAAGGTTTCTCCGCTTTGCTAGGGACCAGTCATTACCAATTCGAGCCCTGCCCTTTGGCCTCACTTCAGCCCCAGAGTGTTTACCAAATGCATGGCAGTGGTCACAGCTCATCTGAGACGTCAAGGATTCCAGGTGTTTCCTTATTTGGACGACTGGCTCCTCTCCGCCACCACCAGGTGTCAGCTTCTTCAGACCAGAGACTACACTCTGCAGCTTTGCAGGAGTTTGGGAATTTCAGTAAATTTCGAAAAATCTTCTCTGCGGCCTTGCCAATCTATCACCTTTATAGGCAGAATTAAACACCGTCAAAATGTTAGCCAGACTAACAGATCAAAGAATTCTGGACATCCAA
Source organism: Protopterus annectens (assembly GCF_019279795.1). Lineage (NCBI taxonomy): Eukaryota > Metazoa > Chordata > Ceratodontiformes > Protopteridae > Protopterus > Protopterus annectens. The sequence goes on from NC_056733.1 coordinate 138,149,620, forward strand.
AAATTCGTTCGGATTCTATTGCAGAGCAGCAAGGTCAAAGCCAGATTGATACTAAAGGTTCTAGGTCTTATGGCTGCGGCCATTGTTCTTCTACCACTGGCTCGCTTCCACATGCGTCTTCTGCAGTGGATGTTATTCACTCAGTGGTCGTACCACAGTCTTCCGATGAGGCACGAAATCTTAGTCACACAATCGTGCAGAACTCATCTGAACTGGTGGATATCTTCCCCTCTTCCTCATCAGGGCCGACCCTTTGTTCTCCCTCCTCCAGTTGCCACAGTTACTACGGATGCCTCTCTGATCGGGTGGGGGGGGGCATTATCAGGGCAGGATGGTCCACGGGATGTGGCAACCCATAGAATACCATCTGCACATCAATGTCCTGGAAATGAGAGCAGTGCTTTTAACGTTGCAAGCCCTCAACGACTTTCTTCCCACGGGGACTATTGCAGTACAAACGGACAACATGTCCGTGGTCTGGTACATCAACAAGCAGGGCGGGACCAGGTCCTATCCGTTGTGTCGAGAAGCTCTCAGACTTTGGCAATGGGCAATCTCCTCTCATCGGTTTCTGATAGCAACGCACATCCCCGGCAGGTCCAACCTCTTGGCGGACAGGCTGAGCAGATCCATTCTGATGCCTCACGAGTGGACTCTCAATCAATCTGTAGTGGATCAGATTTTTCTGAAGTGGGGCACACCTTGTTGCGATCTTTTTGCTACACCTCAAAACAACAAGTGCCCCGATTTTTTCACCCTCTTTCCCCTACCAGGCCAACCCCTGAGAGACTCTCTAACCCAGGATTGGCCCCGGGGACTTCTGTATGCTTTTCCTCCCTTTCCCTTGATTCCACAAGTCATTCAGAAAGCCACCGTTTTGAGGGCCAAGTTGATTCTCATTGCCCCTTACTGGCCTCGACAAATTTGGTTTCCATCTCTGCATCGTCACCTCCTGGTGCAGCCCTGGCATCTGGACCCAGTTCTGGATCTCTTGATCCACCAGTCGGGTCAACAGCACCGGGCCATTCATTCTCTCAACCTCACTGCTTGGTTGCTCCACTTCCTTCCCTAGTCAGGCTTCCGATGATCTCTGATTCTGTCAGAGACATCTTAGTGTCTTCTTTAAAGTCGTCCACCAGAACTGTTTATGCTAGCAAGTGGCGACATTTTTCTATTTGGGCAAATTCCAGAAATATTGATCCCTTTACTGCTCCTGTGCATTCTGTTTTAGATTTCCTGGCTGAGATTTTTCAGTCAGGATCTTCTTCATCTACAGTTAAAGTTCAACTGGCTGCTATTTCCAAGTATCATGTTGGCTTGCATGATAATAACATTATGTCTCATAGATTATGCAAGGCCTTTCTGAGAGGAGTTTTCTCCTAAAGCCGCCGATAAAGCAACCTCCTCCGCAATGGGATCTAAATTTAATGTTGGCATCCTTGATGTTACCTCCCTTGAACCATCTGCTTCATGTTCTTTGAAATTATTGACCTGGAAAACTATATTTTTACTGGCTGTAACTTCAGCAAGAAGGGTTTCGAGATTCAAGCTCTCTGCATCCGTTCCCCTTACTTGGTTTTCATAAGGACAGGGTATCCTTAAGAACGAACCCGTCCTTTCTCCCCAAAGTTGTGTCTCAAACCAATATTAATCAATCCATAGATCTACCAGTCTTTTTCCCAAACTATTCTGACAGAGCTGAACAAAAGCTTCATTTTTTGGATGTCCATCGTCAGCTCAGGTACTATTTGCATAGAACGAAACAATTCAGGAAATCGGACCAATTATTTGTCTCCTATGCAGAAAACAGGATAGGTCTCCCAGTGTCTAAAGTGACCTTATCCAGATGGTTGTCTTCCACCATTTCCTATGTGTACTCTCTCAGAGGCAAGCAACTACCTTCTAAACCGAAAGCACACTCAACCAGGAGTCTATCCACTTCTGCACCCTTTCAGGATAGACTACCCATTGATACCATCTGTGCAGCAGCTACTTGGGCCACTCCTCATACCTTTGTCTCTCATTACAAGTTAGACTTGGCCTCCAGAGACAGGGCCAGTTTTGGTTCCACAGTTCTCAAGAGTCTGTTCCATTGAGCCACCCAGGATACAGGTGCTAGGGACGCGGTCCCATCCAGCAAGAATGAAGGCGAGATTGACAACTTAACATTTAGAAGTTATGTACCTACCATAACGTTCCATGTTAGTTGTCTTCTCTCGCCTTCTTTCTTGCGTCCCTCCCTCCTTCCCCCTGGCCTGGACAGATCTTGAAGAGTTCCTATCAGGTTGTTTCCTCCTGAGTTTTACATTAGAGGACTCTTTATTATGAACTTGGGTTTCCTAAATATGTTAGGTTAGTCCTTAGCAGGGTAGGTTAGCTACCAAACGAGATCTGAGGTAGTTCCGCCTTGCATCATGGGATATAGGGTTGCCTCGAGCTGGTAAAAGGAGTTCTCAAGCTAAAGCAAGTGCCGAGTTGGAGCCGAGGATCGGCTCCGAACCCATCCAGCAAGAAAGAAGGCGAGAGAAGACAACTAACATGGAACGTTATGGTAGGTACATAACTTCTAATTTTTGTTGTTTGGCCAGTTCGTGGTCAAGACGTTTATTATTGATACAGGGAATCTCTAAGATTTTTCAGCCCTCCTTTTCCACATTTTCTAAGGGATTCTATAACCCCTCATCCAGTTGTAGCAAATAATAAATAAATAAATAAACAGTCTCAACAAAATGCAGGTACAGACATTTAAGATGAAATGGCAAGGGGGCTCCAAAAAGAATTCTGGAACCTCCCAAAACCAAGGACAGTCAAGCAAGGCAAAATGACTATTTAAGGGACCTAGTCCCCCCCCCCCACCAACTTGGCAGCCCCATTTTTATTCCAGACAGTCTGAATCTCCATTCTTCATTTTGGCAACAGCTAGGTTTCAGACAAATTGGTTCTGAAGACCATTTATCAAGGTTATGGATGTCAGTGGGAGGAAATTCCTCATTTCCAGGGGGTAATCTCTTATCCACAAGACCGTACCAGACGAGACTCTTTTATTTCCACCTGTCCTTCATCACATGATGTCACAGTGTTAGACAGAACCATTTCCTCCTTTCTAGGTGGGGAAAGGTTTTTATTCAAGAATGTTTTTAGTGCCAAAGAAAGAAAATGCTTGGAGAGCCAGTTCTGAATCTTTCTTTCCTAAACTTGTTTGTGATAGTGCCCAAATTCAAAATGAAGTCACTTCACAACATAGTGCCCAAATTCAAAATGATGTCACTTCACAACCTCTTACCTTTTCTTCCTCGTTCAAGTTTCCTGGTAACGCTAGAGTTAAAAGTTGCTTATCCCATCCCTATTCATCCAGACTGCGGGCGTTTCTTAAGGCTTTGTGTGCCTGGATCACATTAGCAGTCCACTGCCTTACTCTTTGGACTATCCATTGCACCAAGCGTGTTCATAAAGTACCAAGCTCCAGTTATACTTTATTACAGGCTACAGCACATCCACACTTTCTTATATTTAGATGACTTACTTATCTTTGCAGGCTCTTTTTCAAAGTGGCAGGGATCTCTTACTTGGGTGAGAGATCTCTTACTTGATCTGGGATTCCAAGAGAACTTTCAAGTCTTTTTGACAACTTCACAAAGGATTGTGTTCCTAGGGTATCAGACAGATACCTCAGTTTAAACAGAAAAAAATGCATCTATATCAAGATCTGTTTCTAAGGTTTTCCACTCAGAATTCAGACACTGTGAGGGAATACCTCAGGAATGTGGGTCTCATGGCATCTGTGATACTCATGCTACCCCTGGCAAGACTCCACATGAGAAAGATACAATAATATCTGAAGTCTGTTTGGTACTAGCACCTGCATCCTTTGTCCTTTCTAATCCTAGTGCTTGGGTTTGTCAGAAGAGAAATCACTTGGTGGAGACAACAAATCTTTTTACTGTAATTGTGGTCTTCCTACTTTATTACCTTATTTTTGCTGCATGCTCTCAAGTGTGTTTATTCTGCTGCATTTATTACTGCTTGTTAGTAGCCTGATTAAGTTTACCTGTTATTCTAAGCATCTTAGGTTTGGTTTTAGCACTTGTGCTTCAGGCCAGTTTCTTTACATTTAAGAAGGTTTTTGTGGTCTACACTCTTGTGGACAAACCCCTTACCAAAGCACTCTCTCCATAAGTCCGCCCAAGTAGTCAGAACACTATGTCTATACAATTCCCATCAGTTTCTCCTGCCAGCCTGGTCGACATGGGCATATTTAGACAATGTAGCAACTGCCTCATGTTTACTGACAGCCCTCTTCTCCTAGCACATAATTCTTCTACTTGCGAGAAATTCCTCGACATCAGTGACCTGAAATACATGCACTCTCAGTACTCCTGACAAAGAGGAGATTGAAAGCACAAGCACTACACCACTCACACCACATAGCCAACCACAACACGCACACACCTATGCAGGGGTCCTCAATAAAAACTTACCTAAACAACAGAGATCTCCAAAACACACTCACAAACATTCCACACACAACACCAAACACATCACGCAGCAGACAACAAACCAGTGTCTCACAAACACAGCCGATAAGGCAAAACAATAAACCAACACAGCCCACAAGGTATAACACTGAACCAAACATACTAGTTATTGGTGACTCACTTGTGAGGCACACCGATGTCCCCCTCACCAGGCTCGATAAGGAGAAGGTCACGGTCAGTTGTCTTTCTGGTGCCAGAATCTGCCACATCACACACTCACTTAAGTCTCTCCACAACAAGTACAAGTATGACTTTGTCATTGTCCATGTTGGTGTGAATGACTTGAAATGTCCCTCCCTGGACTATATGAAGAGAGACATGATTGAGCTCTCAGAATGTGTCCCAGGCAAGTATGACCCTAGCCCTAAGCAGCATCCTAACTTCACCAAGAATGATACTACAATACCAACAAAAAATAATTGACTTCAACAGTTGGCTTAGTTTCTGGTGTCATTCCAAGGGGATCCAGTATCTGTCTGCCTGGGGTGACATGGTTGACGGGCCTCGATGGTTTGCTAGAGATGGCCTCCAGCTGTCATCACCGGGATTCTGGATAATGGCCAAGGCTCTTGCCTCCCCCATTATGCCTTTTTTAGGCAATGTCCCAAAGTCAAATCTTCCAACGTAAAAGATCTGTCAAAATGCAAGTTGAAGGTCATGCTGCCTAACGCTAGGAGTCTTAACCTGAAATTTCACTCACTGGAGGCTCTCCTTGCACTGGAAGATGCCGATGTCTGTGCAGTCACAGAAACTTGGTTCAGGGCTGCAGAGAACACCCCTGCCTTACCAGGCTATATTTCATTCCACACAGTCTGACCCCAACATGAGATCGGGAAGACTTAGGGTGGTCGAGTCTCTATCTTCATTAAGGGCAGGCACATCTCCAGATTGATTTGCCAGCATGATGCACTGGAGCTACTCCAGGTGCAACTGACAGTTAGCAAGACACCTATCCAAGTTATAACCAGCTATAGATTCCCCCTCCGTGACTTAGGACACCCACTCCTCCTACCTGGTTCTACTTGACTCCTTCAAGGTACCCCAACACCCTGATCCTTGGTGATTTCAACTACCCCACCAAAGACTGGCTGAACTATTCCTGCACTAATGCACTCACCCAACGATTCCTTGACTTCATCAGTTCTAACACACTAGACCAGCTCGTCTCAACCCCTACAAGGAGAGATAACATTCTGGACTTGGTTCTCACCAACATGGGTGACCACTGTCCCACTCCCATAGTATGTTCTTCCCTGGTGAGATCAGGTCATTGGCTTGTCTCATTCAAAGTTTCTATCTCACCCAACCCCCCCCCCCAGCCATAATCAAGCTAAAAACATCTCAAAAGAGGATGCAGACAACTATGCTGAACAGTACACCGATGCAGTATACAAGCACTTGTACAACTGCATGGACTCAGCCATACCCAACAGAACTAAATCCTGCTCCTCAAAGAAACACAAACCTTTCTGGTGGACATCCTCTATCAACAGGCTTTACAACAAAAGGAAGGAACTGTTGCCCAAGGGTAAAAAAGAACAAATTCCAAATTGAAAAACTCCCTACTTAGCCTCAACGAGCAAATTAGATCACTAGTGAAAACCTCCAAAGCCAATTATGAATCAAAACTAGCCTCCAAAACAAAGGGAAAACCATAAAGCCTTCTTCAGTTATGTCAGGAACCTCCATGGCAAAGCCCAGGTTTGTTCTGAATCACTACTTAACAGTATCACTTACACTGATTCTGTTGACTTGGCCAACTTGCTAGCAGATAGGTTCAATGCAAACGTCAACCCTCTATCCCCCCAAAGGCCCTTTTGAGATTCCAAACACTTGTCCCGCACCACACATCTCCATAGATTAAGTGGTAAAGGCCCTATCCAAGGCAAAGAACACAGCTTCCATGGGACCTGATAGTATTCCAGGCTGTACTCTGCACCATCTCCAGCAAGAACTAGCTTCGCCAATTAGCACCCTATTCAACCACAGCCTAAGTACAGGCTTCATTCCAGCAGAGTAGAGAACAACCATTGTCATCCCCTTGCAAAAAGGTGGTGCCACTACTGACCCTGGAAACTATCATCCCATTAGCTTGACAAGTCTGATCTGTAAAGTCATGGAGTGTATTATTATTATAGATCTCATAAACAAGGACAAAGGCAATCTCCAAGCACTTGACCCTACCCAGTTTGGATTTGTCAAGGGCAGATCTTGCCTGTTGAACCTGATTAACTTCTTTGAAACTATCACCAAAGCCCTGGATGAGGGAAAATCAGTACATACCTTGACTTGGCCAAGGCCTTTGACACAATCCCCCACTCAGGCATCATTGAAAAGCTAACACAACTTGGCATAAATCCCTATCTCATTAGGTGGGTGGCTAACTGGCTCACCAACAGGACCCTCAACATCAAAATTGGTGCCTCCACTTCCAATGATAGACCTGTCGCTAGTGGAGTTCCCCAGGGATCTGTCCCGGGACCCCTAATGTTTGGCATCTACTTTTCAGAGGTCCAGGCAAAGACAAATGGCCTGTGGCTGACCAAGTCTGCGGACGACTGTAAGTTGGGTGCTGTCATTCACTCTCCAAATGATGTTAACATACTGCAAGAGGGTCTCACAGCAACTAATGACTGGTGCCAAAGTCATGGCCTCAAGTTAAATGCAAAAAAATGTATCATCATACCATTCGGCATCATTATGGCCCCTTCTGATTACCACATCAAAAGCATGCCCCTAAGCACACAACTTGTGGTGAGAGACCTGGGTATTCAGGTTGACAACAGTCTCACATTCAACTATCATGTAGCGGCAGTGGTCAGAAAAGCCTTTTACTTGGTTCATCTCATAAGTAAAGGAATTGCTTCCAGAAAAAAAGTTATTACCTCTCTATACTCCTCCCCCATTAGACCAATAATTGAGTATAACACCTCATTTGGTATGTACCTCTCCAAACAGCTGCACCAACTGGAAGGGCCACAGAAATACCTCACAAAGAGAATCTATGACCTCCAACACCTGTCCTATGTGGACAGGCTCAAATCACTATCACTCTACTCAGTATCATACAGATTGCTCAGAGGTGATCTATGTTTCGCCTACAAGGCAGTCTCAGACCCTGCCCTACTAGAAATGCTCTGTACCTGTAAGTCTAACTCCTCGTGCATTACCTGCTCAGAAAGCCTGAATCCAATATGCAACATCAACAAAACCTGCTGGAGAGAATGGTTTGTCTCTCAGAGGCTGCCCTGACTCTGGAATAGACTTCCCATACACCTCAGAGTACCTCGCTGGCTGTCTTCAAGTGGAACCTTGATGAGTGGATGGGAAACCACAAATTTGTCCCAGGGTTTCCACCTGTGTCACTCACTGACAGGGGCAACAGGTGCTGACTGAGGTTTCTTTTTGGGTATAAACTCTTGGCTAGGCTTGTAAGGGCCCCAGGGCCAATAGCCTAGTAACCTCCTATGATCGTATGACCCTTAAATATATATTTACTTTTCTCGTGCCTTGTTCCAAAGCAGTCAGTCACCACAGATGCCTCAGACTTTGCTTGGGAAGCAGTTTCAGGAGAGATAAAAGTGCAAGATGTGTGGAACAACAAAGACAGCAACAAGCACATAAATATAAAATTGATGCTTGCTCTGATCAAGGCACTCAACTCTCTGAATCAACTTTTTTCCCCAGGACCTCTTCAAGTTGTTACAGACAATACCATAGTCATGTGGTACATCAAGAAGCAAAGGGGAACCATGTTTTACCCCCTTGCAAATTAACCATGTTAGCATGGGATATAGCTTCACAGAACAGTCTTGGTCTACAGGCATCATGCATTCTGTCAGAGCAAAATTGTGTGGCATAAAAGCTGAGCAGTACAAGGACAGATCTGCACAAATGGAAACTGTATCGGGGGTCTTTCAAGATTGTATCCATCTTCTGGGAGTTCCTTGTGTAAATCTATTTGCCTCCTCTCTGAAAAATCAGCTAGCATGATTCTGCTCTAGGACTCCTTGCAAGAAGGCCTGGAAGACTGATGCCTTTTCTTTTCCTTGGCTAGGAATGTTCCAATATGCTTTTCTACTCTTTCCACTAATATCCAGGGTACTTCTGAAGATTCCAAAGGAATCTCCTAAGATCATTGTGGTAACTCCCTTCTGGCCCAGGCAACCATGGTTCTCACTTTATTTAGAAATGTCCATGGGCAGTTACAACAAGCATCCTCACAGGTTGGATCTACTCACACAAGAACAGGAGTGTTTGACACACCCCAACCCCAGTCAACTTCAGCTGACTGACTAGATAATAGGGTCTTAATTACCTTTAGGCATCTATTTACTGAGGACATGCAGTAGGTACTAATGGAGGCAAGAAAGCCTGGTACTAGAAAATCATATGTTAGTAAATGGAAGTTTTTCTAATTGGTGCCAACAACATAACCAGCACCCATTCAGGGCTAGTTGTTCTATGGCTAATTTTATAGTATATGTATGATTTAGTATTTTCAAATTTTCAAATCTAGGTGCTTAGGATTTCCCTCTCTCTTCCCCCCTTGGCTGACCTGGTGTGACTCAGTTTGAACTCTGCAGTTCCCCACAAAATGGAGTCTACAGGACTGCAAACAGTTTCTCTCAGCATTTAAGCAGATTGAACTCTTACAGTTCCCTACAAAACAGAGTCTACATGACTGCAAACAGTTTCTTTCAGCATTTAAGCAAATTGAACTCTACAGTTCCCTACAAAACGGAGTCTACAGGATTGCAAACAGTTTCTCTCAGCATTTAAGCAGATTCCCTAAAAAACGGAGTCTACAGGACTGCAAGCAGTTTCTCTCAGCATTTAAGCAGATTGAACTCTACAGTTCCCTACAAAATGGAGTCTACAGGACTGCAAACAGTTTCTCTCAGCATTTAAGCAGATTGAACTCTACAGTTCCCTACAAAACAGAGTCTACAGGAATGCAAACAGTTTATCTCAGCATTTAAGCAGATTGAACTCTACAGTTCCCTACAAAATGGAGTCTACAGGACTGCAAACAGTTTCTCTCAGCATTTAAGCAGATCGAACTCTACAGTTCCCTACAAAACGGAGTCTACAGGACTGCAAACAGTTTCTCTAGTCTCAGCATTTAAGCAGATTCAAAATGGAGTCTACAGGACTGCAAACAGTTTCTCTCAGCATTTAAGCAGAGTAGGTTGCACACAAAAGGCATTTGTTAAGCTTTCACTTACAGTGCTGTGTAATTAAGCAGGTCACCATTTTGGTCAGCCATAGGGCTCTTTTTCTACTTGAGTGTTTGCCTCCTTCCCCTGTAACTTAAGTAAACTGAGTCTTAAATTAAGAACTATAATACTTACCTTATAGCTTTAGGACACCTTAGGAAACCTTGCAAACTGCAATAGCCCCACTACGTTCGCCCTTGCTGCGCTCGGGCTCTCTTCGCTCCCCTCCCTGCCTCCAATTCCCTCCCACACCCAGTAACTCTAAATTTATAGTACTAAAGCCACTCCCCCACTTTCTAGATCCTATCTGTTTTCATCTGGGATAATTCCTCCCACCCTCATTCTTCTACCTACATTTCAATAGCACCTATTAGCTTTTATCTGGCATTCTCCCATCCCCCTTCCAGTACCTTTACCTCACCACTCTATCTTCTGGTGTTGCATCACCAGGTAAAATAGTTCCTTAACTCACTAGCTGAATCACAGATAATGCTATACTCCTCTTTACTACCCCTCTTGTTCGCACCATACCTCCTTACCTTGTATGAAAACCAGCTTCTCACGGGATTTCAGGTCCCGAAAAGCCATACTATCATCCCAGCTGTAAATCTTCCCACCTTCAACCATACTTACTGTACCGGGTCATATCCAACATCTTGTTCAGTCTATCAACATCTCAACCCCAGGCACCTTAGCTCTAGATCCAAACACTAACACAAACTAATAAGGAAATTCCTGAAGTTCATCACCAAGTATAGACTTAACCTAATACTTGGTGGTGATATTCACCCCAACCCTGGCCCACCCACTTCAGATAACATAGTCCCTCTACTTGCAATCTAAGCTACAAACCTACAATTAATAAGCCGACTAACTCTCTCCTAGCCTGTCATCTCAATATTAGAAGCATTAATAACAAGGCCCATGAATTGCATGCACTTCTGGATGTCCACTCCCCTGAGATTCTCTGTTTATCTGAAACCTGTTTAAAACCTAACACTACAGACAATGAAGTTTTACCACCTAGGTACAACATACACAGGCTGGATTGTGCTTCAAGGAAGGGGGGTGGGGTAGCTGTACTCTATAAATCTGAGTTGAATGTCACCATAGATGTAATACAACCATCTCAGATTAATAACTCGGAGATTCTTGCCACCAAATTGCAACTTAATAAAAATAAATGCATTAATATCATCTGTATGTACATACCCCCAGGTAACAATATATTTTCACCTGAAGATATCCTGCACTGGCTATCATGTCACTACCCCCAAGAAACCCTACTACCTGGAGACTTTAACATAGACTGGGGCACCTGTTCCTCAGAATCCCCAACCACCCATATTAACCTGCATGTATTTACACAAATCATATCCACCCCTACCAGGATAGGTATATCCAACCAAAAAGAAAGCATACTTGATTGGGTACTCATAAATAGTCACCCACAACTGTACACCTCTGGTACCCTCTCTGATGGCCTAAGCGAATACCTTCTCACATATGTAATTAAGCACAAAGCCATTAATTCCCAACAACCCTTACTCAGAAAGGTTAGAAACAATATAAACTTTGACCCTGCCAAATTCCAAGAAGAACTAAACTCATGTAATTGGTCTATTCTAAAACACCTCCCCTTAGAGGAAGCAGTAGCATACTTTAACAACAAATTCCTTGAGATCCTTGATTTGCATGCGCCTGTTCATTCAAAGAGAACAAAGGCAAAAACTGCGCCATGGCTTTATAACGAGTAAAACTCAAAATTACCATTAGAAACAAAGCATGGGCTTTATGGCGTTCTTCTAAAGACCCCCAAGATCACATTAAATACAGGCAATCCAGGAACAAAACTAAAAAATCCATTTTACAAGACAAAAAACAATACTACTGTAATTTACAGACAGTAAATCAAAATAACCCTCAGAAGTTTTAGGCAGGTTTAAATAATCTACTACATCCTGGACAAACTTCAACCCCAATCCCTGCTGCTACTATTGATAAAACCCCTGAAGATGTTTCTGACAGTTTTAACCAATTCTTTACTGAGACAATTCAAGTCATAGCTAGCCAATTACCTCCTAGCTCCCCTGGTCCTGAAAGTAGCACCCCTAGAAACCTACTCGCATTCAGCTTCCAACCAGTCGCCACTTCACGTATCCGTACCTTGATCAAAAAATTAAAACCCACTACACTTTCTGCTGATCAACTCCCTGCCAAGTACCTACAAAAATCAGCTGACGCTATTACTTACCCTGTCTCAATACTAATCAGTCGAACCATAGTAGAAGCTAAAATTCCCACCATCTGGAAAATATCCTATGTAATCCCACTTCACAAAGGAGGCAGCTCTACTGAATTCTCCAATTATAGGCCAATAGCTATACTCTCTCCACTTGCAAATATTATGGAAAAATGTATTCATAGACAACTCATGCACCACCTAATCCAGATTCACCTTATGGCAGACACTCAGCATGGCTTCCGTCCTCATCACAGCACTACTTCAGCCCTCCTAGCCTTTACCAAAACCATAAACCATAATCGCAGCAATAATTATATATCCTCAGCCCTCTTCTTGGATCTTTCCAAGGCATTTGATATGGTTGATCACCAACCTTTAATCCACACCCTGCAAACATTCTGTCTAGATAATAGAGCCCTTCAGTGGTTTCAATCCTACCTGAATGGTCGAGCTGTCCTCTGGCAGAACAAACTCTCTAACCTTCTACCTAACACCCTTGGAGTACCACAAGGCTCTATACTAGGGCCCTTGCTGTTCTCCATCTTCATTAACGACCTTTATATTGTCATCTCAAAAGTCAGCTGTATCCAATATGCTGATGACTCTACTCTGATTTGCTCGGCCACATCTCCAATAGAGTTATGGTCAGCTACCCAGACCACCTTTAATACAATAGAAAACAGGCTTTCTGAACGTTGTCTGATCCTAAATCCCAAAAAAACTAAAATGCTGTAATTTTTACCAACACATAGGTCTACCGCTTTCACCTTTACCATAAATTCAAATGATGGCACAATCTCCCCTGACCCCTCTACAAAACTATTAGGTGTCATCATAGATAATAATCTAAAATTCGACCTACATGTTAACCAAACTATCAAAACCATCAATAAAAAACTAGGGTCACTTTATAGAATCAAAGGCTTCCTAACCCCTCCAGCTAAAATTGCCATAACTCACTCTCACCTTCTTTCAACTCTTCTGTATGCATCCCCTCTACTCTCAAATTTAAACAAGACTGTCCTTAACAAACTCTCAATTTGCTACAACCACATTGCCAGGTTTGCCACTGGGCTGCCATTTAGGACACATCATTGCATCAATCTAAACCAGCTTGGGTGGCTTGAACTACCCAGCCTAATCCAGTATAACCAACTGATTATGGCCTATAAAATCCTCTATAATCCGGACAATATTCCTGCACTTAAAAATATTATCACCCCCTATAACAATCCTAGACCGCTTCAATCCTCTAACAAACTACTTATTCAGACTAGCAAAATTAATAACACAGCCGGTGACTCTCTCTTTGCAAACTCTGTAAGTAGATCCTGGAACTTTCTTCCAGCTGATATTACCTTACTGTCCACCTTAGGTCAATTTAAAACTAGACTCAAACAACATTTGTTACTTAACTGGCTATGTCACTGTATCAAGCCTGGCTAACTCTCTCTAGAATGTGTAAAAATCTGTTAACCATTTTACTGTGTAATTTAATTTAATCCTGATTTACACTCGGGATTAACTCTAACCTGTGGAACTTGTTTAACTTGCTTACTTATGTAATCTCTGTAAATAGTCTGTTTGTAATATGTAATGCTGGTATTATGTACTGCTGTATCTGCTTACCCTTGGAGCTTTTCTCCCTGGGCCTCCGCTGAAAATGGACGTGCATCCAGTCGGACTATCCCGGTCAACAAATGTAAAATAAAAAATAAAAATAGTATCATATGGCCTGTCGTACTCCTCTATCAAGGATCTTTTATCAACCATTTCAGCTTGTCTGCCCATTCTCATGTCAAAAGCTTGGAACTCATTCCCACTACCAATAAGAAATACTTCTAACCCAGTAGCCTTCAAAACTTCACTCAAACAGCAAATGTATAACTCCTGGCAGTGTCCATGCACTGATCTGGGCTAATCTCCTCCCTACTCCACGCTAACAGCTCCTTCACCCTCTCCCTCCCTCTCTCTTACTATCACAAGTCCCAAAAATCTTTCTTCTTTTCTCCTTCTGCCTCGTAGAATCCCTCCCTTCTGCCTTTCTGTCCCACACTCTTCCCCCTCCCACTCCCTCTTATATCCCAATCTCTTCTAGCTGATCTCTTAAATCTAGGTATGCCTGCCATTTGTGATGTTAATATGATAGTCAACTGCTCATAAAATTGTTTTACCTCCTACTGTGTAAAAATATTTAGTCATTTGCCTCACCACAATATACATACTACTTGTATTCCTGTTTTACTGTACATATAATGTTTACCTTCTACTTGTAAAATGTTTAGCCATCTGCCCCATCTCAATGAATGTATGACTTGTATTTCTATTTTTCTGTTATTGCTCATTTATATTGTTTACTATACTGCACTGCTTATAAAGGTTTATACATTTGGTCTGTAATTGGAGCTTTTCTTCCCAGGCCTCCTCTGAAAATGGGCTCTTTCTGACCCAGTCGGATCTTCCTGGTAAACAAATATAAAATAATAATAAATAAATTAAAATGTTTTTGAAAGGGATTTTGCATAAGAAGCCACCAAAAAAAGTTGGTGCCCCTTAAATTTATGTTAGAGAAGCTAACACTTACTCCATTTGATCAAGCTAACAGGGCTGACATGAGGTTCTTAACATGGAGAACAGTCCTGCTGATTGCTCTGACCTCTGCAAGAAGGGAATCTGAGTTGCAAACTCTTATGGTGAGTCTCATTTTTCACAAAGACATGTTTTCTTTGAGAAATAATCCTTTTATTCCTAAAGTAGTATTTGAGTTTACTTTAAGCCAAACTATATATCTCCCCATTTTCTTTACTAAACATAAAAATGAGAGAGAATGATACTCCATACCTTGGATATCCACAGGCAACTCAGGTACTATCTTGACAGAACGAAATCCCTTAGATCTTCAAATCAATTGTTCATTTCTTGTAAATGTAAGATGAAGGAAGAACTTGTGTCAAAACAGACTATTTCCAAATGGATGTCTGAAGGCTATTACCTTTTGTTATACTGGCCACAACAAATCTATTCCAGGCAGGTTCAAGGCCTACTCTACTAGGCTTTGACTTCATCTATGGCCTTTTGAAAAGGATTGGATTCTAGAAGCATTTCAGAAGGTGCAACCTGGTTCTCTGTACATACTTTTGCAAAGCACTATAAGCTTGATTCCTTATCTAGGTCTAGATCAGGCTTTTGTAGGACCATTCTCTTGGAGCTGCTGGACACTTCTCCTTCCTCCTCCCAAATGTAGTAAGCTAAGGTAATCTACCCATATAGCTAAGACTACTATAGCAGTGATCAATATGATGAACACAATGCAGTTATGCAGATCATCAAAGCACAGATGAGAAAGTAAACTTACCATAACAGTTGATGTTTGAATGATCACTGCTGCAGTAGTTGCTCCATCCCTTCTTCCCCCTTGTTTTTTTGGTGTGTTGTTTATGCCATTGTGTTAGCATTTATTTTTGTTATTCCTAGTATTGTCCTTTCAGGGCTCAGCCTCTTTCTTTGTTGTCATGAAAGGTCTAAAGGGCTTGGCACCCAAACTTGTCTTTGTAGTCAGCTCAGCTTGAGCTGACTGATGTTTTTTTGTGTGTGAAAGGTGCCCTGAAGCTTTGGAAACTGTCCAGCAGTTATAATACATTGTTAAATAATCAGTATAGCTAAGGCTACTACAACAGTGATCATTCAAACATCTACTGTTATGGCAAGTTTACTTACACAACTATGCTTTGATAATCTGCTCCTTCAAGCTTCTATGAGCAAAATACTCTTTCTGGACCTAAACTTTAACAAAAAAACTGCTTCACTCTCTTGGGTTAATCCTAAACCTCAAAATATGCAATTGCATTCCCTCATAGGATCTGGTGTTACTGAGTTGCAGGTTCAATTTTATGTGAGTGACTGCCTTTCTTCTTCTTCTGCCCAAAACACTGTTACTAAAGGCAGAAGAAGAAGAAAGGCAGCTACTACAACAGTGATCATTCAAACATCTACTATTATGGTAAGTTTACTTACGCAACTGTGCTTTGATAATCTGCTCCTTCAAGCTTCTATGAGCAAAGAACTCTTTTCGGACCTAAATTTTAACTAAAAAACTGCTTCACTCTCTGGGGTAATCCTGAACTTCAAAATATCTAATTACATTACCTTTATACAGATACTTTCGACCTGGCTTGTTGAGCTTGCTCAGTGAATGAGAAAGACCAGGGCGTATGGCCCATAAAGGACAGGAAAGACCACATAAAAATCAGGGAAATGAAGGCTTGTGATTCCAAATTTACATTTCCACCATTACCTGTCATCTCCAGGTCCTCTAGTAGTATTTACAGACAGTACCACAGTCGCATGGTTCATGAATAAGCAAGGTTGGACAAGATCTTACCACCTTTGCAGACATGCAACTATTGCTTGGGACTTAGCCATATAGCACAACATGTCCTCGCATGCAGTTTGGACACTTGGAAATCTTTGGGACCCTTCCTACTTGTGAGTAATAGTTCAGCAGTGATCATAGAAAGGATACAGTACAATTGTGTAAGAACTCACCGTTAACAGTGATTGACCAATTGATCACTGTTGCAGTATTACATCCCACCCTCCTTACATATTTTTGTCTTGTTTTTTCTTTAGACCAAGTTAGTATCCTCTACTTCTGCCTTCTTCTGGTTGATATGTATATTTTGGTCTCCCTCCTTCTGGTTAATAAGTATTTTTGCTTTCTTTGTTGCCTTGCTGGCTTTTGTATTTGAGGTAAGAAACTCTGGGGGTTGTATGCACCCAATAGCTTCCTTATGTATCACATATCCTTTATGTGCTTTGGTCATACATCAGGCATACAGAGCAAGATGAAGATGTCTAGGCTTTGCTATCCTGACTGGATATACATCTATCCCTGGTGGGATATCCCACTTGTCTCAGTCACACATCTACTGTTACAGTAATTTTGTACACAACTATGCTGTCTCAGGGCTCTGGGTTTTATAACAGCTTCAGTTCCAATGGCCATATTTGCTGGTTTCACGTGAATATTCTTAGGTTGATGCTTTCCACCTGGTGGAAAGAACTGTCATATCCTCCTCCTTAAAACTAATCTGTTTAACTCATCCCTGCCAAAATCACTTAAACTGATGGTCGACTTCCTTAGAAGTGATTATAAAAAGACCTTTTGTCTTCCGTCAGCAAAGGTGACCACAGATAGATACCTTCTCTTTGGGTGGGGTGAGGGGCATTTTGAAAGGGGATGGTCCAAAGAATTTGTAAATATTAAGAGGATAATTTTTACATGTACATCTTGGAGATGAGAGCAGTTCTCCTAGCACTGCAGGAATTTCAGAACAGCATACCTCCAGGAGTGATAACTACACAGTTAGACAACAGGTACATGGTATGGTATATAAACGAGCAGAGAAAGAGAGCCAAGTCCTGCCCTGTCTGCAGAGAGACCATGAGAGTATGACAATGGACATTAGATTCAGGTCACTTTCTGATAGCAACACACATACTGAGGAAAGTCAACAGCCTAGTGGACAGACTAAGCAAGTGTATTCTCGTGCCTCATGAGTGGTTCCCCAATCCAGTAGTGGTTCAGCAGATTTTCAGTCAGTGGGACCAGCCTTGCTGTGACATGTTTATCTCTCCTTGCAATACCAAGTTCTGTCCCTACAATTCCCATAATACAGACATTTCTGCAGAAGGCCTCAACCTGCAATACAGAAATAAACCTCTTTGCTTCATCCTGGCTTAGATATATCTGGTTTCCCCTGCTCTGATTTCATTTGACAAAGTCCCTGTGGCTTCTAGATTCAATGCAGGATCTTCTATCACCTTTCTGGACAGTCTCATCCAGATCTTTTCACTCTCAACATGACCAGATGGTTTCTCCAGTTTCCTTAGTTGCCAAGTATCTGGCCTTATCCAAAGAAGAGGTTCACATTGTGTCTGCTTCTTAGACTCTACTGAAAAAGGTCTATAAAAGTAAATGGAAGCATTTTACTATTTGGGCCACAGGTCAAGGGTTGTATCCTTATTCTGCCTGTCTTGCAGATATGATGCAAGCTTCAGTTACCCTGTTATCAAGGTACAACTATCTTCTACTTTGAATTTTCATCCTAGATACCAAAACACCACTTTGGCATCAAATAAGCTATGCAAGGCTTTTCTCAGAAGAATATGTCTTCTTCACCCACCAGTAAAGGATCTTACTCCTGCATTGGATCTCTAATCTAGTTCTAGAAGTCTAACAAAACCTCTGAGCCAGCTATGTCTGTAGAGCAAACATTTTTATCTTGGTAAATTGCTTCTGGTGTCAGTTACCTCATCTCCACTAATCTCTCAGAACTGCAGGCTTTATCGTTTTTTTCTCTTCACTTTATCTTTCACAAAGACAGATTTGAACCTGAGAACCAGCTCCACCTCTATCCCAAAGGAAACATTAGGGTCTGATTTTAGTCAGCCCATAAATCTTCCTGTCTTCCTCCCAAATTACAACAACAAAGGAGAATACCTTTTACACACCTTGGATCTCCACAAGATGTAGGTTTTCAGAAAAGATGTACAACTATTTGTTTCATTTGCCCCAAACGTACTGGGTACAAAAGTCTCTAAACAGACATATCCAGATGGCTATCTGGTTATATTATTTTGTCTGTTCCAATGACATTAGTTTTACCTGTAAAACTAAAAAACGCATTCTACTTCATCAATGGAAATATTCACCGCCTTCTTCAAAACTTCTTCTAAAGATGAAATATAAGCAGCAGCAACCTGATCCACCTTTCATACTTTTTTCAAACGCTACAAGTTGGCCATCATTTCCAGAACTAGAGTCATTTGAAGCTTCAGTTCTGAAGGGTACCTATCATAATGCCACTCAAGAAATTGGTAGCTTGGAATTCTGTCCTAGTAGTCAGATTGAAGGGACAGATGAAATAGGATATGGAAGTGTTTTCTTCCCATAATGCTGGATCCTTTTCATCCAACCAATATGACACCCCAGCCTCAATCCCCATTCCAAATTGACACTTATCTTCTAAAAGTTTCAGACATTTAAATTACCATTCTCTGTTCTCATACCATGTTAGTCAATATGTCAGCAAACTTGATCTGAAGACAGAGAGATACTGGGCGATTATGGGGAAAATTTGAAGGAGCTCGAAGCTTGGAGCACTAGGTAATGCCTGAATTGGATCCCATAAGCAGCTCAGTATCCAACAGTCACATTGGGCAGACGTGGATGAAAAGGCTCCAGCATTATGGTAAAACATAACTTCCTTTTCTGTACCTTATAAGAAAGCTGTTACTATAGTATAATACTATAGTAAATGTTTTCTTTGTTTCATTTTATTTTATTTGTATTTCTTAACTAGGTAGGTGAACTGGTTCATGTATCCTTTTCAGTCGCAACTCAGGTATATCTTCTTCTTCTTTCGGCTTTTCCCAGTTAGGTGTCGCTACAGTGGATCACCTGTCCACTCATGATTGGCAGTGGAGTTTTACGGTGTCGAGTTGCCAGACCGGTGCCCAACCTTCCATGGAAGGCACACACATGCACGCACTCATGCCTAGGGCCATTATTTAGATTATCCAATCCACCTACAGCATGTCTTTGGGATGTGGGAAGAAACCAGAGCACCCGGAGGAAACCCATACAGCCACAAGGAGGACATGCAGACTCCGCACAGAAGGCATCCCAGAATTGAACTGGAGAACCTCTTGCTGTGAGGTGGCAATGCTAACCGCTGCACCACTGCAGCTGCAACTCATGTATATAATTCACAAAATTACATAGAAGCCAGATAGCTCATTTTATAATACAAAACTACAAATAAGTGATATTTTCATTTCATGGCAATATTACACACAAGTGAAATTGTTTGAGTCTTAAGAAAAGATACATAAACTTACTTATACATTGCCTAATTTACTGCTAAAAATGTATACAGGGTTCTTCAGGCATACATTCATACAGGAGAAAATTCCACGGTGTGATAAAATGTAATCTGGTGTATATTCAAAATATAAAGTTTGCAGAGTGAGTCATCATAAGCATGTGGTGGAACATGATTGTAGTATACTGTCAATTCAAAGAAACATGAAGGGATTGGAGTTACAGCTAAATTAAGTGGGAACTTGATATTAGGGAAATGTGTAACTTGCAAGAGACTGGATACTACCAAGGGACTATTTCCAGACAAGGTGACCTTTTCTTATAGCAGGTTCCCCAATTTAAAGGAGCTCTTAAATCAGAATTTTAAAAAGGTGGCTTTGGGGAATCAGGTTGGTTGTGTTTGTTGTGGAAGATGTAAAGTTTGTGGAAAGTTAGGAATTTGGATGGTAGTAAAATCAATAATAGAGTATACAAAGCAACACAGAGTTTTACTTTTTGCTCGAGTGGAGTGATTTACATTATAGGATGTGGGTGTTCTGAAATTAAATGTTATATAGGACAGGCAAAAAGACAAGTAAAAAAACATATTTTGGAACACTTGATGGAAATCAGACATCATAGAATGGATAGCCCAGTTGCTCACCATTTTTGGACACATCATGGGGGATCTGATTCCCCTTTGTTTTTCAGTGTGCTAGCTCAACCTATGCAACAGCATGGAGAGATGCATAGAAATAAATTGTTGAGTTTAGAAGCTAGGTTCATCATTCATCCAGAGGGTTTAAACTATGAAGTTAAATATAATGTTTAAAATTTTAGATATGCAATTTTCATATACAGCATTGTTTTTTGTGGATACATAGTGTATCATTTTTAGAAGGCTAATTATTTGTGTATGGAGTTGAATATTTAAGTGTGTAATTGTTTAATTGTTTAATTGATGTAATATAAAAGCCATGTTTTTTTGTGTGTAAATTATCCCTTGAAGGCATAAGCCGAGGTACCAGGAGACACCAGTAAAGATTTTTTGGCTTTCCTATGTGTGTTTTATTCATTAATTATTGTTCTAGTGGTTCTTTGCACCTAAATGCCTGGCTAAACTTAAAAGATTCCTGGGTGCAATGGATCATATCCAGAGGCTATATCATTCCCTTTTCTCAACCTCTCTCCATTCAAAAGAAAATCCCCGATGTTCCACCCAATCAGAGGGATTCAGCAGTATAAGAAATTCAGAAAATGCTAGACAAATGAGTTATCCAACAAGTCCTGCCAGACCAAGAAGGATCTGGAACTTCCTCAAGATTCCTTTTAGTGCCAAAAAAGTCAGGGGACTGGAGACCAATTTTTGGTTCTCAGTGTATTGAACAAGTCTATTCGACAAAGTTCTGGATGATCATGGTACAGTCTGTTCTTCCCCTTCTAAAGAAAGATGGCTGGATATGGTCAATAGACCTTCAGGATGCATATTACCATATAAAAATGAACAAACTCTCCAGAAGGTTTAAATGGGAGCCAGTCATTGCCAGTTCAGAGTACTGCCCTTTAGACTCACCACAGCCCCCCCCCCGGGTGTTCACCAGTGCATGACAGTATAGCAGCTCACTTGAGACTGCAAGGATTCTGAGTGCTTCGTTACTTAGATGACTGGCTCATAACTGCTTTAATCAAGCATCAATTAATGGTAGCCAGAGAATACACCCTCGATGTCTGTGCCCATCTGGGGATTACCTTCAATCTAGAAAAGTCACATTTAACTCTGACACACAATTTAAAATTCATAGGGCAGTACTGAATGCTCAAACAATGATAGCACCCCCCCCCCAAGAACAACATCAGAGAATTGTGGTTCAAATTCGAAAGTTAATTCACAGGAGAAGGTTCCAGCATGCCAGAACAACATCAGAGAATTGTGGTTCAAATTCGAAAGTTAATTCACAGGAGAAGGTTCCAGCATGATTAGTCCTGCAAGCTCTAGGATCCATGGCAGCTTCCATAACTCTAGTCCTATTAGCCAGGTTACATATGAGAGTTCTGTAATTGCTACTAGCTTCCCACTGGTCAATCCTTCACCACCCAATGTTAGACCAAATCTTGATCACCAACTGTTGCAAAATAGACCTTTGGTGGATGCATTCTGAGCAAATTTTCACTGTTGTCCCTTTGTTTTTCCAGAGCCCATGACCACTGTGACCACAGATGTTTCCCAGGTGGGGTGGGAGGGCATTATCTGGGCAAGGCAGTCCAAGACACTTGGCCCCCATTAGAGGCCAGCTTGCATATAAGTGTCCTGGAGATAACAGCAGTGCTTCTTGCATTGCAGGCCTTTCAGACAGTTCTTCCTCAGGGGACTATTGAAATTCAAATGGACAATATGTCAGTGGTTTGGTACATCAAAAAACAGAGAGGAACCAAGTCTTAGCCCCCCCCCTTGTCAAGAAGCCCTCCTAGTGTGGCAGTAGGTGACCTCATCCAACTGCTTTCTAATTGCAATGCACATTCAATGGAGTTTCAACATGATTGCAGGCAAGCTGAGCAGATGCATACTTCAGCCTCATGAGTAGTCTGTCGATCCAGAAGTGGCACGTATGATATTCCTTCATTGGGGTCAACTTTGCTGTGATCTGTTTGCATCTCCCCTAAACAACAAATGCAGCAATTACTTTGCCCTGATTCCCCTTCCAGCAAGGTCACCCAGGGACACTACCCTCCACAAATGGCTCCCCGGTCTACTGCATGTCTTTCCACTAGTACCTCTAATTCCCAGAAATTTACAGAAAGCCCTCAGGTTGAAGAGTACAGTAATCCTCATTGCCTCCTTATGTCTTCAACAGATTTGGTTCCCCTTTTTTTGACCTTACTTGATTCATCAACCTTGGATTCTGGACCCACTGTCAGATCTCTTATCCCATCCAGATGGCCTTGTTCACCCAAATACTTCAGATCTCAAGCTGACTACTTTGTAGTTCCTCCAATTCCACTAGTTACCAGGTGTCGTAATATGTCCTCTCCACTATGTCATATCTTTTTATCAGTTCATAATCCTTCTACTAGAAATATATTTACGTAAGTGGAAGAGATTTGCAATTTGGGCCCATGAAAAACAAACTGAACCTTTCTCTGCTTCAGCTGAGCATGTTGTAGGTTTCTTGGTATCTCTGTTCAATGCTGGGGCATCTCCATCCATCATCAAACTACAATTGACTGCAATTTCCAATTTTCACAATGGTTTAGAAGAATGTTTTTTATCCTCTTGCAGGCTTTGTAAATCATTCTTAAGAGGAACTCTTTTGTTAAACCCCTTGTATAAAGATCCGACTCCTCCTTGAGACTCAAATTTTGTACTACAGGTGGTAATACATTCTCCTTTTCAACCCTCTGCAGAATGCAATCTAAAATTTAATCTTGGAAGATACTCTTTTTGGTAGTCATTACTTCTGCCAGAAGAATTTCAGAAATCCAGGCGTTATCATCTGAACCTCCTTATCTAGTCTTCTGTAAGGATAGGGTATCTTTACAAAAAAAAACCCTCCTTCCTGCCCAAGGTAGTGATGGAAGCTAATATTAATCAGACTGTAAATGTACTGGTCTTCTTCCCTAATCATTCTAACAAAGGAGAATATGCTCTGCATTTACTAGATGTCCACAGACAATTGTGTTTCTATCTTCACAGAACAAAAATGATAAGGCAATCAAGTCAACTACTTGTTTCCTTTTTTACTGCAAAGTTGAGCAAGACAGTCAGCAAAATTACCCTCAGTAAGTGGCTAAAAGATTGTATTTCTTTCATTTATGATTAAAAACAAGTTAACGTTACCTAAACCAGTCAAAGCACATTCTACAAGTTCTGTAGCCACTTCAGCGGTCTTCCAGTCTAGATCTTCTAAGGATGACATGTGCAGCAGCTACTTGGGCTTCTCCCCATACCTTTATTACTCATTACAAACTGGACCTGGTCTCAAGGGGAAAATCATCCTTTGGCTCGATGGTGCTCAGGCATATCCTTCCCTGAGCCCACCCAATCTTTTAGATAGCTGGGGACTCTGTCCCCTCTGTCAAGGATAAAATGAAGATTGGCAACATCAGATAAAGAAGTTATGTACTCACCATAACATTCCATCTGTGTTGTCGATCTTCATTTTTCCTTGATTTCGCCCCCCTCCATCCCTTCTCCTCAAAGATGTTTGGTGGAACAGATCACATGTGCCTAAACTATTATACTACCCAAATACAGTAGACAAGGCTTCCATCTGGCTTGCTTCCTGTATGTGTATATATAGATGTATATATGTTTTTAATGTTTACAAATTTTCTGCAAACTCGATCTGAGGTACTTAATGGAGAGGGATTCTGGGTAGAGTTGAAGCTCAAGAGTTTTTTGGCTGGAGCGAGCTGTAGTAATGGCTGAATCAGTTCCAAGATTGTAACTAAACCCATCAGTCAAGGATAAATGAAGATTGACAATACAGATGGAACATTATGGTGAGTACATAACTTCTTGTTTTTTGTTAAATGTCTAGTTCCATCTTTGTGTTACATGCATACACTATTTGGCAGGTTGAATTTTTATACAGTTGTTTCTTGTCGTATACATTTGAGCCTATGTCACATCTTATAAAACTTTTTGTTTTATTGAAAGCCCTCAAACAAACACACCCTCAGTACCCCTAAAACCTATTAACATAATGCTAACACACAAAGCTATGTGCACCTTTAAATATTGAAGTTTTACTCTCCTAATAGGAACAAAAGTCCCAAACTGACAGCCACACTCACAAACTTGAATTAACCTAAAAGAAAGGCCATCCATTGTAAGACGCATTGTGCAGGCTGTGCTTCTACTAAGTACTGATTGGTTTTGTCTTATTTTTATAGCTCTCCCAGCTGGAAAAAACCCTGAATGTTTTCAAAAAACATTAACTACCTTGAGAAAGCCCTTGAATCCTTTCAGAGAACATTATCTACTTTAAGAAACCCCCTGAATGCTTTCACTATTTTTTTTGTTTTTTCCTCAGCCAATCACTCTCCACCAGACTGTAGCCAGTTTCTCTGTATCAGATTGTCTCCAAGGAGACATTAGAACCAGGCAGCAAGTTTTTCTTTATCAGATTGTTCCAATGGAAACATGAAGACCAGCTGCAGAATTGTTACTAAGCATACATGTATTTGCTAGAAAATAGCCTCATAATATTCAATGTTCTTTTTCATTTACTTGCTCTCTCTTAAAACTTGTTACTAAATCAATCTAATATCTTTAAGCCAGTCATTTCCCCATACAAGAATGAGAAAACATACATTATTTTTCTTTCATCATGCTTTTTAGCCAGACTTTTTTATACATTGCAGTGCCTGCATTTCTTAAAGCTGAGCAAGAAGAGAGAGAGAGAGAGAGAGAGAAGGGAGAAAGAAAAGAAAAAAAGAACAGCAACACTTGTTTACAATCCTCATTGCACTTTAAAAATTGCTGAAAATTAAACTTCACTTTATAGCATGTAAAGAAAACCACATGCCATGAAACTGGTACTATTTAAGAAAAAATCTTTACTTACAGTTAACTTTCTCCCTCCTTCTCCCCTCACCAAAGCAATTTTCTGAACATTAATGACATGAAGCAGGGCATATGCTTTAGAGTCCCCCACAAGTCCAAGAAATTCTGAAAAAGTCCAATATTTCCAGATTTTCTTGTTCTGTCATATTTCACAAATGTAATTATTGCATTGTAATCCCATATTAAGTTACTGGTTTTATTACTGTTCATCTCTGAAATTCTGTCTCTGCTTCATTTCCAATGTACTCCTAATTCGTCTAGTCAACTCTCCTGCTCCCTTCCTTCTCCCCAACATTTTCTGTTGAAAAAATTGAAAAAGTTTCACAAGTACAGTCCCTCTATGGTCTTTATTACCATAAGAACAAAAAGCAGACTCTCTTTCTGTTTCACAGCTTACTTTTGTTGGTCAGACTTTTGTATTTCCTCCTTAGCAATTACTTCATAAAAAATTATTCTGTCCCTTCTTGAAGATAGCTGGGAATAGCTACTTGAATCTGCATCTCAACATTCCCATTCCCTGAATAGTGGAACACATTTTCCTCTTCTTCTGTCTGGTGTACAATGAGTAATCATTCTCCACAAACACTCTGCTGTTTTCCACTTTTAGTACTTTGTCCTTCTGCCACAGTTTTGTCAGAATCAACTCCTTCTGCTGATAAGATTACATCTTTACTATTAAAGGTCTAGGTTGCTTTCTTATAGCCAGGTTTGGAGCATGCACACAATGTGCCCTTTCAACTACCAACTCCCGCTATAGAATACCAGTCCAGTTGCCTACCTGTGCTTTCATAAAATGAATGCAGTCTCTTCCTTCCAGCTTCTGTAGTATTGCAGAAAATCTCAGGTTTTCAATATGTACTCTGTCCTCTAATTCTATTACTTTTTGCAACATCTCTTCCTGAGCAGTCTCATATTCAGCCAGCCTTTTCTTTATTTCAACCTCTGATTTTTGCAGCTTTATCATCTCATCTGAATATCTGTTTAAAGCTTCTTTCATGACTGCACTGTAAATATAGTAATATATATTCTAGTTTTGATACAACTACATTTTTAGCTATGGTTCTTCTGACTTCAAATGTGAGAGATAGATGCTGAATATGTGACTTTAAGTTGGGAAATAACCTTTTTGACCACAGTCTTTGTGTGAATTTGCATAGACAGGTTTGGGTCAAGAGTTAGTCCCAGATATTTATTGGAGTAATATTTCCTGTTGTAAAAATGTTTACATCAGTGATGGTTGCAAGTTTATTTGGAGTGGTATGTTAGTAGACAACTGAGAATAGGTGTGTAAGTAGAAAGAGGGTTTATGTTGCTAGGAACCTACTCTGTGAGTAGTGAAGAGTTGAGACATGTCCTGTATTCAGACAGTTGCATTTGTCCTGTTTTTTAAAAAGTGCTTTACATGAGGTTTGCAAACTAAGTAGTCAGTGAGTTTAACTAGGTTACGAGAAAGTTTTGAGGCAAAGACTGAGAAACAATGACTAGTACAATGTAGCCTGAAAAAAACAGTGTTTGCAGAGATGGGACACCTGTGTCTTGAATCTTAAAGTTATAGATTGTAGATGTAGCACACAGTTTTGAGGCAAGAAGGGAGGGATTATTCTATGAAGTACTTTGAAAAGAAGAGAGCTGAGAAGAAGGCAAGCTCTAGCTTGCACTGGCAGCCACATAGCCTTAGAAAGAGTGAGGCAATGATATTCATTCTGAGGGGAGTATGATAAGAAGTGGCAGATTTTATTCAAAAGGGTTTAAAAAGTGGTTACGTTTTTGGCAGAGACTAACGAGCAGACTGTACTTGGCTTGTACAAGAATGATGCCCTTGCCAGTAGCTGCCCTGGCAGAGGTAGAGAGAAATTGATGAACCTTGTGAGCCAAGAAAAGTAAATGGTTGGTCTTGGTTTGTAGTTTCTCAATGTGATCTTTGAAGGTGAGAGATTGGTGTAGCCATATACCCAGAAATCTAAAGGAAGTGATAGATTTATTGGTATTGTTGTCACAATCTGTGATGTGAAGTGATGGTGGTGGGAAACTTGGCTGTTTTTTCTTTGGTGTCAAGCAACATGGATTTTAAGTTTTTGGGCTGAGTAATAGTTTTTTGGATGTGAGACAATTATGCAGATGAAGTAGGTTTTACAGATGACCATATCATCAGCAAATAGAAGTCACAGAAGTTGGAATAAGTCAAGGGGGACTTTATTAATAAAGAGTGAGAACATAACTGGGGCAAGAATAGAGCCTTACGGGACACCTGAGAGTATAGTCAGTGTCAGAAAAGATAGACCCAATCTTTGCCCTGATGGATCTGTTAGGTAGATAGCCTTTGAACCAACTAGTAGATACAGGGATGATGCCAATGTCTTGATGATGGATAAGTAGGATTGAGCGACTGACCATATGCAATGGTCAATAAACACAGCATTAGTCAGATCCACTTTATGCATATTGGATAAAATGTAATCAATGTCCAGAGTGACATTATGGTACTTCTTCCAGTACAAAAGCGATGTTGTTACCTAGAAAGCAAGTTGTATTTTTGTAGGTAAAATGTAAGATGACTACTGATACCTTTTTCTAGTACTTTACATAGGTAGGATGGATATGGGAAGAAAATGACTGCAGGAGGGTGGCTTGGGTTCATTAAGTATAAGTTTGATAAAGGAGGATTTCCAGATGGCTGGCATAATATGGGTGGTGAGGCAGAAGCTATAGACATGTTTTAGTGGGGTGGTATTTTAGTGTGTGCAGTGGTAAAGAAACCATGGGCAAATATTGTTGAGTCTGGAAGGAGAGTCTAGTGGGATTTGTTCAAGTGTATGTAGAATATGCTTAGTAGTGATTTGAGAGAAGTAGAAGATTGGAATGAATTTATGTGGGCTTGTTTTTTTCTGAGTAATGTCTGTGTGAGTGTGTCAGATGGAGGAAAGGTTAGAGAATTCTCTTTGGAAATCAGGTGATGACATGTCATTGAAAGGGTCTAGACTGGATGCTTCATTTGCAGGAAATCTACCTGTTTATTGTTAACCTCCTTCCAGAATTGTTTTCATGAATGACAGATGGAGATTTGTGCTGATTTAGGTGTTTTGCTTTGTGTCACTGGATAGCATATTTAGTGGTGTCCCCCACAGATGTGTAATGGCTTCAATTGCTGGGAATAGGGTTTTGTTTCAAATTTTCCCAGGCTTTTTTGAGGCAAGGGCTTAATTTGAGTTTTAAGTTATTTGTTCAGGAAGTTCTTCAAAGAACATTTAGAGAGTCCTTTAGAATTCTGATGATCATGGGAAAGTGAATCTCTTGAAGTGAAAGGAGAAGTTTTGAGAATTTGTTGCTAGCTGTGTTAGCATCAGTAAGGGAAAGTATGGGTGACCAATCAATAGAGGAAAGATGTGTGTATAGAATGGAGAATATGTGTAGAAGTTTTGACGTGAAGGAACATTTTCTTGGGGGATATTTGATTTTTACAATTTTGTAAAGTGAAGGTAATAGGGCAGTGCTCATTGAAGGTGAGAGAATGAATGGACATGTTGGAGATATTGGCAGAGTGGGAAGTATTTATGAGATCGAGTAATGAAAGGTGATTTGATTTGAACTTTGGGGTTGTCCACTTATTGGAGTAGCTTGTGGTTGGCAATAAATTCAATTAGGTCATGTTTTATAGGTCCTAGTAGGTTTCAGTTAAAACCACCAAGAATGATAATGTGATAATTGGGTTTGATATGAAAAAGTATGGACAGTAGTAGATTTTTAAATCTGAGGAATGATGCTGGGGATGGCAGGTAAGCAATGCCAGATAATATTGCTGTTAGGATTTAATTTGAAGTCTAGTTGTTTGGGCAACAACTGAGATGGTGAGTGATGGTTATTACAGCAGCATCACACCATCTCCCACTCTTTTGTCTGGTTGAGCATCAAAGTTATATTCATAGCTGGGGAAGAAGTGGTATATGTGGTGATGATTGTGTTTGAACTAAGAGTTGGTAATGGCTACTAAGTCAGGGGATTGGGAGTCTAGGAGACACTTATACTATCAGTTTTGTTCCTAATGCTTTTAGTATTGATTAGTGCACAGAGGAGAGAGCTGGATCCAGAAGAATGTGTGGGGATATGATTTTGAATATTAGAGAGGATGCCATTGTTGTTGGGCAAAGGCAGTATAGATGAGGTTGTAATGGATTTGGAGTGGAGGTAGTAATATGTTGGTTGTTATCAGAAGTAATAGTGTAAGAGTGTTTTGTAGTGTCTTGTGATTAGTGGTTATTTGGAAAAGGCATACATGTTATATTAGATCACTTCATAAAGAATGTTACTTACAATTACAATGAAAACAAAAACATTTATGTCTCTGAATAGTAAAGTCCTGAAAGAGCAATTTCATGAGCCATTCACTTGTTTGGATCCCAATGCATTTCTTTAGGGGCAATATCTTTATATCTTTAACATTTTTGAGTAGAGAAACAGAAGGGAAAGGGATGATAAATAAGAACAAAAGTGGCAAGATAGTGACAAAGTTTAGAGAAACATTAAGTGAAAGACAAAAGTATACAGAGTTGGGAAATATTAGCATTCATAAACCTGCTCCATCTATTTAGTAGTCCTTTAAATCAAGGTAAACAAAAAAGTTGTACATTCATTAATAGTAAGGTTTTGACAAGGTACTGCCATAGCACACTATATTTGTAAAACACCAGGCTATAAAACATGAAGATGGCAACATTGCTCAGAACAGAACAAACTGCAAAACCAGGAAGCAAAATAGAAGTGATTAGGACTACAGCATTCATTTCTCTAGTACTTCATTAGTTAATGAAAACCCTTAGCAAACAAACTAGCACTATCTGATGTTGTCCAGTTTCATTCATTCCTCACTTGCTGGGTTTGGATCTGACCCTCATATCAGACTTGGATGCTTCTTTCAGGTCATATAATCTTGAACTTTCAAGCTCCTCCCTTTACCCATAATGCTCCACCAACCTAACATACTTCAGATCTCATTTGCTGCCATTGTCAACAGACATAGATTGCAAGCTGTCAAGTGTGTTGCCTGTGGGATGTCAGGAGTTGACAATCTGATAGGGTCCTTTGTTGGATATGTCAATTTCTACTTCCCCTAGGTGCTCCACCTTTGAGGTAGTGGAGAGAGTTTTCTGTATGTCTAGAGATCAGACAATCCTATCTTCCTCAGATGAGACCTCTTTATCTCAGTCGGTTTTGCATCCTGAGCCTCGTTCATCCCTCCCACAGGGAGAGCCAGCCATAGCGAGTTTCCACTCCACCCTTCAAGGTATCATTATCTCTTCCAATACCTCCTCAGAGCATCCCACTGAGGAGGTTTCTCAGAAGGCATCTTGCAAGAAGAACCACTTAGACTCTCCACAAGAGTCTGTCATTGAAGACACGATTTTGATGAGGGGGAAGGGTGCCCCAGATCACCACCTTATGATGCATCTTTTGGAGACATCTTAGAACTCCTTAAACAAAGAGGTGGTTGGTCTCCTGATAACCCTTCCCAAGAGGAATCACTGTTTCTGGAGACTTTCAGGTCTGGCATATATATCTCCTGGGTAACTCTACCCACCAATGAGCTTATAGATCTGGTCTCTTGGCAGGCATAGAAGGAACTGTACACTGTCAAGCCTATTCCCAGGAGACCAGACAAAATCCTTGCACTCCCAAAAGACCACCTTCACTAGACTGAAGGAGTGCCTGTTGGTGCCATGGTTGTTGCAGCAGGCACAAGAAAGGAACTAGCAGAATAGAGTTCCTCTGTCCCCCCACCAACAGGGAGTCTATGGCACTGGGCAGATTTGGAAAGCATGTCTATGCATCAGCAACCTTTGCGTTATGGTCGATGAATTATTTGGCACATTTTACGATACTTCAAAGAGATTTGATCAAGGAGCTTACCAAATTGCTTTCAGGGTCCATATCCTCCAAGGAAGGGAATACCATTTCCTCACAATTGGCTACCAGCCAGTCTATTTCTAATTCATCCATAAGGTTAATCTTTCATGCTGTTGAAGGTACCTCATGGGCAATGGGTTCAGGCATTTCTATTAGAGGCCATGCCTGGATGCACTTTTGTGATTTTGCTAGACCATTTCAATCTTCTTTCATCAATGTGCCCTTTAATGGAATCTCGTTATTTGATCTCAAGGTAAAAGATACTCTACATGTGAACAAGAAGAGAAGACCGTCTGCTGTGGGCGTACATTTTTCTACCCCTCAAAGGTCCTTTTCTAGGAATCTAATGAGGTGGCAGAAAGATGTGGTTCAAAACATCCCAGGGTCCCTTTCACGATCCATGTGGAGATAGCTCCCCCAGAGGCAGAGGGGGAAACAACAATGGTAGACACCATTCCCATTGCAGAGGTGGTCTGCATAACCAGGGATATAGATATTCTTTCTCTGACAGATTCTATTAGTGCTCTTGAATGGTAGCCTGACTGTCCATCTCTGGAAGCAGTCGGGGTCACCTATCCCTGCACCAGAGAGCCTGGTTAGACATCACAAAAAACTTATGGGTGCAGAGGATAATATCCAGAGATTGTTATACCCTTTTCCAAATGCCCTCCAACAGTTCAGAAGAAAATTCTTGATGTTTCACCCAGTTAGGGGGAAGCAGCTTCTTTAGAAATAAAAAAGGTGCTAGAAAAAAGAGCCATCCAAGAGGTTCCCCCAGATCAGAGAGGGTCCAGAACTTATTCAAGATTCTTTTTGGTGCCAAAAAAAGGAGACTTGAGACCAATTTTGGATCTCAGCAAACTAAATCTATCTGTTCAATATACAAAGTTCCAGATGGTCATGGTTCAGTCCATTCTGCCATTTCTGCACATAGGCGACTGGATGTGCTCAACAGATCTTCAAGATGCGTACTATCACATAAAAATGAACAGTCACTCCGGAAGATACCTACTCTTTTGGCTGGAAGACAGTTATTACCAGTTCAGTGCACTGCCATTTGGTCTCACCACAGCCCCCAGGGGGTTCACCACTTAGCAGTTCACCTGAGACTGCTGGGTTTCTGAGTGTTTCCATATCTAGATGGTTGGCTTCTGACTGCTCCAACCAGACATCAACTGATTCAAGTAAGGGGCTATTTACTCTAGCTGTGATCCCATCTTGGAATATCAGTCAATTACAACAAATCTCAGCTCATATTGACTCAGAGTGTGGAATTCATCAGTGCTCACCTGGGTACAACAACCCAAATAGCTTCTCTTCCTCTGTCTTGAATAGAAACATCCAATTTCAAGTCCAAAAAAATGCAAAATTCTTCCCTTCTGGCACAGCTAATACTTCAAACCTTCAGATTCATGGCAGCTGCAATCACTCTGGTACCAATTGCCAGGTTCCTTATGAGAATACTTCAATGGACACTCGCCACTCAATGGTCTATTCTCCGACATCCATTATCCATGCCAGAAAAAAATTACTCAAGCATGTAAGAATTACCTTCTTTGGTGGACACACTCCAGTCAACTCCACAATGGCCATCCTTTTGTTCTACCTCAGCCCAAGGCCACGGTGATCAAGGATCCCTCTCAGCTTGGGAGGGGGTGCATTTCCTAGGAAGGACAGTCCAAGGCACAT
The DNA here is from genome assembly GCF_019279795.1 of Protopterus annectens. NCBI lineage: Eukaryota > Metazoa > Chordata > Ceratodontiformes > Protopteridae > Protopterus > Protopterus annectens. Next base: position 138,182,636 of record NC_056733.1, read on the forward strand.
GGTCTCTCAAAGAAGCCAAAATGTATATCAATGTCCTGAAGATGAGACCTGTCCTCCTAGCATTGCAGGCCTTTCAAGATAGTCTTCCAAATGGGACTATTGCAATCCAGATGGACAATGTATCAGTAGTCTAGCACATCAACAAACAGGGTGGGATGTCAGATCTTACCCTCTTTGCTGAGAAGCTATGAGTGTATGTCAATGGGCAATCTCTTCCAGTCATTTCCTGATAGCAATGTAGACCGCAGGGGAATCCAACATGATTGCAGACAGGTTAAGGAGGTCCATTATGATGCCTCATGAGTGGTCTCACAATATCAATGCGGCAGAGACAATCTTCCATTAATGTGGCCAACCATGCTAAGATCTATTTGATTCTCCCATCAACAATAAATGCAGCAAGTTTTCTACCCTGATTGTCCCACTATAGGAGTCACCTAGAGATGCTCTACTTCACGCTTGGTCCCCTGATCTCCTTTATGCCTATCCCCCATTACTCTCCCTCCCAAAATTTCTACAGAAAGCATCTCAATTGAAAAGCACAGTTATCTTTATTGCCCCTTACTGGCCTTGTCATATTTGGTTTCTTTTCCTATGGCATAATCTTCTACATCTACCATGGATTCTAGATCCAGTTCTAGATCTCCTGTCTCATCCGACAGTAATGACTCACCCAGAATTAACAGGCTTTAAGTTGACCGAAAGGTTTCTCCAGTTCCATTGATTGCTATACAGCCCAGGCTCTCCTCCCCCGTCCATAACATTTTGTTATCTTTCCATAAAGCTTCCACCAGAAAGATTTATAAGAGTAAATGGAAAAGAATGTTATTTGCCCCTAAGCAGAAACATAAATCCCATTTCAGCACCGATTTCAAATGTGCTTGATTTTCTGGCAACAATTTTCAGTGAAGGTGCTAGTTCCTCACTTATCAGACTACAATTAGCAGCCATTTCTAATGTTCTTCTGGGAGTAAATAATTATACTTCAGCTTCTTCTAAGCTTTGTAAAGGCTTTCTAAGGGTAATCTTTTTACTTGGACCTCCTTTAAAGGATCCTACCCCTCCTTGGGATTTTAAACATCATACTTCAGGTCTTGACTCTCTTTGAAACTTTGGATAATCTGATCTGAAATTTTTGACATGGAAAACTGGTTTCTTAGTTGCTATTACATCTGCCAGAAGAGTGTCTGAACTTCAAGCATTGTCCTCTAAGCCCTGTTATTTAGTTTTCATAAGGATAGGGTTTCTGTATGGAGTAATTACTTTTTACCAAGAGTGGTTTTTGAGCCAGTGTTAATCAGGTCATTAATTTTTCAGTGTTCTTTCCAAAGTTTTTTAACAAAGGCAAGTATTTGTTACATTTGTTAGATGTGCACAGACAGTTATGTTTCTCCTTTACAAAACTAGGGATCTAAGGCAGTCCGAAAAATTGTTTGTTTTCTTTACTGGTTCAAAACTGGGCAAACCAGTATCTAAAGTTACTTTGGCCAAATAGTTAACTGATTGTATTGTCTTTGTTTATCAAAAAATGGGCTTACCCTTGCCAAAACCACCCAGAGCTCACTGCACCAGGTCCATGGTAACTTCATCAGCCTTTTTGTACAGAACCTCCTTTGATGATATTTGTGCAGCTGCAGCTTGGACTATTCTCATAATTGGATCTGGTCTCTAGGGAAAGTGTAGCCTTTGGCTCAGCAGTGCTCTTCAATATCCTTCCTTAGAGTCCTCCTGGGATTTAGGTAGCTGGGGACTCTGTCCTAACAGTTGAGGAATGAATGAAATTGGACAACCTCACATGAAAATGTTATGTACTCACCATAACGTTCCATCTGTGTTGTCCATTTTCATTCTTCCTTAACTTTCCACCCACCTACTCCCTCCTTTTTCTACTTCTGGAGAGACTGAAGAGTTTTGGAGGAACCTATGATGTCCTTCCATATTACTGGTGATGTATTCTTTACAATAGGGATCCCCTGCCTAGGGCAGGCTGACATCCAACCAGTATACCAAAGCCATTAGGTTGTAATGGATACACCATACTTAAAATATATGCTTCCTGCACACAGGGTAGGGCATAAAGGAGATGTCTGGATGTACCATCCTCAGAACTTCTTTGCCACCAGTCCGAATGCCTTCTTTGTCTGCTGATTTCCAAACTGTTTTCAGATAAGTGCACCATTATTTTTTTTTCATTTTCTTATCTTTGTTTTGCCTTGTTCAATTTGTTGGTATCATCCAAAAAGGGGAAATGCCATTGCGGGAGACAGTTTCCCCATAAAGACTGCAGTGAGCAGTGTTTGTTCTTTTCAGGTGCTTCCCATGACCATACTTCTTATGAGATTTCAGCAAGCAGAAGTAAGATGAAGCAACACCAGGCTATCATAAAACCAGCAACAGTTTATTCAGGAAACAGGCACAGGCAAAGGCATAAGCACTTTCGCATTATTACAACTGCTTCATCAGCTACATAAGATCTATCTTACTCAATGCCCATTAAATAACAAAGTCAAAACAAGCGTTTAGAAAGCAAATGGATTATTAGATTAAGAGCAGATACAGGGTCAGGACTTAATGATAATGTACAATTGAAACCAATATTGAAAGCACATCCTCTTTTTAAATAAGAAGGGAGTTTTAATAAACTCCCTTTCAACCCCCCCACCTTTTATATTCCTTCACTTTTTTATACATGTTTACTATTGGTACTGCATTTATTTAAAATGTTATCTCTTTAAGAGTTTTACTAGGATATGATGTGATTGTTTTCACTTTATTTAATGGGCATGGAGTTAAATAGATTTTATGCATCTGATGAAGCAGTTGTAATACTGCAAAAAAACTTATGCCTTTGCCTGTGACTGTTTCCTGAATAAACTGTTGCTGGTTTTATGATAGCCTGGTGTTGCTTCATCTTACTTCTGCGTGTTGGATTCATGTTTTGGTTCGAGAAGCATTTATTCAGCACACACTGGTATTACTGGACTGTCTTACAAAATTTTTCAAGATTTTGTCACTAAGACATTGTGCAGTCGGCTTTCTTCTCTTTTGATTTATTTAGAGAATCAATGACTTAAACTGTTAGCTAAAGACACCTATGGAAGGATTTTCCCGGCCCAAGGGTTAGCTGTCTGCAAAGAAAAAGACCAAGAAAGCACAGTCGGATTCTTCAGCTGTACCACCTCCACTGGACGTATATCTTGAGGCTGGTGAAAGCCTGGAGGATCATCCAGTTTCCGTCTTGGATTCCTCTGCCGTGACTGCTTCAGAGGCTGGCATGGATCCAACTCCATGCATGTCCATGGAGGCCTTGCAGATGTCCGTTTCAGATGTACAGGGGGAACCACGGCTGATTATTACCAAAGGCTATGGGGTGTTCCTCAGATATTAGTAAGGGGAGATGTTCTGACTACGATTATAGAGTGCTGTCTTGGGTCAGAGCCTCCTAAATTGTTTAAGGCTGATGCCCCATTCAAAAAGAAGCATAAGACTAAAAATGTTGCCTGCTCCTAAGGATCCTCAGAGTGAAGGCAATACTTCATTCAAGGCCTGTTTAATGCCCTTATGGCTTTGAAGCCTCCACAGAGGGATTCTGTTCCTGTTCCTCCTTTGTCTTCTACCCCTCTTAATAGGCCTAAGAATCAGGATTCCTCTGAAAATGATGCTGATTCTGAGGAAGTGTCACTTACTTATTCCTCTCAGATTCCTTTTCCATTGGACTAGGGTTCTGAAAAGAAGATTCTGTCAGTCCTGACTGTCCTTTTAAGGAGATTTTGTTTGGTGATACTGTTACCAGAGTAATTGAATTTTTCAAATGGGACTGTGCTCAGGTATCAGATGTTCAGCAGGAGTACTATGATCTTCTGCAGGTGGAGTCTTTTAGGCCTTTCTTCCTGTTCTTGCTGCCCTGCTGGATGCTTTTTCCACTTCTTTCCAGGCTCCTGACTCCCAGTCTCCTACTCCCAAGAAACAAAGTGCCTGATGACGGAAAGTTTCTTTAAAAGTGCCCCTCCGCTGACTGTTCTGTGGTGTCAATGGCTTCTGATAAGCCTTCCAAATTGTTGCCTTTAACTAAGTTGCTTCCCTCTGATAAGAACAGCAGAACCATGGAGAGGCTAGGTAAAAAACAGTGTATACTTCTGCTACCCTAGCCATAGACTATCAGACACATATGATCAAGTATGTCTTAACTCATCTCTCTCAGGCCTGCCAAGCTATTTCAGGTCTTCCTGATTCTGAAGGGAAGGCCTCTGTTCTTTCCTTCTTAGGGGCATCCTGCCAAGTTACTCATCATTCCATTAAATGCAGCTATGACACAGCTGATGCTTCTTCTAGGGCTGCTGCTTTTGGATCTGTTTTAAGGAGGCATTCCTGTCTCAGACTTTACCATTTACCTGATGAAATTAACACTAAACTTATGGATGATCCTCTAGATAATAAGCAATGTTTGGTACTTCTGCTGCAGAGTTGTTTAAATCCCTACAAGAAAATGGTAAGGCTGTACAGGAGTTGTTTCACCTATTCCCAAATTTCAGAGGAATTATCCTAACAAGCCTGTGGTTGTGCGTAGACAGTCTTGTCCTCCCCCCAAGGCTAAAAAGGGTGCTGTCTGACTATCCTATTCTTCTCAGTCACATTCCTCTTTCTCTGTGTCTTTCCCTATCTCTTTCTGTTTTGGTAAACGTCACCCAAGACTCCTGGGTTCTTTCCATAATTTGCCAGGGTTATCACATGATTTGGAAATCTGTTCCACCCTTTTTGGACATTCCTTGTCCTCCGCAGGAGCAACTTCCTTTTTTTCCAGCGGTTCCTCAGAGCCTTTTAGCTCAAGGAACAATTCAAGAAGTTCCAACTCCTCAGAGGGAGAAAGAATTTTACTCCAGAATGTTCTTGGTCCCCAGGAAAGAAGGCATCTGTAGACCCATTATGAATCTTTCTCCTTCGGCTTTTCTAGTTTCCCTGGATTCATGGATGCTTATTTACATATTTGTATTCATCCCTTTTTCAGTAAGTTTTTACATTTGTCTGTTGTTTTCTGGCATTTTCAGTTCTCTGCTTTGTCCTTTGGCCTCTCTACCACTGCAGGGGTCTTCACCAAATGCCTCGATCCTGTGATTTCTTTCTGCATGTTGAGGGGGTATAGGTCTTTCCTTACCTGGATAACCTACTCATTCAGACCTTCTCTCCAGAGATTTTACTTCAGCATTTTACTTTGCTATTTCTCTCCTGCAAAGCCTGAGATTTACTGTGAATTTCCAAAAATTATTTCTGACTCCTTCTCAGGATCATGTTTTTCTGAGGTGCAGGCTCCAGACTGTTCCAATGCTGGCTGAAAAATGTATTTTAATTTTCGCTGCTTCTTTACTGTGCTGGATCCAAAGTCTTCTTAAGACACACCGTCTTGCTGGCTGTTTACTGCTGAAATCAAAGTCTAGTTATCACAGTCTGTTAACCATAGAAACTTGCAGAATATACACTGATGCAGCATCTGACTTTAAGAGCAGTAACCAATAAATAGCTTTTTATAAACAAATCACACGTACTACTTCTGTCAGATTGTAGCATATATTTACAGAGTTTTCCTTCACAAACAGTACAGAATGATGACTTTCCTTTCTCCATACAATACCTCGAAACAAGTGTGTTTCTATCAAAATACCTCTAACATATCTGAATTAATACAGTTATATACAGTTCTAGTCACGCACATAGATTTTATTTTTTCCTCTTGGTAGACTTCTGTTGTCCTTTTGTGATTTACTTGTAAGCACTTTTGCTGATGTGAGGATGCCATTAACAGAAATCTGAAAGGAAACATCTGTACAAGCTGTTCTGCTGCTATTCCTGTCTGTTAATGGATATTTGTAAACTGTTCTGCAAACATGAGAAAAGCATATAATACTTGATGTTATGTGATCCTATCTCGCCTACATTCTGACTGATGGGTTCGGAGCCGATCCCTCGGCTCCGACTCGGCACGCTTATGCTATAGAGTGAGGCCTCTAATTGGCTGAGCTATCTTTATCCCAGGATGCATCACCACTAATCCCCCAGATCTCGTTTGCCGCTATCAAGCTTAGACGTGGTCTCAACATTGGCTGGGCTAAGTACTAGTTATTAGGCTTTTTCCTGTCACAAATTTCCTTTCCTTTAACCCAAAAGCTGTTTTAACAGCTATTGTTGTTATATTAGTGTGTTTGGCGAATTTGTGTTACTAATTTCGTGAAATTTTTAGTCAGGGAAGGTTTCCCGTTTCAGTTAGAGGGGCCTTCCCCTGTTACTTTACTGTTTGTGTAATTTCTTGGCTCAAGTACCCGTTTAAGTTAGAGGGTCTTGACTCCCTCTATCTATCTTTTACCTTTTTCTGTCAGTATACTGTTTGCTGTTAGTGTTTTAAAAAAAAAAATATATATATATATATATATAATTTTTGTTAAAGTTGTATTGAACTGTCTTTGACTAAAGGTTTAGTGTGTTTTTCGCTTTTGTGGGTTCTTTGGCAGCAGTTATTTCGAAAGAACACAAACCCTCCGGGTTTAAGAAATGCACGAGGTGTGGTTTCAAAATGTCCATAACGGACGACCATGCCTCGTGCGTCTATTGCTTAGGTGCTAAGCATTTGCAAGAGTCGTGTAGTGTGTGCCACGCGTTCTCTTCAAGAGTCCTCCAGGAGAGGAAAAACAAATTAATCCTCAAGGGATTAATTAAGCCTTCCTTCGAGGAGGCGTTGTCTTCCTCTCCGTCTCCTTCTAAAAAGAAGAAAGCATCGGCTCCGACCAGTCAGAACCGACTGCTAAAAAATCCAAGCAGACTTCTCCATCGGCTCCACGGACTTCGGAGCCGAGGTCGGAACAGTCTGCCTCAATGCCTCCAGCCTCGACCCCTCTGGTTTCGGAGCCGAGGTCTGGGGCATCGAGAGACGGGTCACCCTCATCGGCTCCACTGATATTGGAGCCGATCAGGGTTACCGGCTCAGACTCTTCCCCCTTGGAGCCGAAGTCCTTATCGGCACCGAGGGAAGTTTCCTTGAAATCTTCCTCGGAGCCGATAGTTGTTGAGTCCTTTCGGAGCCGGTCCCCGAGCCCTTCGGAGCCGATGGAGAAATCGGTTCGGGCCCGATCGGTATCCTCTAGGTCATCCAAGATGTCTGATTTGGACATCGACAGGGTGCTCCTTCGACTCTTCCAGTCTCCGGTGTTCCAAAAGCTAGTTTCGGCTCCAGCCCATTTGGCTTCGGAGCCGATGGTCCACTCCTCTGCTGTGGTTCCTCCTCCAACAGCTTCGGCACCGTTGGAGCTGGTGCTGGTGGAACCTGTGGAGGTGTTAGGGTCGGGTCCGACCCTTGCTCCAACTCCGGCTCTTGGGTCGGAGTTCAGTACACGGACTTCTTCCTTCGGCCCTGGGGGGGAGGCTTCAGGATTGATGCTCTCGGTCCCAAGTCTCCCTCTTGGTGCGTCGGCGGCGGGAGTACCGTCCACTGTCATGGCCACGGAGGTGGGACCCACCCAGGATTCTGGTGGTCCCGCCTTCAGGGCTATGAGGAGCGCTTTAGCCAAATCTTCCTTGGCTACCTCCATGGTTTCCCCAGCTACCTCCCTGCATACGGAGACTGGGTTGTTGGCAGTCCCCCTGTCTTTAGACAGCGGAGCTCCAGGGCCTCAGGTTACCCCCACTGGGGTTTCTCCCCCTCCTGGAGGTCCTTCTGAAGCCTCTTCGGAAGAACCCCCCAGGAAAAGGTCATGCAAGAGGAAGCACGTTGACTCCCCTGATGAGTCTTTGACATCCGACACCGATCTCGATGATGCAGAGGGGTCCCCTAAGTCGTCCTCGGATGATGTCTCCTTTGCAGACATCCTGGAAGCCCTAAAACAGCGAGGCGGCTGGCAGTCCAAACCTCCTTCTGCTGATGAGTTGGTGTTCCTGAAGGCCTTTGGGGCTCAGCCCTCCGCCTCCTGGGTGTCTCCGCCCTTCGACGAGCTCTTGGATTTGATCTGTCGAAGGGTGTGGGAACACCCAGACTCTGTGGAACCGGTGCCTGCTCGTCCGAACAAATTTCTCGGCCCCCCCTGATAGAGAGTTCCTTACTAAAGGTGTGGCTGTAGATGCTTTGGTTGTGGCATCTGCTACCCAGCAAGATGTAGCAGAGGCTTCTACGTCCCTCCATCCTCCTAATAAGGAGTCTAGGAGCATGGATCGGCAGGCGCACCCTTAGTTCAGCGGCCTTTACACTGAGGTCCTTGAACTACCTGACGACTTTATCAGATTTCAAAGGGATCTGATTAAGGAGCTATCCGATACCCTCTTGGGTAACCTGCCTGAGGAGCTGGCCCAGACGGTTGGCTCTCAGCTGGCTGCAATGTCGTCCATTTTGAACTCGTCCATGAGGCTCATTTCGTATGCGGCGAAGGCGAGTAGAGCGGCAGTACAGGCATTGCTCTACGGAGACAAGCCTGGCTCCGCCTGTGTCATTTCGCGGAGGCCTTTAAGTCTTCATTTGTCGACGCCCCCTTTGATGGGTCCTCCCTGTTTGGACCCAAGGTAAAAGACACACTAACCCGCTGTGAACAGGAGGGTAAGACTCTGACTGCCGTAGGGGCACGATTTTCCACTCCCTTTCGGCCTTATCCCAAGGCTAAAAGAGGAGGGAAAATGCGGTTCCATAGATCTCAGAAGCCTTACCCCTCTCAGCAGGAAAGTTCCCCTTCCAGAGGCAGAGGAGGGGGAAATTCATCCGGAAGACGCTGTCCCAGAGGCGGCAGAGGCCCTCGCAACACTGGAGACCACGAGTCCTTTCGTGGCTCTTCAGCCTTTCATAGTCCCTGAGGGATTGCCTGGCTGTGCTGCTCCAGAGCCAGTCGGGGGTCGTTTCTCGAAGCACCTGAAGGCCTGGGAAGGGATCACTCAGGACCGATGGGTGCTTCGGATTATAGCCGGAGGTTACTCCATCCCATTCTCTCACCCCCCCCTCAGTCCAAAAAAAATCCCGGACCCGCCACCCAGTCAACGGGATACCGCAGCCTCAGAAGATTCAAAGCTGCTGCAAAAAGGAGTCATCCAACCGGTCCCCGCAGACCAGATCGGATTAGGGACTTACTCAAGATTCTTTTTGGTGCCAAAAAAGACCGGGGACTTGAGGCCCATTTTGGACCTCAGCATCCTAAACCGTTCAGTCAGAAAGTCCAAGTTCCGAATGGTCACTCTACAAACCATTCTCCCATTGCTGGCGAAGGGTGTTTGGATGTGCTCCATAGATCTCAAGGACGCGTATTATCATATCAGGATACATCAAGCGTCCAGGAGACATCTGCGCTTCAGCCTAGGAGGCAGTCATTTTCAGTTCTGTGCGCTGCCCTTTGGTCTCACCACAGCCCCCAGGGTGTTCACCAAGTGCTTAGCAGTAGTGACTGCTCACCTGAGAAGTCTAGGATTCCAGGTGTTTCCGTACCTAGACGACTGGCTCCTAACTGCCACCTCCAAGCATCTACTTCTGTGGCGCCTACAAGCCACTATATCACTGGGCAATTCCCTTGGAATCACCTTCAATTGGCCAAAGTCTGTGTTGCGGCCATCTCAAAGAATAAGATTCATAGGGGTAGAGATAGACTCAAACCAAATGCGGGTCTATCTACCTACAGACAGAATTCAAACCATACAAAATCAAGTTCGAGCCTTACTTCCCAGGTCCAAAGCCCCAGCCAGAATGGTCCTGCAGCTATTGGGATCCATGTCTGCCACGGTTCTTCTAGTCCCCTTGGCAAGGTTGCACATGAGAATCCTCCAGTGGCTTCTTTCAACTCAGTGGTCCTTTCAGGAACTCCCTCTCAATCACCTCATATGGATCACGGAATCTTGCAAACGGTGGCTAGTGCCCTCCAATTTGGATCAGGGACGACCCTTTGTTCTTCCTCCTCCGGCGGCCACTTTGACCACGGACACCTCCCAGATGGGGTGGGGGGGGCATTCCCTGGGCAGGTCAGTCCAAGGCAAATGGCACCCGGAAGAGACTCTTCTTCATATCAACATCCTAGAAATGAGGGCAGTACTCCTGTCCCTTCAAGCCCTTCACGATTATCTCCCTCAGGGCGTAATTGCTGTTCACTCAGACAACATGTCAGTTGTCTGGTACCTGAACAAACAGGGAGGGACCAGATCCTATCCTCTTTGCAGAGAAGCCATGAGAGTTTGGGAATGGGCAGTCTCGACCAAACGCTTCCTAGTGGCTACTCACATACCGGGCAAGTCCAATGTCATAGCCGACAGATTGAGCAGAACCATCCTCTCTCCTCACGAATGGTCTCTGAATATGACAGTTGCAAGTCAGATTTTCAGCAAATGGGGAGTTCCGTGTTGCGACCTCTTTGCGACTCCTCTGAATGCGAAGTGCAAAGAATTTTTCTCCCTAACCCCGGCTCCGGGGAAGAGCCCCATGGACGCATTAGTCCATCCTTGGCCCACCGGCTTGCTTTATGCCTTCCCTCCAGTTCCTCTCCTCCCCAGGGTGATTCAAAAGGCATCTGATCTTAATTGCTCCTTACTGGCCTCGTCAAGTGTGGTTCCCCTATCTTCGGAAACATGCTCTGGAAGGTCCATGGTTCCTGGACCAGGTCCCAGACCTACTGGTTCATCAGTCGGGACTATTCCACCAGTCCCTACACACCTTAAAATTGACGGCCTGGCTCCTCCTCTTCCGACGATAGTCAGGAGTCATACACTGGATCCAGATGTTGTGCACATATTATCTTCAGCCCATAAGTCTGCTACAAAGAAACTGTATTCTAGCAAATGGAAAAGGTTTGCTATTTGGGCTCAACTCCGGGGCCTGGACCCCATTTCTATTCCCGTGGCAGAAGTACTAAAATTTCTGACCTCTCTTTTCAATCAAGGCTCTTCAGTTTCTACCATCAAAGTACAATTGGCAGCAATTTCTAATTTTCACGAATCCATAGACCCACCTTTAATGAGCAACAGATTATGTAAGACCTTCTTGAAAGGTGCTGCTCTATTAAGACCTCCGATTTCTCATCCTGCACCTCCATGGGATCTCGATATAGTGTTATGCGCCTTGACTTCTTTCCCCTTTGAACCAGCAGCTACCTGTGATCTAAAGTTTCTATCATGGAAGACAGCCTTTCTGGTGGCGATTACTTCAGCCAGAAGGGTTTCAGAGCTTCAAGCTTTGTCAGTGAAACCCCCATACTTGGTTTTTCATACAGACAGAGTATCCCTCAGACCAAATCCTTCTTTTGTTCCTAAAGTTTGTTCTACTTTATGCTTACAACAATCGTTAGAGCTTCCAGTTTTTTTCCCAAAATACTCTAACAAAGCGGAGTTTATATTCCACACACTAGATGTCCACAGACAGTTACATTTTTATTTACATAGGACCAAACAAACAAGGAAAACAGATCAGTTGTTTGTATCCTTTGCAGAAAACAAATTGGGCAACGCTGTCACAAAGGTCACTATTGCCAAATGGATCAGGGACTGTATTACCCAAGCTTATATTTATTCTAACAAAGAGCTTACCACCTCTGTCAAGGCTCATTCTACAAGGGCTATGGCTACTTCGGTAGCATTTCATTCTAAGCTTGCTATTGGTGACATTTGTGCTGCGGCTACATGGTCTTCGCCAAGACACCTTCATTTCCCACTACAAATTAGATGTGGCATCTAGAGGACGAGCTTCATTTGGTTTCACAGTGCTCAGGAGTGTTTTCCAATGAGCCACCCGGGATTTAGGTGCTAGGGACGCTGTCCCATCAGTCAGAATGTAGGCGAGATAGGATCACATAACAACTTTTAGTTATGTACTCACCATAACTTCAGATGTTTGGGATCCATCTCGCCTACATTCCTAATAACCCACCCTCCTTCCCCCTTCCTTGGAGATCAGAGGATATCAGAAGGTCCGAATCCTGTTGTTTCATCTTGAAACATCTAACAATGTTATATAACCAAGTTATGCATGTGTGCATGAATGCGGACAAACAAGATCTGGGGGATTAGTGGTGGTGCATCCTGGGATAAAGATAGCTCAGCCAATTAGAGGCCTCGCTCTATAGCATAAGCGTGCCAAGTCGGAGCCGAGGGATTGGCTCCGAACCCATCAGTCAGAATGTAGGCGAGATGGATCCCAAACATCTGAAGTTATGGTGAGTACATAATTAAAAGTTTTCCAAAATTGCTTTTCTAGGCTTTTTTCTGATGATTCTATAAAAAGCCATGTCCATTTATCTATGAGGAATTACATCAAGCTTTTCTTAATACTGCGACAAACGTATATTGAGGAAAACACATACTATAAAACATGTCCATTGTCAGAGGTTTGAAAGGAAACAAACTGCTCAGGAAATATATTGTGTTCATTAATAGATCTTCTTTGTTTTTCACTTATTTCAGCCAGAGCTATGTCATACAATATGAATGCCATTTTTAAATTGCTAAGCTATATTTCTACATTAAAGCAAATGTTTTATTTTATTCTTTATCTTTCATATATTTGTAGCAGAATTAACTTCAACCTTATATTCACAATTCACAAACTCTAACACTGGCATCCTGCCTCCTCCAAGGCTTTAACTCTTGATTCCTTTCTTTCAATCCCTTCTTTGTCTGATTTCCATTACAGCCGGAGAGTTTCTGAGTGCTCTGGGTTACATGGCTTCCACCATTCCTATGCTTCCTCTGACCAAGCGCTACATGAGAAAGCTCCAGTGATTTCTAAAGTCAAGTTTGGTTTCAGCATTCCCATCCTTTATATTTGCTAGTCCTTCTTCATCCATGTCTCAAGCTGGAACTTCAGTGGTGGATTCATCAGTTGTTCCCCAACCCAGGGCTTCTTGTTCAACCCCCTATCCCCTCTCAGGAACTCTTCACAGATGCCTCGGATGTGAGATGGGGGCCTCCTTTGGTCCTCTGAAAGTGCAGGGCCTTTGGGCCTCTTTTGGCCTTCTGAAAGTGCAGGGCCTTTGGTCTCTGTGACAAAAGAAGGACCATATCAATATCAAAGAGATGAAAGCTCTTCTTACAGTTCTTCAGGCTTTTCATTCTCTTTTCATTCTCTTTTCCTTCCAGGGCTACTCAAGGTTTTCACAGACAATACCATAGTGATGTGGTACGTCAGCAAGCAAGGGGGGGGGGGGGACAAGGTCTTATCTCCTATGCAGATTAGCCCTTCAGGTTTGGGATCTAGCTATCCAGTATCAGGTGACCCTTCAGGCAGTTTACATTCCTTCAGATCAGAACATACTGGCAGATTCTCTGAGCAGGTCCATAACACAATCCAATGAGTGGATGTTTCACAGGGATTTGTTTCTGGATATTGTCCACCAGTGTCACACATCTCAAGTAGATCTATTTGCCTCCCCCCTGAACAGACAACTTCCTCTATTTTGTGCCAGAGTTCCATGTTCTCTAGCCTGGAAGGCAAATGACTTCTCTTTTTCTTGGAAGGGGATGTTTCTTTATGCCTTCCCTCTCCTCATTCTCAATCCAAAGGTCCTGTTCAAGATAAAACAGGATGCTACCAAATTCTTGCTGGTGACTCCATTTTGGCCCAGACAGCATTGGTTCCCTCTTCTTCTGCATTTAGCCAAGGACTGTCATCACAAGTTACCTCACAAGGTGAACCTACTCATGCAAGACATGGGGTCTCTCATCCCTCCCCACCTTGGCATTGAGGGTGATAGGGTTTTGATCCCCATTCAGATGCCTTTTTTTCTGAGGACATGCTTCGGTTCCTGCAGGAGGCCAGGAAAGCCAGTACAAGAAAATCGTATTTGTCCAAATGGAAGATATTTTCTATTTGGTGCCTTTCTCATAACCTAGATCCATTTACTGTGGATGTTCCTTTGGTGTCTGTTATTTGTGTGAATTGCTTAATGCTGGGTTGGCACAGTTTTCTGTTAAGTCCCACCTATCAGCTATCCATGCTTGTCTGCCTTTGACTCCCTCATTGGCCTCTAGATTTGAGACAAAACAGTTTCTTAAAGACATCTTTCACATTAGGCCTCCCAGTAAGCCTGTCCTTCCTATCTGGGACTTTAATTTTTTTTAGAAAAATTGAGTCAGGCTTCTTTTGACCTTGCTGTTTCTGCTTCCTTACAGCATTGTTCTTGGAAGAATGTTCTTCTTTTGGCCCTTACTTCTGCTAGATGGGTGTCTGAGTTGCAAGCACGTATGGCTTTTCCCCATTTTTTTAGTTTTTCATAAGGACAGGGTGTCCTTCGTACTAATCCTTCTTTTATGTCCAAGGTGGTTAATGAGTTGTCTCTTAATTATTCTGTTCATTTGCCCACTTTTTTACCTTCTCCACAATCTACTAGTGGGAAGGTTTTGCACACCTTGGATTTGCATAGACAACTCAGACATTATTTGGAAAAGACTAAAGCTTTTCATGAATCTGAAGAGCTTTTTTGTTTCTTTTCATCCTAGTTCTTTACGTTTGGCTGTTTTCAAGCAAACTATTTCTTCTTAGATATCTAAAGCCATTTCTTTTTACTATTCTTTTCATGGGATGGACCTTTATTCTTCTGTTAAGGCTCTTTCCACTAGGGCTGTAGCTTCTTCTGATGCCTTTTTCAAGGGTTTGGTTATTAATTCTATTCTTGAGGCAACTACCTGGACTTCTCTGAATGCTTTTACCATAAGGCATGGTATAGGTGTTATAAGTTGGGTGTGACTAAGGCCAGAGCTGGTTTAGCCAGGGCCATTTTCCATGGCTTCCTAGAGGGCTCAGCTGGCCTTTCCTCCTCCCAGTCTTTTTCTTGAGCTATTATACTCTCCCTATTGTAAAGAATACTGCAACAGTGATATAGAAGGGCATATAGTTGTTGGAGTTGTGTAAAATCATACCATAACAGTAAATGTCCTTCTCTTCACCACTGCAGTATTCAGTCCCTTCCTCCTCCTCCGATCCTTTTTACTTCTGAATATGCCTGTTACCTGATATTATCCTTAGGCTGTCCTTCCTATACTGGGGCTTTTTAGTTCTGAGTATGGTACATCTGGACATCACCTTTATGCCCTATGCTGTGCACAGAGAGTATATGTGTGATGTATGCATACCCATTACCACCTAAAGGCTTTGGTATACTGGCCAGACATTGAGCTGCCCTAGGTAGGGGATCTTTATTGTAAAGAATACTGCAACAGTGAAGAGAAGGACATCTACTGTTATGGTAAGATTTTGCACAACTGTACTTTTCTTGTTTGAGATCCAGCTTCCATTCTTTTATTATTTTTCACTGCTCTGTTAGTCTTATGGTCAGCAAACAAGATCTGAGATATGTTAGGTTGTTGGGGCATTATAGGTAAAGGGAAGAGCTAGAAAGTTCGAGATTCTATTATCTGGAAGAAATGTCTGAGTTGGATCCAAAGGTTGGATCCAAACCGAATAGTTGAGGAAGAATGAAAATGGACAAGACAGTTTGGACATTATGGTGAGTACATAACTTTTATTCTGCATGGCATTTTTAGAACCCCATGTCAGAATGAAATTATATTTTCAGGATAACAACATCTCATGGACCTTATACACACAGTCTAATGTATTATATAAATATTTAAAGGCTCAATTTCAGTAGAATCATGTAGCTCAAAGATATACTTTCCTTCAATAAGTAAATAATTGAAATGTAACACAAAAGCAAATTTAGGTAATCAGTTTGTATATCAGAATGCAAATGCCAAATGTAATGAATAACAGTGCCTGAAAAACATCCTGACACATTACAATGATGTTTAGTCAACACAGACATAGCTCGATCAGCAAATATTCAAACAGTAATGGTATGAGTAATAAACCAGAATTAGGTAACTTACAACTAGTCCTAATTGGCTGTGTTTAGCAAACCTAGGGCATCGCGAGGGAGAGAAAGAAACTGAGTGATGAACTGAGGGTGTATATATGATATATTAAAAATGTATAGTCCAATGCTGAGCTAAAAGCAAACATTAAGTGTTGTAGGTGTTAGAAAACTGCTGTTAACAGAAACACTGGGGAAAGTACAGTTGTGTAAAATCTTACCATAACAGTAGATGTCCTTCTCTTCACTGTTGCAATATTCTTTACATAAGGAATCTCCTAAAAAGGGCAGCCCAACATCCAGCAATTATACCAAAGCCTTTGAAATTTACTGACATTGATTTTACACATATGTTCCCTATGCAAGGCATAGGGAATAAAAGTGACATATGGACGTACATACCTCAGAACTGAAAAGCCCCAGGAGGAACAAATTGTCCCTAGGGACTAGGAGTCACATGTTTACCCAGAAGGAGAAAAAAAGAAAAGAATCCCTGTCCAGGAAGACAAAAGAAATAGGAAGAGCAGAAGGGGGAGGAGGGAGGGAGGGAGTGAATTATGCAAAAATGAAGAGAAGGACATCTACTGTTATGTAACAGTATGCAACTGTACTATGTCCTTCCATATCATTGTTGCAGAATTTTTTACATAAGAGAAAGTACAAAAGCTCAGGAGGAAACTTGTGAAAAGGAAGGCCCAGAAGAGCCCTCTAGAAACCCATGCAAGATAGCTCTGGCAAAGACAGCTCTTGTTCTGGAAATAACATCCAACTTGTAATGTTTAGTGAAGGTATGAACAAAAGTCCAAGTGGCAGCCTCATGAATGGAATTAATTTCCAAAGGTTTGAAAAAGGTACCAGCGGAAGCATTAGTTTTGGTAGAAAGAGCCTTTACAGAGGTAGAAAGACATTTACTATGAAAGGAATAACAAAAAGAAATAGCCTTAGAGATCCAGGAGGATATAGTTTGTTTAGAAACTGCTTAACCCAAAGACTTGGTATGAAAGGAAAGAAAAAATTCCTCAGATTTGCAAATGGCCTTTGTCTTATCCAAATAATATGTGAGCTGTCTATGTAAATCCAAGGTGTGAAGAACCATTTCACTAGTAGACTGCAGAGAAGGAAAAAAAGGGCAGATTAATAGACTGATCAAGGGACAACTCACTGACCACCTTGGACATAAAAGGATTAGTACAAAGAAACACCTGGAGTTTGGATAAAGTATAGGCCAAAATAAGAATAGTCTTCCAAGTACAATATTGCAATAATGCTGAAGCTGCAGGCTCAAAAGAAGCCTGAATTGATTTTTCAAGAACAAAACTAAGGTCTCAGGAAGGTGGAATAGGCTTCCTGGCAAGTCTGGTATAAAGGACACCTTTAAGAAATTGTTTGACCTCAAACCTAGAAGGTAGAGTAGGAGGAGTCAAGGGCAGTCAAGCAGAAATAGCTGATAGATGAGCTTTAACTGAAGAATATTCCAGCTCAGCATGGAACAGTGCACACAAGTAAGACAGAATGAGAGGGATCCCTACTGAAAAGGGATCCTGGTTATGAGAGAGGAACCGGACAGAAAAGCAAAATTTAACGTTCACAAAGAATTCACAAGGATTGCAGGTGTGTGCGTGTGTGTGTGTGTGTGTGTGTGTGTGTGTGTGTGTGTGTGTGTGTGTGTGTGTGTGTGTGTGTGTGTGTGTGTGTGTCAGTGTGTGTGT
The DNA here is from genome assembly GCF_019279795.1 of Protopterus annectens. Classification (NCBI taxonomy): domain Eukaryota; kingdom Metazoa; phylum Chordata; order Ceratodontiformes; family Protopteridae; genus Protopterus; species Protopterus annectens. Next base: position 138,200,148 of record NC_056733.1, read on the forward strand.
GTGTCAGTGTGTGTGTGTCAGTGTCAGGTAGGTACAAGAAACAAAAGCCTGTATTCGCTACTACCACCACTTGTGATTCAAGGAGTTCAGTACATAGCTGATTTATTGGCTCATAAGTTTGGTCTGTTACTCTTAAAATTTGTGGTTATCTGGCAAATTGGTGAGGAATGAATTCACTAAATAATGATAGCCTTTTAAGTTTCAGTCTTCCTATCTTTCAGGAAACAGACAGTATAACAGAACATTTCATTCTAGCAACTTTCTAAGATTATACAAGCAGTGTTTAAAATGTGTCTCTGGTTTTGGGCCTTTGTCCCCCCCCTCACAAATTTTGGCTTTTTTCATATTTCTTCTGCTGCAAAGTTGAGAGATATAGTTGAGTATCAAGTGCATTTTACATGGAGCTGAGAGCTTCAGGGGAAGAGAAGTTTAGTGCTGCTTATGCCAAGTCTGTTGCAATGTGCACCTTGTTCAGCAAAATATATCACTACTGTGTTCAAATATTTAAAAGGCTTGTTAGTAGCACAACAGGTAGTGTACTTGCTTTCGATTCAGAAGGCTGTGGATTCTTTTCCCACAGTATATTGATGGATTGCTGATACTGTATTGTGTTGTACTTTAAAGAGGGTGGATGCTGCAGTCCTCAGAATGTCCTCCTTTGGAGGAGACAGCTAGTAACTATGAGCCTATAAGTTTGCCATCCATTCCATATTACAACATTAACAGCTTATCATTTTTAATGCAACATGATCAATTTATTCTTCAAGAGAAGCAAGCATTTTATTTGTAGATGAAATAGTGAAACATAAAGTTGTTTGCTAGCAACCACCTCTGCATCAGTTACTGATCTGTTTAATGTGGAATTATTTAGATGACTTTTACTTCTGCAGTGATTGTGCATATTTACTGATATTGGTGAATTGTAATGACAGAAGTTTGAGTAGACTTTTATGATGGAAATGTTCTGAATTGGGCAGTTTTGTCATTGGTTCATACATTTTGTTTCATTGCTTACGGGGAAAAATGTTTAAAACAATACATTTAAAACATGCTCTAACAAGTGTGCTGTATTATACAAGGAATATAATTTAATACAATCAGAAAGGTGAATCAAAGAACACATTTATGTTTGCATAGTCCTAAATGTGTGCACAAAGGGCCTGTAATATGAAAACAGCCCAAAGGTAAACTTTATCTGCCACTGGCAAGATGCATTTTCTTTGAATGTGGGTTTCAATACTGTTTCAATGAATGCAAGTTTCAAGGGCAGAGAAGTTTTACCACTGTCAGTTTTCATTGTGAGCCTGTATTGCTTTGTTTAGCAGATGCCTATCAGTGTTTGTGCTATAAAAGTTTTAACTTAAATCCAAATAATCATTGTACAAGTAAAGCATAAAACCGTATGCATATTAGTGTTTATGGTAATTGGGGAGAAATAACCAAGTAATGGAACATTGGAGTGGCTGCGGGGGGGGGGGGCTGTGCATGGGGGCCCCATTTGACCATGATTTTCTGAGGGTGGAGGGGCGGCAAACTCTAAGACAGCCCCAGGTTGCACAATCTCTAGCTTCACCACTGGAGAGAAGGCAAAAAGATCTAATTGTGGAATACCCCAGTGATGGACAATGTCCAGAAACACATCTTTGTAAACCATCCATTTGTGAGCCTATGTACTGAACCTGCTCAAAGAGTCTGCCACAATATTTTTCTCTGAAGGAATGTAGACAGCCTGAATAGTCACTTCTTACTGGATAGCTAGATTCCAGACCTGAAGAACAGGTCTGCATAGAAGGTAGGACCATGTCCCCTCTTGCTTATTTATTTACCACATCAGTGTGGCATTGTCTGCAAAATTTTTGAGGCCCTGAAAGAAAAAGAGAATGAAAAGCCTGAAGAGCTAAAAGGAAGGTTCTCATCTCCATGATGTCGATGTGATCTGACCTCTGATGGGGAAGCCAAAGACCCTGGACCTTGAGGGAACCAAAGGAGGCTCTCTGCCCCCTGTCTGAGCCATCAGAAAAGAGTTCCTGAAATCCAGCTGGAGTTATGAGAGGAAGGCCTGGTTTGAGAGAAAGCTGATGAATCTACCACTGAAGCTCAACGAAAGAAAGGTAACTAGGAATTCCAGTGCATGACAGTGTTGAAGCCACATTGACTCAAGGAACCACTACAGTTTTCTCATATGGAGCCTGGCTAGAAACAGCATAGGAATGGGGTAAGTCATGAATCCCAGAACTGTGGGAAAATCCCTGGCTGTGACTGAAGCCAGAGGAAGAAGAGATTGAACGAAGGTTTTCAGACAGAGAGAGAGAGAGAGATAGAGAGAGAGCCTTGGGTGGAGGCAGGGATGCCTGCATGGGAATGGTCTGGATCCTGCAACCAAGAAAAATGTGATCCCGAGAAGGAAACAGGACTAATTTCTGAAAAGTTTTGGTAAACCTCAGGTGCTGAAGCAGGAACTTGGGGGAATGAACCATGAATAAGCAGATCATCTAGATAAGGAAAGATCTGAACCCCTCTCAACATGCAGAAGGCAATGACAGGAGTGAGGCATTTGGTGAATACCCTTGGGGCAGTAGAGGGGCCAAAGAGCAAAGCAGAGAACTGAAAATGCAAGGAAGAAACAGAGAAACATAAAAACTTCTCGAAAAGAGGAAGGATGGGGATGTGAAGGTAGGCATCCTTGAGTTTCAAGGATACCAAGAAGGCCTGGAAAGAAGAAGAAGAGGGAACAGGGCTTGAAGGGACTACATCTAGAAAGAAGGGGCCTTTAGAAAGGTGTTCTACTGAAAAAGGTTCAGAATGGGTCTCCAGGTGCCTAACTTCCTAGGAACTGGGAACATCCTGGAATAAAAACCTTTCCCTTCCTGGGCATGGGACACAATTTGAATGGTGCCCTGAGCACTACAGGGTGCTGTAGACAATGCACATTTATCTTAGAAGGAGCTATGATCAATATTGGGGTTCACAGAATATATACCCCCTTTCACTGTACATGTAAATCATAAGGAATTATACATTTGGCAAAATGTTCACAATATGCTGTTTTTTATATAGGAAAAAACAAGCGAAAATTTAAAGAATGTATTTATAAGCACAGTTTAGACATAAAAAACAAAAATGGAAAGAACTCATTGTACAAGCATATTCAAATTTATCCTGAATACTCTGTTACTTTTTTTGGTATAGATATTGTTTTTCAGAACATTAGAGATGGACTATGGGAAGATTTAATTGAGTATAAGGAAATGATGTGGCAAATCATGTTAAATGCAAACGTTTCCCCAGGTTTAAATGAACATCTATCTATAACTAGTATTTTGAGTTTAAAGTCATATAGTGTATAGAATTAGGTGTTTTATGTTTTACATGATTTACAAGTCTATTTTTAGAAATGAAATCTGTTGGTGTGTTCATTTATTTTTAAATTGGTAGGTTTTAAAAAGATTGTATTGTTTAATTGAATACTTAATTGAATATTTTATTGGAATTTTGTCATGTGACATTTACTGGTTGAGTACTTAAGTTCTGTTTGGAAGGTACTATGGATTCTGAAGAAGTCTAGAGTTACATTCCGACAAAAGCGCTTAATCCTTCAATAAAGATCGACTAGAGGAGTTGCTGGTCCTGCATTTTTCTTCAGTGTTTGGCCTTGTGTTGGCTTGTGTAGTGAGCCTGAAAGGACCACTCCTGTCTTGACATTAGATAGCAGATAAGTGAAATGTTTAAATATCTAAGGACTAAGGCTGAAAGGTAATAAAACAGCATTGATGTCTAAATAAGCCAGAGGCTGTACACCTCAGCACAGCACCACTCACTGATCTGAGTAAAAACTGATTAAAATTAGCACAAAAAAACAGATGGGGAGTATTATATGATCAAACAACTCCCTGGGACCTAGTAAAGCACAGTGAAATACAACACAGAAAATACAAGGAGTTAATCAAGCAGTGCAGTCAGTTAAAAAATGCAAGGTAGGGTATAGTTTAAAATACATGCCTTGCTAATTTTTGGAGTTTGTAGATGCAGATAAAAGACAGAAAATTTGCCAGTCCTGTATATGTTTCACAACCAGAACTTGAAAGAGTAGTTTAAGAGATGTGCACTTGTTTGGATCCCAGTGTGACGTATATAGGATGTCCAGTTTATTTTCAGTTACCTATGCTTCGGTGTTGTCAGTCTTATTATTTACACTTTGGACATATGTGTGACAAAAACTGATTTATTTTAATTTGAGAGAGTATTGCCTATGCTTAGTATGGCATTTATTGCTTTGGATTACTGTGTGAGTATTATTTCTCATATTTGGTAGTGAATAGAGAATTGTGGGGTGGTGTATAACTCTGTTTGTGTCATTAGACTGGAGAAGAAGTTAAGTGCAGCACTGTCAGTATGATTGTTAGTTACTGGATCTGGGTTTAGGTTAATATTTCTTGCAGTACTCTTTTTAAGAAGTAGAGTAGATGAAGTCTTTTTTACCCATTTGAGATGTGAGGTGTGTGATTAAGAAAAAAAGTTTGCATGTTATTATAAAGTATTCAGTGGAAATGACAGGTGCATTCCTCAGTATGTAGGGCGAGAGCTCTTAAGCATAAATTATAAGTTGGTGACCATTGCAGTGCAGCTGTAATGTTGTTGCATGGGTTTTATGAGCAAGATGAATACAGAAAAGGTATAAGGATAAGAGTGTAAAGGCTAGAACTATGGAGCATGTGATGCAGAACATAATCCAGTTTAAAGAGAGAGAGAGAGAGAGAGATGATGGAAAATAGTTTTTGTGTGTGTGTGTGTGTGTGTGGGGGGGGGGTTGGGTCATTGTTGCTGAGATAAGTGGGTAGTACCGTATATGGGTAGGGCAACTGGTCTGACTGACTTTGAGACTAGTACTGGTTATTGGGATTTTTTTTTCCTGTAGTTGAGCAGATGGGAGGGAGTTTAAATTGTTTAGCTACAAAGGAAATAATGTGTGGGGTGAGTGGTAGGATAAGGGAGTGCTGTCTTCACTCCCTTTCTTTTAGAGAATCTTTTCCACAGCCAGATTTTTAGGGTTGTAATTTCACCTGTCTATTGTCTCTTCCACATTAATTGAGGTCAGGGATCTACGGCTTCAGAATCTGGGGTTATCCTATTGAGATGACATTTGGATTAAATAAATTAGGATCTGATGCTGTCTGTCGCTCGTCTTGTGTATTATATATGCTGTAAAAGTTTCACCAGGCTTTTGATCTCTTGTGTAAAATATATGCCTTTTCATTGTAATATTTATTTGGGGGTTGCACATTTATCTAAATTTACGTTTTAAATACTTAGGGTCTTCCAACGTTTCAGCTGGTACCACAGTATGGCGGTCTTCCCCCTCCCCTGCATACACAGCTGGGACATACACAAATGAATGCCCCCTTTCAATGACTTCTGAACCAGCTAGATTAAGTGGAATAAATGCCATTGTATGTGTGTCTTTATCAGAAAAGGCAGTCTGTATGAAAATATCTTACTCTTGCTCAAACACTCTCCAGTTTTCAACAACATTATTATCAAATACAAGTGGACCAGGTCTGTAAAATCCTTCTGCCATGTCAACAAAATGCCCTTGAAATTATATTCAAATGCTCATACCAGGTACACAACAGTCTCTTTGAAATGACTGTATTCTGCAAAATAGCTGTACTGTAATACTGCACATACTTGCAAACACTTTGCACACCTCAGATATTTTGAATAGCTTTAGTTAATATGAAAAAGAAGCACATAGTGAAAAAATAGTCATTTTCCTTTTTTATTACTGTTATGTGATTCAGAAGTTATTTCAAACATTTTCATATGCATTTTGAGTACTTTTATGAATATATTGTAGATTCAAACATTTTGTTTCATTAGAAATTCATTTTAAATAGTTTCAATGTGTCATATATATTCGCTGAGTAAAAAATCATTTAAATAAGTTTTAGTACCTGGATTTATCTTTCTGATCTGTTTGCGAGTCATTTGAGCTTCAGATGATTCACTTCTGTATATTGCTTCAATTATGGCTGCACACCTCTTGGTCTTGAAGAAGTTTTACTTTGGATCCCATTCTGCCACCAAGTCGCTCGTCTTGTGTATTCAAATAGGATGATGAGGCTTGGGTGTTCGTTTAAGTAGTTTATTACACACAAACACATCAGGATGGATGACTGGAACATTAAACTTAAATGAACTAACTGACTGCTACACACACACATGCTGCTCACTCAAAATGGCACTCTTTCTTGCATGTGCTCAGTACTTGTATGCATGTGCCCATGGACTGGAATGACTCTTAAAGGTACAACGACACTCTGATCTACAGTCTATTGCATCTGTTTTGCAACTGATGGAATTCAAATCTGATCTCAGACACGTTTAGACTTCAGGATCCTCAGCTGAGGCACCTCCCCTTGCCCATAATTCCCTCCTGTCCCCAAGATTACCTCAGATCTCATTTGCCACTTGTAGTGAACAAACATAATCCACTTGGCTCAGGTTTTCCTCAGCTAAGTTATTTCCTTTTCTTGGTGTTATTGTGATATTTTGATACTGTTTTAACAGTTGTTAGTATTCAGCTTGAGAGAGAGAGTACTTTTCCTCGAGTTCTTGATAACTTTTCCCTTACCCGTAAACTATGTAGTCAGAGCAAACAGTTTTCTTCCATTTGAGTTGTGCTTTTGGCTCCTCCTCACCCTTTTCTATTAGGATTTGGTTACCTGTTGTTTGGTAGTAGATTTTACCATTGTTGGTATTTCTTTGTTGAATTTACCATTGCTAGTATTTTCTATTTTTAAAAAAAGTCTTATTCAAATCTTCTCTTCATTTTTGATTGGCTTAAATATGTCTAACAAGCCATAAGGTAGCAGTTACAAACTTCCTAATTCAGAAGCACACCAAAAATGTGTTTACTGTTTGGGTATTGCCCACTTGATTCGGGATTACTCCATTTACACAGCCCTTGTTCACCTGGCTGTTATTGAGTGCAGTAACAAGCTGGTTTTGAGGGGACTTCTCCCTTCTTCTGTAGGAGAATAATCAAAAACTGTCTCTTTACCTGCTGAAGCCTCCCCCTCTGGTAAAAAATTCCCAGACAAATCTAGAGGGGAAAACAGTGATAAGCCCAGTGACAAGGGCAAGTAGACAAGGAAGTGCTCCTCTGGATGCATTCCTTCATCTCAATTGTCTTTGACCCCAGCTTCAAAAAAGTATAGATCATCGGACTTCTCCTTTGGATCTAATGCCAGAATGATCTGGAACCCCATATTTACCAGAGCTGAGGTTTTCACCCAAGCTGATCTCTCCCAGGCTACATTCTCCTTTTCTCCAGTTGAGACCAGTACAAAGATCTTCAAGAACCCCTGTCTACATCTTCCTCCCTAAAGTCTATTAGATCTACCAGAAGCTTGGCAGAAGCTAATATGGATAGAATGATGAGGAAGTTCCTCAGGACTCAAATTCAGCTGGGTATTTCCCAGCTTCGGCTGAACCCACAAGCTTTGGTTTTTGGGCCCTTTCTATAGTTACTCCTACCCTGATTCACCCACCATCTTTAGGGTCTCTCGATATGAGGTTTCCTCACAAGATGTTCATGTCAGATCCAAAGATGTGGTCATTTTCCACTTCTCTGATCTCACCACTTCTGAGCTCTTCAGTTCGGGAAGGATCTTGGAGATTATGCTTTTGCACAGGTTCTGGAGGCAGGGGATTGACTCTGAAATTGTTAGAGGTATCCATTCTGCTCAGGGCTTTGATGTTAGATAGCTTGGCTCTGGCATCTATCTTGGACTAGAGTCAATCTGGTTTCCATGGCCATTCAGGTGTGGAGGTCTTGGCTACTACCTGGATGATTCAGGGTTCTCCTTTGTCTTCTCCTTTTAAGCAGTCAGGAGAGCTCTCTCCATGGCTGAGGATTGGACTTCTGTTCCTCTCTCATCTCCACCTGCCTCACAGTTGAAAATTCTATGTCCTGATCCTTCACAATCAATGCCATTGCAACAGTCAGCTCCTATACGCCTTGAGACATTCCACATATAGGGCACTCAAAAGTCTTCCAAGTCTTGTCCAGAGCATCCCACCCCTGAGGTTCCTCAGAAACATTCATATAAGAGCAGGCAGAATGACCCAACCCCCCCAGGAGTCCATCACAGAAGACACCAATTTAAGGAGATGGATCCCCGAGATCACCACTTGAGGATGTCTCATTCAGTGAGATCCTGGAACTTTTGTGATTGAAAGGAGGTAGGTCTTTCAAAGCCCTCTCCCAACAGGAATCAGTATATCTTAAGGTTTTTAGATTCAGCTCAGTTGCTACTTTGGTGGTCCGTCCTGCCAATGAAATGGTGTATTTGATCTCTATGGAAAGAACCATATGTGATGGGAACAATACCAAACATCTTACTGCACCAAAAATGAACTCACAGAAGAGAGCTCATCTGGCCACCCCCCCCAAGAGACTAGGGCTTTGGATAGATTTGGGAAGCAAGTCAACACTTCAAGTACCTTTGCCTTAAGGTCACTGAATTAGTTGGCACACATTCCAAGGTTTCAGAGAGATTTGACAAATCAATTCTCCGAATCTCTCTCTCTCTCTCTGGATCTAACTGTAGACTCACAACTGGCCATGCTTCAGTCCCTATCAAGTGCTTTTATGTGTCTGATACCTAACACAACTGAGGGCACTTCAAGAACATTAGATACAGGCACTACTATAAGGAGACCTGCATGGATGAACTCGTGTGACTTTGCAAAGCCCTTTAAGATGTCTTTTCTAAATGCCCCTTATGATGGTTTGACTCCTTTTGGACCCAAGGTCAAAGACACACTCCACAGAAGTCAATAGGAAGGGAAAACAGTTTCTGCCATAGGAATAAGGTTTTCTACACTCAGAAGGCCTCCTATAATAATCAGAAAGGGGGTAAGAAGTTGTGGTTTCAGAAGACTCAAGTTCTACCTGGACACTTCTGGAAATAGACACCCAGTGCCATTGGGAGCAAATTTTTATGGTGGATGTCTCCCTTGAGGCAGAGGAGGCCAAAAAAATCAAGGCATCAGGGGTCCCTTCCCTGAGATCCCTTTTCAGCACTCCTGAACAATTGCCCAATTGTTACACTCTTGAGGCAGTCAGCGGGGTGCTTACCTCTGCACCCAGAAGTTTAGACGTCCATCACTAAAGATGTCTGGTGTGCAGTCATAACCAGAGGCTATTCCATTCCCTTTATTTACCTACCCCCACCACAAAATAAAATTCCCAATGTTCCACCCTCACAAAGAAAGGCAGCATGATAGAAATAAAAAAGCTGCTAGACAAACGAGTCATCCAGGAGGTCCCACCAGACCAACAAGGATTTGGAACTTACTCAAGATTCTTTTTAGTGATAAAAAGAATGGGGACCTCAGGCCAATTTGGACCTCAGCTACCTCAATCAGTATGTTAGACACACAAAGTTCTAGATGGTCACAGTACAGTCTATCCTCCCCCTATTGAAATAGGATGAATGGATGTGCTCAGTAGAAACCAAAACCAAGCAGGAAGAAACACTGGTAAAAACTCAACGATAAGAAAAACAAACCAGTGGAGGAGGAGGAAAACGCCAATAAATATCCACAAGCTGAAATGTGAAGGCACAAAGCACCACGGAGTAAACACACAGGTTTATTAACACAAAAAACTTTTAAGTATAACACGTTTTCGTTACACAATGCAACTTCATCAGACAATATCAGGGAGGGGTCCCTGGGTATATATACACACACAGTTGATAGATAAATAAGTTAATTGGTAGCAATTAACTTTTAAAAGAAACAAAAAAAATAAATAAATAAAAATAAAAAAATATATTATTTAAAATATTTTAAAAATATTGAAAACAAGTTCCAGGACATAGAAACAATCATGTATTAATACATTTATACAGATAAATAGATACTGTTTGTATAAAATATAAAAACTTAAAAACAAGTTATATATTAATAGCCTTAAGCTTCAGCAAAGGCTTAATAGAGATGTAGTCATTTAAACCAGGTTCTTTATTTGATTCCAAAAGTATCTGCCAGTAAGTTTCCTGACATTCCAATTTCACCTGCCATGGTCCACCTCTTGGGTCTTTGGTAACACCTTCTAACACAAAAAACTGATATTTAGCTGTGGGGCATACTAGTGTGTGCTTGTACAGAGCATTGGTGTTGTTCTTTTTTAGTATATCATACATATGCTCATAAATTCTGCGTTTTAATGTACATTCAGTTTTGCCCACATAGTATGCCGGGCAGTTTAAACAACAAGCTAAATAAACCACTCCATGGCTGTTGCAATTAAAATATGCTGTACCCTTAATGGTTTTATTATGGACTGAGAGATGTATTTCTTCATTGTGCACAATGTAAGGACATTGTGCACAAGATCCACATCTATAAGTACCTTTGCGTCTATGGGAAATATGACGCTGAGAAAATCCTGTTTCCAGAATGTTTTTTACATTTTTCCCCTTACGGAAAACAGTTCTAATATCCTTGCCATGTATATTCTCTAGGTCAGTAATGTCCTTAAATATGTCCCATTCCTTACAAACAATATCCTGGATGAGACCAGAATTTGCACTAAATCCTGTAATAAAAGCTTTTTTATAATCTAATTGATTATTCAGTCTATTAGGGACATTAACAGATGGTCCCAAGCCTAAAATAGGTCTAAACCTATCTTTTCTACCCTCTTTGACTTGTTCCCATATGTTGTAAATAAACTCCTCTGGATAACCTCTGTCCCTGAACATTTGGAACAGTTTGTGACATTCTACTGAGAAGTCTTCGTCATTAGAGGTCATTCGGGAAATTCTGACCAATTGGCCCTTGACAATACCCCTTTTCTGATGCATGGGGTGTGAACTGTTAAAATGTATGTAACTATTAGAAAACGTAGGTTTTCTATAAACGGTGGATCTAAAAGAACCTTGATCAATACTAAGGAGGACATCAAGATATTCAACACCACCTTCATGTATTTGATAAGTAAATGTTAGGAAATCTGTGGTAGATGCCAAAAATTCCATAAAATCCTTTATAACAGCTACAGGCCCTGTCCAAAAAATGCAGATATCATCCAAGAATCTAAAATAAGCTGTCCAGTGGTCCTTAAAAGGACTATTAAGAACAAATTTATTTTCCCAAACAGAAAGAATGATGTCTGCATAAGTTGGGGCACAATTTGCCCCCATGGCAACACCTGACACCTGTTTGTAGTATTCGCCTGAAAAATAAATGAAATTGTTGTACAAAACTAATTCCATAAGTTCCAAGATTACAAAAATATCATTGTTACTGATGTTGGGGCAGAGTGTAAGTGCTTCTTCCAACCATAATAACCCTGTCTCGTGTGGTATCACAGAGAACAGGTCTACCACATCTATAGTCAGGAACTTTAGATCAGGAACTACAAATTCAGAATTAGCCTGTCTCAAAAATTCCCAGGAGTCTTTAAGTAAGTGGCCAGTCTTAGGCCACAAGCTCTTGAATTTCCAATCCAAGAACTTGGATAAAGGGGAGATCTTTGAACCTTGTGCAGCCACAATGGGCCTTAAAGGGGGATCCAAAATATCTTTATGTACCTTGGGTACTCCAAAAATCGAAGGTACCCTAGGCTGAGTGTTATCCAAAAAAGTATAGGTACTATAATCAATGGCTTCTTGATCTAATAGATCTTTAATGGCCAAGTCAATTTTTCTATAGGCAATATTAATTTAATTGAGGGATACTATACTGTATCTAGTCTTGTTATTTAGTATGGTATACATTTTGCCGTCATATATGACTTGGTCCATAATAACCGTACCACCCCCTTTATCTAGTTCCATGACCCAAACACTGGTATCTTCCCGAAGCTCAAACAACAAAGATTTTTCAGAAATAGACAAGTTAGGTGAATATCTAGTTTTCCTGAGTTGGTTCCTGATTTTCTGTTCAATCCCGTTTTCCAAGTTTTTAAGTTGTGGATGTAATGGAGGATTGAAAGTACTAGGTCTATGTGGACAATTTTGGTTGGATGATTCTCCATTTCCCAAAATATTTTCAAGATTAATTTTTCTTATGAAAGATTTTAGATCAAGTATTACCTGGGTAACATTACTACCCCTGTTTGGAATATATTTGAATCCTTTCATAAACAAATCAAAATAAACATCAGTAACATTTAGGTGACTATAGTTGTAAATAGTGTATCCTTCCTTGGTGCAAACAATGTCATGAGTGTCAGGAATAATTTCATTGCCAGTTTTTGTAGTTTCTAATCCCAAAATTGGACCTGGGTTGGAAGGTTGTTCCTGTTGTTCCTCGTCCCTCCCCTGTAGTAATAATGTTTGGGGGAAAAAGACTGATCCTGATACACTTTACGTTGATTACGTATCCTCTCAGATCTCCTTGGGAGTGGTTCTTGTCCCTGACCCTGAAAACCCTCTGTTTCAGGTACAAAATCATGAGGTATAGTGTTAGAAGCTGAACCCTGTTTATGTGTATTGTGATACTGAAATTTACTAGAAGGTGGAGCAGGATACTGGCATCCCTCATCATACTCTCTAACATCTCTGTGTAGTTTTTTATACTTTCTTTGTAAAATTTCATTACATTTACTGTCAACATCTTTTCTAATTTGATAATATTTCTTTTTTTCTTTTTCAGCTTGAAACATCAAATCACTAGTGACAACCTGGTTAATAGCTTCTATGTCCTTGTCTAATAATGCAATTTCCTTCTCATTCTTTTTAATTATGGCTTGCACAATCTCAAGCCCACACTTATCAAATGCATTAATAAGTTCAACATAAAATTCACTACCTACAATGACATTATTAGGGTATTTATGAACCCTAAGTCCTTTAGGAACAATGCGTTTATCGAGACATTCATTAAGGTACATATTGTCTAATAGCAAACTGCGGTACCTGTATAATGAAGTCTCGAGTGTAAATAAAGAGTCCTGAAAACTGCTTCCCTGGTCGACATTAGAAATGCCTTTTCGGTTATAATCAAAACTGGGAACTTCCTTGTACCAGTCCTGGAACGAAGAAGGTGGTGTGTGGTAAGTTCCATTGTTGTCATGCACTCCCAAAGAATGTTCGTTACCCGCCTGTAAGGTTAGTGGCGTTCTGAGGAAATCTTCAGCAGATTGATGATGTCCTCGGCTAGTCGACGGGAAGGAACCATCGATGTTAGAAGGAGCAGGGGTGTTTTTAGAACCTCGGGCTTCCTGTAAGTTAGGATTAGCAGATTTGGAAAACATTTGTTGCAAGCCTTGCCCCAATGGCAGAAGAATGTCAATGAGTTGACTCAACTGGCCAGTGAGTTTACGGATTTCGCCCACTTCAGAACGAAGTGAGGAATCAGGGATATCGACGTTTCTGGTCTCCCCCAGGACTTCCATGTTCAAAACCAAAACCAAGCAGGAAGAAACACTGGTAAAAACTCAACGATAAGAAAAACAAACCAGTGGAGGAGGAGAAAAACGCCAATAAATATCCACAAGTTAATTGGTAGCAATTAACTTATTTATCTATCAACTGTGTGTGTATATATACCCAGGGACCCCTCCCTTATATTGTCTGATGAAGTTGCATTGTGTAACGAAAACGTGTTATACTTAAAAGTTTTTTGCGTTAATAAACCTGTGTGTTTACTCCGTGGTGCTTTGTGCCTTCACATTTCAGCTTGTGGATATTTATGTGCTCAGTAGACCTTCAAGATGAGTGCTACCACATCAAAATGGAGAGGTGGTCAAGAAGGTTTTTACACTTCTGGCTGGGGACAGTCATTTAAAATTCAAAGCTTTAACATTTGGTCTTGCTACAGTCCCCCGGGTATTCAGTAAGTGCATGGCAGTGGCTGCAGTTCATCTCAGACTGCAACGGTTCTGTGTGTTCTCTTATTTGGATGTATGGCTCATCACCTCCCCTTTCAGGCCTCTTCTAGTCCATGCCAGGGACTATCTGCTTCATCTTTGCTCATTGCTAGTCAGAACAGTGAATCATGAAAAATCACATTTTTCCTGGTGCAGACTTTGAAATTTATAGGAGCTCACTTAGACACCACTACATAAATATCAGTGCCTTCTGTGAGCAAACTGTCCAGTCTGTGCACCAGGTCCTACAGCTCCTATCTTGTCAAACACCACTGGCCAGATTGGTCCTTCATCTTTTGGGACTGATGATGAGATATTACATGAGTTCTTCAATGGACACTGGATGTTCAGTGGTCCAGCAGGTATCAACCTTTGAGTTTTCAAATTATTTTGAAAAATATTTGCGGGACTCACAGAAAGTGGTGGATATAATCTCTTGAGGTTCCTCAGGGCTGAACCTTTGGCCCTTACACCCCCCACAAAAAGTCATTGTGACCACAGATGCTTCCCAAATTGGGTTGGGGGCATGACATGGGAAGAATGGTCCAAGGCATATGGTACCCATCTGAGACTAAACTTCACATCATTGTCTTAGAGATTAGTGCAGTCCTTCTAACATTGCAGCCCTTTCAGGAGGTTCTTCCTCTAGGGAAGATTTCTATCCACACAGACATGTCAGTGGTGAACACATTCCTACCCATTATGTCAAGAAGCCATGAGAGTGTAGCAGAGGAAAATATCTTCCAGTCACTTTCTAATAATGCACATACCAGGGAAGTGCAGCATTCTAGCAGACATGCTGAGCAGGTCAGTTCTGCTACCTCATGAGTGGTCTCCCAATCTAATGGTTGTGAAACAAATTCTTCACCAGTAGGGTCACTCATGCTGTGAATTTTTGCCTCTCCCATTAACTCCAAATGCAGCAAGTTCTTCTCCCCTGATTCATCCAGAGGGGGAGCTACAGAGAGATACTGTACCACATGTCTGTCCTCCCCCCATCAGTCTCCTCTATGTTTTTCCTCCTACTCTGCTGATCCCAAAATTCCTACTCGAAGCTCTGCAGAGGAAGATTGCGGTCATCCTCATTACCCCCCCCCTCTGGTCTTAACAGGTGTGGTTCCCTTTCCTTTGGCCTTGCTTGATACATCCGTCTTGGGTGCTGGACTCCAATCCTTTTCTTCCCTCTCACCCATCCAACATGCCTCACCTTGGACATTCAAGCCCTCAGGATAATCTCTTTCCCAACTTCCAGTGATGGCTAGTCATTCCAGGCTTTCTTCCCAAGTTATCCACATTCTCACTTCTTTCCAGAGACCATCTACCATTAAAGTTTATAAGAGCAAGTGGAAAAGATTTTCTATCCATAGCTCTCAACTGTCCAGATTTTTGCAGAATGTCCAGATTTTTGCCTTATATTGTGGTGTGCTCCTTATAAAAATTATGTTTTTCTGGCAAATGACTGAGGATTAAAGTCACTAAATAATTAGATAAATTTGAGTTTCAGAGTTCAAATCCTTCAGAAAATGCATGTTAATACAAATACTGTTATTCTGTCAACTTTCTGAGTTTATAAGAGCAGTATTTAAAATCTACCTGTATTTTGGGGGCTTTGTACTCTCATTATTTTAGGCCTTGTCCAGATTTCTTGTGCTAAGAGGTTGAGAGCTATGTTTCTGTCTGGGCTTCTCAAAGGAATATGGATCCTTTTTTGGCCCCTATTCCAGCAGTTTTGGTTTCCCTAACTTGTATTTTTCGTGATGGAGCCAGTTACTCAACTACTGAGGTTTGGCTAGCAGCTATCACAAACTTTGATGTTGGAGAAAATGCTACCTTATCATCCCTGAAATTATGTAAAGCTCTCTTGAGAGGTACCTTCCTGCTTAGAACACCACTTAGGGATCCTACCCTGCCTTGGGATATGACTATATTACTCCAAGTTTTGACTCAAGCACCCTTTGAACCTGTTGCCATGGTTGACATGAAGTTTTTGACCTGGAAAATACTGTTTCAAGTTGCTGTTACATTAGCTCTGAGAGTGTCTGCACTTCAAGCTCTGTCTTGCAAGCCTCCATACATTATTGTCCACAAAGACAGGGTGTCTTAATTTTTTAAATAAAGGAGAATATTGCTTCATTTGTTGGATGTGCATCACCAACTATGTTTCTACCTCCATCGTATTAAAACATTTAGAAAGATGGAGCAGCTTTTTGTTTCCTTTTCTAAAGCCAAGCTGGGTCAAGGTGTTTTGAAAATATTCTTAGCTAGATGGTTAGCTGACTCTGTTTCTTATATATATAAGGAAAAAGTCATGACACTACCCAAACCTGTCAAAGCTCACTCTCACTAGAGCTGTCTCAGCCTCTTTGACCTTCTTTTCAAGGACCTCCGTTGATGGCATTTGTGCTGCTTCTATCTGGTCTAACACTGACATCTTCATTTCAAATTATAAACTGGATTTGCTATCCAGGGAAAGGGCAGCTTTTGGTTCAGCCGTCCTTGGTAATATCATGACACCACCCTGAGAGCTAAGTAGCTGGGGACTCTGTTACATCGGTTGAGGAATGGAAGGAACAGAGATATACTATAACAATGGATCTGTCTTGTCTGTTTCTGTCCTTCCTCAGCTCCCCTCCCTCTATCCCCCTTGCATTTCTTGGAAGATTATTGGTAGTGTGGTTCTGCTATGACAATGCAACCTGTCTGTGACCAAGGTATTGTGCTCTTACAGCTCCAGAATAGTGCTCTATCTCAGACATCCTTTTTATATCCTGAACTGGATTGTTTTGTTTTTCTTCAGTATTTTCAGCTTTGGTTGTGTCATGGGGTTGCAGGCAAACTCAATCTTAGGCAATCTTGGGGACAGAATGGGATTATGGGTAGGGGAGGAGCCTGGGCTGAGGATCCCGAAGTCTAAAAGCAGCTGAAGTCAGATCTGAAACCCATTAGTTGAGGAAGAACAGAAACAGACAACACAACTCTATCATTATGCTAAGTGCATAACTTTTGTTTTCCTGCAGAGGACCATAGTGAGTGAGTGAGACAGGGAAGTCTAGTTACTGTATCTGTAGTCATAAGTGGGAGGGAGAAAGGTTGTTGAACAACTTTCCCCTTTTATTCCCAGTACACTGTCCAGGTGATCAAATCTTCTGCTAGAGTGTGTACTGAAAAGTAAGTCAGTATTGAAGAGAAAAACTAGGAAGAAGTATTGGTGGACCTTTAGATTAACTTTTACATGAACAGCCTTATAATAACTTTATCAGAGGGTAACATACATTAAGGATAGTGACAAGGAAGAATAGGAGAGGTGGTAGCTGAAAGGAAGATCTACCTAAATATTAGAAGTGCTGCCTGCAACAAAACAAGCCACAAGAACAGTTATAAAATATGAGGCTTAATATTGCCACACATAGTGGAGAGTATAAGAAAAGAGAGTCAGAAGTTAAATGTTATAACTAGCATCTAATATGTCAAGTAAGAGAGGAGTCAGAGGTCCATTAATTACTCCAAGTGATTAGATTGCAGACACTGCAATGCAATGCAGTATTAGGGGGTGCTAAGCTCCAGAGTGTGTCATCCTTTGAATGAGATGTTAAACCAAGGTCCTATCTGCTTGAGGTGATGGTAGCTCCAGTATATATAAAAGATCCAATGGCACCTATCAAAAAGAGTATTTAAAGTTCCCTAATGCCCTGATCAAATTTCCCATAGAAATATAAATATTAACCTGGGTCTCCCCTGAAAAGAGGCCACTAGTCTAGTGGGACTGACTTGATCAACAAAGACTAGATTAATAAAAAAAATTAAAATTTAACAATGTTTAAAAATCAACATGCATACCATCATAGACATCTTTCATAGCCAGCATTTCTACAAAACTAAAAACATTTCTGTCATAGCCAGTGTGTGTAGCACATCAGTTCAAAGGTATAGTTAAGGTGGAATGAAGATGACAGCTGCCCCAAGCAAAAGGTGTTATGGAGTGCAATCAACAGAGGCCAATTGGTTGATAGTGCAGTACCAGCATTCTTTTCCATTGATACACTTTTTAAAAGTAGAAAGTTTTTTTGTTGTTGCTTTAGTCCTGAAGTACAGGACCATTTTTGCTCCTCAACTTAGAGCCGAGTGGCACAGATTGTAGAGGAGCACCAGTTCAGGGATTAGTCCATTTTTTTTTATCTGATGTAATTTCTATTCACTCTCCAACAGTTGGGTTCAAATCCAATCTGACTCCACTGCTTTTTCCTGATCGTAGAATTTTTTAACTCACACTTCTCTTCCTAAGGAAGACGAAGTCAAAGAGAAGTTGAAGGAAATGGAAAAATTGGACTCCAAGAAGTTCCACAAGTGTTCCCAAGATCTGACATTAGCTTTGGTATTGGATCACAAGGTGCCAAGATGTTCAGAGCCAACAGTTGTTCACTTCAGTATGTCTCCTGCTTGGTCCAGATTCTCTCTCTGGATCCAGCGAGTCTCAGACTGCATTCACATATGATTCAGAAGAGATGGTATTCCAGACCACCACCGGTGACATCATCATCATCCTGGTCATTGAGAAGTCTGACCAAACAGGATGTTGACAGAATGATGAGAAAGTTCCGTAGAATGCCGATCCAGCTCAGGGTTTCTTGGTACAGTCTTCTCAGAACATAACAAGTGCTGGACCATCTACCCCTCCTCTTGTATCTTTTCCAGAACTGGTCCACCCTTCCGCACTGGATGTCTCAGACCTGATCTGTACCGGAGTGCCTTTGGCAGAGGTAGTAGTTCAAGTGACTTCAACTCTAACAGGTTCCCTTCCTCTTTCAAGTCTGTCATGTTCGGATCTAGATGAGTCTGAGAGCCTCTATGTTTTAGTGCCATGATAGTTTGAATCTGAAGCTTTGGAAGCCCAACAGCTCCACACCAATGTCAGCCTTTGGGTCAAGGCCCCTTGGTTCTAAGGTTTCCTTTCTATCCGAGGACAAGAGGTTGTCAGTGGAGCCAATGGCATCCTCAGCCGTCAAGGTTTTTGAGTAGGCCCTTTTAATGCCAAATAGAAAGGCGCTTTAATTCAGGTCAGCTCCATCCATATCCCAACTTCTGCTTCTCATCCATCTGTTAGACAGGGACAATCAGTTCCACAGGCTTCCCAGGCAACCTGCTATATAAGCTCCCAGTTTGAGTCAGAACCCTCTGATCCTCCCTGCAGAGAGAGTTTACAGAAACCAAACTTGCAAGCAAAATCACATAGACTCTTCCCTAGAGTCAGTCACCAAAGACACGGACTTGGATAAAGGCAAAGGCTCCCCTAGATCCCCCTCTGAAGATGTCACTTTCAGTGAGATCTTCAAATTGATGAAGCAGAGAGGGGGGGGCGGTGGTCAACAGATAATCCTTCTCCAGATGAGTCTATGTTCCTGGAAACCTTTGGCTCCAGCTTATCTTCTTCCTGGGTGGTACCACCTGTTGATCCACTCATTGATTTGATGGCTGAATGGGCATGGTAGAATGCTGATGTGATGGAACTCATCCCTAAGAAACCTGACAGGATTCTATCAGTGCCCAAAGACAGGAGCAAAGGCCCATTGGTGGATGCAATGACTGTAGCATTAGCTACAAAGAAGGAATTGTCTGAAGAAAATTCCATGGCCCATCCTCCTAATAGGGAGTCTACGGTGATGGACCATTTTGGGAAATGGATGTATGCTTCAATGACCTTTGCACACAGAACACTGAATTATTTAGCTCACGTCATCAGATTTCGCAGATACTTGACCAAGGATATTGCCAAAACTGTCTCAGGTATTCTATCTGTGGATGTTCAAAAGACAGTGGACTCCCAGCTTTCCACCCTCCAGTCTACTGCCAACATAGCCATGTGTCTGCTTTCCATAACAGCTGATGGCACTACAAAGGCAGCAGGTTCCAACATTACCATTTGTTGGCTTGCCTGGATGCGTTTATGTGACTTTGCTGAAAGTTTCCAGACATCTTTAATTAATGCCACCTGTGTTGGTTCCACCTTGTTTGAACTTAAAGTAAAAGAAACACTAACTAGAAGTCAACAGGATGATAAGACTTTCACTGCAGTAGGCATCTGCTTCCCACACCCCAGAGATCATACTGTAGGAATCAGCTGGCTAGGAAGAAGATGTGGTTCAGAAAAGCACAATAGTTCTTACCAGGAAAATCCCAATGATAGACCCCCCCATGGCAAAGGAGGATGTAACAATAATGGACATCTCCCTAGAGGCAGAGGTGGACTGCATAATCAGGACTTTTGCTGACCCTTTACTGAACAGCCCTTTCAGTGTCCCTGAATGGTTGCAAGAATGCTGCACTCTGGAGGCAGCCAAGGGTGGGAAGCACTTACCTCTGCACCCACAAGCCTGGTGAAACATAACCATAGATTCCTGGGTACTAAACATAATTTTCAGAGGTTATTCTGTACCATTTTCCCTTCCCCCTGTCAAGGATAAAAAAGTTCCCAATGTTCCACCCAGTCAATGGGAACTCACAATGGCAGAAGTTTTCAAGCCTCTAGAAAATGAGACATCCAAGCAGTCCCAGAAGTCAATTTAGAATCTGGAGTCTTCCTGAGGTTATTTTTAGTACCCAAGAAAACAGGGGACCTCAGACACCAGTCCATTTTGCCTCTTCTAAAGAAGGATGATTGAATGTGTTCTATAGATCTCAAAGACACATACTGTCATGTGAAGATAGAGAAGTACTCGGGGAGATTTCTCCATTTCTGGCTGGGAGTATTCAGTCTCACCACAGCCCCCAGGATGCTCACCAAGATGATGACAGTAGTGTCAGTGCATCTGCACCTAGTAAGGGTCCAGGTTTTCCTGTATCTTGACAATTGGCTCCTGACTTCTTCATTCAATATCCTGTTATCACACCACCAAGATAACCTGATGTAGGACTTGGGCATCACAGTCAGACTAACCAAAAGCCAACTTATGCCATCTCAATATGTAGAAATTATCAGATGTCATCTGGACACAAGCTTACAGACTTCCAAACTTCAGGGCACTTTCCCTTCCCCTCACTACAACTAAAGATGTTAAGTTGTCTATCTCGTCTTCATTCTTGCTGGTTGGGTTCAGAGCCGATCCTCAGCTCCGACTGGGCCATCTTCAAAAGCTCGAGAGCTGCTTACTGGCTCGAGGCTCCCCTATATCCCATGATGCCTGGCGTTAGATACCCAGATCTCATTTGCCGCTTCTGCTGTGAGGTTGTTCTACAGGCTCAGGTCGTATAAACTTCTTTATTATTACTGTTTTTTACTGTTATTTTCTTGTAAAAATACTATATTGTAGTGTAGAATTAGTCGTTAATTAGACTTTATTGATTGTAGTTAGATTTTTCCTAGATAGCTTTCCCTTCCTTAAGAAACTCATTTAAATTAGAGAGATTCCCCTCCCCCCTTCTCTCCCTTTTCCACAGAAAGGTTCTTTCCATTTGAGTTAGAGGTTAACCTTTCTTTTCTATCTCCCTTTTAAAAAAAAAAAAAAAAAAAACTTTTTCTCTATAACTTGTAGTGTTAGTGATAAATTTGTTATTCTTTGTGGTAGTAGTACTTGTAGTGGTTTGTGGTAACTACAGAGTGTTATTTTTTTGTTTATTGGTTACCTTAACTTTTTGTGTGAAAACTTGTCCTTGGTTTTCTTCCAAGAATGTCTAAGGATCCAAAACCGTGTGGATTCAAGAAGTGTGACTCATGCTGTCAGAAGATGTCTCTGACAGATGGTCACACTTCTTGTGTTTATTGTCTGGGTGCTGTGCACCTGCAGGAATCTTACTCCATCTGTCATGCCTTCAGTCCAAGAGTCCTGCAGGAGCACAAAAATAAATTGATTCTGAGGGGTCTGCTTAAATCCAAAGATTCACCGTCGAAGTCTCAGCCGGTGAAATCTTCCAGGCCACCTAAACCATCGGCTCCCAGTTTGGAGCCATCGTTGGGTGAAGCCACACAATCCATTTTGGCTCTGGCTGGAACCGATGTCCCTCCCTCCCAGTCGGCTCTGACACAGTCTTCAGAGCTAGCTGAGAGTCGAAAGAGATCCAGGTCTCCTTCTTTGGAGTCAATACGTTCGGCTCATAAGTCACCCCTGCTCTAATCGGAGCGTAGTCACCGATCATCCCACTCTTCTCGGTCCTCTAGACTTTCGGACCATGATTTGGAAAGACTGGTCAGCAGGCTCATGAAATCGCAGGCCCTTGCCAAAATGTTGTCCAGCCGTCCTCATCAGGAGTTGGCTCCATCCACAGCTATTGATATTCCTCCTCCGACTCTTCCTTTGAGCTCGGAGCCGGAGCTCGTTGGGGTTCAAATCGTGGAACCGTCGGCGCCGATACCCTCCCTTTCAGTTCCTTCGTCGGCTCCAATCCCTTCCATGGTACCTTCCCTGGAGGGATCTGGGTACCGAGACTCCCTAGTCAGCTCTGAGGGGGTGAGTGGCATCGGACCCTTATCTCACCCCGCTCTCCCTCTCGGTGCTCGTTGGGGTTCGAATCGTGGAACTGTCTGCACCGGTACCCTCCCTTTTGGTTCCTTCGTCGGCTCCGATCCCTTCCATGGTACCTTCCCTGGAGGGATCTGGGCACCGAGACTCCCTTGTCGGCTCTGAGGGGGCGAGTGGCATCGGACCCTTGTCCGACCCCACTGTCCCTCTCGGTGCTTCGGCGCAGGTGAGCTCGGCTCCCTCATCTGCCTCAGAGCCATCTCCCTCGGTGCGGGGAGGGCTATTGGTTTTGTCGGAGCCTGAGCCTTCTCTGCATCTGGGCAGGGATGCCTTCGAGGTGATGAGGAGTGTACTGGCCCCCGAGTCAGTCCCATGATCGACCCCGTCGGCTCCTCCCCCTAGGGTGCCTGCGTCAGCCTCTGCCCCTCTTCCAGAACCCAAGCATGGGGATCCAGCGCTCCAGGACACCCCCTTGGGTGTATCCTCCTCTTCCGAGGCCTCCCCTGATCTTTCAGAGGAGCCACCTCGCAAGAGGAAATGCAAGAGGAAGCATGTTGACTCCCCCGAGTCTATTACATCGGATACCGACTTAGAGGAGTTGGAAGGGTCCACAAGATCCCCCTCTGAAGATGTCTCCTTCTCAGACATTCTTGAGATGCTTAGGCAGAGGGCAAACTGGACTACCCTAAGCCCTTCCGAGGATGAGTCAGTATTCCTGGATGCATTTGGATCCCGACATTCCACCTCCTGGGTGTCTCCGCCTTTCAACCCACTGATGTCTGTGGTAGCTCAAAAGGCATGGATGGCTCCAGACACAGTGAAACCGACCCCTAGAAGACCTGCAAAGTTCATTACTGCCCCACAGGACAAACAGTTCTTGACCAAGGGTGTCCCCGTTGATGCCATGGTGGTAGCGGCGGCCACAAAGAAGGAGTTGGCTGAAACTTCTTCATCTGTCCATCCCCCTAACAAGGAGTACCTATGCCACTTTACCCATCTTCAGAGGGATCTCCTGAAAGAGCTTGGACATACCCTCCAAGATCCATCAGCTGATGGGGCCCAGGCTAAGGCAGCCTTCCAGCTGGCGACTCTTAATTCTGTGGTAAACTCCTCCATGCAGCTCATTTCGTATGCAGACGATGGTGTGAGTAGAGCCGCAGGCACAGGTGTGGCCCTAAGGAGGCACGCTGGGATGCGGCTATGTAACTTCGCGGAACCTTTCAGACCATCTTTCACCAACACCCCCTTTGATGGTTCCTCTCTCTTTGGATCACAGGTGAAAGATACTCTTACCAGGTGTTAGCAGGAATCAAGACTCTCTCTGCTGTAGGAGTCCATTTTTCCACTCCCTCCAGACCATATCCTAAGCATCAGAAGAGTGGGAAGATGTGGTTCCGGAAATCCCAAGGAGCCTTGCCGGACACATGTGGTGAGTTTCCCTCCAGGGGCAGAGGAGGGAACAATAACAGACGCCTCCTTCGTCGCAGAGGGGGTCCGCAAAACGAGGGCAGCAGCAGAGAATCCTTCTCTGACAAGCCCTTCCAGCAACCCTGAAGGGTTGCCCGGCTGCTCACCTCTAGAGGGAGTCGGGGGAAGACTATCGCTGTACCCAGGAGCCTGGTGAGACATAACACAAGACAAATGGGTACAGTCCGTCATATCCAGAGGCTACAGAATCCCCTTCGTTCGCACCCCCTTAAAGTCATACAAGTCCCTTCCAGATGTTCCACCCAATCTAAGGGACAAAGCAGTGCAAGAAGTCTCAAAACTGCTAAGAAAAAGGTCCATCCAGCAAGTCCCAGCAGACCAACAAGAATCAGGAATTTACTCAAGGTTCTTTTTGGTACCAAAAAAGACAGGGGACTGGAGACCCATTTTGGATCTCAGCAGACTAAACAAGTCTGTACAAAGAACGAAATTCCAGATGGTCACGCTTCAGTCCATTTTACCCTTTCTGGGTCAGGACAATTGGATGTGCTCCATAGATCTTCAGGATGCGTACTACCACATAAAAATGGACAGACGCTTCCGAAGATTCCTCTGCTTCCGGCTGGGAGCCAGCCATTATCAGTTCAGAGCTCTGCCCTTTGGTCTCACCACAGCCCCCAGGGTGTTTACCAAATGTATGGCAGTAGTTACCACTCACTTGAGATGGCAAGGATTCCAGGTATTTCCATATCTCGACGACTGACTCCTCACTGCTACCACCAGACATCACCTTCTGCAAGCCAGAGACTGCACCATCGACACTTGCTCCAGGCTAGGTATCACAATAAATTTCAAAAAGTCTGCATTGTCACCTTGTCAATCTATCACCTTTATAGGCACAAATTTAAATACCAAAGACATGCTAGCGAGCCTCCCACCAGACAGGGTTTCAGTGATTCGTCAGCACGTCAAGGTTTTATTAGCATGCAAAAGGATTCAAGCCAGGTTTGTCCTTCAAATGCTAGGTCTCATGGCAGCAGCTATCGCACTTGTTCCTCTAGCTCGTTTTCACATGAGGATTCTCCAGTGGCTTCTTTTCACCCAATGGTCCTTCCAGCAACTTCCCATGTCTCACACGATTATGATCACTCAGGCATGCAAGAAACACCTTGCGTGGTGGATGGTCTCCACATCAGTGGTCCACGGCAGACCTTTTGTTCTTCCTCCTCCAGTGGCTACAGTGACCACGGACACCTCCCTGATTGGGTGGGGGGGGGCATTATCAGGGCAGAACAGTCCAAGGCACCTGGCAACCTCACGAGTATCATCTGCACATAAATGTCTTGGAGATGAGGGCCATGCTCTTAGCGTTGCAGGCTCTTCAGGACTCTTCCTACCGGGACCATTGCAGTTCAAACGGACAATATGTCCGTAGTGTGGTACATCAACAAGCAGGGCAGAACCAGGTCCTACCCCCTATGTTGAGAAGCACTCAGACTCTGGCAGTGGGCAATCTCTTCGCAACGGTTTCTGATTGCAATGCACATCCCTGGGAAGTCCAACGTTATAGCAGACAGACTGAGCAGAGCAATTGTCATGCCTCACGAGTGGTCTCTGAACCAGGTAGTTGCGGACCAAATCTTCCGCAGATGGGGCCAACCTTGCTGCGACCTTTTTGCAACTTCCTTCAACAGCAAGTGCAGCAATTTCTTCTCTCTCCTTCCACTCCCCGGGCATTCCCCCAGAGACGCTCTAGTCCATGATTGGCCCCAGGGACTTCTTTATTATTTATTATTTATTTATTATCAGTTTGATTACCGGGGAAGTCCACTGGGCCAAGAAGTGCCCATTTTCAGTGGAGGCCTGGGGAGAAAAGCTCCATAAGCAATACAATACAATAAAGGTTAAAATACAAGGGGAGAAATGCTCCATCAGCAATTCAATACAATAAAGGTTAAAGTACAAATCAGGTTACAAAGTGACATACAATACAATAGAGGTTAAAATACAAGGTGAGAAAAAGCTCCATCAGCAATACAATACAATAAAAGTTACAAAGTGAAATACAATAGTAGGAATGCATACATTTTTTTTCCCCAGATGATTACAATATTTACATGCTTGGAGTCTGCTAGTTCTGGATCTTTGGAACAATAAGAATAAGTATGAGAGTATAGTGGAGTGGGAGTTAGGAAAGCCTAGTTGGATCCCAAGAATTTATGTGGGGTGAAAGCAGGAGCATTTCCATTTGGAAGATAGGTGAAGGAAAAGTTGGGTCTTGAAGGATTCAGTGTTGGGTATAGTCCTAAGTGAAGTAGGCAGAGAGTTCCATTTTTTACCAAGGGAGAAGGAGAGTAGAAGCTGGCCAGTGAGATGTTTGGGTTTGCAGATGGAGATTAGGTTTTGGTGTTCAGATCTCAGTGATCTGTTTGGGATGTATGGTGGAAGGATGTTTTTTATGGCTGGGCATTTATCAGGGGAGAATATTAACTTGTGAGCAGTGGTTAGTTGTAGATAGTCTAGGTGGTTGGGGAGTTCTAACCAGTTCAGAGATTGTAGGCTGAGGCAGTAGTGAGTTGATGTTTTGGATTTGGTGGCAAATGTAGAGATCTTATTATAGCAAGCTTCGAGCTTAGAGGTGTTGGTAGCAGACAGATTGGTTAGAAGATGGGCTCCATATAGTAGGAGGTAGGTGATTGCCAGGGTATGCCTAGAGGAGTTGGAAAGAAAGTGATTGTTCCTATATAGCATACCTAGCTTTTGGTGGGTTTTCTTTATGTTTTGTTGTATGTGAAGATCGAATTTGAGGTGTTCATCTAAGGTAATGCCAAGAAGTTTTGCAGAGGGGACCACTTTAATGGCAGTGTTAGTTTGGCTTAGGACATTGAAAGTGTTTTTATCCAGGGAGGAAACCTTGGAGGGGAGGAAAATTAGTATTTTAGATTTATTGGAGTTGAGGGAAAGGTGGTTTTGGTGCATCCAATTCTCTTTAGTGGAAAAGGCTAATTGAGTTTTGGTCAGTAGTTCAGAAAAGTTGGGGGTGGCACAGACCAAGGTAGAGTCATCAGCATATTGGATGACTGTGGTGTCAGGGATGACGGTGTGAAGGTTATTTATAAAGATGTTGAAAAGCATGGGTCCAAGGATGGACCCCTGAGGAACGCCAGAAGGTGTAGGCAAGAAGGAAGAGGAGGAGTTCTTCCATTTGACAGCTTGTGATCTGTCAGATAGGTAACTGGGGAACCAGGATAGAGTATTAAGGGAGAGATTAAGGTTAGTGAGATGCTGGAGAAGGTGAGTGTGGGAGATGGTGTCAAAGGCTTTTGAAAGATCTAGCAGTACTGTAGATACAATGAGTCCAGAGTCTCGGGCTTGATTGACAGTTTCTAGGAAGGATAGTAAGGCGGTTATGGTACTGTGGCTAGGACGGAAGCCGTGCTGGGTGGGTGTTAGGAGGTGATTCTGAATTAGATGGTGGACACATTTTTCTAGAATTTTAGATATTGGAGAGAGTAGGGCAATGGGATGGAAATTAGAAATAATGGTGTTTTTGCCTCCTTTGTGAAGAGGTAGAATGTAGGCTGAACGCCAAAGTTTTGGTGGGTACGACTCATTTAATGATCTATTAATCAGAATACTAATTGGGAGAGCAATACCTTCAGCTGCATGTTTGAGGAAGGAAGAGGGAATGGTGTCAGGGGCATTAGAGCATGGCTTTAGCTTGGATAGAAGCTTTTTTATAAAAATGGTAGTATGAGATGGAAATTAAGGGGATTGTTATTTGGGTTGTTGGGTGTTGTGAAGAGGAAGTTAGGTGGATTCTTATTTGGGAATGTTTTATTTAGCTTAGCTATGGATTCAGTAAAGAAGGTGTTGAAATGGGAGCTCAGTTCACTGTCAGTTAAACTAGGGTCAGGGCAGGGATTGTTCCGTGATCCGGGATGGAGAAGGGAGTTGACCGATTTCCCAAATTGTTTTGGGTTCTTATTGTTGTTGGACTGAAGTTTATTATAGTAGTTTTTTTTTGTCCTTGGTAATAATTTTTTTACTTGGTTGCGGAGTTGGGTGTATTGGAGCAAGGCAGAGGACAGTTTATTTTTCTGATAGAGCTTCCAGGATTTGTCTCTGTGATGCATAATTTGTTTAGTTTCTTTGGTCAGCCAAGGAGCAGAATTAGCTTTGATTTGTTTATTTCTTAGAGGGGCTAGGGAGTTAAGAGTATTTATGAAGATAGAGTTAAAATGCTCAACAGCGTTGTCAAGTGGGAGAGTGTTTAGGGGTTGCCAGTTAATTTGTTTAAAGATGTTAGAAAAAATTAAGGGGTTGAAGTTGCTGAGGTTGCGAGTTTGAACATGAGATGTTGGTGTTGGATGGAGGTAGCTGATCGACGTATGAAGGCAGGGAGATAGCCACTGAAGGTGTCAGGGATAGTGCCACATAGAGTGATTTTGTTTGGATGGGAGACTAGAATCCAATCTATGATGGACCCTGGGGGGTGATTTTTGTTAGGGTGAGTTGTTGAAAGGACTACTTGGGTGAAGTTGAAAAGGTTAATGGATAGTGAGGGGGATGGCGTGTTGATTTTATTCCAGTCGATATTGACATCGCCTAGAATATAGGTTTCGTATTTTATTTCAGTTGAGGCCCAGTATAGAATATCTTCAAGGGTGGAGATATTGTTGCCAGGGGAGATATATAAAGAAATAAAGCAGATATTTGTATGTTTATTTAAATGGAGAAGGCTTGCAGTGATTTCAGAATTTTTGAATTTGGGAGTAGGGATTTGAAGAGGAATTAGAGGAAGAAGATTGGAGTAGATTAGAGCAGAGCCTCCACCTTTTTGGTTTAAACGGTCACTTCTGAGGATGTGGTAACCAGGAGGTAAGATTTCAGAGTCAGTAATATGGGGTTTTAGCCATGTTTCAGAGATGGCTAGGATATCGGGTTGATTGTGATTAATCCAGGCTTGTACATGGTGAAATTTGTTGTTAAGGCTCTGGGCATTGACAGTGAAGATCTTGAGAGTGCTGAGAGGGGACGTGGGAGGAGAAGAGAAAGGGGGGGAAGTGTTATTTGTTGTGGGTGAAGAAGAGGGTAGAGGGAAAGGGTAGTTTGTGCTATGCATTTCCTCCTTTCCCTCTCATACCGAAGTTGATTCAGAAGGCTGCCATTTCTGGTTGCAAAATTATCCTCATTGCTCCTTACTGGCCTCGACAAATATGGTTTCCGTTCCTGCACTCCTATCTTCTTGAACAGCCTTGGACTCTGGACCTAGTTCCAGACCTTCTGATTCATCAATCGGGTGGGCTGCACCAATCCCTGCACACTCTTCAGCTCACAGCGTGGTTGCTCCACTTCCAACCCTAGCCAGGCTCCCAGATATTTCCACATCTGTGCGTGAAATCCTTTTGTCAGCACACAAGTCTATGACCAGAAAAACATATGCTAGTAAGTGGAAACGTTTTTCTTCCTGGGCAGAGGCAAAAAGTATAGACCCCTTTTCAGCCCCAGTGCACTCCATTTTGGAATTTCTAACAGAACTCTTCCATGCTGGTTCTGCTTCAGTTACAATTAGAGTCCAGTTAGCGGCAATTTCAAATTTTCACATTAGAGTCCAGTTAGCGGCAATTTCAAATTTTCACATTGGCCTGTCGGAAAACAATGTCATGTCCCATAAGCTGTGTAAAGCCTTTCTCAAAGGAACCACTCTGCTCAGGCCCCCAGTGAGAGATCTTCCACAACCGTGGGATTTAAATTTGATTTTAACTTCGCTAATTTTGCCTCCTTTTGAACCTGCAGCTTCTTGTTCGCTGAAGTTCTTATCTTGGAAAACCCTTTTTCTGGTAGCTATTACTTCAGCCAGAAGAGTTTCAGAACTACAGGCTCTTTCTGTCCGTCCCTCATACCTCGTGTTCCACAATGACAGGGTTGCTCTTAGGACTAATCCTTCCTTCCTTCCTAAGGTCTCTTCAGAGAGTAACTTGAATCAGTCCATAGACCTTCCTGTGTTTTTCCCTAACCACTCCAACAGGGCAGAATATAAGTTGCATCAAGTTAGATGTTCACAGGCAGCTACGCTTTTATTTGCATAGAACCAAGGACATTAGAAAATCAGACCAACTTTTCCTGTCTTATGCAGTAGGTAAACAAGGTCTTCCGGTCTCCAAAGTAACTTTATCCAGGTGGTTGACTTTTATCATCACATTCATATATCAACTGAGGAATAAAGAATTGCCAGTTAAACCAAAAGGTCACTCCACCAGAGCTTTTTATAGCATACAAATGTTCTCTCACATATTTCTGTAAGCTTCTCACAGTCATACTTATATAAAAACATTCATATTCAGAACACACACACCGATATAAACTATCCCTTCGGTGTTAGTCATACATTCCTGTAATAGGTATGGTAGTATCCAAATCATATAAGTTTAAAAAGGCCCTTCCAAGATATATCTACAAATCGAACAATGCCCACATTGGTACATTCCCCTAGGTTTGTTAGTAATAGTTTTCAAATTTAAAACTTTAGTGTTGTCATTTTGTAACATAGTTTTGATGTTAAAACGATTCCTGTAAACAAACGTGTGAGAGAACATTTGTATGCTATAAAGAATCTTGACAGTAATAATGCTATTTTTAGACATAAGTTAAAATGTGATTTAAAAAAAAAATAGGTTTACTATACTCAAGCATGTTCCTAAAGATTTGGGAATGGGAGATTACAGAAATCAGGTCAAGCAAAGGGAGACCTTGTGGCAGGTAAGAATAGAAGCGGATATTCATCCAGGCTTAAACAATTCTATAAATATTAAATGTTTTCTCAAAGATAGGAGATGTAGAATTCAAAAATTATGTTTTTTATGTGTTACATTTTTATATTTATATTAATTTTTATTTAATTGTGTTAGGTTAGTTTGTTTTTAATTTCACATTTAGGGTGCTAGTAATTGATAATTGATGTTCATTAGCTGTTAATTGATGTGTGTATTTAAATATGTTCAGGCTTTTTAGAGTGTTTTTCTGAAAATGTCAGTGGTTGATGAAAGTGATTAAACATTTTTTACACTAAGCAAGTTTTTGCCTTGTTTCACCTACATTTTTTCTGGTTGTTGAGCCTGCTGTGGTGGTTCTGTTTTTTTGGAGTTTTCTTCCACCTATTTGTGTTTTGGGGCATTTCTTTGTTTTGAAGTCATGAGAGTCTAACAATGGGTAATGTCTTCTCACCACTTTCTAATAGCAGTGCATATCCCAGGGTCATGCAGACAAGTTGAGCAGATCTATCCTGATGCCTCATGAATGGTCCCTCAATCCAACATGACACAACCTTGATTTTCAGTCTCTGAAGCCAACCTTGCTGTGACCTGTTTGTGTCCTACCTAAACAACAAGTTTGGCAGTTACTTTACCCTGATACCCCCCACAGGGAAAGTTACTGAGGGATGCAGTAATCCACAATTGGCCCCTAGACCTCCTCTAT
Organism: Protopterus annectens; assembly: GCF_019279795.1. NCBI lineage: Eukaryota > Metazoa > Chordata > Ceratodontiformes > Protopteridae > Protopterus > Protopterus annectens. The sequence continues at coordinate 138,231,393 of NC_056733.1, forward strand.
GCTTCCCCCATTGCCTTTAATAAACAAGTTCATACAGAAGGCAAGAATGTGCTAGGCCAAGGTGATCCTCAATGCCCCCTTTCTGGCCTCAACAAACATGGTTTCCCTTCCTGTGGCCTCTCTTAGTGCATCCTTCATGGATTCTGGATCACTGTCTATTAACACACCCAGCTGGACTGCCTGCTCCGGACAAGAAAGCCATGAAGTTAACCACTTGGTTCCTTCAGTTCTAACCTTAGCCAGAGATGCCAGTCTTTCTTCATCAGTCGTTCACATCTTATCAGCATCCCAAAAACAGATGACTACAAAAATATACCATAGCAAATGGAAAAGATTTTCTATTTGGGCTGCATCCAGGGGCTTAGATCCATTTCAGCCCCATGTTCTTTCCATTTTAGAAATCCTATTGGAACTTTTTCACAATGGGTCCGATTATTCAGATATAAAATTACAAATGGAATATATCTGTAGCTTCCATATAGGTGAGAATGACAGTTCTATAGCCTCTTTGAGAATTTCTGTGGCTTTCCTGAAAGAAACCTTCTTATTCAGCTTCCTATCAAAGATCCTGTACCTCCTTGGGATATTACCATCATGTTGCAAGCATTGACTCAGCCACTATTTGACCCAACAGCATCAATAGATTTAAAATTCCTCTTTGAAAAAGATTTTTCTGGTGCCAGTCACTTCCGCCAAATGAATTTCAGAGATGCAAGCATTTTCCTGTAATTCACCCTATTTGTTTTTTCACAAGGACAGGGTTTCCTTAAGAACTAATGCATCCTTCCTTCCTAAGGTGGTTACTGAAGCTAATCTAAATAAGTAAGTAAATATATCAGTCTTTTTTCCAAGATTGTTTAACAAAGCTGAATACATGCTACATATGCTGGATGTTCATCACCACCTTAAGGTTCATCTCCATTTAACTAAACCTTTCGGACAGTCAATCAATTGTTTGTGCCATTCTTTAAGCCTGGACTGGACAAAGCAGTTGATAAAGTTACCCTGTGCAGATAGTTATCTGAATGTTCCTTTGTGTACAATAAAAAGGGTTTATCTCTACTTTCTAAATGTAAGGCTCATTCCACAAGGAAAGTGACCAAATCAACAGCCTTTACCAGTAGACTTCCTGTTGATGACATCTGTGCAGCAGCTGTTTGGTCAACAGTTCATATATTTGTATCTCATTATAAACTGGATGAACAATGTAGATCACATTTCTGCTTTGGCTCCACCATCATCAAGAATGTCTTTCCTGATACCACTTGGGCCTATATGCTTAGGAAACTGCCCCATAGTTGAATCAGATGAAAATAGATAACACTGGATATGAAAACTCTACTTACCATTACTATAGATCCATGTTGCCAGATTTTTGTCCAGTTCAACATCCCTCCCACCTGCCCCTTGCCAAATTGTCACAGATAGGACTGTGATGACTAGGTCAACTTTGGCATTACAATTTCAATTTCCCATAACTCTGCCATTTTTGCTGTCATGCATTCTGGACCTGGTTTTGAATGGGATTTATTTGGTTTCTATATAATTACATTGATCTATTTATGGATATAATAATTTCAGTGGGACAAATTCAATCTGAGGTACTGAGGTGGAGTTTAGAGAATTATGGGTAGGGGTAGACAGAGCCCTGGATCTGAAGAGCTTCACATTCAGTACCGAGGTGAGATCCATGTGCAGAGCTCATTGTAAATGGAGCCACCTATACTGAGCCAGAAGATATAGCAAACCTGGCTGATAAATTCAGCTCCAACTTTACTCCTCTCTCCTCCTCAACCTTCCTTCAGGAAATATCATCAGATATAACTTCCCTTACTATCACTAGGGAATGGGTCCTTAATGCTCTCTCTAAGACCAAGAACACTGCATCAGTGGGCCCAGACAATATCCCAGGATGCCTTCTAAATAGCATGAAATATGACCTATTAGGGCCTCTGGAATTACTATATAACTGTAGCCTCCAAACAGGCTTCGTACCTCATGAATGGAGAAGGGCAACAGTCATCCCTTTACACAAAGATGGGCCATTTACAGACGCTGGAAACTACAGACCCATAAATCGCACTAGTCTTATATGTAAAGCCATGGAAAGAATTATCATGGAGATGATCAACAGAGATATAGTAAACCTGCAGACACTGGACCCAACCCAGTTTGGTTTTGTCAAGGGCAGATCATGTCTACTCAGCCTGGTGGACTTCTTTGAGAAGGTCACCAAAGCAATGGATGAGGGCAAAATCATTCACACTTCCTACCTTGACCTGGCCAAGACATTTGACACTATAGCCCACTTGGGCATTGTTGACAAACTCAGGAGGTTGGCTACAAACCCATATATCATCCAGTGGATAGCCAACTGGCTCAGACAGGACCCAGGAAGTTAGAATTGGGGAGCCCACCTGGGGAGCCCACCTCTACAAAGAGGCCAGTCACAACTGGAGTCCCTCAAGGATCAGTCCTTGGACCACTTCTTTTTGGCATTTACTTCTCAGAAGTCAAGGCCAATGTCAGTGGTCTGTGGCTGACTAAATTTGCAGATGACTGCAAATTAGGAGCTGTCATTAAATCTCACACAGACACAAATATTCTCCAGGAGGGGCTGACGCAGACAAATGACTGGTGTCAGAGCCATGGACTAAAACTAAATGCCAAGAAATGCATAATAGTATCCTTTGGAAAGTCATCCATCCCTGGTAACTATTATATTGACAGTACACCCCTTAGAGATGACCCAGTATTCAGGGACCTAGAGACACACATAGATAGTAATCTAGCCATTGATCATCACGTGTCTACAGTGGTGAAGAAATAATTCTATGTTTCACAACTTATAAACAAAGGTATAGCATCTAAGTCCAAGGAAGTCATTGTTCCACTGTATTCAGCATTCATCAGACCTATCATTGAGTACAATGCACCCTTTGGTATGTACCTAACCAGGCATATCCAACAACTGGAATGTCCACAGATGTTCCTCACTAAAAGAATACAGGGTGTAAGTAACATGCTCTATGCAGACCACTTCAAGGACCTATCCCTGTATTCTGTCTCCTACGGGCTTTTGAGATGAGAAAGATCTATGCCTGGCATATAGGGCATTGTCAGACCCCACTCTGATGGACCTCCTGCATATTCCCAAAACAAAGAGTAGCAGAATTACCCATTCTAAAGGCTTAAACATTGCCTGTGATATAAATAGGACCTGCTGGAGAGAGAGGTGTGTATCCCAGAGACTACCCTGTCTATGGAACAGGCTCCCCATTCATATGAAGAAGAGTTCCTCCCTAACCGTATTCAAGTGCAATTTGGACAATTGGATGGGAAACTGGAAATTCATCACTGGTTTGGCATCTATGTCTCTAATGCAAACAGGTAACCTGTAAATGGCTCATCTCCCAGGCCCATGCTTACACTTATCAAGGGTATCAGAACTTGTCAGACATTTGGGATGCATGGCTAGGCTTAAAAAGGCCATTGTTGTTATTAGCCTAGTAAACACCTATAAAGCTAGTCCTAAGATAATTTATTTGCAAAAACCTCTTTTCACTGTTTCATCTCATTTTTAGGACTATGAGTTTGCTTATTAAAAATGTATAGACTATTAATAATCAGGAACATGAACTAGCACTCACTAGTTATGCTGCAACCAAAAGATGTAAAGCAGTGGTAAGGTGTTAACTATATCTGAATAATAACCAACACAATCTCAAACCTATTTATATAATAATCAATTTCAGAATCCTCTACCAAGCAATACTAGGTAATCTGGTGCAGTTCAAATGTAAATGCTTCATTATTTATATTGCAGTTTTAGTAGCTAACTTCAAACAGCATACAGTAGTCCTGTGCAGTTCAAATTAAAATGATTTACAGTACTTGCAATCATCTTCTCTACTATAGGTCTGTATGCACGGAGAAAGTACTCAAGTCCATTTTCATTGTGATTACTCACACACACCATTGACATTGGTATCTTCCTTTATAAGAATCATAGGAAGTTCAAGGCTGCTGTGTCTTGTGACCATTATGCTTTGCCAGTTTCCACACAAGCGTGTACCTCCATTCTCAAGGAGGGCTAGGCTAGTCAAGCCTGATGTGAATTTGTGAGTATCCATCCAATTATCCAGGTCTTTTGACTTAATTAAAAGGATGTTTCTAAGTAGCACTATGGGTTCAAAAAAGGAAACCTTGAACTTATATCAACAATATTGTGTAACAGCATTTTATTAGTAGCAAATGAAACTTGTCCTACAACCTCAGAAGTCATACTCAAAGAATGTCCAGCTTTTGTGCCACAAAAACTGAACTGCATTGCACCAATCACTTATTCCAAAATTCTAGGAATTTCTACTCTACCTAAACGACCTGTCCTCTGACTCCAAATTTAAATCTCAATTCAAAGCACATTTCCACAAACAATCCCACTGTACGGGCTATCAATTGGGCCATGTAACCTAACCAGTCGTGTTTTTATTTCTCAACAGCTCTGTCTCTGCCTTCTTCACATCATGGGCCCAATTCCAAGACTTGCTGTTAGTGTTAAGTGACTTACTCTGATGTAAGTCTGCCCTAATTCCAAAAGACTTGCTCTCGATATAAATTACTTACTTTGATGTAACATACACCTGTCTATAAACGGGTTTGCACTTGGGGGGGGGGTGCATATTCCAAAAGACTTGCATGGAGTAAGTAATTTGGAATCAAGCTCCATGTCTTCAAATTTGAAAACCTAACTAAATTTTAAGTCAAATTTGTAAACACTGCATGTAAGTGATTTGTACACTTGAATTTTTTTATCAGTATTATTTTGCTTCTTTTACATTATCTGTCTGTTACTCTAACAGTGTTCATAGCTGTCTGTATAACTGTAAATCTGATGTTGTTAATCTTCATTCATTCATTCATTCATTCTTTACTGATGAATGTCAGTTCTGCCCTCAGAACTGAGTCAGCCTTATAACAAGCTTGTGCCATCCAAAAAACTCTCGAGCTAAGTTTTACCCTTAGTGCCCCTCTCCCTGTTACCTCAGATCTCGTTTGCCATGTAGTCATCAAGATGTGTCAAGCCAGCTCTCAGCTAAGTGTTTTAGAATTTTTTCTATTAAAACCTCTTTTGATAGTTTTTCTTACTAATTTTATTATATATTACTTTATTAGTTAGTCGCTAGTTTCTATACCAGTTACCAATTTTGGGTATTCTTAGTACCATCACTGGTACAGGCCTTTTCCTCTACCCTCTGAGGTAATTCCTTAATACCCATTGCTGGTATTCTCCCCTTTTATCCTCCCTTTTATCTGTCTAGTTAGCTATTTAAAACAAACAAAAAAAAAGTTTAGAGTTTTCTTCTTTTTCTCTGCTGATAATTTTGTGTGTGGATTAATCGGTTTAGTGTGTCACTATTCTTAGATTGCCCTTCTTTGCTATGTCGGAAAGGAAAGGAACAACTGGATTTAAACAGTGCGACCAGTGTGCCCGCAAAATGCCAAATTCAGAAGCCCATACCTCTTGTGTTTACTGTCTGGGTGTTTCTCATCTATCTATACAACCTCTGTGAGAAATTTGTAAGGCTTTTAGTTCTCGCACAATTAACGAGAGGAAAAACAAGCTAATACTCAAGGGCTTACTAAAATCTCCTTTTGTAGAGGCTATTTGTGGGTCAGAGGGTTCACTCCTCCCAAGAAAGAACACAAGCATAAGAACAATTCAGTTCCATCTTCACCCCATGGCACTGACTCTAAGTCATCAGAACTGAAGGGCAAAATTCCAAAAGTGACATCATCAACTTCGGCACCAGGATCTCAACCCCGCTCCACGGTGCCATCCTTGGTTCCAGAACTGCAAGTATCCACCTCGGTGCCACACACTGTACTGATAGACTACTGCATCGACCATGTCTTTAATTACTACGTCGACTGCAATCGCCCTTTCAGCACCAAAAATAGTTTACCCTACACTGGTCACCTTCCCCCCCCCCCCCCGTGCATCTTACTGGTCATGAGACCACGGTATCAAAAGGAGAAAGAACTCCTCAGACCCGAAATTCCCCCACAGCAGACCCCTTCTTTGGTCAGCAATGTAGCCCCTTCTTGGATGGATCTGACTCTCTGTCAGGGATATCAACCCACTCCTCCAGGATCCTCTCAGAATTTGATGTAGTGAGACTTGTGAACCAGCTTCTAGCTGCGAGAGGAATCACAACCCATGTTAAACCCTCCCTTCTACCCGGAGCCGAGGACTTCTCCCCACTGTCTCCTATGTATACTCCTCCTTCGACCTCCTTAGTGGTATTGAAGCCCCTGACACTGACACCTATCCCGGTTCCAGCTTCTTTGATACCACTAGTAGACCTCACAGTGGTTTTGGAGCCGACCCTTTGGCCATTGATTCATTTGGAGCCGAGCCATCCTCGGGATCATGATTGGACTGCTGCACCATGACCCCTAGTGTGGCGCCCATTTTTCCTATGGCACTGCCTGCTGCGGTTCCCTTTATCTTGGCAGCACCAAGTCCTCTTGAGGCTCCTTCCCTGGGAGTGGGCTCATTGGAGCAGGGTGTGACTCCGGTTCCGAGGTTGTCCTTCTCAGTTCCAGGCTCCCATCCCTCTTCAGGCAGGCCAGCTTTCCAGGTGATGAAGAGAGGGCCCTTGCCTCTGCAGGCACACAGATGGTTCCCTCAGCATCGGAGTGCCATACATTTGCCCCCTCTGGTATGCAGCTGACACAGTCCACCACATCGGGACATCTAGCACAAGAGCCTCAAGATACTCTGCTGCAGGGTGCCCTCTCTTCTGAGTCCTCTTTGGATGTTCCCGCTGAGGAGGTACCATGCAAGAGATCATTTAAGAGGAAGCACATGGACTCCCTCAAAGAGTCCCTCATGGAAAATAAGTACTATGATGAGAGGGAGGGGTCCACACAGTAACCCCCTGAGGATGTCTCCTTCGGTGACCTACTGGAAATCTTAAAACAGAGGAAAGGCTGGAAGCCCACAACCCCTCCTCTGAGGAGTCTGTATTCTTGCATGCTTTTCATGCTTGACGCTCTTCTTCTTGGGTGACCCCGCCTGAAGACGAACTAGTTCAAATTGTCGTGCAGTGCGCATGGAGTCCTGATACCACTGAACTAATCTCCCAGAGACCAGACAAAATTGTGTCCCCGCCGGAAGAAAGTCCACACTGGTCCTAAGGCCTACCAGGAGGTGCTATGGTGGTGGTGGTGGCCACTAAGAAAGAGCTTGCTAAGGAAAGCTGTACTGTCCATCCCCCAAACAGGGAGTCTCGTGCGATGGATGGGTTAAAGAAGTGAGTGTTTGCCTCATCGACCTTTGCCATTCAGTCCTTGAATTATTTGGCACACTTTACCAGGCTCCAGAAAGACCTAATCTTGGAACTCTCTGGAACCTTAGCAGGAGCAGTCTCTGACGAGGTATGCGACAAAGTTGCCTCACAGCTTGCAACCCTGGAATCTATATCCAACTCATCCATGCGGTTAATCTCTCTCACTACTGAAGGGGTGGCTAGAGCTGCAGGTTCAGACGTTGTCATGCCTGGATGCACCTTTGTGACTTTGCAGATCCTTTTAAGTCTTCCCTTCTTAATGCTCCAATGGAAGCTTCTTCCCTCTTTGGCCCAAAACGTTAGGTATGAAAAGAATAGCAAGACCTTGTTTGCCATGGGCATGCATTTTTCCACCTCCCAGCAATCCTTCTGTAGGAAGCAGAGGAGTGAAAAGATGGGGCACAAGAAATCCCATCATCCTTTCCGTGACACATGTGGTGAGTTTACCCCCCTGGGGCAAAGGGGGTAACTCATCTGGAAGACCCCCCTACAGAGGCATAGGTGGTCTGCATAATAAGGGGTCCAGAGATTCTTTCTTTGGACAACCCTATCAGCACTCCTGAAGAGCGGCCTGATTACTTTCCTCTGGAAGCAGTCGGAGGACGTTTCTTTCTGCACCACCTTGCCTGGCAAACAAAAACCACAGACTCTTGGGTGCAGAATATAATCACCAGAGGTTACCACATACCCTTCAATATTTGCCCAAAGCCATTGAGGCACATTCCTGACATTCCACCCAGTCAAAGGGAAGCAGCAGCTTAAGAAATACGAAAGCTGTTTCAAAAAAAAGAGTCATCCAAGCAATCCCACCAGACCAAATAGGATCCAGATTTTACTCAAGGTTATTTTTAGTGCCAAAAAAGAGAGGGAGCTTGAGAACAATCTTGGATCTCAGCATTCTGAACAAATTTGTCAACCAAACAAAATTCCGGATGGTCATGCTTCAGTCTATCCTACCCTTCCTGGAGAAAGACGATTGGATGTGCTCAATAGATCTTCAGGGTGCATATTACCACATAAAAATGGACAAACTTTCCAGAAGATTCCTTCACTTCCAGCTGGCAGCCAATCATTGCCAATTCTGGGTGCTGCCCTTTGGACTCTCTACAGTCCACAGAGTGTTCACCAAATGCATAGCAGTGGTAACAGTTCACCTGAGACTGCAATGATTCCGAGTGTTTCCATACTTAGACAATTGGCTCCTTACCACCCCCACCAAGCGTCTACTTGTTACAGCCTTACATTACACTCTAGAACTAGAAAAATACCTAGGAATCTCAATAAACAAGGAGAAATGCAAGTTGACTCCATCTCAAACCCTGGAATTCATAGGAGCAACTTTCAATACTCAATCTTGCCTAGTCTCCCTTCCAGGTTACAGATTAGGAAGACTGAAGTCCCAACTTTGGGTGATACTCTCTCAAGACAAAGTTCCAGCTCGGGCTGTCCATCAACTTTTAGGATCAATGATGTTGGGAGGGTGGCCTAATGGGTAAGGTGTTTGCCTTCCAAACACAAGGTGCAGGGTTTGAGTCTCACAAGGGATAATTGGCTAGGCTTAAAATGGCTTGCAAGGGCAGTTAGCTTAGTACTAATCTATGAACCTATGAACCTATGACAGCATCAATTACAATAGTTCCCCTGGCGAGACTACACATGAGACTTCAATGGCTCCTACTAACACAGTGGTACCCTTCGAATCACGCTATGTCCTTTCAGATCTGCATAACAAACCAATGCAAGCAAGATTTGACTTGGTGGATGAAGCCAGAAAAAGACCTATGGAGTTAAACTTTCTCCCCATCTCAGCCCAAGGCCATAGTGACCACTGATGATTCCCTGGTGGGGTGGGGGGGGCACTTCCAGGGAAAGACAGTCCAAGGCACTTGGTCCCCTCTGGAGGCCAATCTGGATATCAATGTTCTAGAACTGAGGATGGTGTTTCTAGCACTACAAGCCTTTCAATCTGCTCTCCCATCAGGGACAATTGCTATCCAGTCATACAACATTTCAGTGGTCTGGTATATCAACAAACAAGGGGGAACCAAGTCCTACCCTTTGTGTCAAGAACCCATGAGAATTTGGCAATGGGCGACAGCTTCCAACTGCCTTCTGATAGCAATGCACATCCTCGAGGATTCCAATGTGATTGCAGACAAATTGAGCAGATGCATCCTCCTGCCTCATGAGTGGTCCCACAATTCAACCATAGGGGTGAAGATGTTCAGCCACTGGGGCCAACCTTGCTGTGACCTATTCACCTCTCCAGAAAATCACAAATGCAGCAGCTACTTTGCCCTAATTCTCCCACAGGGGGAGTCCATGAGGGATGCTCTAATACATGATTGGCCCATGGGACTTCTTTATACTTTCCTTTCCTTTACCCTGATCCCATAATTTCTAAAGGAGGCCCTTCGGTTGAGAAGCAGAGTAATCTTCATTGCACCCTACTGGCCCTGACAAGTTTGTTTCTCCTTCCTTTGGCCTCACCTACTACACCAACCATGGATTCTGGATCCAACTCCAGAATTGCTGTTGCACCCGCGGGGGTTGATACAGCCAAACATATCCAGTCTCAAGCTGACAGCTTGGTTTCTCCACTTCCAGTAATTGCCAGACAAAATAACCTTACCTCTCCTGTATGTAACATTCTTCTGGCTTCACGCAAACCATCCACCAGGAACATTTATCTTAGCAAGTGGAAGAGATTCCTTTTTTGGTATCAACAGAAAGAACAAGACCCTTGCTCAGCTCCAGTTAGTGTGGTATTTGATTATTTGTCAAGCCTTCTTCATTCGGGAGTGTCAGCCTCCACTATTTGAGTACATCTGGCTGCTATCTCAAACTTCCACAATGGATTCCAAGACTCATCCTTAATTTCCCATAGTCTGTGTAAAACCTTCTTGAAAGGGGTCTCACACATCAGACCACCCTTCAAAGAACCAATCGAACCTAGTACTGCCATCTCTGACACGATCACCTTTTGAACTTGCTGCCACTTGCAAAATAAAGTTTTTATACTGGAAATCTGTATTTTAGTGGCCATCACCTCAGCAAGACACATATCCAAACTTCAGGCCTTGTGCATAAAATGCCCTTATATGGTCTTTCATAACGTCAGAGTATCACTCCAGATTAATCCTTTCTTTCTGCCCAAAGTTATTTCGGAATTGACTATTAATCAGACAATTGACTTACCAGTCGTTTTTCCAAACATCTCAAATAAAGGAGAATACTGCCTTCATTTACTGGATGTACATAGACAACTATGATTTTACCTAGACAGAACTAAATCAGTACGCAAATCTGACCAGTTATTTGTTTCCTATTTTGGACCAAATTTGGGAAACTCTGTTTCTAAGATAACTTTATCTAAGTGGTTGAGAAATTGCATATGCTTTATCTACCAACATAAACTTCCTCTACCGAGCAAGGTCAAAGCATACTCAACCAGATCAGTGGTGACTTCTGTTGCTTTTTATTCATGGGCTTCATTGGATGATATATGTGCAGCTGCAACATGGGCTACCCCTCATACCTTTATCACTCATTACAAATTGGATTTGATCTCCTGGGGGAGAGCATCTTTTGGTTCAGTGGTACTCAGGAACATCCTTCCATAGGGCCTCCCAAGACATAAAGTAGCTAGGGACTCTGTCCCATCAGTAAGGAATGAATGAAGATTAACAACATCAGATAAAGAAGTTATGTTCTTACCATAACATCATCTGTGTTGTTGATCTTCATTCATTCATTACTTTCCACTCTCCTTCCCCCTCCAAGGGGCTCCTGGAGGTTCAGATTTGATCCAAATTCCTCATTAGGGGACCTGCTCAGAAAAAGCCTCTGCTTTTTTTATCATGGGCAAACTCAATCTGAGGTAACAGGGAGAGGGGCACTATGGGTAAAGTTTAGCTTAAGAGTTTTTTGGCTGGCACGAACCTGTTATAAGGCCGACTCTGTTCTGAGGATAGAACCAACACCCATCAGTAATAAATGAATGAAGATATACAACACAGATGGAACGTTATGGTAAGAACATAACTTTTTTTATATTTGTGTGGGCTGTGCCTGCAAATGGCAGACTTGATCAGTGTACTACCTTGGTAAACAAACATAAATAAAGTAAAATAAACTCTTGGCCAAAACTGATTGCTTTCCATTTTTTCTCTTTATTAAATTCTTTTTACTGTATTGCTGGTCTGTGTGCTGGCTATTTTTTGATTGGTTTGTGACTTCAAAGTAATTTCAGGACAGTTATCAGCTTAGTGGGTCTATTTACTGCGGAAAGCAAAGTCTCTGCCTCTACTATTTATGGATCAGAGATTCCTCCACCCACAATGGGAAGTGGTTTGTATTGTTTCCACTGTTCTACCTGCAATTCCAAGTTCTGAAACAAAACTCAAGGGAGGAGAAACAGGCCATGGGGGTGTGATTTTTTTTTTTTTTTAATCAAAAGTAAGGTAACATCTGAAAATATTTTCCATCTTGAAAATATGCACCTCCCTCCCCCAATTATCAGCTATTAAGCATGCATGGCAAGTCATTTGTTAAGTTCTAGTCTGCTTTGGCTTGAGAGATTGTGAGCTTTTTTTCTGCTGCTCTCTTCTTAAATAGCTTTCCATCTACAGTAAAAAAAAAAAAAAACAGTAGGGGTTGTAGTTGAAAGATATGGAAGCTCTCCAATCCTCATACACACATACACAGATTACAGTGACAATTTTACCTTAACACTACACTATACATGTTATTTTTTGAAAATCAAATAAGATCATTGTTTTAATCAAAAAAATATTTATAGTAATATGATTAACTCACACTCATAGCAAGACGTTGTCCTGTTCGATTCTCAGCTAGAGCGTCTTCTGTGTGGAGGCATACGTGAATGGGGCATGCCTTCGTTGAAGGTTGTGCATCAGGGCTGGTAACCTGGTACGTAAAAATCCACTACCAATCATTAGCAGACAGGAGTTCCACTGTGGCGACCCCTAACTGGGAAAAGCCGAAAGATACAAACAAACAAACAAATGATTAACTCACAAGCTATCCTTCTAGCTTTTTGATTTGCTCAATGGTCTTCTGAATCTAGAATATTTGACAGGATTATCTAAGTTGGACACTTGATCTTCCTTTTTAGATGCATCTTGCTGCACTAAAGCTTTCTTTTGGAGATATGACATGAGGAGCCACTCCCTGAAATTCTTGACCATAAAAGTTTTCTCAGTCTTTTTTGCATGGTGGGTACATTTCTAGTGTTGACGGTTCTAGTTGTTTAAATTCCTTGGATGTTCACATATTTATCTTGCACAAATGTCTGTGATTTCTCCTATGTATTTCTTTTCTCCAGGACTCTGCCACAACTGCAGTGAGGGAAAAGCCAGTTTGATTTTTGCTTTCTTGTATTTTGTTTTACTTTATTACCTTCCTCTGTTTTGTATATTGTGATTTATTCTCTTTACACTGTGTTTTATTTGTAGTCTGCTTTTAATTGCATATTTAAACTAGGAAAGAGACAACTGCTGTGTCTCTTGTGAGTCTCACATAAATCAAGTTTTTCTCCATCCTTCCACCCTGGTGTTGTTGTGTTTTTAAACTCAACTGTTTTTCTAGTTGCCTGTCCCTTCTATTAATTTGACCACATCTATCCTTCCCTCGCCTCTTTTATTGACTATTATGAATAAGTGCAGAATTATCATTTTTTGAAATCACTCCCTTCAACTATTTACATTTACTGAGCATCCCACTCTGTTCCTTAGAACCAGATTACAAAGTGCCCACTCCCTTCAAATCGGTCTTGTTTTTTTTTAAATTAGTGGCTCTCCACTAAGATAGCTAAAGTTTAAGTTACCCCCTCTTTCATCTAACTGTGAAGTGCACACTGCAGCTCTTAGAATATTAACAAATTTTTCCATCTTACTTTAAAATCTGCAACATCTACTGTAAGACCACCAGTTATTAAAGAGCCCATATTCTGCCTCTCAGTACTCATTTTAGGATTAATGCTTCTTCTCTCACCAGGAGCAAAATATAATCACAACTTCCAAGCTGTCACATATGAAGTAGATATTTGGCTTTCTGGTGATCAGCAATCCTCAGGAAATAATGTCCCTATGTTCCTTCTCTCACCAGGAGTAAAACAGAAGCACTGCTGGAATATAGTAAATGTTGGTATCCCGTGTGTTTTCAGTATTAAGATTCAGTGTTTTGAGTTTTCAGTATTTTGAACTTTCAAGATTTTGGTCTCAGGATTTTGGGTTTCAGGATTTTGTAGCACTCCCATATATATTCCATTATATATTATATAATATAATATGTAATATGCATTATTCATTGCATGCAGATTTCATCACATGTACAAACTATTTATATGTGCACTCTGAACAGACGTCAGCCTCTTAACAACAGGAAAAACAATACTCCTACTTAAGAGCAAACCTACAAACTATCCTAAAACTATAGACCAATAACTTGCCTTACAACAATGTATAAACTACACACTGGAAATGATGCAAACAGAGTTTATAGTAATTTTGAAGAAAACTCAATCATGGCACTAGAACAAAAAGGTAAAAGAAAGTCATATGGAATAAATGATCATTTGTTGTTAAATAATATTATAATGGAGAACTGTAAAAAAGGTAACACTCTAAGTATGGCATGGATAGACTTTAAAAAAGCATAATTTGGTCTTGATAAATCTGCAGAAGCAACCTTTAAAGCAGGAAACCTGCTGCTCAAAGAAAACAGTTTGTGACAGGAATGTGATATAAAAGAACTTGAGCAAGAAGGAGTGTGTATGTATTTTGGAACTGATGAAGGATCAACAGTAAAACATGAACAATGCAAGTAAAACTTAGTAAGGAATATTTTAAAAGGCTTTAATACTGAAAACAGTGATGACATCCAGGAACAAAGATCCTAACTTACAGTTTTGGAGTTATTGACTAGTCCTAAAAAGTGTTGGATAGGTTGGACAGGAAAATAAGAAAGATGCTTCATGCTCATCAAATGATTTATAAAAACTAGTGCATACCAATAGTATATACTCCCAGTACCGAAGGAGGTATGGCCTCCTCGAAATTGATTACATGTATAGATATGCAGTTGTAAGACTGCATACATATCTGCTGACCTCACTAGACCCAAATATAGTCAAAGTTTTGAAACATGAGGATAATATGTCTAAGATGACTTCCCTGTTTAGTTTAGCAGAAGCATATCGGCATCAAGTGGGAATGGAAATCAAACCAGAAGTAGATAAAAATCAGGCAGCAAATGAATGTGTCAAAAAACAAAAGAAAGAATATAAAGTGAAGGATCATATGAAAAGGCAAGACATGTGGAAAATGCATAAATATAGTTGCAGGTATAGAAAACTCTTGGGAAAACCGCATGTTGATCAGGATCAAATGCTGGAATGGTTAAGGAGAGGTGAATTTAAACCAAAGGATGAAAGGTTAATATTGGCAGCCCAAAACCTTGGCAATGTACTCTGATTGTTTTTTGATGAGCTGCTTCTCTCCATGCCATGGTTCAACCCAGTCCGTTCACACTCACTATGCTTGGGCTCACTCTGCTTCTCTACCCTACCCCCATTCCCACCCACCTCCTTTTTCATTAGATTTATGCTCTTCTAGACAATCCCTCTTACTATTCATCCAATCACCATCCTCCACTTCACTTCCCTTGCTGAAACTATCTTCACTCCATTCTCTTACATCACGCTTTCAAAATATCTCGCCTCCTTCAAAAAACAATACGCCTATTCTTTCTCACCCTCCTTCTCCTACTTCTATCACAAGATACAACAGTAAACCTAAACCCATTACCTCCCAAAACAAACTTTCTAACTGGACATACATGTTTCACTCATTATTCATATTCCAACATTAGCCCTAGCTTGTATTATTCAACTCCTCTCCTCTGGGCCAAACTTCATATTCTCTCCATCAAATACTCCTTATATTATACACCCAACATTCAACACTACTTTTTCTATATATAAACTCTAAGCTATCATATATCATACTCCATCTCTACCATACCCTTTCTTCAGTGATCTTCTCCAGTGACAGCCACCCCAACCCTGGGCCTCCTACCCCTTTCTTCTTTTCAAAACCTAACTCCCTTAAAAGTCCAAAAACTCTTCATAACTACACTAAATCATCAAAGTATCTGTAATAAAACCTCCGAGTTACATGCCTTGCTCTCCCAAAATAAAACCAATATTCTAGCTGCAACAGAAACATGGTTAAAACCCACTATACAGTATTCTGAGTTTCTCCCACCTAACTTTAGTGTAATCCGGGCAGATAGACATAATAAAAAAGGAGGTGGTGTTGCCATCATCTACCCCAATACCTTTAACATCTTACCTTTTACAGACTCTATTCCTCATTTCCAAAATCCCGATATACTGATCTCCTTTCTGGAAATCAACAGCTCTAAAAATTCTGTATTATTGTCCTATACACCCCCCTGGAAATAATATACCAGTATTAGAAAATGTATTTTCTTGGATTATCCATACTATTAAAAATGAAACTATTATCCTGAGTGACATGAATATTGATTGGGCTTCCACTTCCTCCAGTCAATCACCTACCAGCATAAATCTGTGTCATTTCACCCAACTAATCATTACCACTGTTAGGTTCAACAATAAAACCAATGAAGGTTCCATCTTAGACCAGATTCTTGTCTCAGACCCCTCCAAGTACATAACTTCTGCCACCATTTCCAACTCCATTAGTGACCACCTCCCTGCCTGTGCTATCCAAACCTGTTCATCCTTCCTAAAAGCCCACAATATCAAACTTGTACAAAATCTATCAAAATTTTACCCCCAGACAATTAATAGCATACTGAATAGCTTTAACTGCAATACTCTTAAAACTCTTCCATTGGATGAAGATCTACTCTACTTCAATAATTCCTTTCTAAAAACTTAGATAGTCTAGCTTCCACCAGAATCAAAAGAATAAAAAACAACCATACCCCCACCCGCGGCTAATAAAGCCACTAGAGAAATCATGACTAATAGGGACAAAGTATGAAAATTCTGGCTTAAATCTAATGAGCCTTCTGACCTCATCCACTTTAAACAGCTCCAAAACCAAGATAAAAAACTCAGCTCTAAAGGCAAACAGCAATACTTCTGGAACCAGCGCACAAATAGAAAATATAACCCCAAATTAATCTGGTCTTCCGTCAATAATCTCCTACACCTTGGTAACAAACATAGTCCCTGCCCACATCCTGACATGCATCCTGAACATATAGCCAGCATCTTTAACTATAACTTAATTGATACTGTTGCTAACATTATTGCTACTTTTTCTTTACCCCTCCCAAATAAACCTATTCCTACAACCACCTCTTCTCCTCCTTCACAGCACACTGTACCTCAAAATATCCTCAGTACCCTAACTACTTTCTATCATCCCTCTCCAAGCTTCAGCACCTTCCTTGCAATCTGCACACATCATTCTTCCCAGCCGGAAATTAATATCTAACCCATCCCTACCTCCTACATTAAAAAACTCCTCTTGAATTTAAAGCCATGTTCAAACTCAGCAAATAGAATTCCTACCAAATTTCTTAAAATTGTTGCTGACTCAGTAACCTATCCCATTAGTATTCTTATTAACAGATCTATACAAGAATCATGCGTCCATTGCCTTTGGAAAAAAGCAGTCATCCTACCACTTCATAAAGGAGGCCCATAAACTGATTTCTCTAATTTCTGACCCATTGCTATATTTTCCCCATCTCTAAAATACTTGAAAAATGTGTGCAAAGACAACTCTTATACTACCTCCCACCAACAAAATCCTTTCCCTAACACAGCATGGGTTCCATCCAAGTCACAGCACATCCACTACAATAATATCATTCTTAGACATGGTTAACAAAGCCTGAGATTCAGGACACATTGTCTCAGCCCTTTTCATGGATCTGTCAAAAGCATTTGACACTATTTCTCATTCTATCCTTTTCTCACAGCTCTTCAGTATAGACCTATCCTCTCAGTCACTTAATTGATTCAAAAGCTGTCTCTCCAGCAGAGAGTTTGCTGTTAAATGGTGGAATTCTATTTCCTTCTACCTTCACAACCATACAGGAGTACCTCAAGTGTCAATTTTAGGTCCTCTTCTGTTTAACATTTTTTTCAACAATCTCCACCAGGCTATCCCCATAGCTCCCCAGTCCAATATGCGGATGACTCTACTATAGTCTGTTCTGTCCCTGACATAAATATTTTACAGCAAACTACCCAAGCAGCATTTTCCACTGTGGAAACTTGGCTTCACAAAAATCACATTTCTTTAAATGCTAACAAAACTAAACTTATGATCTTTACTCCCAAGAGAAGCACATCTATCAATAAATCTGACCTTAATGTATTCTCTCTTAACTCTTCCAAAATTGAGCTAGTAACCCATACCAAATTGTTAGAGGTAATAATTGATGAAAACCTTAAATTCGATCTGCGCATCCAAAAAAATATAAGTAAGACAAACAAAAAACTTGGATTACTCTACAGACACAATATATTCCTCTCCCTACCAACTATACAGCTAATAGCTCTATCTTATCTGCCACCCTCTCTAACCTATGTCACCTCTTTACTAACCAACCTGCAGTCCTCATTGAAAACAAAATTAGAAACTTGTTATAACAAGATTGCTAAATTTGCTACAAACAGTCGCTACTCTTCTCATCACTATATTGCCGTAAAAAAATTACAGTGGCTTGAATTCCCCCACTACCTATTACTCCTTCAACTAACAATTACACATACATTTATTCATAAACCTCAAGACTGCCCTGCTGTTAGCTCCCTACTTACCCCTTACAACCCTACTAGGCCTCTATGGCCAACTTCTTCTTCAAGTTCATAAACCTAAATTACCTGCAGGTGAGTTTTTATATTCCTAGACTATTGGTAGAATATGGAATAACCTACCCACTTTTATTCATATACAGCAAAGCCCTTCTAACTTCAAAACTGTATTTTATAATCATCTCCTCCCGCCAACTGGACATGTAACTGCTTCCTCTGCTATTACTTAAGTCTACCAAATAAACCTAAATCTGTTTTTATCTAGTTCCTGCCTCAACTATTGTCTCCACGATAACTCTTAATAAACTTTCAACTATTCCTGATTCTCTTAAATTCCTAACCACTTCTTCCCCTCTTCTCTCCCTTCTCCCACTTTCCTTCTACGTCTGTGTTCTGTTCCTATGTTTTCTCTCATCATAATGTTTATTGTTTATTCAGTGTAATACCTGAATTTACTTACATTCCTTTGTCACATAACTGTATAACACTGACCTTTTGTTTGTCTTGTACATGCCATGTTATTTCCTGTACAATGGATATGCCTAATCTTTATGTTAAATATAATGTTTTAACTATTTTCCTACAATTTTGATAATTTATTTTATATGATTTCCTTGATCTGTTGAAATTGTTTGCAACTTTGTTTGAAATTTTATGTAAGTTCTTTGTTTCCTTGGAGCTTTTCTCACCGGCTTCCACTGAAAATGGGCTTCTTTTGGCCCAGTGGACTTTCCTGGAAAACAAATGCCAATAAATAAATAAAATAAATAAAGATAGTGGACTACATACATGTTGGTTATTGAATATGTGGGAGAAACAGACAAATGTAGGTTTTGTAAAACAGAAATGGAAACAGTCGCACATCTTGTTGCTGGTTGTGATATACTAATGGCAGAAGGACTATATACTGAAAGGCATAATAATGTGGTAAGACTGTTGCATTGGGGATTTTGCAAACATTATAATATTGAAATAGCTGAAAAACGCTGGAAACATGAGCCACAAAGCATTATAGAAAATGATGTTTATATCACATGGGATCACCCATTACTAATAGTTCAAAAATAGATGTGAGAAAACCAGCTATAGTGGTCCATGAAAAAAGACAAAAGTAGCATTTATCATTGAAACTGCTGCAAACAGTGACTACAGTGTCATGTTAAGTTGTCAATCTCGCCTTTATTCTTGCTGGATGGGTTCAGAGCCGATCCTCGGCTCCGACTCGGCCTATACTATAGCTTGAGAGCTATTTTTACCGGCTCGAGGCAGCCCTATATCCCACAATACCATGCGCTAACTCCCCAGATCTCGTTTGCTGCTTCGCTACGAGGTTGTTTTTTTTTTACCGGCTCAGGTCAGTAAGGAGTTTTTACTTCATTGAACTAGTTTTCAGGTATTTTTTTCCCAGTAGTTATCCTTGTCTAGGTCCCTACTGATTACCCTATTCTTGAATCCCCTTCTTTAACTTGGGCCTACGGGCTTTACCTCAGTTTCCCCACCCCTTCCTATCTGTGTGTGTGGGTTTAGTCAGTTCCCTTAACTATTTTTATATTTAATTTTAAATTGAGTGTGTGTGTGGACTGACTGTGTTTTTTACTGTGGTCTAGACTATGTCCAAAGACTCTAAGGTCTCGGGATTCAAAAAGTGTGACTCGTGCTGTCAGAAGATGTCTCTGACAGACGGTCACACTTCTTGTGTCTATTGCTTGGGGCGTTTACACCTGCAGGACTCTTGTTCCGTTTGTCATGGATTTAGTTCAAGAGTCCTGCAGGAGAGGCGTAACAAGCTTATTCTAAGGGGCTTGTTAAAGCCTGATGACTCCCCGTCCAAGTCTGGTTCAGGGAAGTCATCAAAAACCGCCAAACCCTCGGCTCCAGCTTCTGAGTCGAGGGCTGGCATTATCGAGATGGCTCCGACCTCAGTTCCGGCTGGCTCCGAGGTGAGCAAAGTGGTTTCCGCTCCGAAACCATCATCAGAGCTGACCCCAGCATGCAAGCGCTCTAGGTCCCCCTCTCTAGAGTCCGTTAGATCGGCTCCGAGATCCCCTCTCTTATCGGAGCGGAGTCATAGGACTCATTCATCGAGGTCATCTAGGCTTTCTGATCATGACATCGAGAGGGTGGTCAGTAGACTCATAAAATCTCAGGCACTGGCCCAAATGCTCCAGAACCCACCTCACCAGACTGTGGCTCCTTCGATACAATTATCTATTCCTCCTCTGACTCATCACTCGAGCTCGGAGCCGGAGTTTCTCGGAACCGTGACCTTGCCTACATTGGAGCCGATACTTCCTCCTTCGGCTCTGATGTCGTCGGTTCCGACCTCTTCATTGGTTCCGTCTGTGGAGAGGTCCGGGCGCCGAGACTCCATTGTCAGCTCCGAGGGGGCGAGTGGCATCGGACCCTTGTCCGACCCCGCTCTCCCTCTCGGAGCTTCGGCTCTGGTTAGTTCGGCCCTGACATCATTCTCGGAGCCTTCTCTGCCGGCTCCGGGGGTGGTTCCGGTCTCTTCGGAGCCGGTGCTACATTTGGTGTCTGATAGGGGAGCCTTGGAGGTGATGAGGAGTGTGCTGGACCCAGTGTCCACTCCAAGGTTAAGTTCTGCGGCTCCTCCCTCCATAGTGCCTGTTACGGTCTCTGGCCATTCTCTTGCACCCGTCAGCAGAGATCCAAAGCATGGGGTATCCACTTTGGGTGTCTCCTCCTCTTCCGAGGGCTCCCCTGAAGTTTCAGGGGAACCCCCTAGGAAAAGAAAGTGCAAGAGGAAGCACATAGACTCCCCAGAGTCTGTCATGTCAGACACCGACTTGGATGAGTCAGAAGGTTCCCCCAGATCCCCCTCTGAGGATGTCTCATTTTCAGACATCTTGGAAATCCTAAGACAGAGGGGAAATTGGTCCACTCTCAAACCTTCCGAGGATGAGTCGGTTTACCTTGATGCTTTTGGATCTCGCCCTTCCACCTCCTGGGTGTCTCCCCCTTTCTACCCACTAATGGAGGTAGTGGCTAGAAAGGCGTGGGCAGCTCCTGATTCAATGGAACCTACCCCTAGGAGGCCTTCTAAATTTATTTCTGCACCAGATGATAAATCCTTTCTCACCAGAGGTGTTTCAGTTGATGCTATGGTGGTGGCAGCAGCCACTAAGAAGGAATTGGCTGATCCTTCTGTATCTGTTCATCCTCCTAACAAAGAGTCCAGGACCATGGACAGGTATGGCAAGTGGACCTTTGCTTCAGCGACCTTTTCTATGCGATCGCTGAACTATTTATGTCATTTCACCCGCCTTCAAAGAGACTTGCTCAAAGAGCTGGGTGAAACGGTACAGGATCCTTCTGCTGTGGAGTTTAAGGACAAAATAAACTCTCAGCTGGCTACCCTGAAATCCATTGTTAACTCCTCCATGCGACTAATTTCTTATGCAGTCGATGGAGCGAGTAGGGCCACTGGTACAGGCGTTGCGTTAAGACATCACGCTTGGATGCGGCTCTGTAACTTTGCCGATCCCTTCAAGGTGTCCTTCACTAACACCCCCTTTGATGGTTCGGAATTGTTCGGACCTCAGGTGAAGAATACCCTCACCAGATGCGAGCAAGATGGTAAAACTCTCTCTGCCGTGGGAGTCCGTTTTTCCACGCCTTCTAGACCTTATCCTAAGGGACAGAAGGGGGGAAAGATGTGGTTCCGCAAACCCCAGGGAGTCGCTCCTGCCGCACGTAGTGATTTTCCCCCTAGAGACAGAGGGGGAAATAACAACAGCGCCACCCCAGGGGCAGAGGGGGTCCTCAGAACCAGGGTTCTAGGGAATCTTTTCCTGATCAACCCTTTCAGCATCCCTGAGAAGCTGCCTGACTCTCCGCCTTCGGAGGCAGTTGGGGGAAGATTATCTCTGTACCTGGAAGCCTGGCAATCCCTCTCCCAAGACACATGGGTACAGAAGATCATATCCGAGGGTTACAAAATCCCCTTTACCATCCCCCCGGTACAACCGCCAAAACCCCTACCAGATGTACCACCCACACAAAGGGGTCAGGCTCAGCTAGAAATAGAAAAGCTATTAGCAAAAAGAGTCATCCAGGCAGTCCCAGCAGATCAGCTAGGGTCCGGAATTTACTCCAGGTTCTTTTTGGTACCAAAAAAGACAGGAGACTGGAGACCTATTTTGGATCTCAGCAGGTTAAACAAATCTGTGCTAAAGACAAAATTTCAGATGGTAACACTGCAGTCCATTCTACCCTTTTTGGGCAGAGAAAACTGGATGTACTCGTTAGACCTCCAGGATGCGTACTACCACATAAAGATACACAGACGCTCCAGGAGGTTTCTCCGCTTCTGGCTGGGAGTCAGTCTTTTTCAATTAAGAGCCCTGCCCTTTGGTCTCACCACAGCCCCCCGGGTGTTCACCAAATGTTTGGCAGTGGTCACGGCTCACCTGAGACAGAAAGGATTCCAGGTGTTTCCATACTTAGACGACTGGCTCATTTCTGCTACCACCAAACAGGATCTCATAATGGCCAGGGATTACACTATTCAGCTTTGCAACAGTCTGGGTATTTCTATAAATTTTGCAAAGTCCTCCTTGTTGCCTTGTCAATGTATAAACTTTATAGGCGCCGTATTAAACACCACAGAAATGTCTGCAACACTACCACCCCAGAGAGTGGCAGACATAAGGCGGAATGTTCAGACCCTGTTTCAGCCCAACAAAGTCCAGGTCAACCGAGTATTGAAAGTGTTGGGCCTCATGGCGGTGGCGATTCTTCTACTTCCATTAGCCCGCTTCCACATGAGGCTCCTTCAGTGGATGCTCTTTTATCAGTGGTCTTTTCAACAGCTACCAATGACCCACAACATTTGGATAACCCCATCTTGCAAGAAACATCTCTCCTGGTGGATGGTTTCCCCTCAGCTTTTTCAGGGCAGACCCTTTGTTCTCCCCCTTCCAGTTGCCACTGTCACAACGGATGCCTCCCTGATCGGGTGGGGCGGGCATTATCAGGGCAGGATGGTCCAGGGCACTTGGCAACAGTCAGAATGCCACCTGCACATAAATGTCCTGGAGATGAGGGCGGTGCTTTTGACATTGCAAGCCCTTCAGAGCTCTCTTCCCATGGGGACTATAGCAATTCATATGGACAATATGTCTGTGGTGTGGTACATAAACAAGCAGGGCGGAACAAAGTCCTATCCCCTCTGTCGAGAAGCACTCAGACTTTGGCAATGGGCGATTTCATCTCAACGGTTTCTGATAGCAACGCACATCCCCGGGAAGTCCAACGTCATAGCAGACAGATTGAGCAGAACTATCTTCATGCCTCACGAGTGGTCTCTAAATCAAGCGGTAGCAGACGGAATCTTTCGGAAGTGGGGCCAGCCTTGCTGCAACCTTTTCGCAACTCCCCAAAACAGCAAGTGCCTCGACTTCTTCACACTTTTTCCTCTGTCAGGCCAACCCCTCAGAGACGCTCTTGTTCACATTTGGCCCCGGGGTCTTCTTTATGCTTTTCCTCCTTTTCTGTTGATTCCGCAATTAATTCAGAAAGCAATCGCATTGAGATCCAAAATGATCCTCATTGCCCCATTTTGGCCTTGACAAGTTTGGTTCCCGTTCCTGCACAAATACCTACTGGAACAGCCTTGGCATCTGGAACCCCTTCCGGATCTATTGACCCACCTCACGGGCAAGCTGCATCAGTATCTACATTCCATCAACCTCACAGCTTGGTTGCTCCACTTCCAGCCATAGCCAGGCTTCCCCTCATCTCTCCTCCTGTTCGTGATATCATTCTGGCCTCCCATTAGTCCAATAATAGGAAGACTTATGCTAGTAAATGGAAGCATTTTTCATTCTGGGTGCAAAATAGGTCCTTAGATCCTTTTCATGCACCCATTCATCAGGTTCTGGACTTTCTGGCGGAGCTTTTTCATTCTGGACCATCATCGGCCACTATCAGAGTACAATTAGCGGCCATTGCTAATTTTCATGTTGGACTCTCAGAAGCAAACATTATGTCTCACAAACTCTGTAAAGCTTTTCTCAAGGGCATCTTTTTTCTCAGACCTCCAGTAAAAGATCCACCTCCACAATGGGACTTGAATTTAGTTCTAACCTCACTAATTCTGCCCCCTTTTGAACCTGCAGCTTTTTGTTCCCTCAAACTACTTTCTTGGAAAACGCTGTTTTTGGTAGCTATAACATCTGCCAGAAGGGTCTCGGAACTCCAAGCCTTGTCTGTCCGTCCTCCTTATTTGGTTTTTCATAAAGACAGGGTAACTCTCAGAACAAACCCTTCCTTCTTTCCAAAAGTGCTATCGGAAACAAATTTAAATCATTCTATTGACTTACCTGTCTTTTTCACAGACTATACCAACAGAGCTGAACAAAAATTACATTCATTAGATGTTCATCGCCAATTACGGTATTACCTAGACAGGACGAAACAATTCAGAAAATCAGATCAGCTTTTTCTCTCTTATGCGGCAGGTAAGAAACGGCTTCCGGTTTCAAAAGTTACCCTTTCCAGATGGCTCACATCTATTATTGCCTTGGTCTATGAGTTGAGGCACAGGCAACTTCCCTCTAGGCCTAAGGCTCATTCAACCAGGGCTCTATCAACTTCAACGGCGTTTCAAGCAAGGTTACCACTAGATGCCATTTGTGCAGTGGCTACATGGGCTTCCAAACATACTTTTATTGCTCATTACAAGCTTGACTTAGCCTCCAGACATAGAGCTGATTTTGGTTCCACTGTACTCAGGAGTCTGTTTCATTGAGCCACCCAGGGCTAAGATGCTAGGGACGCTGTCCCATCCAGCAAGAATGAAGGCGAGATTGACAACTTAACATTAAGAAGTTATGTCTTACCATAACGTTCCATGTTAGTTGTCTTCTTCTCGCCTTCTTTCTTGCGTCCCTCCCTCCCGCCCCCTAGCCTCGACAGACTCGAGACTGAGTCCTTCCTTTTTGGAGATACAATATGTTGTGTCTTTTCCTGGTATCCTTAGTGTTACTATCAGGTAATCTTCTAATAAAGAGGGTTATAATATTTTTATTATAAGATTGTTGTTTATACTATGTCTTAGCTTCCAAACGAGATCTGGGGAGTTAGCACATGGTATTGTGGGATATAGGGCTGCCTCGAGCCGGTAAAAATAGCTCTCGAGCTATAGTATAGACCGAGTCGGAGCTGAGGATCGTCTCCGAAGCCATCCAGCAAGAAAAAAGGCGAGAAGAAGACAACTAACATGGAACGTTATGGTAAGACATAACTTCTTATTACATACACACATACATAAAATACCAGGATTTGCAGACAGAAACAAGGGCAGTCTGGAAGAAGGATAACCAGTCAGTTCCAATAGTAGTAGGAGCAATGGGTCTTATAAAAATAAATTTACAATTGTACTTAGATATGTTACTGATACGTGTAACTCTGTACAAATTGCAGACGTAATCATTACTAGACACATTGTGGGTACTGCAAAGAGCACTTCTGACTAACATCAAAGATTGAAACAACACTAATTTCATGAACTGTAATCATACTTTGACTTGGGAATGGGATGCATTCCCATCATGGTACTGGAAACCCAAAAGACTTGGAGAAATTAAAAAAGAGAATATTCCCCTGGAGAGCCCCCTTAGAAGAGTACATGCAAGAGAAGACAGTTAAATTCCCCCACAGGAATCCCTCACAGAATACACAGACAATGAAGGGGAAGGGTCCCCTAGGTCACCCCTTGAGGATGTCTTAGTCAGTGAATACTTTAGCTTTTAAGACAGAAAGGTACTTGGTCTCCTGACCACCCACCTTTCCCAAGAGGAGTCAGTGTTCCTTGAGGCTTTTGCATCTGACTCAGCTATGTCCTGAGTAGTCTCCCCTGTGGATGAGATGGTAGACATCATCTCCCACTGGGCATGGAAGGATCCTGATATCATGGAGCCAATTCCCAAATGACAAGATGAATATCTACTTCCACCAAAAGATCAGACCTACTGGAGTAAGGGACCCCCATTCGATGCTACGGTGGTAGCATTGGCCACCAAGAAAGAACTTGTGGAGCAAAGTTCTACTTTCCAATATCCTCTCCATCAGAGAGTCAAGGGCATTGGACAGATTTGGGAAGTTCATGCACATGTCAGAGATCTTTGCCCTTAGGTCACTGAATTATCATAGGGACTTCATCAGAGTTTTCTAATGCCCTCTCAGGGTCCATGTCGGCAGAGGACAAGAGACTGTTTATATCAACTGGCAACTCTACAGTCCCTATTAAATGCTTCTATGGGGTTTATTTTACATGGTACAGAAGGTGCTTTAAGAGCTGCAGATTCAGGAATAACCGTGAGATGGCATGAGTGGATGTGCCTTTGTGACTTTGCAGAGCTTTTCAAGTCATCCTTCATCAATGTTCCTTTTGACAGATCTACCTTATTTGTTCCCAAGGTTAAAGAAACCCTGTCTAGGAGTGAACGAGATGGAAAGACCTCCTCTGCTTTGGCAGTCCATTTTTTCTACTTCTCAAGGAACCTTTTCCCAGAATCAGAGGGGTGGCAGAAAAATGTGGTTCTAGAAGTCACAAGGCTTTTCTCAGAACTCCTATGGGGACAGATCCCCTCATTCCAGAGGGGGGACTCTAATAATAGACAATGTCCACATGGCAGAGGAGGCCCACAAAATCAAGGTTTCAGAGCTCCATTCTCTGAGAAACCCTATCAACTCCCCTGCGGGATTGCCTAACTGCTGCACTTTGGAGGCAGTTGGGGGTTGCTTGTCCCTGCATCTGCAAACCTGGACAGCCGTCAACACCCAGTCTTGGGGCCAGAGGATTACCTCCAGAGAGTATTACATACCTTTTCCCTATAGCCTTCCAATCATTTTACAAAACTCCCAGATATCCTATTCAATGAGAGGAAATGAGCAGTCTTGGAAATTAAAAAACTGCTGGAAGAAAGACTCATCCAAATGGTCCCCCCACACCAACAGGGATTTGGAACTTATTCAGGGTTCTTTTTAATACCACAGAAAAACAGGGACCTGAGACCAATCCTGGATCTCAGCAATTTAATCCAAAATGTCAAATGCTCCAAGTTTCAGATGGCCCTGGTTCAGTCCATTCTGACACTTCTGCACAAGGGCAATTCGATGTGCTCCATAGATCTCCAAAATGCATGCTGTCACATAAAAATACAAACAGTCCAAGAGATTCCTTTGCTTCTGGCTGGTCATTATCAGTTCAGAGCTCTTCTCTTTAGTCTCACCACAGCCCCCATGGTGTTCACCAAATGTACAGCAGTGATTGCAGCTCACTTGAGACTGCTGGGGTCCTGGGTGTTTCCATATAATGATGGCTGGCTCCTTTCTGCTCCCACCTATCATCTGCTGATTCATGCCAGGGACTGCTTGCTCCAACTGTGTCTCTAACTAAGCATTACAGTGAACTGTGCCAAATCTCATCTCTCCCCCCCACTAAAGTCCTGGCATTCATTGGTGCTCATCTGAATACAGTCATGCAAATAGCAAGTCTTCCTCAATTAAGGATAAACACATTACGAGAACAAGCATCCCACTTTCTTTCTCATCCTTTCCCACCAGCAAGGTTAATTTTGCAACTTGTGGGATCCATGGCAGCCTCCATAACTCTAATACTAATAGCAACATGAGAGTACTTCAGTGGACTCTGTCAGTTCAATGGTCTATCAGATGTCATCATCTCTCTGCTCCAGAATGTATTATGAAAATTTGCAAAGAGCATGTTTCTTGGTGGATCACCACAAAAGACGTTTCTAAGAGCCACCCTTTTATCCTTCCACCCATAACCAAAGTGACAATGGATGCCTCCCAACTGGGGGGGTGGGGCATTTCTTGGGAAGGTCAGCCCAAGACACTTGGTCCAGTCAGAAGGCCAGTCTTTACATCAATATCCTGGAAATGAGAGCAGTCTTATTAGGGTTGCAGGGACTTTAAGATGCGGTCCCTTGGAGGGGTGATTGCCATCCAGACAGACAATATGTTAGTTGTCTGGTACATCGGCAAATGGGGGGGACCAAGTCCAATCCTCTGTGTCAAGAAGCAGTGATGGTTTGGCAGTGGGTGACCTCTTATGGCCACTTTATTCTACCAATGCAAATTTCAGGGAAGTCCAGTGTTCTGGCAAACAAATTCAGCAGGTCCATATTATTACCTCATGAGTAGTCTCTCAGTCTAGTGGTGGTGGAAATGATTTTCCTTCAGTGGGGTCAAGCAGTCTGTGAACTCTTTGCCTCCCCACTCAATTCCAAGTGTAACAGGTTCTTTGCCCTCATCCCCACAGAAAAAGAGTCACCAACAGACTCTCTTATCCATGTTTGCCCCCTTGGGACTCATATACACCTTTCTTCCTATTTCACTGATCCCAGAATTCCTTCAAATGCATTATACCAGAAGTGTAGAGTTAGCCTCATTGCTCCTTTCTGGCCTCAACAAATTTGGTTCCCCTTCCTATGGCCTCATCTTGTTCACCCCCCTCCCTTAGATGTTAGATCCAACTCAGGATCTTTTTTCTCACCCATCAGAAATTAATCATCCAGACATTCAGACCCTGAAACTGATCACATGTTTCTCCACTTCCAGTGATGGCTAGGCAGTCCTGGTTTTCATCTCCAGTTAGACACATCCTTATATCTTCCCAGAGTGATTCTACTAGAAAGGTGTATAAGAGTAAATGGAAAAAAAGTCTCCCTTTGGGTGGCACAGAGACAAATAGATCCCTTTTCAGCACCTGTTTCAGCTATTCTGTATCTTTTTGCTTCCATTTTTGACAACGATGTTAGTTATTCAACTGTGAAGATTCAACTTGCAGATATCTCAAATTTTCATATAGGATATAACCAGTCATCTTTGGTCTCATCCAGAATGTGTAAAGGTTTTCTTAAAAGGCACCTTGTTACTTTGTCCCCCCATTAAAGATCCTTCTCCAGCATGGGATCTGAATTTTCTTCTGAAAACCTTGACCTCAACCTCCTTTCTAACCAGCAGCCAAGGTAGATTCAAAATTTCTATCATGGAAAACCATTTTCCTGGTTGTAGTCATGTCAGCTAGATAAGTATCAGAAGTTCAGGTGCTCACTTCTAAACCAGCATATCTAATTTTTTATAAAGACAGGGTGTCTCCACACAAATCCTTTCTCTGTGCCTAAGGTGGCTTCAGAAACAGCTGTGAACCAATCAGTCAACCTAGGTTTTTTTCCAAATTTTTTCAGTACAGGAGAATACTTGCTTCATCTTCTAGATGCGCACAGGTGGCAGCTTCAATTCTATAGCCACAAAACAAAAGATTTTAGAAAATCAGACCAACTATTTATTTCCTTTTACAAAGCCAAACTATGGACACCTGTATCAAAGGTAGCATTAGCCAAGTGGCTTACTTATTGTATTTCTTTTGCAAAAAAAAAACAAAAATGGATTGATGCTTCCCAGACCTCCTAAGGCTCATTTTACTAGATCAGTGGCCACATCTTCTGCCTTTTGATCTAGGGTTTCTATAGATGAAATTTGTGGAGCTACTACTTGGTGTAATTCACATACCTTTATTGCTCTCTACAAATTGGACATATTATCTAGGAACAGAGCAGCCTTTGGCTCTGCTGTACTCCTGAATATCCTTCCCTGAGAATCACCCTGGATTTATTTTAGCTGGGGACTCTTCCGCTTCAGTTGAGGAGTGAATGAAAAAAACAACATTAGATACAAAAACTTATGCACTCACCATAACTATGCATCCATGTTGTATGTTTTCATGCTTCTTCAACTTCCCTCCCTCTAGCACCATTCCTTTTTCATAATTTTCTATTTTCAGGGCTTCTAGTTTGCCTGAGGACTAATTATCTTGCTTGACTGATGGACGAGCTCCAGCTATTCTTTCATTATTCCTCCCATCTATATAATTTTGTCATTAATACATTTTTATATACTCCTTTCTGCATTATAACTATTATCACACACTCTTTAGAGTGCAGGGAGGGCAAACTTAATATGAAGTAATGCTGTTACAGAGAAGGAGTATGGTTAAGGGGAGGTGCTTGAGCTATCCAAGTCTTTTGAAGTGGCTGAAGTTAGATCCCCGAGACCCATTAATTGAGGGAGGATGAAAACAGAACACAGATGCATAGTTATGGTGAATACATAACTTTTATTTATTGTATATCATTGAAAGTCCTACCACAGTGCTTTATCACGTAGAGGTACAACACCACAGTTGCTGTCGATCTGACCTTACTCAAATGCTAATGAGGTATTCTGGGGGAGCAGTATATCAGCCATGTGTTTCCTCCTGGAAATTCCTGCAATAAGCAATTTACACAACTGATTGATTCATCAAACTGCTAGGCTGTATAAATCACCACTGTCAGCCACATTAGTTAACATGGCCAAAAGCTGATTTACTCTGAAAGAAAGGATCTCATTAGAAATAAACATGTGAGGAGTTTAGTGTACAGATAGTGCTAGGGAATGTGTGCACGCGTGTGTGTGTGTGTGTGTGTGTGTGTGTGTGTGTGTGTGTGTGTGTGTGTGTGTGTGTGTGTGTGTGTGCGTGTGTGTGCAGAGGTACGAGTGGTGCTGGTGTGTGTGTGTGTGTGTGTGTGTGTGTGTGTGTGTGTGTGTGTGTGTGTGTGTGTGTGTGTGTGTGTGTGTGTGCATCTATGTGAGTGTCTGCCAGGGTGGTAACAGCAAGGGATTAATTAGGAGACAAGTAGAGTAGGTGTATGTATGTATGGGTAAGTCACCTATTGAGTGCAAATCATGTTAATGGCACTGGAAATATGTAGTGTAGGGATTTAAACATCTTCTGCAATGCCAGCAAAACAGTTTGGAGGGACAGGTGTATTTCACAGCAGATGCTTCTGCTCTGGAAGACTTCCCATTCACATTAAACAATGTTCATTCATGTACATATTCAAGTGCAGTTTGGATGTATGGATGAGAAACAGAAACATTTCCCCAAGGACTACCTCCTGTACTATTAATGGAGAAAGACAACTCCTAAATGCTATATTCCATGCATGGGTCCCCTCAAATTATCAATTATATGAGCATAGTTATTCCCATTAGGAGTAATATATAATTAACAACCATGAGATTGGTAAATCAAACTCTAACCAAATGGGATAGGTTAATTCAAGCCCAAAAAGGGAGACTAGCTAGGGTTATAATGACCCACAAGGGCTTCTAGCCTAACACTTACCCATAAACCAATAAGTGTGTGCATGAGTTTGATCAGCTGAGGGATGTGTGTGCTGGATGCACTCAATAATTTCTCTGTTTGAGGGTGGGGGCAGAATCTGTACCTTTCTATGAGGAGAAAAGAGAGACATTGGATTGATTAAGTACTTTTTTGGCTTGTTTCTTGCTAGTTATTGCTAATTCCGCCTAAACACTCAGTTTCTAGTGTTTATTTGATATTAAAAAAAATATTTCAGCTGTTTATTGTACTTATTGTTTGCACTTTTAAAACCATTTCTGTGAGCACTTAAACTGTTTTAACTGTTGTAGGCTACACACTCAAGAGCAAAAGTCATTTTACTGTGCTTTAAAGTGATTATATTTTGTTGTATTTGCCTTAACTTCTTGAAGAAACAAAAAAAAAACTATATCTACACTTGTTTCCTGCCTTTCTGAAGCTAGTAGAGTCCAGTTTTCAGAGTTTGCTGAATCCACGGCTGTATTGTAGTTTCTGTGTTGCCCGTACCTTACTTGGCTAGAAGGAAGTTTCTCTGTTCACCAGTGAGAATGGAGAGCTTTGAGCAGCCTATCTGTCCCTGGAGGAATGTTTTTTGGCTCAGAGTTTGTGGTTTACTGGCCATTTTGGGCTAATTTCTATCCCTTTCATCTTTCTGCTATGAAAACCCGCATGTGCGCGGTTTTGCGCACTGCGCAGCGTTGGTTAGCTAGGATTAAATATCCCTGGCTCCACAAAGTCTGCTGTTCAATTTTTCCCTTATAACTAGTCAGTCTATCAGCCTAAGCACTCAGACCCACATCTTCTAGCCCAGCACTTTTTCCAAATCTGCTGTAACACTAAATAACCCCCAGCACTCAACCCCCTCACTAGCCAGAAGGGAATAGTCTATATATATATATATATATATATATATATATATATATATATATATATCCCTACTTCACAAAAAGAGAACAGTCTTTACAGATTATTCAGGCATGTTCAAGGGACAGCTCCCGGTGTACTCTCCAGTCTACCTGATGAACCTGGGAATCTTGAGGCAATGTTACAACTGCCTCATGTACACAGACAACCTTCTCCTCCTACCACCAAACACTAATACCTGTGAGAGATACACGTATACAGCCAGTCTAGAGGTAAAGCTCTCTCCAACCAAGACTGGAACAGACAGTCAAGAGGAGAAATTAAAAACTCACAGTACCCCACCCATGTCACATAGACCTATTAAACCAACACCTCCAATACCCAGACATAGAAACAACAAGACATATACAGAGGCTCTGAGTAAAAATCTAAATTTGCCTAGGAAACAGAGACCTCCCAAGCAGACACACAAGTAACCTCCTCCCACCACCACATCCCAAACAACACATAGCTCACAAACTCGGTGTGCCACACAGCCACAGCCCATAAGGCAAAACATCATACCCAACACACTAGTCATAGGTAGCTCTATAGTCAGGCACACTGACGTCCTACTCACCAGGTTGGACAAAGAGAAGGTTACTATCAGCTGCTTGTCGGGCGCCAGAATCCACCACATAATGCATGCACTCAAGTCACTACAAAGCAAGTACAAATATGACTCTGTTATTGTGCATGTTGGTTTGAATGACCTGAGATGTACCTCCCTGGACTACATGAAAAGAGACATGGTAGAGCTCTCCAATCTTGTAGCCCAGGCAGGCATGAGCCTAGCCATGAGTAGTATCCTGCCTTCACCAAGAATGATACCACAGTACAAGGATAGAATGATCAACTTCAACAACTGGCTAAGCTTCTGGTGTCATTCAAAGGGGATCCAGTATCTGTCTGCCTTGGATGACATGCTTAACAGGCCATGATGCTTCACCAAAGATGGCCTGCACCTGTCACCCCTGGAATTCCAGATATTGGCTAAGGCTCTTGCTGCCCCCATAGTGCCTTTTTTAGGCAAGGCTCAAAAGACAAACCCACCACCATAAGAACTACAAGTGGCAAAAAACTGAGGGCAATGCTGCTCAATGCCAGGAGTCTAAACCTTAAAATGCACTCACTCGAGGCACTCCTAAACTTAGAGAACATCGATATCTGTGCAGTGACTGATACCTGGTTCAAGGCTCCCGAGAGCACCCCAGCCCTACCAAGCTATAATTCATACCACATGTTTTGGCCACAAAACCTGGCTGAAACACTAAGGGTGGAGGTTTGTCCATATTCATCAAGGATACCCACACCTCCCGGCTAGTTGCCCAACACAATGCCTCTGAGATCATCCAAGTGCAACTAACCCTGGGCAAAAATGCATTCCAAATTGTAGCTTGTTATAGATCCCCCACCATGACCCATGACCCACACTCCTCGTTCTTGGAGACATTGGAAAAAATGAAGGTCCAGCCAAATACTCTAATAATGGGCAATTTCAATTACCCAAAGATAAACTGGGAAAACTACTGTTGTACTAATCCCCTTGCTCAATGATTCCTGGAATTTATAAACTCTAATGCCATGGATCAACTTGTCAACACCCCCACCATGGGTAACAATATTCTGGACCTGGTCATCACCATCATGAGTGACTGGTGCTCAATGACCCTGATCAACTCCTTGCTGGTTAGATCAGACCATAAACTAATCACCCTAGATATCCACATCCCAACCCCAACCCCACACAAGGAAACCATAGTAAAAAAGTTCTCCAATGTGAACTTCACGCTACTCAAAACAGAAGTGGCTAACTTTGTGTTGTCCCTGCAGATGGATAATACAGTTACGACTGCTGAATCCTATACAAAAGCACTCTATCAACACCTGCATGAGTGCATGGATCATGCTATCCCTAACAAAACCAAGATGCTATCCTCCAAAAAAAGGAAGCCAATCTGATGGTCCCCTGCTATTAACAAACTCTACAACAGAAAGAAAAAACTGTTACAAAAGAGAATAAAAACCCACAAATGGAGGACCTCCCTGATGAGCCTCAGTAAGAAACTAAGATCCCTCATAAAATCTCCCAAAGAGAATTTTGAAAAAAAAAAATTGCCACGGATTCCAAAGACAACCACAAGGCATTCTTTAGCTATGTCAAGAATCTCCATGGCAACACCCAGATCTGGGCTGAGCTACAGCAGAATGGCACAAAATATACAGAGCCAACTGATATTGCCAACATCTTGGCAGATAAGTTCAGTGCTAACTTTACTCCCGTCTCACCCCCCAAAGGGCCTATAACTATATCAAATGATTGTAGAGCACCATTAATCACAAACACGCAGGTAAAAATGGCACTCTCTAAAGCCAAAAACACAGCATCCATGGGACCAGAAAACATCCCAGGCTGCGTCTTACACAACTCCAAAATGAGCTAGCCCCCCCACCTAAACTCCATGTTCAATCACAGCCTCACCACATGCTATGTGTCCACTGAATGGTGCACAGCAATGGTTATTCCACTCTACAAAGGGGGAGCCACCACAGACCCCGGGAACTATCGACCTATTAGTCTGACAAGCCTGGTCTGCAAGGCCATGGAGCGTATCATCATAGAACTCATAAACAAAGACAATGGTAACCTCCAAACTTTGGATGCTACCCAATTTGGATTTGCAAAGGGTCGATCTTGTCTCCTAAACCTGGTAGACTTCTTTGAAACAGTTACTAAGGCCATAGGCGAAGGCAAGGTGGTTCACACAGCCTACCCGGACCTTGCTAAAGCCTTTGATACTATCCCCCATTCAGGATCATAGATAAACTCACCAACCTTAACATAAACCCTTATGTCATGAGATGGGTGGCCAGCTGGCTCATGGACAGAACCCACACAGTGAGAGTTGCAGACTCCAGATCCGACTCCAAACCATTGACAAGTGGAGTGCCCCAGGGTTCAGTTTTGGGACCACTCCTCTTCGGTATATACTTGGAAGTGCAAGTGAACACTGAGGGTCTATGGCTAACCAAGTTTGCAGATGACTGCCGACTGGGTGCCATAATCGATTCCCCTACCAATGTAGACATCCTACAAAAGGGTCTCACCGATACAGATACCTGGTGCCAAACCTTGGCCTCAAACTAAATGCCAAAAAGTGCATTATCATCCCCTTTGGTAAAAACACGGCTCCCATGAATTAACAAATAGGGGGAAGTCCACTTAACACAGAAAGTATGATAATAAACCTTGGGACCCAAGTGGATAGTAACCTCTCCTTTGACAATCTCACAGCCACAGTGGTCAGAAAATCTTTCTATGTGACCCACCTAATCACAAAAAGGTTTGCATCTAGAAAAAAGAAAGTCATTGTCCCCCTCTACTCATCACTTATCAGTCCCATCATTGAGTACGATGCCCCATTTGGGATGTACATTACAAGACACCTGCAACAACTGGAAAGGCCCCAAAAGTACCTCACCAAGAGGATTGCTGGCCTCAAACAGTTGTCCTATGCTGACTGGCTCAAGAAATTCCAACTCTACTCTGTCACATACCGCTTACTCCGAGAAGATCTCTGTCTGACATACAAAGCTATGTCAAACCCAGAATTAATGGACATGCTCCACTTAAAAAAAATCCCAATTGCCCCGAGCTACATGCTCTAGGGAGCTAAACCTCACCACATCAATGCTGGAGGGATAGATTCTTGACCCAGAGTCTTCCAATGCTCAGGAACAGCATTCCCATCTACATCAAGCAGAGCTTATCATTGGCATTTTCAAGAAAAACCTTGATGAGTGGATGGGTAATAGAAAATACACCCCTGGAATCATGTCTATGGCTCTGCTCGATAGAGGGGAAGGAATTTAATCTACAAGGGTGGCGAAAGCCAAGACAATTTTGGCTAGGCTTACTTATACCCTAGGGCCGATAGCCTAGTAACTACCTATGAACCTATCCCCCCTGGATGAACACACAGTCGATGTAATATTGGGAGAACACTAGACAGCAGGGAAAAATGTTAAATATTATATAAGTTACCTAAAAAGTTAATAGAACAACCGGCTCTGCAGCATGAAAGATGTATGGTGGAAAATACAAGAAGACACTTGGGATACTCTTTAATATACCTCTCAACTTCTCAGAACAAAAAGTCAGGTCAAAGCCAAAAATAATGGGGGAATAAAGGCCAAAAATCAAAGACAAATTCTAGATATTGCTCTTTTAAAGTTAGAAAGTTGCTGGAATAACAGGTTTTGAATGATCATGCATTTTTCTGAAGGATATGAAGTCTGAAACTCAACTAGCTGTAATTATTTGTTGACTTCAATCCTCAGTGATTTGCCAAAAAGCCACAGATTTTATGAAGAACAGGCTAAAAACAGGAGACAAAAAAGAGAGACATTCTGCAAAATTCTGACTAATTGAAAGCTAGACCCTTTCATATTACATTAATCCACTTAAAATGTTCATAAAACTCATATTTTGCAGCAAAAAGCATATTAGGGACACAAAAAAGTATGAAACTGTGATGTATGGTATTACTGACTGACTATAATGGTCCATGATGTCATGGGGAGCTGTGTTCAAGATTTCCAGACAAAGCTGGGGGTGCATTAGAGATTACCAGGGAGTCTTTCTACATATTACTGTAGTTCACTTAAAAAGTTAATAGGGCAACAGGTCTTGCATCCCGAGGCATTTGCTGAACAGTAAGATGAATGAAACTCTAATATCTGGCATTATTTAATGACTATAATCCTTCATGATTTGCAAAGGACAATGACAAACTGGGGATGCTCTGGAAATTTAGGGACTGGTAGGGTGGTGTGTGTGTGTGTGTGTGTGTGTGTGTGTGTGTGTGTGTGTGTGTGTGTGTGTGTGTGTGTGTGTGCGTGTGTGTGCGTGTGTGTGTGTGTGTGTGTGTGTGTGTGTGTGTGTGTGTGTGTGTGTGTGTGTGTGCTCGCATGTCTATTTGTAGGGATGTGTATATATGTGTGAGGGTGAATGAGGGAAGTGCCTATGTTAGCACGGTGTGTCAGCCTCCACTGGTGAATACAGCAAGGACAATATAATATGGCATGCCAGCACTTGTGGTAATCACTGTGAGAGAATCAGAGACATGCAACATAGCTGAGAATGACATATTTTTGCTACTGCCTTACTGCTCATGCTCATGGCTGAACCTGCTACTTAATCCTGGCCTATGGGCTTATGAGAATGAGATATTTCCTCATTGCAGTTAGCGTCTCTGAATTGCTGCTGTCTTTAATTGCACTAAAAGGCCTTTTTCACTGTAGCCTTACTGGTCAACGCTGGGCCTGCTTCTTAATCCTGGCCTATGGGGTTATGTTTCCAATAAATTTTTCTTGAGGAGTGATTATAAGGGTCCCCTACAGATGATAGAACTTCCAAAAGGTCGACTTTCATATGGCCGAGACCATATAATAGATTTTTGGAAGTTTGAACATTCTGAACAGACAGCTCCCTATAGCGTGGAATGGAAACATTTCCATTTTCTGCAAATGTAGTGCGATCTTGGAGTTGGTATATTTAAATAGCAGGGGGTGTGGGGGGTGCAGGGTGGCTTGCCCCCCTGCTAGCAACGTGTAGGTAGTTTTTTTTTTTTTTACATGTTCGAAATTTTAAAAATCTAACCTATGGTCACGGCCATATAGGTTTTGGCTTTTTGAAATTTTGATCATGTATAGTTTTGTTATGTAAGAGCTGTAGTAAGGGTCTTCTTCTTCTTCTTTCGGCTTTTCCTGGTTAGGGGTCGCCACAGCGGATCACCTGTCTTCTAATGAT
Organism: Protopterus annectens; assembly: GCF_019279795.1. Taxonomy (NCBI): domain Eukaryota; kingdom Metazoa; phylum Chordata; order Ceratodontiformes; family Protopteridae; genus Protopterus; species Protopterus annectens. Next base: position 138,269,525 of record NC_056733.1, read on the forward strand.
TGGCAGTGGAGTTTTATGGTGTAAGAGCTGTAGTAAGGATCTACACTGTTAAATGAAACAATTGCAGTTATTTATCTGGCAGTTAGTGCAGAGAATTTATTCTGTGAGCTGTTAATGAGCTGCATCATGTAGTCCATGGTTTGATTCCCTCAACCTCTATTTGCCTAATGTGTGACTCTGAGAAAGTCAGTTAACCTGACAGTAGTTCCGAGCTGAATCTGAAAAAGTTCTGTGTAAATCAGTGCTCTACTCTGGTTAACAAACAAGTAATGTAGTCAGTATACGTTTAGCAAGAATACACAATGTGCAAGAGTGTGAAACTGAGAATTTACAAGAGGAACAGTCAAAGCTATGCACAAAAATCTCAAGATAAATAATGATATGTGGTATTTATGCTAAACACTGAGGCACTGTGTAATGTGATGGCTCCTCAGACTTTTGAATGGCTGTAGATGAAAATAAAAACCTGAAACTTTCAATACATAAGCTGTCTACTTGTTCAAGCACTGTAACAAAAATTGCTTACTTGTGAATATAGTAATAAAAAAGTACAATATGCATTTTCTGATACTTGAAATAGATGCTTCTCCAGTATTAGATTATTTGACTTGCCAGGAGTTTAGTATGATGAAAATAAAGATATATATATATGTGAAGACTGATGATTTGTTTTAAAACTATGAAATATGTAGACTGTTATGGTTATTGAATAGACAGACTATTTAAGCTTATTGCTTTTGTCTTCGGTCAAACTTATGAAATGCAGTGGGCTGAGATACTTGCAAAGTCTAAATCATATTCAGATAGAAGCTTCCTCATTGCCAGTCATGCATGCTGCATGGGAAGCTGTAGTAACATTGCAAAGTTAAACTGAAAAGGAACTACACAAAGTGGAGAACAATGGTGTTACTCAGAAGCAGACTTAAGCCTAGTGATTGAGCAAATGGTATGGTTACTAAAATCAAACATGATGAGGTTTATAAATGATGTGCAAGGCCTAAATAAATTAATTAATGTGGAACATTATCCAATTGCATTATAGAAATTGTTTTTAGGAGAGTATGAGATTTTGGCAAATTTGACAAAATGAATATTGTTCTGATCTGTGCATATTTAACACACCTGCATGAGAACACAGATTCCTTAGAACTTTCATTTAGTATTTCATCATAACTGGAAGTGTTTCAGAGAGCTGTTAGATGATTGAGGTATTTGATTGTTTTAATATAATTGATAATCTACTGGCTTTGCTTACTACTAAAGAAGAGTATTGCAGAAGACTGAATAGGCCAAAACAGTACACGGTTAAGATAAATGGTTCATGTTTTAACATCTGAAAGCTTGAAATCAGTTAATAAAAGGATCAACACCCTTATGGAATTATTACTATCTGATGAAGTTTATTCTGAATTTGTCTGAAGTGATTGTGCTACTGCTAAAATTATTGGAAGAATATATAACATGGTATTGGATTAAGAAGCAACAGAAGAGACTTGATTTGCTCAAATATTTAGTTATTACTATACTTGATCTTAGCCAAAAGGCTGAGAAGCAAACCTCCTTTGAAGAGTTTTGATGTAAATAAGCCAGTTACCTTAACAAATCAATATTAGATATAGTGGTATTGATACATTGATTATACAAGAAGAGAAAACAGCTATGTATGGTCACTGAGCATTTATATCAGCATTTACTAATTATACTTAGACTGGAAATGAATTACTTACAATGAGAAGTTTAATCAGTATGTTTATGGGAAAGAGGCCCCAGCTGAAAGTGGCCTTAAGCAATTTGTAGAGTATTCTCAGTAAGATGATTCTCAGCACACCACTAAATTTGCAACTAATATAATTGTATTTGCAGAAATATGACATAAAATGTAGTTATAAGCCAAAAGATCAAATGCATATAGCAGATGTCTGTCATTCATATTTACAGTGTTTTAAGAGTGTATACTGTGAGTTGAACTGAAAGTTAGCTGGGGTATGCCAGTCACCCACATAAAAAAAGCTTAAAGAAATTTGAATATGTACAGAGGAAAGTCCAAAGATTCATTTGTTCTCTAATTATCCCTTTAATCCATTTCAGAGTTAAGTGGAGCTAGATCTTATCCAAGCACTTACTGAGTACAAAGCAGAAGAACCACTCCTGAACAGGGCAGCGGTCCATCACACAACACACACTTCTTCTTGTACTCACTCATAACACACAGTTAAAAGCAATTCGGAGGAACACCAATTCACCTCTCACACATCTTTGGGATAGTCAGTGAAAACCTTTGTGAACAAAGGGAGGATGTGCAGACTCCATTCAGAAGGCACCCCCAGCTAAAATTTATACTAGACAACCAAGTGCTTTGAGACAGCAGTACAAACTATTTCATCCTTGCACTGCACAGCTCTAGAGATGAGAATGTTAAGAGAAGTATCCATGAAGGTTTAGACAGAAAAACTGGGATTTATAATGGAATTCAGCCTTACTTTTAATTTAAAGAGGAGACAAGCTATACAGTAAGTTGTTCTGTCTTTCGGCTTATCCCAATTAGGGGTCGCCACAGCGGAACTCCAGTCCGCTAATGTTTGGTAGTGGATTTTTACGTGCCAAGTTACCAGCCCTGATGCACAACCTTCAAAGAAGGCATGCTCATTCACGCATGCCTCCACACAGAAGACGCTCTAGCTGAGAATCGAACGGGGCAACGTCTTGCTGTGAGGCGAAAACGCTACCGCAGCACCACTACCGTGGGTACCCTTATTAGTTAGTAAAAAGGTCAAATGACAGAGGTATTGATGAGGCTGCGTGGCTTCTTCCATCCCATAGTGAAAGACATTTAGGAAATTACAAGTAGTAAGGTTCTGTTAGGATATATGAATTTATTTTGCTACTGATTACTAATATATATATATATATATATAAATACCCATCCATCCATCTGCATCCCCCATTCCCTACCTTACACATGGGGTCAAGGTGTCACTTCACCAGCGAAAATCATCTACAGCCAAGATTTACATATATATTTTATACTGGTGAATGCATAACTTTCATTTTGTGGTTACACTTACTGTTAGTACTACTGATTCACAACTGTGCACTGCTGCTTTTAGTAATGTTTTGAGTGGCAGCAGTATGTACATGGGTAAAGTGTTTTTGTTTGGTATTTAGGAGAGAAGCTAGTGAATAGGATGGATCTGTTTGAAAAATAGGTGTGAATATGAAACTAGGAATGAGCACTACAGTGATAAAGCTGTGTCTCACACATTGTAATATACACATGCAGACACTTGCACAAGCACACATAAACACATGTACGCTTGCATGTGCACACATACATACACACACACACACACACTCATATACAAAACATGCACACACAAACAGATTTGCTCTTTGGCAAGAAAGTGAAATTTGGTGCATTATTTACATTCCTTTTTATGTAATATGAATAGATTTTTTTTTCTTTTTTTCATTTCTGATGCAAATGTAGCACAAAACTGTACAACAGGTATTTAGTACAGTTTATAAGAGGGCAAAGACCTATTCCTAAAACAATCTCGAGGGTGAAAGAAGGTGTAATGATGCTTGTGGTGAGTTCATTATAGAGTTAGATTGTGATGTGCCCATGGAAGTCATGAATGTCATATGAAGCGATAAGTTCTGAATGTGTGAGTAAAAACCCAGTCAGGGACATTCTGCAATACTGTCGACAGTTGACAGCAATAGATGATTTTAGCAAGAGAAGTTTCACACGTTTTTCTTAGTAAGCTTTTTACATAAATAGTTAAACTAATATATGTGAAAGAGATGAAGCTATATAAATATATACCATGTGGGTTTATTCTGTTTTGATTAGTATAAGCCAAACAGGCTGAAGCAGGAAACTGGTTGAGGGACTATTTCGGTAAACAAAAGTTAAATAAATGAATGTCAATATCACTGTAACACAATGCTTATTTTGTACAACTAGAGGAGATAAGTGCAGCCCTGGATAGTGAGTGAGGAACAGACTGCAGTACTACAAAGCTGTAACTCTATTAAAAAACACATGGGGAAGCACAACACCAGAGCAAATAAGCATCAAACCCCGTGTGCATACAAATCTGCAGTTGCATTAAATATAGCTAAAAATTGTTAAAAGATAGTATTGATTTTACTGATTATAAACTGGAAGTCAGTTTTTGAAAATAATCCAAACAGGTACTGTGTGTAAAGTTTACAGTAACAGACTGCATACAGTTTCCCTCATCAAATGCAGTCTATTTCTGCATGCAGAAATTCCTTTTTAACTTTGTGTCCCTTACATGCCTCTCCTTTTCTGTTACATCGTCAGTGCTTCTAACTCAGTCTCCAATAAACATCAGTGTCGAAAGATTTTATTACAGATCAGGGTTTCACCAGCCTTCATCTTTGCAGCAGGCACTGTAAAAAGAGCTTGTCTATCTAAGCTAAACTTTCTAAGGATCCCAGGTGCAGCTTCTGGACATTCATGTTCAAGGTTTAAAGACAAGGAAGCACAGAGCATATAGGGTGGTTCATATTTCAAACATAAACTAATAAGCACACACGCTGAGATGTGCAAAATTCATAGGATAATATTTTCCAAGTACTTTCAGCATTTTCAAGAAAATAGTTGTGCAGCGTTGTTATATCAGTAATTTTTAAAAGAACCACAGCAACCAGTTATGTGTATGTGTTAAATATATTCAGGAACTTTTAACACTAAGAACACCTTGTATACCTAATTAAGAATATGTTGTATGTTGTTTAATGTAGAAAAAGTTATAGTCTCAAATCAGATGAGAAAATAAATGTTAGAATACACAAGTCTTATTTGGGAGTGATCCGGTATAAAGAAAGAAAACAGAATAGATTATTTGGCCAGGCCTGACAATGCAAATAAGATGAATAGTGCAGAATTGTGCTGTGTATAATTCATATTACACAAAAATCCAAAAGATTTTGTGGTGTCCTGCTCGGCTTCAGGAAAATCCTAACTCAAGGATGGCATACACAGTTTCCATATCCACCATTTACATGTTGAGTACTATTCAAAGCTTCCTGAAGTTAAATGAAACTACAAGTCAAGGTGTTCTAAGTGCATTGAAAACAATATTTGCAAGATATGGTATTCCAGATTGCATATTGCCAGGCAGTGGTCTGCAGTAAGCAGGTGCATTATTCAAGAGTTTTTCATAGAAATTGGAGTTACATCATGTTACTCCTAGTCCTAAGTCCTAGTTATGTGCAGTCAATAGGCTAAGTTGAAAGAATATTTCAAATTGTGAATCACTTAAATAAGAAGCCACAGTCTAGTAATAGTGACTGACACATAGTTGTAATGGAATATAGAAATACTTCACTGCAATATACTGGTCTGTTATCTAACACTATCTATAAGAACTGTCACAGGAGTTTTTGTCATCAGATAATAAGAAACTAAGTTTGTCTTCATCTGCTAGTGTAGTTGATGTATCTCCATCCCCTTGATAGTCTTGATAATGAAGATCTTTATGAGTATCATCTCAGCACAGTTTCATTTCAGGAATTACTGTGTCTAATGTTGCTGAAATATCAAACATGTTTGAAGTTAGTGAACATGGAAATTACATTCTTATACCCAATTCTGATTTGATCCATAAAATAAAAATGAAAAAAGTCAAAACAGTATAATTGCTTGAAACATATTTAATACACTATTGCATATTCTACCCATAATATTGTATAATTTTATGTCTAAAAAGGGCACTATTATATGATACAATTTCTTAAATATTTATTGCTTTTTATATGTTATAATACCAGGATGTGAAGAATTGTGAGGTTTGTTTTCTCGTATTCTTGTATGATAGTTCAGTTTGAAAAGTAATCAATGAGCTGGCAGGACATCACTTTATGTCTTTATCTTACTCCATATTAAAAGAAATCTAGATGTTACTATTCCAGAAGTTCCCCTTCATCCAAAAAAAAAAAAAAAAAAAAAGCTTTGTTAGGATATGACATACAAATAACTAAACAAGACAAGGAATGATTAATTGTTCACAGCCTCTTCCAATATTGTGTAATAAGTTGTCATTAACTCATTATTAGCCAATACTGACATATTTTAAAGCATGATTACATAACTGAATTTAAGCAATATCAGTTTACTTTTATCGAGAGCGACTCTAAATTCTTAGAAAGTTGTTGGCTTTCAGCCCAGTTTATTACAAAAACATTATGATACCAGAAAAAGGAATAGTGCACCCAAAGCACCCTCAGGATGTAGTGAGTCCTGAGATCGTGTAGGACAAAATTATTTAGAATTTAACTATGTATTCTCTTAAAAAGAAACTTTAACAGATCTCATGTGGTGGAAGAATTGTCTCAACCTGTTCAAAAGAAAACATTATATATTCATCCTCCATCCCCATCTCAGAGCATCACCACAGATGCCTAAGTTGTACTGTTCAGTACAACTTACAAATTTCGCAACACTTCAGTATCAGTGAGATGTGGGTGATGCGACTACCCTTGGAAGCTTTTCACAGTTCCATTAGAGCAGGACTGGTTGTAATACATATGGAAAGTACAACTGTCACATAGTATCTGAACAAACAATAAGAAAAACACATTCATTGCAGCTACTGCAGTCAAGTTTTATTGATTTAGGAATGGGCCATACATTAAAGTTTGAATTAGCAGGTAGTGGGGACACCTCAGCCTCACAGCAGATACACTGAGCAGGATAAACTCTGTGATGTATAAATAGAATTGATTGTCTTCCATTGTCCAGAAATGTGTGTTGGAGAGTTTTCAAAAAAGACACATTTTCTTCCCAAGAGAATGCACAGCTTCAAAATTTCTGCTCAAGAAAATCACAGGAACAGCATTGGCAACAGACACATTTTTTTCTTCTACTAAGACCAAAGTCCCTTGTATGTTTTCCTTATCCTTTTAATTCAGAAAATGCTTTTGAAGTTAGAACAGGACAAATCACATATGATTCCATTAGCACCCAAGCATGCAAAGGAGACTATGGATGTCTCTTGGTACAAAAACTATCTGAACCTTGACTCCTCTGCCATAGCAAGGATGTAGAGTCCTTCATCCAGTTGTACTGTATCTTGCATTAGCAGCTTGAATATTACCTTTGACAGGCAGAATAGATTATTTTTGGAAGGGGTTTACAAGTCATGAAAAGAGCAGTAAAACCACTTAAAGGGGAAGAAAAGGAAATGGAGATATGTTTTAGCTACTACCTGTCCTGCTTTAACTTTGTTAGTATTTCTCCTTATGATTATTTTACACTTAAAGCCAGGAAGGAGGAAAGTTGCCCAGTTTATACTCTAAACTTTATGTTAGAGACGTTAATTTTACATCCATTGTAACTCTAAATTTGCTTTGGCATCCTTTCACCTCCCAGAATTCAAGGAGGGTACTATTTGAGTTGCTACCCATTGATTATTTCTAAACTGCTGTAATACTGCTTCTTGAAGCAAGATAGCACAGTTGAATGAGCAATTAGGCTGTCATCCTTTCTTCCAGTTTTATAACTGTGATTGTTATTTTGTAAAGTTTGGAAGCTTAGTGTTTTAATGTATTTGACTTTTTACATGTACTTGGCTTTTTACAAAGCTCACAATCCATTTAGGCATACCCTTCAGTGATTAAAAAGAGTTGTGTGGGAGGCCACTATTTGTATCAAGAGGTGGACTCAATCCTGAAAAGAAGATCTAATGAATGCTGAAACTGACTTCAGGTTAAAACCAGTGGCATGAATCCAGTATCAGTGGCGTTAATCAGAAGACCAGAGATTTCAGCAGAGGCATGAGTACTACTGGGAAAATTTACATTGACAATTGTGCCAATGAAGGTAGAATGCCCATACGTTATTATCAGAGTTCTGTGGTACTTCCCTCTCAGAGATCTACTGGTAAGGTGAGTACTCATTCAATTTTACTTGCCCTTTGTCTGGGATAATATTAAGCTTATATAACTCTTACATGCAATTGTAGCTTTCTGACCAAAGAGAGAAAAATGACAAGGTATTATGAATCCTGATGGGCGTTGCCTGAGACATGAAGAAAGCCACATACTTTGGTTAGATATTTTATACTGGCATAGCTGAACAAAAATATTCTTTTAAATAATACCTACAGACGTGTGATGTTTAAATTTTATATATCATTAGTAAAAAAATGTATTTTACAGGTTGCTGAGGCAAAAATCACCGAAGTAAAAATCAATGAAGCTAGAGAAAACTACAGACCTGCTGCAGCAAGGGCTTCCTTACTTTATTTTATCATGAATGACCTCAACAAAATTAATCCACTCTATCAATTTTCATTAAAGGTAATAAAGAGTTAATTACCTTATATTTAAGGCTTAGTGAAGCCTAGTGTACTAGAAATAGGATTTTTACTAAAAGTAATATAATATTTATATGGGCATTTTAAAAACTAATGCATTTTTCAGTTCTATGTGCATCTTTGAAAAATACTGACTACATTAAAGGTAAAAGCTATTGATGCCAGGACTATGGATTAGTGATGGTTCCCAGTCTGGGGCTCCTGTCATTGCCACTATAATACTCATTACAGTTAAGGTGTGATAATGACTTTTTTGTTTTTGTTTTTCTTAAAGTCAGATACATGTTTTTATAACAGCTTTGACTGTATCATTATTTCCTCAAGTCATCATTACACATAATTGTACTTTCATGACAACATGAGGGTTTTTAGAGACATTTTTTACAATGTTAGTATTCTATCTGACACCACTGTAAAAAGGCAAAATGGAAATGTTTAGTAGAATCAACGAAAAAAGTGTGGAAATTGCATAAATTCATACCAATAACCAAAAAATAAGCCACTGGAAGGAACACAAGAATAAAAACAACCACTTTATTGAACACATGCTTGGAATGCCAAGTAGTAAAACCACGAATTGGTCAGAGTCAGTCAGTCGATTCCGGTCTCCTTTGAATGACTTAAAGACCTTCACCTCATCTCTTTCAGGCAATAGTTTGCTTAGCTCAGCCAGCTTTTCTGCTCCATATGATGCTACATCACCTTTTTGGATATCATCAACTGAGGTAGCCCCCTTAAACATGTGCTTTTGTGGGATGCAAACTACAACTTCTAGACCAACGTGCTGAATAGCTGCACCTGAATTTGTATAAGCAAATATACTTATGCAGTATGCCTAATTCTCAGTTATCCTTTTTACCCTTATAAGGCTGTGTACATTCAGAAATTGGCATCACACAATAAATGTGTGGTTTTATTTTTAAAATAGCCATTTGGGCACTAAATAATAACCTTTGGGATTTCTTACTAAAGCACAGTTATTTTGGCCAGTTTCTACCAGCAGTCCATCTCATTGCATGATTCAGTACAAGTTTTCATGGATATACTAACAATAACACAGACTATTCCTGATCCTCAATTAACTTGTGGTTGTAGATACTTTCTCCATTCCTTTTTATAGCTGAAAACTATTGAACATGGGAATGAATTTCCTATTCTTGAATAGTGCATTAGTCATTACTAACCTGCAGTTTCTCCATTTAAGTACAGCAATTAATTTGTTGTCATTTAATATTAACAATCTTATTAATTTTTAATTCAATAATAACCACGGTGAAACTGCGGTAGCGTTGTTACCTCACAGCAAGAGGTTCTGCAGTTCAATTTTCGGCTTCGCTTGGGAGTGCCTTCTGTGTGGAGTCTGCATGTCCTCCCCATGGTTGGGTAGTGTTTGAAAGACATGCGTGCGTAAATGGGCGTGCCTTCATTGAAGATTGGGCGCCGAGCTGGCACCTTGGCTTTCCGTAAAAATCTACTGCCAATCATTAGCAGACCAGAGTTCCGCTGTGGCGACCCCTTATCGGGAAAAAGCCGAAAGACAAACAACAACATTCATTTTTAATTCAATGATGTTTCTTCAGATGTTTAACATGTGGCTTTGCAGAAGATAGAATACACTAATGATTTTTCACTCAGTCTCAGACTGCCTGTGTTGTGTGGGTTCTTCACAACTTTGTTCAGCATAACAGCTTTAAAAAATACCATCAGTAGAATATTAAAAGCCTTTCAAGGCATTCTTTTGCATACCTACATGCATAAATAAATAAATATAAAAATTCTGAAAAAAGACAAGTCTGACATGAAACAAATTAGGCTCCTCAGATTTTATCAGATGTCTGTAGCATGGAAGAGAAATCTAAGAAGCACACACACAAAAGCTGGGCAGTAGAGTTAGAAAGTATCACATAGGACGTGCATTGACATTCAGGGTGGCTAAATGGAGATGGCTGTTACTACATGGATAAGTAGCCTTTGAAATATGGCGAAAAGGACAAGTCACCAATGTCATTATTCATGGTGAAAAGGGCAAGATGTGTACTACCTTTACTGGCCACTCAAACGTAATAAGCCTTGATGCCTTTTTACTTTATCCTTAGTTTCTGGGCAGGGGCCTTGTTCGTTGCTATGGCTCATCCTCATGTTGCAAGCCTATTAGGGCGATAGTCTTGCATGACTGAATAGTTAGTATGAAGGTCTTTAAAATCATTACCATTCCATCAGCAGCTTACTGGTAGAAAAATAATTGTCCTTTGTTGCAAAGTGAACTATTTCTGTTTTTAGTTGGTTTATGTTCACTGGCACCTAAAGTGATTTTTTTGATATTGAAAAATAATTGTTGTTCAAGTTGCAGTAAAAGCAGTGCTACTGTTTTTATCTCAGTTTTTTAGCAGACTACACAAGGGCTGTATCAATTTTTTTTTATTTTATACACAGATTTAAGCTGGTCTTGTCTGCACACTGGAATTGATGAATGAATTGCAGAGGGTACCCCTGTTTCCATGGCAACAACAAACTCTGGCTATCTCAAGCTCCTCCCCATTCCATAATGCATCATTCCCCACTGATTATCTAGATCTCGTTGCTTCCACTGAGAGCTTCAGTTTCTGTTCACTAAGCTTTAGCCTTTTGAGTGGAAATTCTGTCATAGATGTGGGTAAGATAAATGCCTCTTTGACATACTTTTCTTTTTTCAAGGTATATTAGCACTTAGCTGTAGTTCTTAACACTTATCATTACTTTCTGATACTTTATTTATTTTTTACAAACCAGACTATTTCCCTCTCGTTTTCTCTCCACTCGCCATGTTAAAAAAATCTTTGGCTATCCTTCATACCTTCAGTATTCTATATCTGGGATAGTAACAACATATTGCTGTTATGTTTCTTTGAATTAGAGCGACTGGTAGAGATATTTTGGTTATGAATGGATAAGGATTCAAAAGCTTCTGGATTTTAAAAAATGCTAGCAGTGTGATCTTAAGATCCTTTCCCAAGACCCTCACAAGATGTGCATTGTGTGTCTTGGGGTAGGGTATCTTAACTCCGATTATCAGTTAAGCAAAACATTTATTCAATGACCTTCTTTGACTGATGAAACAGGCTGGTTCTGAAAGGGGTCCTTAAGAATGATCCAGCTAGTCCCTGGTGGTCTAGTGGTTAGGATTCGGCACACTCACCGCCTTGGTCCGGGTTTGTTTCCCAGTCAGGGAAGCTTCAATGTACTGGGGTTGGGAGGTTGGCATAATGGTTAAGGTGTTTACCTTACAAGCATAAGGTGCAGGGTTTGATTCTCACATGGGGTAATTGGCTAGGTTTAAAATGGCCCACAAGGGCAATTAGCCTAGTAGTAATCTATGAACCTATGAACCAAAGAGAAGGAAATGGAAAGACAGCAGGAAAAAAAAGAAATAGAAGAAAAGACTGTGCAACAAAGATACTTCATTCTTGGAGAAGATTTCTTCAGTGAAGATTCTGAGAAAAGTAACCACTTTCTCACCCCACCCTGGGCCTTCTACATTTGATTAACTTTTCCTGCTAAGATTCTCCATAAAGGCATGATTCTTTAGGACTAAAATACTCTGCTCCTGGGAAGTAAAATCCACTATGAGAAAGAAAGCAGGAAGCTTTTCCTCAGAGCAGGAGCTTGCCTAATTCCTTTCTCCATGTCCAGCTTCTACTGCATCCCTTCATTCCTCTAGTCCCTCCAAAGCCTCACACTGCTGGACTGGAACAAGATGATATTCACATTTGTAAAGTCTCAACTTCACTTTGAGTCCCTTTTGGACCCTTCTGTGTCTACAGTTTGTGTGAGAAGATTCCCATGCCCGTTTTATTACTATTCCTACCCCAGGCCTAGTTTTGGCAACTGGTATATCAGATTTAGTGAGAAACCCCATGCTGATGTTCTTGGCACCCAAGAATATAGTTTCTGTGACTTTGATGTTACAGATACGTAACCAATTCATTAGTGTGGGATCAGAGGATACCTTGTAGTCTAGGCTTAAATTGCTACACAGCAGAATATAGGATACTGAATATGGGGATAGGGCTTTGAGATGGTCCAAACAGGACTTGTTTAATCCTTGCATACATTTTGTGAAAATAATCAAATGTGAGGTCCCAGAGGATGCTTAAGCTTTTCATCCTCCTGATAAGGATTCCATGATGATAGATTTGGAAATATTGATCTGAAGTAGTTACTTCATTTGTTCTGCAACCTGTGGGGTATCGGATCCGATCTCGGATCCGAGCCGGCAGCTTTACTAGCTAAAAGATCCAAGCTCCTAGCTCCTCCCCCTATCCATAATCCCCTACTACATACTCCCTTTCCCCAGATCTCGTTTGCCGCGGCTGAGAGAAGCTTCAAGTGAAGAGCTCTTAGGTGTGGGTGAGAACTTTCTGGTTTAAAATAACCGTTAAAAGTTAGACTTGAATACTTTTTGTTGTGTGTGTGTGTGTGTGTGTGTGTGTGTGTGTGTGTGTGTGTGTGTGTGTGTGTGTGTATTAGCGCCCTAGTCGTCATGTAGTATTATTAGTTTAAAAATCTTGTGGCAATTTCTTGTCTTAATTTTTATTTCCCTCCCCTTAGTGTGTGAGTGTGTTCTGTATTATGGCTGAAGGGCCCAAAGCCATATTCTCTAAGTGCACTGAGTGTGGCCATAAGCTTTCCCCAGCTGATGGCCACACTCAGCGCGTTCTTTGTCTGGGGGTGGCCCATTTGTCCACCAGCTGCCAAATTTGTGCAGCTTTTAACTCCCGGGCCACCAGGGTTAGGAGGAACAAGTTAATCCTGGTGGGATTATTACCGCAGGATTCTTCTTCCTCCTCTCCCTCTAAGGCACAGGCCGTGACTGTGGCCTCTGGGCCTTTGGAACCCCCTACCCTGTCTGGGACTCAACCTCCCTCAGATTCTCAGGGTCAGGGGGACTCTTCTTCCTCTAAAAAGAAGAGGCATAAAGAGAAGCATAAGAGTCACAAGAGGCGGGCTGAGACTCATCCCTCTGCCCCGCAATCTAAAGTTACGAGCCCCTCCATGAGGGCCTTAGAATCCTCTCCCTCTCGGCTCCGTTCACCTTGGTTCTCACCAGTGCCAGAGGAGGAGTACTGGTCTCCCTCAAGTTCTTCGAGGCGGCCCTCCCGGTCCGCCTTGATGAACTCTTCTAGATCGACAAGGAGCCTGACCGACGTGAACATGGATCGGATGATGCGTCGATTTTTGCAGACTCAAATGCAGATGGGGGTGCTCCTGCCTCCTCCCCCTCTGGGGGGGAGAGCAGCCCCTTTCTTTGCCTCTATAGCTCCGTCTCTGACCCGGTTTGGGGATTTGGAGTTGTCGGTTCCGGGCCATTTCGGAACCGGGGAGTTGTCGGCGCCGACAGCACCGGTTACTTTGACGCCAACATTGCCCTTGAGCTTGTCGGATCCTAGCTCTCGGGGCCGAGCATCGGATCCGTGGGGGTAGATGTGTCTTCGGCTCCGTTCAGGTCGGAGCACACTTCCCTCTCGGGTCCGACTGCTTCGGCTCCAACGCCAATCCCTACCTCGGAGCCGAGGGGGCTGCTTTCGGAGCCTGGGAAAGGGGTTTGCCTTCGGCGTTCGAGGTAGTGGAGAGGGTTCTGTCGAGACCTTCCAGATCCCTGGTCCAGGTGTCAGATCCACCCACCCCCCCCGATGCATTTGGGTCTATCCTCCATCATCTGGCCATTGGGACAGCCTGCACCAACACTCCAGTTAGTTCCCTTAGAGGAACCGGACCCCATAGGCGAGCCCTCCTCTGATAGCCCCACCGAGGAGGTCCCTCGCAAACGGAAGTGCAAAAGGAGGCACCTGGACTCCCCTGAGTCCCTCATGGAAGACACAAATTTGGATGAAGGGGAAGGTTCCCCAAGATCACCCCCTGAGGATGTCTCCTTTGGAGACATCATGGAAATGTTGCGAATTAGAGGAGGGTGGTCTGCCCAAAAACCTTCCTCAGATGAGTCTGTGTTTCTGGAGGCGTTTGATGCAGGCCCGTCTACCTCCTGGGTGTCCCCCCCGGCTGACCCCCTGGTAGACCTAATTACTACCAGGGCGTGGAAGGAACCAGACACCGTGGAGCCAATTCCAAGAAGGCCAGATAAAATTCTTAGCCCTCCCTCGGATAGGCAGGCTTGGTCTAAGGGTTCACCAGTGGATGCCATGTTGGTGGCGGCTGCCACGAAGAAGGAACTTGCACAGGAGAGTTCCTCGGTCCATCCTCCGGATAAGGAATCTCGGACATTGGACCGCATTGGAAAGTGGATGTTTGCTTCAGCCACCTTCTCTATAAGGGCGCTGAACTACATGGCGCACATCATCAGACTCCAGCGGGACTTAATAAAGGAATACGCTGGAGCTTCCCCGGAGTCCATGACGGCCGAGGATGAGGACTTTCTCGACTCGCATGGCCACTCTGAAATCTATTTCTAACACTTCTATGCGGCTACTCTCCCATGCCATGGAGGGAGCCACTAGAGCTAGCGGAGCAGGGGTCGCCTTGCGGCGTCATGCTTGGCTCCGCCTTTGCAATTTTGCGGAACCCTTCAAGGCGTCCTTCACGAACGCACCCTTTGACGGCTCTTTGCTCTTTGGCAAGACCGTCCACGAGACGCTGATCCAAAGCGAAAAGGACGGGAAGACGCTGTCTGCCGTCGGAATCCGCTTCTCTAATCCCCAACGATCCTTCTCTAGGAATCAGAGGGGACAAAAGAAGATGTGGTTCTGGAAGTCTCAGCAGTCCCGTCCAGCTTTGGATCCCTCATCCTTCAGAGGCAGAGGAGGACAAGGTGGATGCTGCCCAGAGGCAGAGGGGGGCCATGTAATTTTGGGTCTAGAGAACCGTTCTCGGACAGGCCCGCGCAACAGCCCTGAGGGCTTTACCCGGCTGTCCCTCTCTGGAGCACCTCCAAAATTGGGAGCCCATTATGACAGATCAGTGGGTGCTCCGAATCATATCCAGAGGTTACACCATTCCCTTTCTAAGTCTTCCCCCTCCTACAAAGCACCTCCCCGATGTCCCACCCGATCAAAGGGAGGCGGCAGCTTCGGAGGTTTCGAAGCTGCTAGAAAAAAGAGCCATCCAGCACGTCCCCCCAGACCAGTTCGGATTGGGCAATTACTCCAGGTTCTTTTTAGTGCCAAAAAAGATGGGGGACTTAAGACCAATTCTAGACCTTTCTTCCCTGAACCTGTTCATTCCCAAAAAAAAATTCCGGATGGTCACTCTGCAATCAATTCTCCCCCTTCTTCGGGAGACTGACTGGATGTGCTCCACAGACCTCCAGGATGCGTACTACCATATTCTTATGGACAGATGATCCAGGAGGTTTCTCCGCTTTCGGCTGGGAGCCAGTCATTATCAGTTCAGGGTTCTTCCATTCAGCCTCACCACAGCCTTCAGGGTGTTCACTAAGGTCATGGCAGTTGTTGCAGCCCACCTGAGACTCCAGGGCATTCAGGTCTTTCTGTACTTGGACGACTGGTTCCTCACTGCCTCCAACAGGCATCAGCTTTGTTCTGCCTGAGACTATTCTCTCACTCTTGCCCAGCGTCTGGGCATTTCAATAAACCTCCAGAAATCCTTCCTTCATCCTGTACAGGTTCTGGAATTCATAGGGGCCAAAATAGATACTCGCCTCTCTCAGGCCCTCTTAACATCAGACAGATTGAGCAGTTTGTCACGTCATGTTATGGCACTTCTTCAGTCCCCATCCCCATCGGCAGAATTAGTCCTGAGAGCGCTGGGCTCTATGGCGGCAGCAATCAGTCTTTCCCTGCACGCACGTCTGCGAATGAAAATTCTTCAATGGACCCTTCAAGTCCAATGGTCTCTGTTGCTACACCCCCTAGACACTCCTATTCCCCTGAGCAAGGTTTGCAGGGACTCCCTCCTCTGGTGGCTTTGCTCACGGGAGCTGCGGGAAGGGAGACCCTTTGTGATGCCTCAACCCCAAGCCATGTTGACCACGGACGCTTCTCGCCTCGGGTGGGGGGCATGCTATGGGCAGAACCGTCCAAGGCACGTGGGCTCCCTTGGAGACCGCTCTGCATGTCAATGTCCTAGAGATGAGGGCGGTGCTTCTAGCATTGCAAGCTCTTCACAACCTTCTTCCCTTGGGGACTATTGCAATACAGACGGACAAAATGGCGATAGTCTGGTACATAAACAAACAGGGAGGAACCAGATCTTATCCCCTTTGTCGGGAGGCCATGAGAGTTTGGAAATGGGCGATATCCACCAACAGTTTTCTGATAGCAATGCACATTCCGGGACGGTCCAACGTTCTTGCGGACAAGCTGAGTCGCTTGATCCTCACACCTTACGAGTGGTCTCTGAACCCGTCAGTAGCGAACAGATTTTCCTCAAGTGGGGTCTACCTTTCTGCGATCTTTTTGCTTCTCCGTCAAACACAAAGTGCAGTGAGTTTTTCGCTCTAATTCCCCCCCACCAGGGGAGAGCCCCAGAGATGCTCTGGTTCGTGCTTGGCCACCCAGTCTCCTCTATGCTTACCCCCCTCTTCCTCTCATGATGAAGTTCCTACAGAAAGGCCGAAGGCTGGGGAGCAAAGTTATCCTCATAGCCCCATTCTGGCCTCGCCAGATCTGGTTCCCTTATCTGCGGTCTCACAGTGTAGTTCCTCCTTGGATCTTGGATCCCATCCCAGATCTGATTTCGCATCCTGTGGGATTGCAACCCCCAAACCTGGAAAACGTCAAGCTCGCAGCTTGGTTGATCCAGTTCCACTATGGCAAGGACTCCTGGTATCTCCTCACCAGTGAAAGACATTCTGGTAGCAGCGCACAAACCTACTACCAGAAAAATTTACAGTAGTAAGTGGAAGCGTTTTTCTGTCTGGGCTACAGACAAGGGTTTGGATCCCTTTACCGTCCCTATCCCAACTGTTCTTGAATTCTTGTTACATATTTTTCATCAAGGAGCCAGTGCATCTACAGTTAAAGTACAGTTGGCAGCCATCTCTCATTTTCACATAGGAGATGGGCTGGGATCGTTAGCTTCAGCTAAAATATGCAAAACGTTTTTGAAAGGAATTTTTCTGATGAAGCCACCAGTTAAGACTGCGGTTCCACCATGGGACCTGACATTGGTTCTGCAGGCATTAACGAGCACTCCCTTTGAACCGGCCGCCTCGGTTCAATTAAAATTTTTATCCAGGAAAACAGCCTTTCTGATCGCTATTACGTCAGCCAGGAGGGTCTCAGAACTTCAAGCACTTTGCATGAGACCCCCTTATCTAATTTTTCATAAGGATAGAGTGTCTCTCAGGACTAACCCCTCCTTTCTGCCCAAAGTGGCCTCTGAATCAAATATTAATCAGTCGATTAATTTACCAGTGTTTTTTCCCAACTTCCAGAACAAAGGGGAATATAAATTACACAAATTGGACGTACATAGACAACTGAGCTTTTACTTGCACAGGACAAAGGCTACTCGCAGGTCTGATCAATTGTTTGTGTCCTTTGCAAACCATCCTTAGGCAAGGCTATTACCAAAGTTACTTTAGCAAACTGGATTTTGCAATGCATCATCCATGCTTATTTAGCCTCAGGGAAACCTGCTCCTTCCGGAGTCCATGCCCATTCAACTCGTTCCATAGCTACTTCTGCAGTGTTTTGGTCCAGAGTTCCTCTGGATGATATATGTTCATCAGCTACTTGGTCCTCTTCTCATACATTCATTTCTCATTATAAATTGGATATGATATCCAGGCGTAGGGCTTCCTTTGGCTCCGCGGTGCTCCGGAATATCCTTCCTTGAGGACCTCCCAGGGGGGTTTTTTAGGTAGCTGGGGACTATGTCCCACAGGTTGCAGAACAGATGAAATAACTACTTCAGATAAAGAAGTTATGTACTCACCATAACGTTCCATCTGAGTAGGTACTTCATTTGTCTGCAACCGACCCCCCCCCCTCCATGCCCCCTATCGAGTATCGTGCTTCCTGACTATGAATGACATTGTTCATGCAGTTAGGCAGTAGGTTATGGTCCTCGGTTGAGAATCTTGGTTGTTAGTGTAGGCAAACACGATCTGGGGAAAGGGAGTATGTAGCAGGGGATTATGTGTAGGGGAGGAGCTAGGAGCTCGGATCTTTTATCTAGTAAAGCTGCCAGCTCGGATCCGAGATCGGATCCGATACCCCACAGGTTGCAGACAAATGAAGTACCTACTCAGATGGAACGTTATGGTGAGTACATAACTTCTTTTTTTCAACAATTGACTTAGCCTCTGGTGTCATTAAATGGGGGTATAATATATATCAGTCTGGGAGGAGATTAATAAGTTCATAGGTTTGTACTAAGCTAACAACCCTTGTGGGCCATTTTAAGCATAGACAGTTACCCCATGTCAGAATTGAACCCAGTACCTTGTGTCTGTAAGGTAAACACCATAACCATTATGCCAACTTCCCACCCCCATGGTAGGTGGTAGAGTTCTAATTGCTTTGCCATGGCTGGCCTGCACTTCTCTCCCAAAGTCTTTCATATATTGACTACATCCTTGTCCACCCTCAGAGTGTCTATTTTAAACAGTGTCAGTCTTCTAAAGCCTCCAACATAAAACAAAATCTAGATAACATTATGGTATTCCTGCTCAATACTGGGATCCTATGACTTTGATGTTCTCAGCATGGATGGAGGTATCTGTCCTGACACTGTCAGCAAAAAAAACATTAGGGCTGAAGGGACTGGCTTTGAGTGCCGAGTGATAACTCCCTCCATAAATGTTTTGGAGCTGTTGTTTATGTTGATACTCTGAGCATTCAACTTTTATGTACCAAAGGCTTCCCTGGTTATGAGATAACCAGAGATGTGAAGTTGTTCAATCTCACCATTTATTCTTGACTGATGGGTTCGGAGCCGATCCATCGGCTCCAGTACAGCCAAATGCAAAGCTTGAGGTCTTCCAGTAGCTCGAGGCCAAGCCTCTATCTCATGATGCACTGTGAATCACCTCAGATCTAGTTTGCCATGGCATCTGATTGGAGGTTCCAGTATATGCTCCAGCCAGTAACTTTGAAATTTTTCTATTTACTTGCTTTCGGAAATAGTTTTTCTAGTATTTTTCATAATTAGTTAGCTTTTATAGCTTTCCCATGTGATATCATATTCTTGCTATATTTAGTCTTTAGATAGTCGGCCTTGTTGTTTTTGGCCTAGTTGGATTAAGTGTGTCTAGCATATCCTGTAGCACTTAGTATTATACTATAAGAGTTTTTTGCTGGGATAATTTACTTACTGTATTTACTCTTTAGATAGTTGACCTCATTTTTCGGCCTACTTAGTTTGTGTGTGTACTACATTTATTCTACAGTAGTTATAGAGTTTTTGAATATTTATATATTAGGCTCTGTGTGTGTGTGTGTGTGTGTGTGTGTGTGTGTGTGTGTGTGTGTGTGTGTGTGTGTGTGTGTGTGTATTTAGAGCCTATTGTTGTTTATTTCTCAGTGTTTTTGGATCAGCCTGAGTTTAGAGTATTATTATGGCAGATGATAAGGACAAGCATCCCAAGTCTGGTTTTAAAAAATGTTCGGACTGTAACCAGAAAATGTTAGTCACTGATGGGCATGTTACATGTGTATATTGTTTAGGAGCTGTCCACCTGCAAGAGTCTTGTGCTATCTGCCATTCCTATTCTTCTAGGGTGCTTTTAGAGAGGAAAACGAAATTGATGGATAGGGGTTTGCTAAAACACCCCTTTCAAGAGACATTGAGTGACCAGGATGCTGCCAGCAAATCCTCTAAGTCCTCAAAATCATCTACTGAATCTAAGGACTCAAAAAAATCGAAATAAAAAAAATCTGATGAGACATCGGCTCCACAGGTTTCAGAGCCGACTGTCTTCTCTTTTCAGAGCCAGCCCACAGCCTTGGAGCCGGTATCCAAAGTGCCTCAGTCACCTTTGCTCCAGTTGGCACCATCGGTGTATTCATCTAGATCATCTGTCAGCCTTTCAGATTTGGACATGGATCGATTGGTACAGAAGCTTTTACAGGCACCAGGCCTTGCTAAATTGTTGTCAGTTCCAACCCAAGCAGCTTTGGAGCCGAAGACCACTACTCCTGCTTTGGCTACTCCTCCTCCGAGCCGTATCGGCCCTTTGGAGCCAGAAGAAACAGACCTGCTGATCGTGGAGCCTTCCAAGCTAAGACCTGCTCCAGTGTCCTCAGCTCCATCCACTCTGACATCCTCGGCACCAACCGGGGACTCTAGGAGCCGACTCTCTCTAGTCAGATCTGGGGAGGATAGTCGGACCAACTTGTCGGTGCTGACTCTTCCTCTCGCGGCTTCGGCTCGGATGAGCTTGGCTCCCACCTCCAGCTCGGAGCTCACTGCCTCGGTGTGGGAGATTTTGTTGGTTCCCTCGGATCCATCGATTTCTTTCCATCGGAGGAGAGCTCTGTCTCTAAAGACATCCTCGACTTCAGGTCTTGCTTCCTTATCCCTTAAAGCGCCTGTGTCTGCTTCTGCTTCCATCATCCAGGCTAAGTGTAGAGACCCAGAGCTTCAGGTAGCCCCACAGGTGCCCCTGCTCTTCCGAGACCTCCCCAGAAGCTCCCACTGAGGAGGTCCCCAGGAAGAGATTGTGCAAGAGGAGACACTTGGACTCCTCACAGGAGTCTTTAACATCTGACACTGACTTGGATGAGTCAGAAGGGTCCCCACGGTCCCCCTCTGAGGATATCTCCTTTGCTGAGATACTTGAGATCCTTAGGCAGAGGGGTGACTGGCAGTCCAAAAGCCCTACTGAGGATGAGTCAGTTCTCCTGAAGGCTTTTGGGTCTCAACCCTCCACCTCTTGGGTGTCTCTGCCCTTCGATGAACTCATGCAGTTGGTTTCTTGAAGGGCTTGGGAGGCACCGGAGTCCATGGAGCCTGTCCTTAGGAGGCCTAACAAGTTAATATCAGCCCCACCAGACAAAACTTTCTTATCCAAAGGAGTCCCAGTTGATGCCATGGTGGTGGTGGCGCCCACCAAAAAGGAAATGTCTGAGACTTCCTCGTCTATCCATCCTCCTAATAGAGAGTCTAGGATCATGAATAGATATGGGAAATGCATGTTCAGTTCAGCGACTTTTGCTCACCGTTCACTGAACTACTTAACCCATTTTACTAGGTTGCAGAGAGATCTCCTTAAGGAGTTGGGAGATACTCTTCAGGGTACAGTAACTGCAGGTGCCTCTGACAAAGTTGCTGCCCAGCTTTCTACCCTAAATTCTATTGTGAACTTGTCCATGCGTCTCATATCCTATGCAGCTGATGGAACAAGTAGGGCAGCGGGTACAGGAATCGCTCTTAGAAGACATTCCTGGATGTGCTTGTGTTTCTTTGTGGAGCCCTTCAAGTCATCCTTCATTAACCCCCCCCCTCTTTGATGGCTCATCCCTTTTTGGGCCTAGAATGAAGGAAACCTTGACCAGGTGTGAACAGGAGAGAAAGACTCTGTCTGCTGTCAGAATCCGTTTTTCCACCCCTGCCCGACCTTATCCCAAAGGTCAAAGGGGAGGGAAAATGTGGTTCCAGAAAGCTCAAGGAGCCTTTCAGGACACACTTGGTGAACCCCCCTCCAGGGGCAGAGGAGGGGGTAATAGTGGAAGATGCTGCCCTCGTGGCAGAGGGGGTCTGCAATATCAGGGTGATGGAGATCACTTCTCTGGGCAACTCCATCAGCGCTCCTAAAAGGAGGCCCGACTGTCCTGCTCTGGAGGCAGTCAGGGGTCGCTTATCTTTGCACCCAGATGCCTGGCAAGAAATAACAAAATACAGCTGGGTACAAAGTATCATTTTCAGAGGGTACTTCATACCATTTGCCACCCCCCTCTCGTCCATACAGAGAATCCTGGACATTCCATCCAGTTACAGGGAACAAGCAACTATAGAGGTCCGAAAGTTGCTACAAAAAAAGAGTCATCCAGTCAGTCCCAGCAGACCAGACAGGATCCGGAACTTACTCAAGATTCTTTTTGGTTCCAAAGAAAACAGGGGACTGGAGACCCATTTTGGACCTTAGCAGACCCAACCAATATGTAAAAAAAGAGAAGTTCCAGATTGTCACGCTTCAGTCTATTCTTCCTTTCTTAGGGAAAGACAATTGGATATGCTCGGTAGATCTCAAGGATGCGTACTACCACATAAAGATGACAAGGCCATCCAGAGATCACCTGCATTTCCGGCTGGGTGCCAATCATTTTCAGTTTCGAACCCTGCCCTTTGATCTCACTACAGCCCCCAAGTGTGTTCACCAAATGTATGGCAGTGGTCACGGCTCACCTGACCTAGATGATTGGCTCTTTACCGCTACCACCAAGCATCAGGTAAGGGAGTACACTCTGTCACTCTGCAATCATTTAGGTATTACTCAGAAAAGTCTGCCTTGTCGTCATTGCAGCATATCGTTTTTATCAGGGCAGAGTTAGACACCTCAACCACCACTCCAAGGCTACCAATCAAAAGACTCTCTCTTCTTCGTCAGCATGTCAGCACATTGGTATCAAAAGACAGAGCACCAGCTTCAGAAGTTCTGAAAGTATTGGGTATGATGGCTGCAGCAATCCTAGCCATACCATTAGCATGAATGCATATGCGGATCCTTCAATGGCTGTTGTTCACTCAATGGTCTTACCAGGAACTACCCATGGACCACATGATATTGATTATGAGCTATTGCAAGAAAGATCTCCAGTGGTGGTTGACATCTCTTCATGACACCATAGGACACCCCTTTGTTCTCGCCCCTCCAGTAGCCACTGTGACCATGGACGCTTCCCTGATAGGGTGTGTGTGTGGGGGGGCATTTTCAGGGAAAGACTGCCCAAGGCACATGGACCAGTCAGGAGTCACACTTGCATATCAATGTTCTGGAGATGAGAGCAGTACTTTTGGCATTTTAGTACTTCCAGGACCCTCTTCCTCTAGGAATGATTGCAATTCAGAAAGACAATATGTCAGTGGTCTGGTACCTGAACATGCAAGGGGGAACCAGATCTTACCTCCTTTGCCTAGAAGTCCTCAGAGTTTGGCAGTGGGCTGTTTCCTCCCAGCGCTTTCTGTTGGCAACACATATCCTGGGGAGAGCCAACGTGATAGCAAACAAACAAACCAGGGCAATCTTGTTGCCACATGAGTGGTCCCTCAAGAAAAAGATTGCAGACAGGATTTTCCGCAAATGAGGCCAGCCTTGCTGTGACCTTTTTGCCAGTCACATCAACACAAAATGCAGAAGCTACTTTGCCTTGACCCCCCCCCCCCCCCCCGGGAGAAGCCCCGAGGGATACACTCATACATTATTGGCCCCAGGGTCTCCTCTGTGCATTTCCACCAATTCCATTGATTCCCAAAGTTCTACAGAAAGCAAAATCCCTGGGAAGGACCATCATCCTTATAGCCCCACATTGGCCTTGACAGATTTGGTTTCCATTCCTTCAACATCATCTCTTTGAGGATCCCTGGATTTTGGACCCAGTTCCAGACCTTTTGACGCATCCATCAGGGGACCTTCATCCCTCTCTGCAGTCATTGAAGCTGACAGCTTGGCTGCTCCAGTTCCCCTCATAGCCAGGCTTCATAACTTTTCCAATGAGACAAAACAGATCCTTTTGTCTTCTCATAAGCTGTCCACTAGAAGATTATATCTTAATAAGTGGAAGAGATTTTCCATATGGGCATTTAACCATAATATTGATCCCTACCAAGCCTCCTTGACATCCATACTAGAATTCTTGACTATGATTTTTAACAAAGGAGTGGCAGCAACAGCAACAGTTCGTGTCCATTTGGCTGCTATATCTAATTTTCATCTTGGGATTGACGGGTTAAATATCATGTCCCACAAGTTATCCAAGGCCTTTCTCAAGGAGACATTTCATATGAGACCACCTGTGAAAACCCCCTATTCTCCATGGAATCTAAATTTCATGCTGTCGCATTTAATCCTCCCCCCGTTTGAACCAGCATCATCTTGTGACCTCAAATATTTGTTGTGGAAAACCATATTTCTGGTAGCTATTGCTTCTGCCCGCAGGGTGTCAGAGCTTCAGGCTTTATCTATCAGCCCTCCTTATTTGATTTTTCATGCTGACAGAGTATCACTTAGGATAAATCCCTCCTTTTTGCACAAAGTTTGTTCAGAAACCAGTATTGAGTTACCAGTTTTCTTCCCTAATCATTTCAACAAGTTGGAGTATATGCTGCAAAAACTTGATGTTCACAGACAGCTCAGATTTTATTTGGATAGAACAAAAGATATCAGAAAATCAGACCAGCTCTTTGTTTCATTCTCTGAATACAGGCCTAAATGGTTATCTGATTGTATCATCTGTGTCTATTCAGCTGCTAATATGCCTTTGCAATACAAAATTAAAGCTCACTCAACCAGAGCAGTTTCTACATCCCCTGCGTTCCAAGCCAAACTGCCCCTTGATAACATTTGTGCAGCAACCACTTGGTCAAAACCTCATACCTTTATCACTTATTGGAAAGTTGATAGGGTCTCCAGGGACAGGGCTTCCTTTGGGTCCACTGTCTTGAAGAATGTACTTCCATGAGCCACCTGAGATTGATGGTGCTAGGGATGCTACCCATCAGTCAAGAATGAATGGCAAGATTGAACAACTTCACATTAAGAAGTTATGTACTCACCATAACATTCCATGTGAGTTGTTCATCTCGCCTTCATTTTTGTGTCCCTCCCTCCTTCCCCCACCTGGC
Organism: Protopterus annectens; assembly: GCF_019279795.1. Lineage (NCBI taxonomy): Eukaryota > Metazoa > Chordata > Ceratodontiformes > Protopteridae > Protopterus > Protopterus annectens. Next base: position 138,294,613 of record NC_056733.1, read on the forward strand.
TAATAGCTGACCTAGATGTTGGTCTCATCCTGGTTGCTTAATGTCTCCTTCCTTTCCATAGGGGGATAGCTGATTTATATGGTTATAGTACATGCAGCAAACAAGATCTGAGGTGATTCACAGTGCATCTTGGGGTAGGGGCTTGACCTCGAGCTACTGGAAGACCTCGAGCTTTGCATTTGGCCATACTAGAGCCGATGGGATTAGCTCCTAACCCATCAGTCAAGAATGAAGGCGAGACGAACAACTCACATGGAATGTTATGGTGAGGACATAACTTCTTATTATTGGTGACAGAAGTCAGTGTCAATGGTCCACCTTCAGCAGCAGCAGCAGCACTAATACTGTCTGTGTCAATGGCATCAGCTCTAGGTACCTTGGTAGAAGGTTCGACACAGATAAGCTCAACCTTGCTGTATGAACAGAAACCTGCTCTGACAGCCCTAATCCTGGGCACCATTGAGGCAAACTATTTCAATTTCTGGAGGACATTAGATTTGGTGACATTATAAAAATGATGAGTCAGGAGGGATCATGGCCCATGAACCCCACCTCCCTAAGGAAGAGATCCTGCAAGAAACTTATAGGTTCTTGCTCCCACCTATTCTGAGTTGTACCTCTACTGGACAAACTTATTGATATGTTCTGCTCCAAGGTGTGATGGGAGATGGACATAGTAGAGCCCATGCCACATAAAACTGTGCTGTAGACCCCCCAAGGATAGGCAACAGTGGATCAAGAGTCCCTTTGTTGATTCCATTGTGGTGTCAATGGCCATCATAGGTTCTTAGGTGGTTAGAAGGTCATCAGTGCAAGATTCATTTTAAGTCTAGCCAAACTTACCCCCAAATTTACCAAAATATTGCTGATATGTGTCATGTGTCAATACCTCAAGGAATTCTACAGTTACGATATAGGCCTGTACATACCAGGCATTCACAGGCTGCCTCTGATTGTGCTCAGATTTGGGAGGTGATCACTATTAAGTGCTTGAAAAGGGTCTGCAAAGGTGTATATTGCTGTGCATCTTATGGACCGAATGATCACTTGCCTAGTACGTTATGTTCATACAATCCAACATGTCTTGTTTATGTTCCAGACAAGGTTTAGCTTAAAATGGCTTTTTTTATGCTATTTTTGCAGATAGGCAACAAATCCATTAGTGTGGGATCAGAGGATACCTTGTAGGCTAGGCTTAATTTGCTACATAGCAGAATATAGGAGACCTGAGTATGGGGATAGGGCTTTGAGACTGTCCAACTAGAACTTGTTTAATCACTGTGTACATTTTGTGAAAATACTCAAATGTGAGGTCCCAGAGGATGCTTAAGCTTTCCATCCTCCAAAAAAGGATTCCATGATGATAGATAGATTTGGAAGTATTGTTTTTAACAATTTACTTAGCCTTTGGTTTCTTTCAAACTGATACAATATATATATCAGTCTGGGAGGACACTACATCCCCCTTCATAACGGGGGTACAGCAACAGACCCTGGGAACTACATACCCATAAGCTTAACCAGCCTTATCGGTAACCCCATGGAACAAATCACCATGTACCTTATAAATAAGGATATACGTGATCTCGAAACACTTGACCTGGCAAAGTTTGGTTTTGTGAAAGGCAGGTCATGCCTGTTAAACCTGCTGGACTTCTTCAAAATCATCACAGAGCCATAGATAAGGGCAAGTCTGTGCATACAGCCTACCTTGACTTAGCCAAGGCCTTCAACACAATGTCACATTCGGGCATCATTGATAAACTCTCCCCGTTGAATATCAGCCCTTTTGTTGTCAGGTGGGTTGCTAAATGGCTCACCGACAGATCATACTCAGTCAGAGTTGGGGACTTTACCTCAACCAACAGACCTATCAGCAGTGGAGTTGCACAGGGATCAGTGCTGGGCCCCCTATTGTTTGGAATATACTTCTCAGAAGTTCAGGCCAAAAAAGAGGGGCTGTGGCTGACTAAGTTTGCTGATGACTGCAAATTAGGTGCAGTCATTGAATCCCCAAATTATGTCAATATACTTCAAGAGGGACTTACACAAACCAGTGACTGGTGCCAAAGCCATTGGCTCAAACTCAGTGCTAAAAAATGCATTATCATCCCCTTTGGAAAAAAAACAATATTCCTGTAGACTATCATATAAATAATAATACCCTAACTAACAACTCAGTAGTGAGAAATTTGGAAATGTAAGTTGACTGCAGCCTAAACTTTGACCACCATGTGTCTACTGTGGTAAGGAAGGCATTCTATGTAGCACACCTCATTAGCAAAGGCATTGCCTCAAGAGTGAAAGAGGTCATAACACCCCTGTACTCGACCCTCATGAGGCCAATAATTGAGTACAATTCTCTCTTTGGTGTGTACCTTACCAGGCACCTGCAGCAACTTGAGAGACCTCAGAGATTTCCAGCCAGGAAAATTCAGGGTCCCCATCACCGGGACTACATGAAAAGAGACATGCAAGAGCTCTCAGATCATGTGGCCCAGGCAGGTATGACCCAAGCCCTGAGTAGCATCCTGCCTTTGCCCAGAATTATACCACAGTATAAGGACAAAATGATTGACTTCAACAATTGGCTAAGCTTCTGGTGTCATTCAAAGGGGATCCAGTATCTGTCTGCCTGGGAAGACATGCTCAACAAACCACGATGCTTTGCCAGAGATGGTCTGCACCTGTCACCCCTGGGATTCAGGTTACTGGCTAAAGCTCTTGCCACCCCTATAGTGCCTGTTTTAGGCAAGGTTCAAAGGACAAAATCACCACCGTAACAGATACAAGCATGCAAAATCTGAAGGTAATGCTACTCAATGCTAGAAGTCTAAACCTCAAAATGCACTCTCTTGAGGCACTCCTAAAAATGGAGAACATCGATATCTGTGCAGTAACTGAGACTTGGTTCAAGGCTCCAGAGAGCACCCCTGCAATACCAGGCTACAACTCTTACCAGACTTTTCAGCCACAAAACCAAGACCAAAACACTAAAGGTGGAGGAGTGTCCATATTCACCAAGGATATTCACACCTGCAGGCTAGTTGCCCAACACAATGCATCTGAAATTCTCCAGGTGCAACTAACACTAGGTAAGACTGCAATCCAAATTGTAGCTTGCTACAGATCCCACACCATGCCCCAAGATTCTCACTATACCTTTCTAAACATACTGGAAAATATTAAGATACAACCAAACACCCTAATACTGGATGATTTCAACTACCCTGCCATTAACTGGGAAAACTACTCAGGTACCAACTCCTTTTCCCAACGGTTCTTGGAATTCATAAATTCCAATGCCCTGGATCAGCTAATCCATAGTCCCACCAGGGGCTCCAATATCCTAGACCTGGTCATTACAAACCTGGGAGATAGATGCTCCACACCAGTGGTCACCCCCTCATTGATCAGGTCTGACCATAAGCAAATCACCCTTGACATCCACATCCCACCCCCACCCCCCATAAGGAAACCTCCTTAAAAAACTTTTCCAAAGCCAACTTCATGCTACTGAAGTCAGAAGTGACAAACTTCATGACACCCATGCAGACGGGATCTGAAAGTTCGACTGCAGAATCCAGCTCATTCACTCCAGTGCAACTATTTTGAGTATGTACCTTTAACTCCTAGTGGATGTGGCCTGAGCCTTTAAATATTAAATTATCACCTTACAATTCTAACAAATACTCATTGACAGAGGTCAAATATCAATACAATTGTGTTTGCCATCATGTATGCTTCAAGATAAAATATTTTTAAACCTTGTATGTAGCATGGTTTTGGAATTATTAATGCAAATATGCATAAGTAATATTTGACGCCTAGAGGAGCAGTAGGAGTTAACTGCAGATGCACCTGGAGGCGTCACTCGGATGTAATGAGCTAAGGCACTGTATGAGAACATCCACTCGTGCACGAATCATGCCATCCCAAATAGAACCAAGATGCTCTCCTCCAAAAAAAGGAAACCAATCTGGTGGTCCCCTGCTATAATCAAACTATACAACAGAAGGAAGAAACTGTTGCAGAAAAGAGGAAAATCCCAGGATGCAAAAAACTCCCTTACCAGCCTCAGTAAGAAGCTGAGTTCCCTCATAAAATCCTCAAAAGCTAGTTACGAAAATAAAATTGCCAAAGATTCCAAAGACAACCACAAGGCATTCTATAGTTTTGTCAAGAATCTAAATGGCAATGCTCAGATCTGCTCTGAGCTTCAACAGAATGGCATTAAATATACTGATTCCAAGGATATTGCCAATATCCTGGCAGATCGATTTAGTGCGAACTTCACCCCCCCTCTCACCCCCTAAATGGCCCATCTCAATACCAAAAGATTGCCAAATTTCAGTAATCACGGCCACACAGGTAGAAACTGCACTCTCCTAAGCTAAGAATACAGCACCCATGGGACCAGATGACATCCCAGGCTGTGTACTACATGAACTACAAAATGAACTGGCACCTCACCTAAGTGTCATGTTTAATCATAGCCTCACCTCAGGCTTCATGCCCACTGAGTGGTACACAGCTACAGTTATCCCACTCCACAAGGGGGGATCCACCTTGGATCCCGGGAACTACCGTCCCATCAGTCTGATGAGCCTGATCTGCAAGGGCATGGAACCCATTATTATGGAACTTATAAACAAAGACATTGGCAACCTTCAAACACTGGACCCCACCCAGTTTGGGTTTGTGAAGGGCCGATCTTGTCTCCTGAACCTGATTGACTTCTTTGAATCAGTCTCCAGAGCTGTGGATGAGGATAAGGCGGTCCACACAGCCTATCTGGACCTCGCCAAGGCCTTCAACACCCTCCCCCACTCTGGAATCATAGATAAACTTACTAAGCTGGCCTGGGCATAAATCCCTACATCACTCGATGGGTTGCCAACTGGCTTACTGACAGAACCCAGACTGTAAAAGTAGCCAACTCCAAATCCAGCTCCAGAAAAGTGACAAGTGGAGTCCCTCAGGGTTCAGTCCTGGGACCACTCTTGTTTGGCATCTAATTCTCTGAAGTACAGGCCAACACTAAGGGACTCTGGCTAACAAAGTTCACAGATGACTGCAAACTGGGAGCCATTACTGAATTCCCAAATTATGTGGATATTCTACAAACGGGCATTACAGAAACAGATGCCTGGTGCCAGAGCCATGGGCTCAAGCTTAAAGCCAAGAAATGTATAGTTATCCCTTTTGGAAAAAACATATACCCATGAATTACCACATAGATGGCAGTACACTAAACATCAAAAGTGTGTTGAGAGACTTAGGGACACAGGTGGGCAGTGGTCTCACTTTCGATAACCACATTGCCACAACAGTCAGGAAATCTTTCTATGTGGCACATCTCATCACTAATGGCTTTTCATCCAGAAAAAGTAGGTCATTGTCCCACTGTACTCATCCCTCATTAGACCCATTATAGAGTATAATGCCCCATTTGGTATGTACCTCACAAGACATCTGCAACAGCTGGAAAGGCCACAGAAATATCTCACTAAAAGAATCACAGGCCTAAAGCAGATGCCATATGCTGACCATCTAAAAAAACTCCAGCTATACTCTGTGGCATATCATCTACTCAGAGGCAATCTCTGCTTAACATACAAGGCCATGTCAAACCCAGAGCTGTTGGACATGCTCCACTTAAAGAAATCCCAATCCCTCAGAGCTACACGCTCCAGGGATCTAAACCATGTCATCACAATAAACAAAACATGCTGGAGGGATAGGTTCCTGACCCAGAGACTCCCCATACTGTGGAATAGACTTCCCATACATGTCAAGCAGAGCACCTCCTTGGCCCTCTTCAAAAGGAACCTTGATGATTAGATCGGAGATAGGAAATTCACCCCAGCTATCATGTCAGTCACCCTGCTAGACAGGGGTCCAGAGAAGTAAATATTGTGGGAAGAGATATCCAGGGAATTGTTATGGCTAGGCTTGTATAGGCCCTAGGGCCGATAGCCTAGTACCAACCTATGAATCTATGCCACACATTGACAGACTGAAGTCAATGTCACTGTACTCAGTAGCATACAGACTACTTAGAGGAGACTTGTGACTAGCCTACAAAACAATCTCGGATTCAAACCTAATGGAAATGCTGTACATCCACAAGTCAAATGGGACATGGGTCATCCACTCCAGGGACCTTAACCTGGCCTGTAACATAAATAGGACCTGCTGTAGAGACAGATATGTCTCTTAGAGGTTACCACTCCTCTGGAATAGGCTACCAGTTCATGTTGAACAAAGCCTGTCTGAGGTCTGAAGGTAATGCTACTCAATGCTAGAAGTCTAAACCTCAAAATGCACTCTCTCGAGGCACTCCTAAAATGGAGAACATCGATATCTGGGCAGTAAATGAGACCTGGTTCAAGGCTCCAGAGAGCACCCCTGCAATACCAGGCTACAACTCTTACCACACTTTTCGGCCACCATACCAGGACCGAAACACTAAAGGTGGAGGAGTGTCCATATTCACCAAGGATATTCACACCACCAGGCTAGTTGCCCAACACAATGCGTCTGAAATTCTCCAGGTGCAACTAACACTAGGTAAGACTGCAATCCAAATTATAGCTTGCTACAGATCCCCCACCATGCCCCAAGATTCTCACTACACCTTTGTAAACGTACTGGAAAATATTAAGATACAAACAAACACCCTAATACTGGGTGATTTCGACTACCCTGCCATTAGCTGGGAAAACTACTCGTGTACCAACACCTTTGCCCAGCGGTTCTTGGAATTCATAAATTCCAACACCCTGGATCAACTAATCCATAGTCCCACCAGGGGCTCCACTATCCTAGACCTGGCCATTACCAACATGGGAAATTGATGCTCCACACCTACGGTCACCTCCTCGTTGGTCAGGTCTGACCATAAACTAATCATCCTTAACATCCACATCCCACCCCCATCCCCCAGTAAGGAAACCTCCATAAAAAACTTCTCCAAAGCCAACTTCATGCTACTCAAGTCAGAAGTGACAAACTTCATGACACCTATACAGGCGGGAATTGAAAGTTCGACTGCTGAATCCTACACTAAGGCACTATATGAGCACATCCACTCATGCATGAATCATGCCATCCCAAATAGAACCAAGATGCTCTCCTCCAAAAAAAGGAAGCCAAGCTGGGGGTCCCCTGCCATAAACAAACTTTATAACAAAAGGAAGAAACTTTTGCAGAAAAGAGGAAAATCCCAGGATGCAAAAGGCTCCCTTACCAGCCTCAGTAAGAAGCTGAGATCCCTCATAATCCCTCACCTCACCACAACAATAAATAGAACATGCTGGGGGGATAGATTCCTGCCACAGAGACTCCCCATGCTTTGGAACAAAATTCCTAACTACATTAGGCAGAGCTCCTCACTAACACTCTTCAAGAGAAACCTTGACGAGTGGATGGGTAACAGAAAATACACCCCTGGGATCACATCTTTGGCTCTTCTTGACAGAGGCTCAGTTAATTAATCAATGGGGTGGCGAAAGCTGACACACTCTGGCTAGGCGTATAAATGCCCTCGGGCAGATAGCCTAGTACCTACCTATGAACCTATAAAATCCTCGAAAGCTAGTTATGAAAATAAAATTGCCAAAGGTTCCAAAGACAACCACAAGGCATTCTATAACTATTTCAAGAATCTAAATGGCAATGCTCAGATCTGCTCTGAGCTACAACAGAATGGCATTAAATATACTGATCCCAAGGATATTGCCAGTATCCTGGCAAATCAATTCAGTGCCAACTTCACCCCCTAAACGGCCCATCTCAATACTGGAAGATTGCCAAATTCTGGTAATAACGGCCACACAGGTAAAAAACACACTCTCCAAAACTAAGAAAACAGCATCCATGGGACCAGATGACATCCCGGGCTGTGTATTACATGAACTACAAAATGAATTGGCACCTCACCTAAGTGTCATGTTTAACCATAGCCTCACTTCAGGCTTCATACCCACTGAGTGGTGCACAGCTACAGTTATCCCACTCCACAAGGGGGGGATCCACCTTGGATCCCGGGAACTACTGCCCCATCAGTCTGATGAGCCTGATCTCAAGGCCATGGAACGTATTATCATGGAACCTATAAACAAAGACATTGGCAACCTTCAAACACTGGACATCACCCAGTTTGGGTTCGTGAAGGGCGGATCTTGTCTCCTGAACCTGATTGACATCTTCAAATCAGTCTCCAGAGCCGTGGACAAGGGTAAGGCTGTCCACACAGCCTATCTGGACCTCGCCAAGGCCTTTGACAGCATCCCCCACTCTAGAATCATCGATAGACTTACTAAGCTGGGCATTAATCCCTACATCACTTGATGGGTTGCCAACTGACTTACTGACAGTACCCAGACTGTAAAAGTAGCCGACTCCAAATCCAGCTCCAGACAAGTGACAAGTGGAGTACCTCAGGGTTCAGTCCTGGGACAGCTCTTGTTTGGCATCTACTTCACTGAAGTACAGGCCAACACTAAGGGACTCTGGCTAACAAAGTTCGCAGATGACTGCAAACTGGGAGTCATTATTGAATCCCCAAATTATGTGGATACTCTACAAAAGGGCCTTACAGAAACAGATGCTTGGTGTCAGAGCCATGGGCTCAAGCTCAATGCCAAGACGTGTGTAGTTATCCCCTTTGGGAAAAACATGTACCCGTGAATTACCACATAGGTGGCAGTACACTAAACACACAAAGTGTGATAAGAGACTTAGGGACACAGATGGACAGTGGTCTCACCTTCAATAACCACATCGCCACAACAGTCAGGAAATCCTTCTATGTGGCACACCTCATCACTAAGGGCTTTTCATCTATTGTCCCACTGTACTCATCCCTCATTAGACCCATTATATAATACAATGCCCCATTTGGTATGTACCTCTCAAGACGTCTGCAACAACTGGAAAGGCCGAATGAATAAAAAAGGCACAATAGTTCCACACAACACACTTTAATTCAAAGTAGGTTAGGTAAGCGCTTTCACGAATACTCTCCGCTTTTTCAGACCATAGAAAACAAAAACTCCATTGCAATACACCCATTTTAAATACTGGTCAGCCAATAAGGTATGACTTACTACATAGAGCATCAAAGTTAACCCATTCATCATCAATGAATCTAAACTACTTACCTATATACTAAAACATATTAAAACATGTTGTGTTCACAAACAGCTATGATAATGATATATTAAAAATCAGAATAGAAATACTAAAACCATAAAACATATGCATAGAGAAAAATACATATGAAACATAGTTCATCAAGATATAACAAATATAAAATATCAGAATATATATCAGTGCATAAAAACAGCAATAATAACAATATCATTTCAGTGTTTCAGAGCTCTGGCTCTCAAGAAAGGTTTCAATGAAACTTTGCTATTCAAACCTGGTGGCTTATCAGCTTGGAAGCAAAGTATCCATTTTTGCTCCACAGCTTCAGTTTTATTCTTAAGGTCCCCATCTTTCTTGTTACCATACAGAATTTCCAAAACTAAAAACTTAAACTTGTGTGTGGGTTCTTCCTTGGCCCCATGCATGGCCAAAGCACTAGTCTCCTTTGCATTCCTAATGTCTCTTAAATGTTCAAGGATTCTATCCTTGAATAATCTATTTGTCTTCCCTATGTAGAAGGAAAAGCACTCAGTGCAATAGCAAAAATAGATTACATTCTTTGTCTGACAATCAGCATAGAAAGTTCCATCTATCTTAAATCCTAGTTGTGGATGTAGAACCTGTCCACCTGTGTGTATATGTATGCAAGCCATGCACCTCCTACATGTATAACTCCCAGATCTGTCTGAATGGACGAAGTTCTGTGGATGAAGAGGCTTATAACATAGCTGACTTTTCAGGGATCTGTTATTCCTAAATGAAAAACTGGGTTGGTGACCTATCATGCCTTTCAGAACTGTAAAAAGAATGTCCCTATTCTTAATTACTTCACATACCATATGTATGGTACTTGCAAAAGTCAGAGGCATCCTAATCCTCTCATTGTTCTCAGTTCTAATGTTAATTGGAGTAGTCATACTAGCTACATCAGTTGCCTGAGCATTGGAGAGAATATTAACAAAATAGTGTCTACATCTCCATTGTCTTTCTTTCCAAACTTCATTAATTTGAAAATCAATAACACCAGCCTCATAGCCCCTGTCCACAAATTAATACTTAAGTGTGGCTAGTGCTAACGTCAATGTGTCATCATTATTGTGCAATCGCATAGTGCAAAAAATTTGTCCTCTTAGTTCATTCAACTTAGTATGGTTAGGATGCATACTACCATTATGTAACACATTATTCTTCCTCACATTCTTCCTATACATAGTAGTGGAAACAGAGCACAAATCATCTTTACTCACCTTCACATCTAAAAATTCAATCTCTTTAGGTGAATACTTATGTGTAAACTTCAAAAAACTACTCAAGCCATTTATAAATTGCAGAACTGGAAAGGCTGCAGAAATACCTCACTAAAAGAATCACAGGCCTAAAGCAGATGCCCTATGCTGACCGCCTTAAAAAACTCCAGCTATACTCTGTCGCATATTGTCTACTCAGAGGCAATCTCTGCTTAACATACAAGGTCATGTCAAACCCAGAGCTGTTGGACATGCTACACTTAAAGAAATCCTAATCCCTCAGAGCCACACTCTCCAGGGGTCTAAACCTTGTCATCACAATAAACAAAACATGCTGGAGGGATAGGTTCTTGAACAAGAGACTCCCCAGACTCTGGAATAGACTGCCCATACATGTCAAGCAGAGTGCCTCTTTGGCTCTCTTCAAAAGGAACCTTGATGATTGGATGGGAGAAATAAAATTCACCATGGGGATCATGTCAGTCGCCCTGCTAGACAGGGGTCCAGGGAAGTAAATAGTGTGGGAAGAAATAGCCAGAGAATTGTTATGGCTAGGCTTGTATAGGCCCTAGGGCTGATAGCCTAGTACCAACCTATGAACCTCTGACCCTGTTTAAGAGTGAGCTAGATGACTGAATGTGAAACCATAAATTCCTGTCAGGGATTTTATCTATGACCTTCCTAGATATGGGCAGTCATTACTAACTAAGATCTTGAGTTTAGGCACGATCCTTTATATTGGGTTTGTCTAGTATTACATTGGCCACACATGGCTAGGCTTATAAAGGCCTTCAGGTCAATAGCCTAGTAACCATCTATGAACCTACAAAGAAGATGGTAGATAGCTCTAATTCCTTTGGCATGGATGGCCTGCACCACTCCCCCAAGTCATTCATATATTGGCTAAATCCTTGTCCACCCTCAGAGTGCCATTTTTAAACAATGTCAGCCTTCTAAAGCCTCCAACATAAAACAAACTCCAGATGACATTAAGGTATTGCTGCTCAGTGCTGGGAACCTTAACAAAGTTCCACTCCCTACAAATCACTCCTTACACTGGAAAACATTGATAAATACATTATCACAGAAAACTTGTTCAAGACCAGTGAAAACACTCTATCAGTGTAGGATTTCAATGCCTATTACACATTCAGGCCCACTGCATTAGACAAAAGCACTAAAGATGGCAGTGTCTCCGTATTCCTAAAAAAAGTTTCACCTAGAGACTCATAAAAACTCGTATCATATAATGTCTAGCTATAAGACCCTTTATATGCCCCCCTCAACTTCCACCTAGCTAGTATGGAGTTCCTAGGTATTAAGTCAAAGCCATTCCACTAGAAGACTTCAGTAACCCCTTTATACACTTGGAGACTTATACATTTTCAAACATCTATGCCCAGAAATTTCTGGGCTTTAAAACAAACTTTCTGGCTCAGTTAGCCCACACATCAATCACCGTAACAAAATACTGGATTTGCTCCGTATTAATTGTAACATTCTCCATAGACCACAAATCAGTCACATTCACCATAAGACTGAAACTTGCAGCAACTTCCAATTCCTTGGCATTCAGAGATTGTACAAAGACCTATTTACTAAAGCTGAGTGATGACCTGGCTAAATTTAAAACACCTCCTGTCTTAATGACCCATTGCTTATGCAGAATCCTTAAATGACAAATTCTCTGCACATGTTAATAGCTGCATAGATGCATTTGCCCCATCAGAGATAAATACAATGCTGAATTCAAAAATAAATCCATATGGTGGAACCCTAATATAAATGGGCTCTATAATAAAAGAAAAAAATAATTGCACAAAAATAAATTTAACTATCAAGATGCCAAAAATGCCCTTAATAAATTAAAGAACTCCAGACCCTGATCAAATCAACCAAAGCCAGATATGAGGTACAAATAGCCATCCAGGTGAAGGATAACCACAAAAACCTGCTTAACTATGTTAGAAACCTTAGAAACAATGCCCAACAATGTGCAGACCTGACAGTAAATATCAAATGCTTGGATCCAGTGGACCTTGCCAATTTACTCACAGCGGAATTTAGCTTGAACTTCATCCCCCCTTTCCCCTCCAATATTTTCTGATTACACACCTGCATGTACACTCCCCCCTCAAATCTCCTAAGAACAAAACCTCAAGGTGCTATCTAAGACCAAGAGCACCACTGTTATAAGGCAGAACAATGTTATGGGCTGTCTATTATTTAGCTTAAAAATGACTTAACCCCTTCAAAAGAGGCTATTCAGTATGTCACAAAAGGAAACATTGCCAGCCCAGCTAGCTGGAATTTTGTAAATAATTCTATGTCATTTGTAAATATTGATATGATTTATACAGAACTGTGTGTAAAGTACTGAGCTTAAAGGATGTAACCTAAGTTTATCCTACTGGATTAGAACAGAAATGTATATAAACTATTGTACTTGTGTAAATGTATATGTTTTAACAGTGGGAACTAGAACATAGAGAGTTAACTTGCAAAACTTCAAAAAAATTGTTGAAATTAAATTGTTTTGTGATTGTACTATAAAAGTTAGATGTTAAGTTGTCTATCTCGCCTTCATTCTTGCTGGATGGGTTCGGAGCCGAACCTCGGCTCCGACTCGGCCACTTTAAAAGCTCGAGAGCTAGTTCCACAATGCTAGGCGGTAACTCCTCTGATCTCGTTTGCCGCTATAGCGATCGAGGTGCTCTTCCAACCGGCTCTTCAGGTTAGTTACTTTAAAAACAAAGTTAACTAAGATAGATCCCCTTTAAGTTAGTTTTTCTGTATATTTTACTTATTTAGGTAGTTTATTTAATATTCCCTTGCAAATTCTCCCCTTTTTTCCAAGAACTTTCAAGAGTTCTTCCCTTAGGCCTTTAGGCCCTGTCCCTCCCTTCCTAGTAGTTGGAGTGACTGTGTTTTCTGTAGGGATTTTTTAGTTTAATTTAGTCTAATTTAGTTTAATTTACTTTAATTTCATTTAGTGTAATCTGTGTGTGTGTGAGTGTGAGTGATTACACTATCTTCTTTAGAAATGTCTAAAGAATCGAAGGTCTCAGGCTTTAAGAAGTGTGACTCGTGCTGTCAGAAGATGTCTCTAACAGACGGTCACACTTCTTGTGTATACTGCCTGCGACCTTTGCACCTGCAGGACTCATGCGCTGTTTGCCATGGTTTCAGCCCTAGAGTCCTGCAGGAGCGAAAAAATAAGCTTATTTTAAGGGGCTTATTGAAGCCTGAGGGTCCCCCGACTCAATATTCGGGGAAACCCTCCAAGCCTACCAGACCGTCGGCTCCTGTATCTGAGTCGTCTTCAGGGGCTTCGAAACCTGTTCGAACATCGGCTCCGGCTGGAGCCGATGATTCTCGAACACATGTTCCCAGTGTTTCCTCGGCTCCGGCCGGAGCCGAGGTAGTCACTGCTGAGTCGGCTCCGATAAGGCTATCGGAACCGACTTCTAGAAAGACGTCCAGGTCACGATCTATCGGCTCCATTCATTCGGCTCCAGCATCTCCATTGTTGTCTGAACGGAGCCATAGATCTCACTCTTCTAGGTCGTCGAGACTGTCAGATCATGACCTTCAGAGGGTAGTGAGTCGACTTCTTAAGTCCGAGGCACTGGCCCAGATGCTTCACAGCCCGACTCAACAGTCGATGGCTAATCCTGTCACTCAGAATGTTCCTCCTCTGACTCTCTTGAGTTCGGAGCCGGGGCAGCTCGGACCCGAGACTGTGGGTGCGTCGGAACCGATACCTTTGTCTTCGGTGCTGTTGTCTGCTCCGATGTCTTCTTTGGAAGAATCTCGGCGCCGGACTTCCCTCGTCGGCTCCGAGGGGGCGAGTGGCATTGGACCCTTGTCCGACCCCGCTCTCCCTCTCGGTGCTTCGGCGCTGGTGAGTTCGGCTCCGACATCGACCTCGGAGCCATCACTGTCAGTGCCGAGGGAGGTTTTCAGCTTTTTGGAGTGGAGACCTCTGGCTCTGCCTGACAGGGGTGCCATCGAGGTCATGAGGAGCGTGATGGAACCTGGTTCAACCCCACAGTCGGCTCCATCTGCCCCTCCCTCCACGGTGCCTGCGGTGATTTCTTCTCACTCCCTCATCCCGGATCGTAGAGAGCCAGCTCCTCAAGTATCCCCAGTGGGGATCTCCTCCTCTTCCAAGGCCTCTCCTGACCCGGTAGGAGAGCCCCCTAGGAAGAGGCAGTGCAAGAGGAAGCACATCCACTCCCCTGAGTCTGTCACCTCTGACACTGATTTAGAGGATTCTGAAGGTTCCCCTTGTTCCCCCTCTGAAGATGTCTCATTCACAGACATCCTCGAAATCTTAAAACAGAGGGGGAATTGGCCAGCCCTCAACCCTTCAGAGGATGAATCAGTGTATCTTGAGGCGTTTGGCTCTCGCCCTTCCACCTCCTGGGTGTCCCCTCCCTTTGACCCCCTCATGGAAGTGGTGGCGAGGAAGGTCTGGACAGCTCCTGACTCAGTGGAACCCACCCCCAGGAGACCATCAAAATTTATCACTGCCCCCCAAAGACAAAGAATTCTTGACCAAAGGTGTCTCTGTTGATGCTATGGTGGTGGCTGCAGCCACCAAGAAGGAGCTTGCTGATCCTTCAGTGCCTGTTCATCCTCCTAACAAGGAGTCTAGGACTATGGACAGGTACGGGAAGCAGATGTTCTCGTCAGCGACCTTTTCTATGCGCTCGCTGAATTACCTGTGTCATTTCACTCGTCTCCAGAGGGATTTGCTCAAGGAAGCGAGTAAAATGTTAAAGGATCCAACAGCTGCGGGTTTTCAGGATAGGATGAACTCTCAGCTAGCGACCCTCAACTCTATAGCTAACTCCTCCATGCGCCTTCTTTCATACGCGGTGGATGGGGCGAGTAGAGCGGCAGGTACAGGTGTGGCGTTACGTCGGCACGCCTGGATGCGGCTGTGTAACTTTGCGGACCCTTTCAAGGCGTCCTTCACTAACTCCCCTTTTGATGGATCTTCCCTCTTTGGTCCTCAAGTGAAGAAAACCCTGACTAGGTGCGAGACTGATGGCAAGACTCTCTCTGTCGTTGGAGTCCGTTTTTCTACTCCTTCTAGGCCTTACCCCAAGGACAAAAGGGGGGAAAGATGTGGTTCCGCAAACAACCACAAGGAGTTTCGCCTGATGCACAGAGACGGTTCCCCCCTAGAGGCAGAGGGGGGAACAATAATAATAGACGCCGTCCTAGAGGCAGAGGGGGCCCACAGAATCAGGGCAGTCGAGAATCCTTCTCTGACAAGCCCTTTCAGCATCCCTGAGGTGTTGCCCAACTGTCCACCTTCGGAGGCAGTCGGGGGAAGATTATCTCTGTACCCAGAAGCCTGGCTTTCCCTTACTCAAGACAAATGGGTACAGTCTATCATTTCCGAAGGCTACAAAATCCCCTTCTTTCGCATTCCAAAGCAGTCCAGAAAATCCCTTCTAGACATTCCACCCAGTCAAAGGGAGCAAGCGGCATTAGAAATTTCAAAGCTGCTATCAAAAAGAGCTATACAACCAGTTACAGCAGACCAACAAAGATCCGGAATCTACTCCAAATTCTTTTTGGTTCCAAAGAAAACAGGGGACTGGAGACCTATTTTGGATCTCAGCAACTTGAACAAGTTTGTCAAGAAAACAAAATTTCGGATGGTCACGCTGCGGTCCATTCTGCCCCTTCTGGGGCGGGACAACTGGATGTGCTCTATAGATCTCCAAGATGCGTACTATCACATCAGAATGAACCGACGCTCCAGGAGATTTCTCCGCTTCAGGCTGGGAACCAGTCATTTTCAGTTCAGGGCCCTGCCCTTTGGTCTCACTACAGCCCCCCGAGTGTTTACCAAATGCATGGCAGTGGTCGCCTCTCAGCTGAGACAACAAGGATTCCAGGTGTTTCCATATTTAGACGACTGGCTCCTAACAGCCCCCACCAAGCATCTTCTCCGTCTTGCCAGAGACTGCACCTTACACACATGTCAAACACTAGGCATTTCAATAAATTACGAAAAGTCTGTCTTGTCGCCTTGTCGTGTCATTACCTTCATAGGTGCAAATCTAGACACAGTCAACATGTCAGCCAGTCTCACAGAGCAGAGAATAGCAGACATACACAGACAGGTCTCTCGTCTTGCAGAGCAACAAAGTCAAAGCCAGACTGATCCTGAAGGTCTTAGGGATAATGGCGGCGGCCATCCCTCTTCTACCATTAGCTTGCTTCCATATGAGAATCTTACAATGGATGCTCTTCACACAATGGTCTTTCCAACAACTTCCAATGTCCCATCCTATTCGGATAACACAATCGTGCAAGAATCATCTCTCTTGGTGGATCACATCTCCCCAGCTCTTCCTAGGGAGACCTTTCGTTCCTTCCCCTCCGGTTGCTACAGTGACAACGGATGCCTCCCTGATCGGGTGGGGGGGACATTACCAGGGCAGGACGGTCCAAGGCATGTGGCAACCTTTCGAGTGCCACTTGCACATAAATGTCCTAGAGATGAGAGCAGTGCTTCTAGCGTTGCAAGCCTTACAAGACTCTCTTCCCAAGGGAACTATAGCAATTCAGACAGACAATATGTCTGTAGTGTGGTACATCAACAAACGAGGCGGAACCAGATCTTACCCCCTATGTCGAGAGGCACTCAGACTGTGGCAATGGGTGATTTCTTCTCAGCGGTTTCTGTTAGCAGCGCACATTCCCGGGAAGTCCAATGTGATTGCGGACAAATTGAGCAGAGCTATTCTCATGCCTCACGAGTGGTCTCTGAAGAATTCAGTGTTGGAGAAAGTTTTTCAAAAGTGGGGCCGGCCTTGCTGCGACCTCTTTGCTACTCCCCAAAACAGAAAGTGTGACGATTTCTTCACCCTCTTTCCCCAACCAGGCCACCCCAGCAGAGACGCTCTAGTCCATGATTGGCCCCGGGGACTTCTGTATGCCTTTCCACCCTTCCCACTGATATCTCAACTAATTCAGAAAGCCATCACTCAGAAAGCTTCCATGATCCTCATTGCCCCTTACTGGCCTCGACAGGTTTGGTTCCCATTTCTTCGCTGTTATCTGTTGGAGCAACCCTGGCATCTGGACCCAGTTCCAGACCTCCTGACCCATCAGTCGGGTCAGTTGCACCGCTCCCTCCCTTCTCTGAACCTCACAGCGTGGTTACTCCAATTCCAACTTTAGCCAGGCTTCCTGTAATATCTCACTCAGTTCGTGATATTTTGATAGCCTCTCATAAATCCTCCACTCGGAAGATTTATAATAGTAAGTGGAAATGTTTTTCCTGTTGGGCACAGTCAAAGGATATAGATCCTTTCACTGCTTCTATTCAGTCTGTTTTGGATTTTCTAGCCGAACTTTTCCACTCAGGTTCGTCTCCATCCACCATCAAGGTTCAATTGGCAGCTATATCTAACTTTCATGTCGGTGTCTCAGAGTCTTCCATTATGTCTCACAAGCTCTGCAAAGCTTTTTTAAAGGGAGTTTTTCTCCTCAAACCACCTATTAGGGATCCTCCTCCTCAATGGGATCTCAACTTGGTTCTGGCGTCCTTAATTCTTTCCCCCTTTGAACCTGCGGTTTCATGCTCAATGAAGTTACTATCTTGGAAAACACTCTTTCTGGTAGCTATCACTTCAGCTCGAAGAGTCTCTGAACTCCATGCTCTGTGTAGTTGACCCCCTTATCTATTGTTTCATAAGGATAGGGTAACTTTACGTACTAACCCGTCCTTTTTGCCTAAGGTAGCTTCACCAGCAAATTTGAATCAAACCATTGATCTTCCACTTTTCTTCCCTAACTATTCGAACAGATCAGAACAGAGATTACACTGCTTGAACGTTCATCGCCAACTTAGGTACTATTTAGACAGGACCAAACAATTCAGGAAATCCGATCAACTGTTTGTGTCCTATGCAGAAGGTAGAATGGGCCTTCCAGTTTCTAAGGTGTCTCTCTCTAGATGGCTTACTTTGTTGATTACCCTTGTTTATGAGATCAGACATCAACAGCTGCCATCCAAACCCAAGGCTCATTCGACTAGAGCTTTAGCCACATCTATAGCTTTTCAAGACAGACTGCCTATTGATTCGATTTGTTCTGCAGCTACTTGGGCTTCTCCCCATACCTTCATATCTCATTATAAGTTGGATTTAGCCTCTAGAGGCCGAGCCAACTTTGGTTCCACTGTACTCAAGAGTCTGTTCCGATAGGCCACCCGGGACAAGGTGCTAGGGACGCGGTCCCATCCAGCAAGAATGAAGGCGAGATAGATAACTTAACATTTAGAAGTTATGTACCTACCATAACGTTCCATGTTAGTTGTCTTCTTCTCGCCTTCTTTCTTGCATCCCACCCTCCTTCCCCATAGCCTGGACAGACCTAGAGGAGATTGTCTTGTGACCTCTTTATCTTTCTCCCATGCTACCACCTCTATATATGCCTCTGTTAGGTTTAGGACACCTCACACTCAGCCTTATAGAGGTGGGTTACCTTTCTCCATGTTATGGAGTTTTTTCCTGCTTGGCCTAGCTTTCAAACGAGATCTGAGGAGTTACCGCCTAGCATTGTGGGATATAGGGGAGCCTCAAGCCGGTGGAACTAGCTCTCGAGCTTTTAGAGTGGCCGAGTCGGAGCCGAGGTTCGGATCCGAACCCATCCAGCAAGAAAGAAGGCGAGAAGACGACAACTAACATGGAACGTTATGGTAGGTACATAACTTCTAATTTTAATGCAGCAAGGAGACAGGATGTCTAGAACTAGGGTGCCTTCTGCATTGTTTTGTTAGTGTGTTATTGTTTTATGTCTGTCAGCAGTTGCAAAGATCTGAGAGATATGTATTTTTGAAAGGGAGATGCTAAAATGCTGGCAGTTTCTAGCAATGGGGGGTTTTCACCTGAGATAGTCAGATGACAAAAGTGATGTCATCCTGTAAGTATACCAGCAGCAATATTTGAGATATTAATTTAAGAGCTGTCTGAGAGAGAGAGATGGCATTTTGTATTTGTCTTTAACCTGACAGCAACAGCTGGGAAACATCCACTCACCATTCTAGCCTTGCTGTAAGTAAGTTAATTAGGGTACAGTACATTTTTTAGATATAGTTAGGAATATAGTAAAGATTAGTTTCAATTTTTCTGTATTTATTTAAGACTGTCCTGCAATGTTGTTTTAAATATTTCCTGTGATTTTGAACTCTGAAGTTACTGTGATGATTTGCTGAGTATTTTTGTGCTTTTATTATTTATTATAAAATGTATTTAAACCTATCTTTGTGGGACATATTTAAGCTATTAGCGTACTTGCATATCTATTTGGTGACATTGTGCACACCACTTCTAAAAGCCTTATCTCTTGGTCAAACTACCATTTGGATTAATAGTAACATTACACAGTAAGATTGGACACCCTTTGCTAAGGGCTTTAAAGTAGCTGACAAGGAGCTGGCTGGTGGCAGTGAAAACTACCTTATAGTGTGGGCTTAAAGGAGCATAGCTAGTAAACCTGTGACAGCCTTTCCCAGGTGTGTGTGCGTGCGTGTGTGTGTGTGTGTGTGTGTGTGTGTGTGTGTGTGTGTGTGTGTGTGTGTAAATCATATTTCAAAGTGTGTGTGTCAGCTACTTGGGCAGGGAATGAAGCACTGGTTGGACAGAGAGGGAGCTGGAGGTCTTAGCTTGGCCACTCAGCTGAGATTTCAATTCTATAGCTGTGCCAGTGTGGAGTCTTATTGGGGATCTGTAGGAAAATGGAGAAACCAGCCCCAGTCTGACTGTGGTCTGTGTGTGCTCTTAAGGGAAATTGCCCTTTACTATGTGTGTAATTGTCATCCTCCCAGTGTGTACATCCCCTACTGTTGCTAGTGGTGAGGATTGAGGCTCCTTGATTACTGGGCCAGTATTGGGGCATCACACAGTATCAGCCTCAAAACAGGCTTCATGACAGATGAATGAAGGACAGCAATAGTCATTCCCTTGCACAAAGATGGGGCTTCAGTGGACCTGAATAATTATAGACCATAAACCTGATCAGCATCATCTGTACAGCTATGGAAATGATCATTATAGACTTAATAAATAAGGATATAGGTAATCTGTAGATGTCCTTCCGTGTCACTGTAGAAGTATTCCTTACATAAGGGATCTCCTGCCAAGAATAGCCAAATGTCTGGCTAGTATATGAAAGACTCCAGAATTTATATACGTTGAATGTTACACATATGCTCCCCATGCAAGGTGTAGGGCATAAAGGTGACATACTTGCATTCATAGAATTTCTTTGCCACCAGTCTGAATACCATCATCGAACATCGGTCTGATCACTATTCTGCTGTGCTAGTTACCAGGCGATGTTTCAGATAAGTGCCATGTTGGGGGTTTCTTATTATCTTCTACTATTTTTGTTGCTGTGAGTTAACATGTCATCCAGAAAGGGAAAATGTCAGTGTGGGAGGCAGAGTCCCCATAATGATTGTCACAAACAGTGTCTCTTCTGTTTGGGTGCTTCTCACAACCATATGTAGTGTTCTATCTGCCAAGTATTTGTCCTTAAGACCCTACATAGTTGTGTGTCCTTCTCTACTTACCTAGAAAACTAGCATGTAAAGTTGGCCCACAGTGTTGTGATGGAGTCTTCCTGTCACAAGGGTCAGCCACCTGTCAAGAAAAAGACCAAAAAACTCAGGTCTGATTGAGCTGCTGTCCACCCTCCCCTAGACATCACTTTCAAGGCTGGTGAAAGCCCAGAGGATCTTCTGATGGTTACATAGGATTCTTCTGCTGAGACCCTGTTGGAGGCCTGCATGAATCTGACTTCACATGTCCTTGGAGGATTTAAAAACATCTGTTCAAGATGTTGAGGCAGAATCTCAGCTAATTATTATATGAGGGACCAACATTGATTCTACAGATTCTAGTTCAGGAGGAGATTCCTATTACACTGGTAAAGTGTTGGCAGGGGTCTGAACCTCCTAGGGATTTTCTAGCAAACATTCCTCTTTAAAAAAAAAAAAACTAAGTATATTTCTCTTGCTTTTAAAGATCCCCAATGGGAGGATTTCACTTGGGAACGAAAACAGATCCACACTGATTTATTGTTAAGCGCTTTTCGTCGTTCTTCTTAGAATGACTTCTTCAGGTCTGAAGAAGTCATTCTAAGAAGAACGACGAAAAGCGCTTAACAATAAACCAGTGTAGATCTGTTTTCCTTGCCTGAGTTTTTGTTCGTTGGTGGTCTTTGATCGTATTCTGCTGTGGTCTAGGATTTCACTTGGGGGTTGTTTAATGCTGTAATGGCCTTGAAGCCTCCTCAAAGAGTCTCTGTGGTTGCTCCTGCCTGGTCATCTTCTCCTCTTAAGAGGCCCAAGGATCAAGAGTCCTGTGATATGAATTTGGATTCTGGGGAAAAGTTTTTGGCATACCCTTCTCAGATCCCTTCTCATATCCCCTTCTCCTTTGGATCATGTATCTGAGGAAAAGGATTCTGTTAGTCCAGATTATCCTTTAGAAGAACACTCTTTTGGAGACACTATTTCTCATCTTCTTCTTCTTCTTTACACTATTTCTCATATGATGGAATATTTCAAGTGGGATTGTTCTCAGGTTTCTGATATTTAGAAGAAGTATTATAAACTCCTCCAGATGGAGTCTCCGAAAACCTCTGCTGTTCTTCAGGTTCTGGCTGTCTTCTTTGACACCTTTTCACTAGCTTCTTTTGCCCCTGATTCTCAGCCTCCACCCCCCCCCCAACAAAACCTGACAGATTTTACAAGGTGCCTGACTGTAAATTTCTGTATAAATGTCCTTCTGCTAATCCTTCTCTAGTGTCTGTCTCTTTTGACAAACCTTCTGAGCTTTTACCTTCTACTAAGCCAGTAGAGCCATGACACATCTAGGCAAAAAAGTTTTATACTGTTGCCACCCTGGCTTTTAGGGCTATCTGTTATGAGATTAATATGACTAGGTATGTTTTAGCCCTTCTTTCACAAGCTTCTCAGGTAATTTCTGACCTTCCTAATTCTGAAGGAAAGATTTTGTCCCTTTCCTTGTTGAGTTCTACCTGTCAGGTGGCTTGACACTCTATTTAGTATAGCTATGATGCAGCTGATGCTTCTTCTAGGGCTGCTACATTTGATTTTGTTATGAGACTTAACTCTTAGTTTCATCTTCAGCCTTTACCTGATGAAATTAATTAATTTATTTATTATTGTTTGTTAACTGGGTTAGTCCAGCTGGGCTTGTGTCCCATTTTCAGTGGAGACCCGAGGAGAAAAGCTCCGGTACATAGTATAAAATGCAGAAATTTGCAACATTACAATATAAAGTACAGAAATTTGCAAACTTACAAACATACAAAAAGCTCTGGTACTTAGTATAAAATGCAGACATTTTTAACATTACAAAATATAAAAAAGTATAGAAATTTGCAAAAACTTACAAACCTGTAAAGGACTGGATTATAGAAGTTGATATATTACTGGTAGATGATGTGAGTTATATATGTCATAATTAGTCTGTACAGGAATAACAGTTTTACAATAGTATATACGCTGTTTTGCAATGGAGAGGATGTCAGTTGGGAATATGAGTAAGATAGGCCAGAGGCTCACATGCAGAAAGTGTGAAGAGATGTACAGAGAAAGACCTATGATATTGTATAAAGTTTGGCAAAGTAACAATGATTTAGGTGTGGAGTTAGTGGTGTAGGTGGTATTTAGGTGGGAGCATGTGAAGTACATTCCCATTTGGAGGCCAGATGGGAGAGAAGCATGGATTTGAAGTTGTTGTGGTTTGGTATTTTACGTAGTGGTGGGGGGAGAGTGTTCCGCTGTTTGGCTACAGTGTGGGACAGTAATAGTTTGCCATGTGCGTGTCGGGGATGGTGTACATGTAGGAGGTTTTGGCCTTTTGATCTCAGGGTGTGGCTAGGTGTGTAGTGTGTTAGAGATTTGGCAAGAGAGGGGCATTCTGTTGGTTTGAAGATGAGTTTGTGGGCTGTTGTAAGTTGTATATATTTTAGGTGGTTGTGAAGTTCTAGCCAGTTAAGGGTGTGTAGGGAGTGGCAGTGATGGGAAGAGTTCTTGGAGTTGGTAGCAAATTTGCAGATTTTGTTGTAACAAGATTCGAGTTTGCAGCGGAGGCCGAGTTGTATGTTGGAGAATAGGGGAGCACCATACAAGAGAGAGGGGAGAAGGAAGGTAGATGCGAGGGTTTGACGAGAGGAGGGAGTAAGGTAGCAGTTATGTCTGTAGAGGAGACCAATTTTCTGGTGTTTTTTTTGATAGCCGAGAGGATGTGGGAGTCGAATTTTAGGTTATCAATGGTAATGCCAAGTAGCTTGGTACTGGGAATGATTTCTAGAGGAGTGTTATTGTGGCTTTTGATGGAAAATTGGTCTCTTTTGAATTGCGAGGTTTTGGTGGGAGTGAAAATCATTAGTTTTGTTTTGATTGCATTTAGGGCTAGGTGATGGGATTGCATGCATGATTCGGTTATGGAGAAGGCGATTTGGGTGTTGAGAAGACGTTTGGAGGGGCAAGATGCAGAACAGATGATGGTGGAGTCATCAGCGTATTGGATGACTGAGGCATTTGGGATGGAGTGGTGGAAGTTATTGATGAATATGTTAAAGAGAAGTGGGCCCAGTACTGATCCTTGAGGGACTCCTGTGGGTGTAGGTAAGAAAGGGGAGGTTGATTCTTTCCATTGCACAGCCTGCTGGCGCATGGAAAGGTAGCTGGAGAACCAGGCTAAGGTTGAGGGAGACAGGTGCAAGTGAGAGAGCTGGGATAGGAGTAGAGGATGGGAGATTGTGTCAAATGCTTTTGAGAGGTCAAGAAATAGGGAAGATACATATTTGCCAATATCACATGCTAAGTTGACTGTTTCAAGGAAGGAGAGGAGGGCTGTCATGGTGCTGTGGCCAGGGCGGGAGCCATGCTGGGTGGGAGAGAGGAGTTTGTGCTGGGTTAGGTAGGGCATGAGCTGGGAGTGGATGTTTTTTTCTAGAATTTTGGAGAGGGGTGAGAGTATAGCTATGGGTCTGAAGTTGGTAGTGTCAGTGTTTTTGCCGCCTTTGTGCAGAGGGATTATGAATGCATGTCGCCAGATGATCTATTTATGAGAATGGATATGGGATAGGCTATTGCTTCAGCTGATAGTTGAAGGAAATTTGCAAGAAGGTTGTCAGGGGCAGTGTGGCATGGTTTTAGCTTTTGAAGTAGTCTTTTTATAGTGTTGGTGGAGACAGGTTTAAGGGAGAATATGGGGAGAGGAGGGGGGGTGAGAGGGGGGATTTGGTGGGTGAGGTGAGGGGGTTGCATTGGTTGGTGGGTTGGAGAAGGTGGAGGATAGTTTAGCTATGCAATCAATGAAAAATGTGTTGAATTTAGTGTCTGTTTCAAGGCTTGAAAGGTTAGGATTGGGGCAGGGGTTGGTATTATTACCGGGGTTGAGTATTGAGGAGATGGAGGTCCAGAATTTTTTTGGGTTGTTTGAGTGTTTGGATTGCAGATTGCAGTAGCAGTTTGTGCAATCTTTTGTTATTGATTTTTTGGCTAGGTTACGTAGATATTTATACTCTTGGTGGGTGCTGTTTTTTTTTTTGTTTTTGTTACAGTTTCCATTTTTTGTTTCGTTGAATCATTATCAGTTTAGTTTGTTGGGATAGCCAGGGGCAGGGATTAGTTTTGATGCGTTTGATTTGGAAAGGGGCTAGTTTATCAAGTTAGGTAAGGAAGGTATGGTTAAAATATGAGACAGCATTATCTAGTGGGAGGATTTTTAGTGGAGACCAGTCAGTAATCTTAAGGCATTCAGAGAAGATTTTGGGGTTGAAGGAAGCTAGTTTATGGGATTGCTTGTATAGGTGTTCTTTTTCTATGTGAGAGGGTAGGTGGTCTATAAAAGTTGATAAGTGGTTGCTTAGGGGGTCTGGTATTGTACCGGCACTGGAGATATGGTTGGGGTGGGTTGTTAATATCCAATCTATGATGGTACCAGATGTACCGTCTTTATGTGGCCTGGTTGGGAGGTTTATTAGTTGGGTGAAATTATAGAGGTTGATTGAGTGAATTGGGGTATCTAAGAGGAAGGAGGCCCAGTTAATATTTATGTCACCTAGAATGTAGGTTTCATTTGTGATATTTGAGCTAAACCAGGAGAGAATGTCTTCTAGAGTTTTGGTATTGTCTCCAGGTGGGATGTAGATGGAACAGATGCAGATGGATTTGTAGTTGTTTAGTTTTAAAAGGCCTACAGCCATTTCTGCATTGGCAAAGGTTGGAATGGGGTTGGTCCGTGGAGTAAAAGTGAGAGTGGAGGGGTAGATAATAGCTACACCACCTCCTGTTCTATGAGGCCTATCATTACATATGATGTGGTAGCCCGGGGGGAGGATTTTGTCATCTCTGATGGAGGGTAGGAGCCAGGTCTCAGAGACTGCGGTTATGTCTGGCTGGTTATGAGAGAGCCAGGCATGTAGGTTGGACTAAATTGTTGGATGTGCCTCTTGATAATAAAAACCTTTTTGGTTCTGTTGCTGTTTAAGCTCCTGTAGGCCAAGGGCACGGCCTTGCAGGAATTGAAACATATTTTTGTTTCTGCTATCTCTATGTTTCAGAGGAGTTATCCTGTTTTTGTTTGAAGACAGTCTCAACCCCCCACCCAAAGGAAAAGGGGTTCTAGGCGGGTACCTCCAGTTAGTCTATTCTTCTCAGAAGCTTCCTTTTCAAGATAAATCAGGTTCCATCTAACAGTTTGCTTCCCCTCTCCCTTGTCCAGATTCCCTTGTCCCTTCATCTTTCACTGTCACATCCCAATTTGTTAAGGTTACTCAAAGACTCTTTTTTTTCTTCATCATATAGCAGGGGTATTTCATGGTGCGAAAATCCATTCCTCCCTTTCTAGGCATCCCACAACCTCCTCAGGAACAGCTTCCTTTCTTTCCAGAAGTGCCACAGACTTTTCTCGCCCAGGGCATCATTCATGTTTTGCCCCCTACACAGGAAGGGAAAGGTTTTTATTCCAGGATTTTACTGGTTCACAGAAAGGAAGGCATCTGGAGACCCATTCTAGACTTTTCTCAGTTCAGCACTTTTCTAAAGGTCCCCTCCTTTTGAATGTTTTCCCTTCAAACTTTGTTCCCTCTTCTTTCAGATGCTTTTCTGGTATCTCTGGACCTCAAGTATGCCTACCTCTGCATCCTCATCCATCCCCTTTTCAGGAGGTTTTTGCATTTCTCTGTTTCTTCCTTGCATTTTCAGTTCTCTACTTTGTCCTTTGGCCTGTCTACTGCCCCAAGGGTACTCAACAAATGCCTCACTCTTGTCATCACATTTTTCAGGATGAGAGAGGTTCAGGTCTTTCCTTATCTAGACAATCTGCTTATTCAGGCTTCATCTCCTGAGGTTCTGGTTTAGGACCAACAGTTTACTGTTTTGCCTGTTACAAAGCCTGGGGATCACAATAAATTTTCAAATATCAGTTTTTGTTCCTTCTCAGGATCATGTTTTTCTTGGTTTCAGGATTCAGACCATTCCCATACTGGCATCCCTGTCTCTATCCAAAGCTCTGTCTCTCTGATTGCCTTTTACCAATTCCTTCTTCCTCTGGCTTCAGTCACAGTTATGGATTTAGTTCATAGTTCATAGATTAGTACTAAGTTAACTGCTCTTGCGAGCCATTTTAAGCCTAGCCAATTATCCCTTGTGAGATTCAAACCCTGCACCTTGTGTTTGTAAGGCAAACACCTTAACCATTAGGCCACCCTCCCAACCCCCTCAGGGCTCTTGGGTTTATGGTTTCTACCATTCCTGTGCTGCATCTACCCAGGCTCCATATGAAAAAACTTCAGTGGTACCACTGGATTTCCTAGTTCCCTTCTTTCCTATTTAAAGCTTAAGCTTCAGTGGTGGATTCATTAGCTTTCTCTCAACACAGAGCTTCCTTTTCAACTTCCATTCTCATCTCAAGAGCTGTTTCTGGGTGCCTTGGACATGGGATTGGAAACTTCCTTCAGTTCTGTCAAGGTCCAAGGTCTCTGGCCACCCCATCAGAGGTCTGATCACATCAACATAAAGGAAATGAGAGCTCTTGTTTTAGCTCTTTAGAATTTTCATTCACTCCTTCTTCAAGGTCCCCTCAATGTTTTCACAGACAATAACCACAGTGGTGTGGTATGTAAACAAGCAAGAGGGGATACTGTCCTACCTTCACTGCAGGCTTACTGTTCAGGTCTAGGATCTAGCTATCCAGTATCAAGTGAGTCTTCAAGCTAGCTACATTCCTTCAGAGCAAAATATAGTAGCAGACCTATTGAGCAGGTCCACCACATAAGCTCATGAATGGATGTTTCACAGTGATGTGCTTCTGGATATTATCTATTGGTGGGGTATTCCTCAAGTAGATCCTTTTGCCTCCCATCTGAGCAGAAAACTTGTGTCTTCTGTTCCAGCGTCCCAAGTTCTCTAGCTTGGAATATGGATGCCCTGTCTTTTCCATGGAAGGAGATGTTTCTCTGTGCCTTCCCTCCCCTTCCCCTGATTCTGTCGGTCCTGCACAAGATCAAGCAAGACTCCCCCAAAATCTTACTGGTGACTCTCTTTTGACCCAGACCACATTGGTTCCTCCTTCTTTCTCATTTACCCAGGGGCAATCACAAGTTACCTCACTGAGTGGACCATCTCACACAATACAGGGGGGTCTCTTATCCATCCTCACTTGTCCATTCTTCAACTGACACTGTGGGTGATAAGGTTTTGATCCCTTTTAGACACCTCTTTTCTGAGGATGTGCTTCGGGTTCTGCAGGAGGCCAGCAAATCCACTACCAGGAAATCATGTTTGTTCAAATGAAAGAGATTTTCTGTCTGGTGCCTTTCTCATAACCAGGATTCTTTTTCAGTGGGGATCCATCTGGTTTTCTGTTATTTGTGTGAATTGATCCATGCTGGCTTAGCATATTCTTAAGTTAAAGCTTACGTCTTAGCTGTTTCTGCTTATCTACCATTGACTCCTCCTCTAGCCTTGAGGTCAAACATCTTTCATATCAGACCTCCCAGGAAGCCTACTCTGCCTTCCTGGGACCTCAGTTTTGTTTTTAAAAAGTTGACTCAGGCTCCTTTTGAGCTTGCTGCTTCAGTGTCATTGCAACATTGTATTTGGAAGACTGTTCTTCTTTTGGCCTTACTTCAGCTATGAGAGCATCTGAACTTTGGGCTCCTAAGGCTGTTCCTCCTTCTTTAGTTTTTCATAGAGACAACATGTCTCTTCATACACATTGTTTTTTTATGTCCAAGGTGGTCAATGAGTTGTCTCTTAATCAGTCTATTAATTTACCCTCCCTTTTTCCTTCTCTACAGTCTGCTAGTTAGAAGGTTCTTCACACCTTGGATTCTCATAGGCAGCTCAGATATTATTTGGATAAGACTAAGGTCATTCGCAAGTCTGAGCAACTTTTTGTTTCCTTTCATCCCAGGCCTTTAGGTTTGGCAATTTCTAAACAAGCCATCCCTTCCTGCATTTCTAAGGACATTTTCTTTTTGTTTCATGGTAAATGTCTTTCCTGTTCTGTGAAGCTCATTCTACCAGAGCTGTTGCTTCTTATGGTGCTTTTTTTAGAGGACTGAATACTATTTCCATCCTTGAGTCTGCTACTTGGACTTCTGTCCAAACCTTCACTAAACATTTTACAAGTTGGATGCTGTTTCCAGAGCAAGAGCTGGCTTTGCCAGGGCTATCCTGCATGGGATGCTAGAGGGTTCTTCAGTGCCTTCCTCCTGCCAGGTTTCCTCTTGAGCTTTTGTAATCTTCCTTACAAAAGGAATACTGCAACAATGATATGTATGGACATAGTACAATTGTGTAAAATCTTACCAAAATTGTAGATGTGCTTCTCTTCACTGTTGCAATATTTTCTCCTTCCCTCCTCCCCTTCTGCTTTGCCCTATTCCTCTTGCATTCCTGGCTGGGGATTCTTCTTTTTTCCTCTTTCTGGATGCACATGTTCTTTCAGGTCACTAGGGAAATTCTGTTCATCCTGAAGTGTTTCATTTCTGAGGTATCTGCATATGTATGTCACTTTTATGCCCAACATCTTCAGCGGGTAGCATATGTATGATGTACGACATCTATAAATTCTGGAGGCTTTGGTATACTGTTCGGACATTGGGCTATCCTTGGCAGAAGATTCCTTATGTAAGGAATACGGAAACAGTGAAGAGGACATCTACTGTTATGGTAAGATTTTACACAACTGTATTACTCTCAACATAAGCCAGTTTGGGTTTGTCAAGGGCATATTCTACCTACTTAACTTGTTGACTTTCAAAAAGTTACTTTAGTAATGGATGAGGGCAAATAATTACACACCACATAACTAGACCTCACAAAGGTATTCAACACCATCCCACACTCAGTTATTGTAAATAAGCTGCCTCAGCTAAATGCAAATCCCTATGTAACTGTTTGGATAGCAAATTGGATCACAAATAGAACCCTGGAAATAAGGGTACCTTAAATACCTCCTTCAAAAGGCTTGCCACTAGTGGCATACCCCAGGGTTCATTCCTTGGACCACTCCTCTTTGGCATGTACTTCTCAAAGGCCATAGTTAATGCTAAAGGTTTGTGGCTGTCCAAGTTTGCAGGTGATTGCAAACTTGGTGCCTTCCTAAACTCTCCAAAGGATACCATGATCCACCAAGAAGTCCTCTCCCAAACAAATAGCCAGTATCAAAACTGTTGACTAAAACTAAATGCCAATAAATGCATAATTGTGTCCTTCAGCAAGCATGACTCCTCTTGTAAGAATCTCGTTGACAAAAAAAAAAAACTTAAAAATTGATCCTATAGTCAGGCATCTGGGAATATATGTTGACAACAAAGTGACCTTTGATCACTATGTATCACCTATTGTAAGAAAGTCCTTTTACATCACACAGCTTATATCTAAAGTTATGGCATCCATGTCCAAGGATGTAATCACTCCACTATACTCAGCACTCATTAGGCTGATCATTGAGTATAATGCCCCTTTTGTTTTGTAAACTGTCCAGACACTTGTTATAAATGACAGGCCACAATGCTTCCTTACTAAGAAAATCAAGGGCTTAAATCATAAAAACTATGAGGATCATCTCAAACCCTTTTCTCTCCTCTCAGTACCATAATGGTTACTGACAGGTGACTTCTGTCTCACATATAGTTCCTCAACAGATCATATCCTGTTAGACCTATGACATATTCACAAGTGCAATGGTGGTATCAAAACCCTCTCAAGGGATCTCAGTTTGTTATGCAGCAAAAATAAAACATATTGGAGTGATACATACTGTTCACGTGGGTTTCCTCCGGGTGCTCCGGTTTCCTCCCACATCCCAAAGACATGCTGTAGGTGGATTGGACACTCTAAAATTGGCCCTAGGTGTGAGTGTGTGCATATGTATGCCTTCTGTGGAAGGTTGGGCGCCGGGCTGGCAACTTGACACCATAAAACTCCACTGCCAATCATGAGCGGACAGGTGATTCGCTGTGGCAACCCCTAATCGGGAAAAAGCTGAAAGAAGAAGAAGGAGTGATACATACTGTATGCATTCCAGAGAATTCCACTTCTGTAGAACCATTTTCCATTCCACATAAAGCAAAATACTTCTCTTACTCTATTCGAATGTGATTTGAATGAATGGATGGGTAACCACAAATTCATTTCTGGATTAGCTCCCTTGGTCTTCATAGATAGGGTCAACATGCAAATGTACCAGCATAACCTTGTTTTGCCCTTCTCTGGGTTATTTATACTCAAAGTATAAGGGATAAAAAAACTACCATGGGAATGTAAGTCTAGACTTCCTAAGATCATCACAAATCAATAGCCTAGTAATTACCTATGAATCTCTAAACCTATGACGACCTTTTCCATCAGCTTGATGGACTACTTGGCACATATGGTGAGGTTTGAGAGAGACCTGGCAGACAAAACTATTCAAACTCTGAAACAGTTGTCAACTGGGGACTTGCAGAAACAAGTAGAGACCCAGGTGATCACTGTCAAATTCTACTGCCTCTCTGTATGCATTTGTTACATATTGCAGTGGATGGAGCAGCCAGGTTGGCTAGTTCAGGTACCTCAATGTTATGTCAGGATTGGCTATGCCTCACACACTTTGCAGAAACTTCAAAGCAGCTTTCATCAATACCCCTTTGATCGAACTTGTCTGTTTGGGCAGAACGTCAGGGATAATCTGCTGAAATGTGAGCAACAGGGCTCTCTGTTGTGAGAGTTAAATATGAGGATGGCCCAACAGAAGGTGCAAACTATCCTTTTAAAAAGATCCATCTAGGAGGTCACACCAGACCAGATAGGGTCTGGATTTTGCTCTTAATCCTTCTCGGTGTCCAAAAAAAACCTCTGGACTTAGACTGATTCTAGATTTCTCTCATCTGAATCAATACGTAAAGAGAAAGTCATTATGGATAGTCACAATGCTATCATCTTAATGTGCCTGTAGGCAGGAGACTGGATGTGCTCTTTGGATCTCCAGGATGCTTATCTGCACCTCCCCCCAAAAAAGTAGTGGAATCATCCTGGATATTCCTAAGCTTTTTATTTTATTAAACAAGAAACATCTTTATTAATATCACTTATGACATAGGCACTCATACATTTATATAAATGAAAACAAACCATATTGACATAATTTTATTTGCAAACATTATACATCGCTTATAGTGTATTCAGTCAATGTCAGTCAAACATTACATAGCTCATTCAAGTCCTGGTTTCTTTTCAACCTCATTCCTCATCTGCATGTATTGTTCCCACAATTTCCATTTTTTTCTATGTAATTTGCTCCTACCCTTTTCTAAAAATCCCATTTCCATTTGTTTTATCTCTGTTACTATATTCACTATTTCTAATACAATTGGTTTAGACTTTGACTTCCATTTCCTAGTAACTGCTTTTTGGCAGCCACCACAATTAGACTCAGCAAGGCATTATTATGTCTAGGCAATTCAGATTCTGTTTCATAGCTCAAAAAATCATTTCCTTAGTCATACCAATTTGTTCACCCAGTATTTCTGGTAGAGTATTCTGCAGGGAATTTTTAAAGTGTGCAACTCATTACACTCCCAGCCAATATGTTCCCAATTACCTCTTTTTTCCCCATCACACCTCCAATATTTGCTGTCTAACTAAGGAAAAATATCTGGAGTCTAATTGGGGTATAAAAATACCCATGTAAACATTTGCAAGCAAGATCCTAAATCTTCTAGACTTTGTTGCATATTTGGGAGACGTACCTATATTCCCCCATTGTTTCTTCGTGAATTGCTTATTCAGTCTCTTTTCCCCTTCCCAATCCTTTCTATCCTACTCTGACTGATTCTTATAGTTATGGAATATTTTATATGCTCTACTAATTATTCCTTTTTTTAACAGCAGCTTTTGTTCTAGATTCTACTAAAAACTCTATCAGTGCTGGTCTTTTGCTTAGGAACCCCCTATTGCTTTCTTTTTGCCTATATTCTGATATCAATCCTCGATAAGGAAGGCAATCTGTAGCCTGCAGTCCAAATAAATTCTTGGCCTCTTCCCATTCTATTACCTTACCATCTGTAATCATTTGCTCACAATACCTTGGTTCCTTTGCCAGTTTTCTCTAATAAATTCCAGCACCTTCTTGCCTATTGTCTGTATCCCTAATTACAGTCATCCCTATCTGCAGAATCTCCTTTCTCCTTTCCTATGCTGGTTTACTTCTTAAGGCAAAACAATAAACCTGCACAGCCCACAAGGCATAACAATAAACCAAGCATACTAGTCATTGGCAACTCAAAATGTGAGACACACCAATGTCCCCCTCACCAGGCTTAAACAGGAGAAGGTCACAGTCAGTTGTCTGTCTGGTGCCAGAATCCACCACATCATGCACGCACTTAAGTCTCTCCACAACAAGTACAAGTATGACTCAGTCATTGTTCTTGTTGGTGTGAATGACTTGCGATGTACCTCCCGGGACTATATGAAGAGAGACACAATTGAGGTCTCAGAGTATGTGTCCCAGGCAGATATGACCCTAGCCCTAAGTAGCATCCTACCTTCACCAAGAATGATACCACATACTAACAAAAAATAATTGACTTGAACAATTGGCTTAGTTTCTGGTATCATTACAAGGGATCCAGTATCTGTCTGCCTAGGATGACATGGCTGACAGACCTCGATGCTTTGCCAGAGATGGCCTTCACCTGTCACCCCTGGGATTCCGGGTCCTGGCCAAGGCTCTTGCCTCTCCCATTGGGCCTTTTTTAGGCAATGTCCCAAAGACAAATCTTCCAACATAAAAGATCTGTCAAAAAGAAAAGTGATGGTCATGCTGCTTAATGTTAGGAACCTTAACCTGAAAACGCACTCACTAGAGGCTCTCCTCACACTGAAAGATGCCAATGTCTGTGCTGTCATGGAAACTTGGTTCAGGGCTGCAGAGAGCACCCCTGCCTTACCAGGCTATATCTCATTCCACACATTCCAACCACAAAATGAGGTTGTGAAGACTAAGGGTGGTGGAGTCTCTATCTTCATTAAGGACAGGCACACCTCCAGACTGGTTTCCCAACATGACACACTGGAACTACTCTAGGTGTAACTGATAATTGGCAAGGCACCCATCCAAGTTACAGCCAGCTATAGACCCCCCTCCATGATTCAGGACACTCACTCCTCCTACCTGGATCTACTTGACTCCATCAAGGTACCCCCTAACTCCTGATCCTTGGTGACTTTAACTACCCCACCACAGACTGGGTGAACTATTCCTGCACTAACGCACTCACGCAATGATTCCTTGCCTTTATCAATTCTAACACACTAGACCAGCTCATCTCATCCCCCACAAGGGGAGATATTTTGGACTTGGTTCTCACCAACATATTTTGGACTTGGTTCTCACCAACATGGGTGACCACTGCACCACTTCCTTGGTGAGATCAGATCATCTGTGTCATTCAAAGTTTGTATTCCACTCCCTCCCCTCCTAGCCGTAATCGGGCTAAAAAAACTTCTCAAAAGCTGACTACAGCCTCCTAAGGGAGGGTATCAGTAGCTTCACACCCCCCCCCCCCCAGAGGATGCAGACAACTATGCTGAACAGTACACCAATGCAGTATACAAGTACCTGTACAACTGCATGGACTTAGCCATACCCAACAGAACTAAAACTTGCTTCTCAAGGAAACACAAACCTGTCTGGTGGACATCCTCTATCAACAGGCTTTATAACAAAAGGAAGAAATTGCTGTCCAAAGGTAAAAAGGAACACATTTCAAATTGGAAAAACTCCCTCCTTAGCCTTAACAAGCAAATTAGATCATTAGTGAAAACCTCCATAGCCAATTATAAATCAAAACTAGCCTCCAAAACAAAGGAAAACCACAAGGCCTTCTTCAGTTACATCAGGAACCTCCATGGCAAAGCTGAGGTTTGTTCTGAATTAGTACTTAATGGTATCACTTACACTGATCCTGTTGACTTAGCCAACCTGCTAGCAGATAGGTTCAGTGCAAACTTCACCCCCCTGTCCCCCCCAAAGGCCCTTTTGACATCCCCAATACTTGTCTCGTACCTTACATCTCCACAGATCAAGTGTTAAAGGGCCTATCCAAGGCAAAGAACACAGCTTCCATGGGACCTGATTGTATCCCAGGCTGTATTCTGCACCATCTCCAGCAAGAACTAGCTAGCACAACTTGGCATAAATCCCTATCTCATCAGGCCAGCTGGCTCACCGACAGGACCCACAAGGTCAAAATAGGCATCTCCACCTCTGATAGCAGACCTGCCAGTAGTGGAATTCTCCAGGGATCTGTCCTGGGACCCGTGCTGTTAGACATCTACTTCTCACAGGTCCAGACAAAGACAAAAGGCTTGTGGCTGACCAAGTTTGCAGACGACTGAAGTTGGGTGTTATCATTGACTCCACAAATTATGTTAACAAACTGCAAAAGGGTCTCACAGCAACTAAAGACTGGTGCCAAAATCATGGCCTCAAGATAAATGCAAAAAAATATATCATCATACCATTTGGCAAAAACACGGAGCCTACTGACTACCACATCAATGGCAATCTCCTAAGTATACAACCTGTGGTGAGAGACCTGGGTACTCGGGTTGACAACAACATTCGACCATCACGTAGTGGCAGTGGTCAGAAAAGCCTTTTACTTTGATCATCTCATAAGTAAAGGGATTGCATCCAGTAAAAAGGAGGTTATTACCTCTCTATACTCCTCCCTCATTAGACCAGTAATTGAGTATAATGCCATATGTACCTCTCCAAACATCTGCACCAAATGGAAAGGCCACAGAAATACCTCACAAATA
Organism: Protopterus annectens; assembly: GCF_019279795.1. Taxonomy (NCBI): domain Eukaryota; kingdom Metazoa; phylum Chordata; order Ceratodontiformes; family Protopteridae; genus Protopterus; species Protopterus annectens. Next base: position 138,330,412 of record NC_056733.1, read on the forward strand.
GAATCCCTGGCCTCCAGTACCTGTCCTATGCAGACAGGCTCAAATCACTATCACTCTACACGGTATCATACAGATTGCTCAGGGGTGATCTGTGTCTCGCCTACAAGGCAATCTCAGACCCTGCCCTTCTAGAGATGCTCCATATCTGTAAGTCTAACTCCTTGCTCATTACCCACTCAAAAGGCCTGAATCTAATATGCAACATCAACAAAACCTGCTGGAGAGCAAGTTTTGTCTCCCAGAGGCTGCCCCATCTCTGGAATAGACTTTCCATACATGTCAAAAAGAGTACCTCACTGACCCTCTTCAAGCACAACCTTGATGAGGGAATGGGAAACCACAAATTTGTCCCAGGGGTTCCACCTGTGTCTCTTATTGACAGGGGTGACCGGTTTTGACTGAGGTTTCCTTTTTGCGGATAAACTCTTGGCTATGCTTGTAAAGGCCCCAGGGCCATTAGCCTAGTAATCTCCTATGATCCTATGATAATACTTTCTGCTACTTTATAAATATGATATTCTGCATGGTTATTGTTATTCTACTTTAGGTTCTGCATCCAAAATCCTAGTTTCTCCTTATTACTTGAGCTTCCCCTGTGTTTCATCATTATCTCTTTCTACTTTGAATTATAGGTTTCTGCTTGTGCTATGTATAGGAGCCTTACCTGTGTAGCTCTGAAATACCTTTAAATTGGGTAATCCCAGACTGCTTTGTTTTATTTGAAGAATCAGCTTATCCCACTTGACTCTTGCCATCATCCCTTCTCAGATAAAATTTTTCAGCTCTTTATTAATTGCTATCCACAACTTCTCTGGTTGATAAAAATATGCCTGATGTGTATAAAACTAAAGGGACTAAAAGTATTGTAACTGCTTGCATCTTGCTTTCCATATCCATAAAACAGAGCTTCCAGTTTCTCAGTTTTTGTATTAGCCTTTGTTATCCCATATACCCTTAGCTGCCATACCAGAATAATTTTTAATCCATACCCCTAAGTACTTAATTTTATCATGTCCCCATAAATAATTGCTGAGTCTATTCATGTGTGGGTATATAATTTACAGCTATTGCCTTTGTTTTAGCTTCATTAATTTTATAATTTATATCCCAAAAAGATTTGAAACTATCTAAAAATGTTCCACAACACTGAAATATCCTCTGGTTTTATCAGGTATAAAATGAGAACTTCTGCTACAAGTCACAAGATTCTCCCTACTCGAAGCGTATCTCCAGGACATGGAACCTGACCCCACAACATATACTAACTACAACTAACCCTGAACAATTTAAATTACTGCTTAAGTCCCACCTATCTAAGAACTGGCTTCGCTCTTGCCTAAATCCCAGCTGACCACTGTCTCCACCCTACTGTCCAGAATGCATTCCTGTCAACATACTCAAACTGACTAGGTAAACTTTTTATATCCTACTTATATACTTAACCATTAACACATGCTCTTGTCTATTTATATATAAAAACCCAAGCTATGTTTAGCTAAATTACATTTTTTTCTCAATTGTCGTTAAGTTTTTCTGTATATATTATAATTGTCTTGTTGAAAACTGTAGCCATTATTATAGCTATATATGTTTTTCTTTTTCTTTGAGAATTGCAACTAATATTATAGCTAAATATGTTTTTCTTATCATCCTGTCCTAACATAGGCCTGTAATAATTTCAAGTGTGATTATTCTCTGTAATTTGTGGGACATTTCCCCCAGGCCTCTACTGAAAATGGGTCTTCCACCCAGTTGGACTATCCCGGTAAACAAACCTAAAATAAATAAATAAAATAAATAAATAAATACAATACTAAATAAATAAAATATCATCTGCAAATAGAACCAGTTATGTGAAGTTGTTCAATCTCTCCATTTGTTCTTACACGTGGGTACGGAGCCGATCCATCGGCTCCGAGTTGGCTGCTTTCCAAGCTCAAGATCTTTCAGTAGCTCGAGGCACAGCACCTATCCCATGATGGTCTCTGATTAACCCCCAGATCTAGTTTGCTGCTGCAACAGATCGCAAGTCTTAGTGTGCTCGAGCCAGTGAAGGTTTATTAAGAAGTATTTCCACAGCTAAGTTTACCTTATATATATATATATATATATATATATATATATATATATATATATATATATATATATCTGTTTTTCTACCAGTATTATCTGTTATACTTTCCTTTTTTAGGGCTTTGTCCCTGTTTAGAGTGTTTTATTAGAGCGAGTTGCTCTTGAGCCTTGCCCTCTCTTAAGTTGGTCACATCCTTTGCTATAGTTGTGCAGGGATCTTTCTTTTCTCCTATCCCACTTTTGGCAAGATTATTTTTTGAGTATTATTGGATTGTACTGTTGTACTTATATTATCAGGGATCTGATAATTGTATTTCTCTGTGTTTGGATAGTACTATTGTACTTGTTATTATCAAGGATCTGATAATTGTGCTTTTCCTTGGATATGATGACTGACCAAATGCAGAAGTCTGGATGTAAAAGATGTGACTGTGGCCAAATAAATGTCAATAACAGATAACCACATTTATTGTGTTTATTGTTTGGGACCTCTCCATTTGCAGGAGGATTGTTCCATCTGCCACTCTTTTAGTGGCAGAGTTCTGTTAGAAAGACGTAGGAAACTTATTGATCGAGGTCTCTTAACTCCTGAGTGTCAAGAAGCTTTGGACAGGTCCGACCAGACCTCTAAGTCTTCGAAAGGGTCGAAGTCATCTCGAGTGTTCTCGGAGCCTAAGTCTTCGGCTTCGAGCACTTCTGTTAAGGTGCGGTCACCGGTTCCTAGGTCTTCAGAACCGTGTGCCGAACCGATGATTTACAGCCAACCTTTGGTTTTGGAGCCGGTATCGGAGACTTTAAAATCTCCAATACTTAGGTCTGTAGCTTCTGTGGCCCATTTGACCCACTCTTCAAGAATGTCAGATATTGATGTGGACTGTGTGGTGCAGAGGCTCTTAGAGAATCTGGCATTGGCTAAACTGCTTTTGGCTTTGTCCCAACTGGGTTCAAGCCCTGTTCCTGCCCCATTGCCTGTGACTACTCCTCCTCTGAGCCTACCCAGGCCTTCCGAGCCGGAGGCAGAAGATCTGATGGTTGTGTAACCCGTGGAGCCAAGTCCTGTTCCAGTGACTTCGGTTCCACCTACCCTGACCTCTTCAGTGCCGTCCGAAGTGTCTCAATCTGACACCCTCTCATCGGTTCCAGGGAGGAGAGTCGAACCGACAAGTTGGTTCTGACACTTCCCCTCGGGGCTTCGGCGCAGGTGAGCTCAGGTTCGGAGCCCTCGGCCTCGGCACCTGTGAGGCCTCTGTCTTCCTCAAAACTGGTGGCCTCCTCAGGCCGAGAGTCCGGGGCCTTTGATGCCATGAGGAGGGTGTTGTCTATTCAGATACACACTACAGGTCTCTCATCTTCCTCCCTGAAGATGCTGAGTTTTGCCTCTTTGCTTAAAGCACCTACTAAGTGACGAGACCCAGAGCCTCAGGTATCCCCTTTGGGTGAACCCTGCTCTACTGAGACTTCACCAGCCGCCCCCACTGATGAAGTTCCCAGAAAGAGACTCTGCAAAAGGAGGCATTTGGATTCCCCTCAGGAATTCTTGACATCAGACACCAACTTAGAGGAATCAGAACGGTCCCCACAGTCCCCCTCGGAGGATGTCTCCTTTGTGGACATCTTAGAAATACTTAAGCAGAAGGGTGACTGGCCGTCCATTTGCCCTACCGAGGATGAGTCAGTGCTCCTGAAGGCCTTTGGGTCTCAGCCCTCCACCTCCTGGATTACTCCGCCCTTCGCCGAACTAATGGATCTGGTCATGTGAAGGGTGTGGGAGTCCCCTGACACCATGGAACCAGTCCCTCGGAGGCCCAATAAATTCATCATTGCCCCTCAAGAGAAATCATTCCTCACCAAAGGAGTCCCTGTTGATGCCATGGTTGTGGCTGTGGCCACCAAGAAAGAGATGTCAGAGACTTCTTCTACTGTCCATCCTCCTAATAAGGATTCCAGGACGATGGACAGATACGGGAAACGCATTTTTAGTTGTGCGACATTTGCCATGAAATCGCTTAACTACTTGACCCATTTTACTCGCCTTCAACTAGATCTCCTTCAAGAACTTGGAGATACTCTAAAGGGTAACACAGATGAGGCTATTTCGGAAAAGGTTACAGCTCAGCTTTCTACCCTTAATTCCTTCATCAACTTATCCATGCGTCTCATTTCCTATGCAGCCGAAGGATCGAGTCGAGCAGCAGGTTCAGCGATTGCTCTGCGGAGACAGTCCTGGATGCTCTTGTGCTCCTTTGCGGAAGCCTTCAAGTCTTCCTTTGTCAATACCCTGTTTGATGGCTCTTCATTGTTTGGGCCTAAAGTCAAGGAGACTCTCACCAGGTGTGAGCAGGAAGGAAAGAATCTATCTGCTGTAGGAGTCTGTTTTTCCACCCCTACTAGACCATACCCCAAAGGGCAAAGAGGTGGAAAAATGTGGTTCCGGAAGTCCCAAGAAGCTTTCCAGAACACATGTAGTGAACCCCCCTTCAGGGGCAGATGAGGGGGCAATAATGGAAGACGCCACTTTGGTGGCAGAGGGGGTCCTTAGAACCAGGGTGACAGGGAGCAGTTTCCTGGCAAGCCCTATCAGCGCTCCTGAGAGGAGGCCCGACTGTCCTACTCTGGAGGCAGTTGGAGGTCGCTTGGCTTTGTACCCAGATGCCTGGCCAGGAATTACATCAGATTCTTGAGTACAAAACATAGTTACCAGAGGCTACCTCATTCCCTTTGTAGAGCCCCCGTTACCCACAAAATGAATCCCAGATGTTCCACCCAGTCTGACAAATCAAGCAGTCACAGAAATCCATAACCTGCTAGAAAAAAAGAGTCGTCGAACCAGTCCCAGCGGACCAGATAGGATCCGGAACTTACTCCAGATTCTTTTTAGTTCCAAAGAAAACAGGGGACTGGAGGCCCATTTTAGACCTCAACAAACTCAATACATTCATAAAGAAGGAGAAGTTCCAGATGGTCATGCTTCAATCAATACTCCCGTTCCTAGGAACGGGCGATTGGATGTGCTCTTTAGATCTCAAGGATGCGTACTACCACATCAAAATGGCCAGACCATCCAGAGATCACCTGCGTTTCTGGCTGGGGGCCAGTCATTACCAATTTCGTGCTCTGCCCTTTGGTCTCACGACAGCCCCAAGAGTGTTCACCAAATTTATGGCAGTAGTTATGGCTCACCTGAGGCATCTAGAATTCCGGGTGTTTCTGTATCTGGATGACTGGCTGCTATCCGCCACCACCAGGCATCAACTCATTCAGTCCAGGGATCATACGATCAATCTCTGTTCTCAGTTAGGAATAACCACAAATTTCAAAAAATCTGCTTTATTACCATCGCAGCATATCACATTTATCAGAGCAGACCTAGACACCATCACCCCCCTGGTCAAATTACCTCTAGAAAGAGTCACCTCTCTAAGAAATCAGGTGTCATGCTTGCTACAAGAAAAGAAAGTACCTGCTTCTCAGGTGTTAAAACTCTTAGGCACAATGGCAACTTCCCTCATAGAAGTACCTCTGGGCTGGATGCACATGCAGATACTCCAATGGTTGCTTTTCACCCAGTGGTCCTACCAACAGCTTCCGATGTCATTCAAGATTCTGTTGACAGATGCTTGAAAGAGAGACCTTCTCTGGTGGTTGAACAGCTACCAGGTAACAGTAGGTCGACCGTTTATATTACCCCCTCCAGTAGCCACGGTGACCACGGACGCTAGCCTGATAGGGTTGGGGGGGGGCTTTTTCAGGGAAAGATGGCCCAAGGCACCTGGTCAGAGATAGAATGTCATTTGCACATTAACGTCCTGGAGTTGAGAGCAGTGCTTTTAGCGTTGCAGCACTTTCACGACTCTCTCCCTCAGGGGACGATTGCAGTTCAGACAGACAGCTTGTTGGTAGTCTGGTACATCAACAAACAGGGGGGAACCAAATCTTACTCCTTATGCAGAGAAGCTTTGAGAATTTGGAAGTGGGCTGTGTCCACCGGGTGCTTTCTATTAGCAACACACATCCCGGGGAAATCCAACGTGATAGCGGACAAACTGAGCAGAGCGATTCTGTTACCCCACAAGTGGTCCCTCAAACAAAATGTGGTGGAAAGGATATTCCGCAGATGGGACCAGCCTTGCTGTGACCTTTTTGCATCTCTGATAAATGCCAAATGCAGAAGCTACTTTGCCCTCAACCCTCCACCGGGGGAGAGTCCCAGGGATTCACTTGTGCACGATTGGCCCTCAGGTCTCCTGTATGCCTTTCCTCCAACCCCACTGATTCCCAGATTCTTGATGAAAGCAAAGGGCTCAGGAAGGACAGTTATTCTGATAGCCCCTTTTTGGCCTCGGCATATATGGTTCCCCTTTCTTTATCAATATCAACTGGAAGAACCTTGGTTTCTGGACCCAGTGCTAAACCTTCTGATGCACCCATCAGGAGTTCTTCACCCCTCTCTTCAGTCCCTCAAACTGACAGCTTGGCTGCTCCACTTCCCAACCTAGCCAGGTCTATAATCTTTCTTCCGAAGTTCAACATATTCTGGTTTCCTCTCATAAAGTCTCTTCTAGGAACCTGTACAGTAGAAAATGGAAACATTTTGTTTACTGGGCCTCTCATAGCAGTATTTATCCCTATGTTGCCCCCCTTGATATGGTTCTGGAATTTCTCGCAACGATTTTTCAGGAAGATGCTGCAGCGGCCACTGTTAGAGTTCGATTGGCCGCTATATCTAATTTTCACTTGGGGATTGAAGGATCTAATCTTATGCCACACAGATTATGTAAAGCCTTTTTGAAAGGGACTCATCACCTAAGGCCACCCATCAGACAACCAGTTACACCATGGAACCTAAATTTAATATTACTTCAGCTGATGCTTCCCTCCTTTGAGCCTGCATCCTCTTGCTCCTTGAAGTTCATATCTTGGAAAACATTATTTTTGGTGGTTATTACTTCAGCTCGTAGAGTTTCTGAACTTCAAGCTCTTTCTATTCGGCCCCCTTACTTGGTATTTTTTCTTGATAGAGTGTCACTCAGGACAAATCCCTCTTTTCTTCTGAAGGTCTGCTCCAAAACTAATCTGAATCAGTCTATTGAGATGCCCACTTTTTTCAGACATCATTCTAACAAACTGGAGTACATGCTACATAAACTTGATGTCCACAGACAGTTGAGATTTTACTTGGACAGAACAAAGGATTTTAGAAAATCTGAACAGCTTTTTGTCTCCTACGCTGATAACAAAAATGGGCTATCTGTGTCTAAAGTTACGTTGTCTAAATGGTTATCAGATTGCATAAAGTTTGTATACTCTTCAACTAATCAGACCTTAGAATACAAGATAAAAGCTTATTCCACTAGGGCGGTATCCACATCTCTAGCTCACACAACTCATTTGCCTTTGGACACCATTTGTGCAGCCACCACTTGGTCAAAACTACATATGTTTATCACTCATTACAAAATGGATAGGGCCTCCAGGGACAGAGCTTCCTTTGGTTCCACTGTTCTCAGGAATGTACTCCCATGAGCCACCCAAGGTTTGGGTGCTTGGGACGCTACCCATGTGTAAGAACAAATGGCGAGATTGAACAACTTCACATAAAGAAGTTATGTTCTTACCATAACGTTCCATGTGAGTTGTTCATCTCGCCTTTGTTGTTACATTTCCCACCCTCCATCCCCCCCCAGGTTCTTGAAGACCGGTTACAACTGGAGGTCTGGTTGGATTTGTCTACTGTCTTTTTCTTCTACCAGACTTTCTTCCTGTGGTTAACTGTACATATATGTTTTATATGTTTTTATATATACACATATTGACATTTAGGGTATGTTAGGCTGTTCCTTTGTTGCTGGATTCAGCAAACTAGATCTGAGGGTTAGTCAGAGAGCATCATGGGTAGGTGCTGTGCCTCGAGCTACTGAAAGATCTTGAGCTTGGAAAGCGGCTGACTCGGAGCCGATGGATCGGCTCTGTACCCACTTGTAAGAACCAAGGCGAGATGAACAACTCACATGGAACATTATGGTAAGAACATGACTTCCTTTTTCTTGACTGCCATAGCAGTTATATTCTTGAATTTCCAAGTCCCCTATTTTCTTTTCCAATGATTCTAAATATAATGAAAATAACAAAGGGGAAAGAGGACATCCCTGCCTGGTTCCTCTGCTCAAGCAGAAATTATCAGAGAGGAACCCACCCACTTTAATTTTCGCCTTCAATCCATCATATATATCCTCCTAATCAGCCTTATAATTTTATCAGGAATGCAAATGCTTCCATTGCCCTGCTCATAAACTCCCAGCTTACTCTGTCAGATGCTTTCTCTGCATCAAGATCCACCAACAACGGTGGTATTTTCTTACATTCTGCTTCCCTCTGGGTCATCAATATTCTGTTAATATTGTCAAATGTTTGCCTGCCCTCCACAAAACCACATTGATCCATAACTATCAATTTTGAAATCAACTTTACCATTCTTTTAGCCATTATAGATATAAACACTTTATAATCATGGATTAGGATTGAAATAGGCCTGTAGGGAACTGGGTACGATGGATCTTTACCCTCTTTAGATATTACAGCCAGCACCACTTTCTTCCAGGATGTTGGTGCTTCTCCTCATCTTAAAATACAGTTAAACAAAACCTTCCAGATCTTTATCAGTTTTTCCCTCCTAGCTTCCAAACCTCTACAGGAATACCATCTATTCCTGGGGACTTTCCTGTGGATTGGTTATACATCACCATTTTTATCTCATCTCCCTTATCCTGTTAGTAATTGAACCTCATCTACCTCTAACCTTGGCATACTTAATTCTTCCATAAATGTTTCCATTTGTAGCTTTCCTTGATTTCCATATTTATCTGTTTTATACAGGCTTTCATAAATTTTTTAAAATATTTGTTGTACCTCTACAGAATCTCTTGTTATCTTCTTTGTTACAGGCTCCCGAAGCTTGTCAACAACCCTTTCTACTTTCTGTTGCTTAAGTTGTGCTAAAAGTTTTAGTGTTCTAGAGTTATCAGAAAACAGTTGCTTAACAGCAATCTTTCTAAATTCGTGCATTTTATCGAAGTATTCCCTTATTTTCTGTTTAGTATTCTGCGATTGCTCCTCTTCTTGCTCTGTGAGATTCCCCCTATTCTGCAATACTTTAACATTTGTCAATCCCTCTAAGTAATTCTTGATGTTATGTTGTCCCCATCTCACCTCCGTTCTTGCTGGTTGGGACCTGGGTTCAGAGCCAAGCCATATACTATAGCTCGAGAGCGTTTTACTGGCTTGAGGCTAGCCCCTTTCCCAACATGCCTAGCAGTAGTTACCCAGATCTCGTTTGCCCCTTGCAGCGTCAAGATTGCTCATACTGGTTCAGGCTAAGTATTTTCTTCTTTGCATTCAGATAGCTAAATTCTGTTGGTTTAGTGTTAGAATGCATTCACCCTAGGCTAGCATTTTTCTGACCTTTCCGCTGCTGCCTTTTTGTTGCTGTTATGGCCATTGTTTTCCTTTAGGCCTATCTTATTCCCTTGAACCCATTTGACTTAGAGGGTTCCCTGTTCCCTTTCTCTCAGCCCTGTCTTTGTTTAAGGGCCTTTTTTTCTCTCTTCATTTCCCTTTCTCTTTCCTTATAGGAGCAGCCATTTAATTTAGAGGCTCCTTTCTTTTTCCTGTTAAAAAAAAAAGTTTAAAGATCTTTTTAGCTGTTGCTGTTGTTGGTCTTTCTCTTTGGTACTGTTGTAGTTACTGCTAGCATGTCCAAAGAATGAAAGAATGTAAAGAGTCAAAACCTTCAGGTTTTAAGAAGTGTGACTCATGTTGCCAGAAGATGTCCCTTACGGACGGGCACATGAGTTGTGTCTATTGCTTAGGGGCTGTACACCTGCAGGACTCATGTTCTAGATGTCATGCTTTTAGTTCTCTTGTCCTACAGGAGAGAAAAAAGTTGATTTTGCGAGGCTTACTAAAGAGTCCCTTTGATGTTGCTATTGAGGTTTCTCAGCCAGCAAAAAAACAGAAAAAGTCCCCTAAGCCATCGTCTTCATTGGCTCCGACGTCGGAGCCATCTAAATCTAAGGACAAACGTGCGAGTTTGTCAGATCCAAGTGTCAGTTCTGACAAAGCTCTTTCTCCAGCGACTCCATCACTGGTTTTGGAGCCAGTCAGGACTCAAAAGAGAATCAGGTCTCCCTCTCTGGAGCCAGTGCGGTCTGTTCCACAGTCCCTGCTGTTGCAATCTGTGACAGGCAGTCATCGGTCTTCCTCTCATTCCTCTCGATCATCCAGGCTTTTGGATCATAATGTGGAGAGGGTGGTGAAGAGGCTTCTCAAGACACAGGCATTAGCTAAATTATTATAGAGCCCAGCCCACAAGGAATTGGCACAGGCAGCCCAACCCACACTGTTATCAATTCCTCCTCCAACTCTTTTGAGTTTGGAGCCGGAGTACATGGAAGTCATTGTGGTGGAACCATCGGCTCCAGTTACCACTGGTCTATCGGTTCCAACTACCGCTCCAATCTCTTCATTGTCTCAGTCTATCAAGGGATCTGGGGGCCAATGCTCCCTAGTTCACTCTGAGGGGGGAGTGGCATTGGACCTTTGTCCAACCCTGCTCTCCCTCTCGGGGCTTCGGTGCATGTGAGCTCGGCTCCTACATCAGCCTCGGAGCCATCGCCTTCAGTTCGGAGATCTCCAGGCTCTTTGGAGTTGGGGACTCTTTTGGGATGAGACCGCAGTGCCTTCGAGGTGATGAGGAGTGTGCTGTTTTCTGAGACCTCTCCACCCTCGGCTCCATTGGCTCCTACTCTTTCAGTGCCAGAGTCTGCCTTCGATCCTCCTCCCCCCAAGCGTAGGGAACCCATGCTCCAGTGTGCCCCATTGGGTGACCCCATCACTTCCGAAACCTCCCCTGAGCACCTCTTGGAGGAGGTCCCTCAGAAGAGAAAATGCAAAAGGAAGCATTTGGACTCCCCTGAGTCTCTCACTTCAGACATAGACTTAGAGGACTCAGAAGGGTCCCCACAGTCCCCCTCTGAGGATGTCTCCTTTTCAGACATCCTTGAAATCCTTAGACAGTGGGGTGGCTGGAAATCCCTTGCCCCTTTTGAGAATGAGTCTGTGTACCTGGATGCATTTGGTTTCTGACCCTCCACCTCGTGGATGTCTCCACCTTTCAATCTTCTACTGACTGTAATGAGTCAGAAGGTATGGAGCTCCCCAGAGACTATGGAACCAGTTCTGAGGAGGCCCAATAAATTCATAACTGCTCCAGAGGATAGGTCCTTTCTATCTAAGGGTGTGCCTGTTGATGCTTTGGTGGTGGTGGCAGCCACCAAGAAAGAATTAGCAGAGACTTCTTTTTCTGTCCATCTGCTGAACAAAGAGTCTCGTACGATGGACAGGTATGGGAAGCGTATGTTTGCTTCAGCGGCCTTTACTCTCAGGTCACTGAATTATTTGTCCCACTTTACATGCCTTCAAAGGGATCTCCTAAAGGAACTAGGAGATACCCTACAGGATCCTATAGCTGAAGGAGCTGCGAGCAAGGTGGCTTCACAGGTTGCGACCTTGACATCTCTAGTTAACTCCTCCATGCGGCTGATCTCTTACGCAGCAGATGGAGGGAATAGGGTAGCAGGCACAGGAGTTGCTTTGCATAGACACTCTTGGATGCACCTTTGTCAAGTTGCAGAGCCATTCAAGTCCTCCTTTACCAACATCCTATTTGACAGCTTGTCTCTGTTTGGGCCTCAAGTAAAAGAGACTCTTTCCAGGTGTGAACGGGATGGCAAAACTCTCTCTGCCATGGGAGCATATTTTTCCACTCCCTCTAGACTTTACCCCAAGGGTCAGAAGAGCGGGAAGATGTGGTTCAGAAAATCCCAAGGAGTTTCACCTGACACACGTGGAGACTTTTCCCCCAGGGGCAGAGGGAGAAATAACAATGGGAGACATCGATCCTGCGGCGGGGGGAGGGGTCTGCAAAATCAGGCCAACAGAGATACCTTCGCTGGAAGTCCTTTCCAGCACTCCTGACAGGAGGCCCGACTGTCCGTCTCTGGAGGCAGTTAGGGGCAGATTATCCCAGTACCCAAAAGCCTGGCAAACAATTATGGAAGATACATGGGTGCTGTCGATAATATCCAGGAGTTACAAAATTCCCTTCTCCTAATCACCCCCTTCAACAAATCAGCACTCAATCCCAGATGTTTCACCCAGTCTTTGGGATCACGCAAACCTAGAAGTTCAAAGGTTGCTAGAAAAAAGAGCCATTCAAGATGTCCGCGCAGACCAAATCGAATCCGGCACTTACTCAAGGTTCTTTTTAGTTCGAAAAAAGACAGGGGACTGGATACCCATTTTGGATCTCAGCAAATTCAACAAATCAGTCAAGAAAACAAAGTTCTGGAAGGTAGCACTGCAGTCCATTCTTCCCTTTTTGGGTCAGGACACTTGGATGTGCTCCATCAATCTCCAGGATGTGTACTACCATATAAAAATGGACAGGTGGTCCAGGAGGTACTTACGCTTCTGGCTGGGAGCCAGTCATTACCAGTTCGGAGCTCTCCCTTTGGTCTCACCACAACCCTCAGGGTGTTCAACAAATGTATGGCAGTAGTCATGGCACATCTGAGGCATCTAGGATTCCGGGTGTTACCATATCTAGATGACTGGCTCCTCACTGCCACCACAAAGCACCAACTGATTGAGGCATGGGACTCCACTATTCACACCTGTACACAACTAGGCATCACCATAAACTACGAAAAGTCTGCCTTGTTGCCTTGTCAGTATATTACATTTATAGGGGCAAATTTAGACACAAGGGCCATGATAGCAAAACTGCCTCATGAAAGAGTGTTAACCATTCGTCGTCAAGTTTTATTCTTTATGAAAAGAAAGAGAATCCAGGCAAGATTCATCCTCAAGGTCTTGGGTTCAATGGCTGCAGCAATTACCTTAGTCCCTATGGTGCGCTTCTACATGAGAATTCTGCAGTGGCTTCTGTTGGCTCAATGGTCATTCCAGGATTTACTAATGTCACATCAGATTGGATCACGGAATCATGCAAGAAGAATTTAGAATGGTGGCTTCACTCCCCTCTGGTATCAGTGGGCAGACAGTTTCTAACCCCCCAACCTATAGCCACAGTGACCACGGATGCTTCCCAGATGGGGGAACATTACCTGGGACAGACTGTTCAAGGGACTTGGCAAGAACATGAGTACCACTTCCACATCAATGTCCTAGAGATGAGAGCGGTGCTTCTGGCATTGCAAGCACTTCAAGACTCTCTATCTACAGGGAATATAGCAATTCAGACAGACAATATGTCATTAGTATGCTACATCAACAAACAGGGTGGAACTAGGTCTTATCCCTTGTGCTGAGAGGCTCTATGAGTATGGCAATGGGCAATGTCTTCCCAACCCTTTCTGGTCACAACGCACATCCCAGGGAAATCCAACGTGATAGTGGACAAGCTCAGCAGGGCTATTCTGATGCCGCAGGAGAGGTCCCTGAAACAGGAAGTTGCAGAGCTGATTTTTCACAAATTGGGCCAGGCATGCTGCGATCTTTTCACCACTCCCCTCAACAACAAATGCAGCAGCTATTTTGCCCTGGTCCCACCACTGTGACAGTCACCCAGGGACACACTGGTTCACGATTGGCCCCCAGGAATGCTTTATCCCTTCCCACCATTCCCCCTGATCCCCAAGGTTCTTCAGAAAGCACCATCATTGGGTTGCAAGTTAATCCTCATTGCTCCTTACTGGCCTCGAGAAATTTGGTTCCCATTCCTCTGGCCACATCTGAAAGGGGAGCCTTGGATACTGGACCCAGTTCTAGATCTCCTAATTCATCAGTCGGATGCTCTCCACCCTTCTGTCCATACTCTCAAGCTGATGGCTGGTTTCTCCACTTCCAGTCTTAGCCATGCTCCCAGATGTTTCCCCAGCAGTTCAACACATTTTGATTTCATCCCATAAACCCACTACAAGAAAACTTTATGCTAGTAAATAGAAGAGGTTCTCTTGTTGGGCAAAAAAGAAGGACATTGATCCTTTTACTGCCCCCATTTCTAAGATTCTGGATTTCCTTACTGAAACATTTGAACGAGGAGCAGCGGCAGCTACTATCCGAGTTCAGCTAGTTGCCATTTCTAATTTTCATGTAGGAGAAATGGGATCTAACATCATGTCCCACAGGTTATGTAAAGCATTCCTAAGAGGTACTACCCTCTTAAGACCTCCAATAAGAGAACCTGTCCTCCCCTGGAATTTAAATCTAGTTTTAGAGACGCTCATTCTCTCCCCTTCGATCCAGCTGCTTCTTGTCCTTTGAAATTTTTGACATACTTCAGCTAGGAGGGTGTCAGAGTTAGGCATTATCTATTTGTCCCCATTACTTGATTTTCCACAAAGATAGAGTTTCTCTCAGAACCAATCCGTCCTTCTTACCTAAGGTTTGTTCATAGCACAATTGAAATCAATCCATAGTTTCCTGTATTCTTCCCCAATTATGGCAACAAGGCAGAGTATAAGCTCCATCAATTGAACATTCATAGACAGTTAAATTTTCTGAAGAAGTTTGCCCATTGAGCAAACGAAAAGCGCTTAAAATAAATTTTGGTCTTGGATTTGTTTTACCTGGTTGTTCTTTCCTTTGTCATTGACCTGTGTACTTTCCACTATTTGGAAGGACTGTTGGACTACTCTGATACCTGGTTCACTTTTTCGTTTTTAACAGTTACATTTTTATTTACACAGGACTAAGGATTTCAAAAAATCTGACCAATTGTTTACATACTTTGCAGACAACAAGAAAGGCTGTCCAGTCTCTAAAGTGACCTTATCAAAGTGGCTTTCAGACACTATAATACATGTCTACGCTTTGCGGAACAAAGAACTTCCAGGAAAAAGTAAAGGACACTCATCTAGGTCCTTGGCTACTTCTGTTGCGTTTCAAGCCAAACTGCCTTTAGGGTCAATCTGTGTGGCAGCTACATAGGCTAATCCTCATACCTTTATCTCTCATTACAAAGTAGATGTGGCCTCCTAGAACATCCTTTGGTTCCACAGTCCTGAAGAGTCTTTTCCAGTGAGCCACCCAAGATATCAGTGGTGGGGACACTGTCCCATCCAGCAAGAATGGAGGTGAGATGGGGACAACATAACATAAAGAAGTTATGTACTCACCATAACGTTCCATGTTTGTTGTCCTTTATCTCACCTTCCTTCTTGCATCCCACCCTCCTTCTCCCTCCTGGACGGTCGAGAGGAGATGTTCTTCCCTTTTGTTTGGCTAAGTTCCCTTTTGCTTACCAGTTGGTTAGACCTAGTTTTTCCTTCCTTTCTCTTTGCTGATGTTTACACACTCATATGCAAGTTCTTTTCTCATAAATAAGTTTAGTAAAATTTGGACCTATTTAGTCTGGTGGGTTATCATACAAGAGATCTGGGTAACTACCACTAGGCATGTTGGGATAGGGGCTAGCCTCGAGCCAGTAAAAAGTTCTTGAGCTATAGTATACGGCTGGGTCAGAGCCAAGGATCGGCTCCAAACCCAACCAGAAAGAAGGAAGGCGAGATGAAGGACAACAAACATGGAACGTTATGGTGAGTACATAACTTCTTTTTACTTCTTAACCATGTCTCTGTTTCCTTCATTTGTACCCTATTTTTAAACTCCACTTTAATTTTCTGCCACTCCCTAGCTATATTTTCAGAAGAAATTTCTATCTTCTCTAACTACTCCCAAATAATGGCCACTACCCATTCCTTAAATTCCTCTCTTAACTCTTGCATTTTATAGAAGTATTCCCTTATTTTCTGTTTAGTATTCTGTGATTGCTCCTCTTCTTGTTCTGTGAGATTCCCTCTATTCTGCAATACTTTAATATTTGTCAGTCCCTCTAAGTAATTCTTGTTACTTCTTAACCATGTATCTATTTCTTTCATTTCTACCCTATTTTTAAATTCCATTTTAAATTTATGCCACTCCCTAGCTATATTTTAAGAAAAAAATTCTATCTTCTCTAACAACTCCCAAATAATTGCCACTACCCATTCCTTAAATTCCTCTCTTTAATAGGTGAGAAAACACCAATCTCTCATTTTTATTTAATTGCCTTGCATTTTTATTTTAGTTATTGGCACATGGCACATGATCTGAAATAGCTATTGGATGCACACCAAAACTTTCAATTAAATGCACATGTTCCTGTCAAATATAAGTTCTGTCTAGTCTAGACCAGTTTTTGTATTTTGGAGAATAATGTACTGAAGTCACATATTCCATGGCAAATATCTTTATAAATTTCTTTAAAAATCTGCCCTTCTTTGTTATAATTTCCCTTCTGCCCCCCCCCCCCAGATACATCTTCACTGCTGCAAATCAAATTTCATTCCCCACCCAAAAGTAATATTCTCTGCTGAAAGCTGATTATTTCTCCCAGAAATTTTTTAAGCTCCATTATAGCAGTTTTAGTGGAATATAAATACATGCCAGTGTAATCATCTTCCCTTCCCAGTAGCCCCTTAGTACTACAAATTTGCCATTATTATCTTTTGTATCCTTTTTCTGTCACTATTGGAGCTTCTCTTGCAATTAATATAAATATTCTTCTTTTGTGCCAAGTATTCCTCTGAATAACCATCCTGAAATCCTTTCTTTATCAAATTCGCATGTCCAGTTCTTCCCAAGTGTGTCTCCTGTAGCATAGCTATTTGCACTCTACAGTTTTTAATATACTTCACTTCTTTCTTTTTTCTGTATATCTGTAAGACAATTTACATTTAAAGATAATATAGAAAGCATCATTATGTTAAAAAAGTTATTCCCACCTTTTATGGGTAACAGATTTTTTGTTAAGGGTCTCATTCCAGCTTTTGTGTTACATGCATACACTAATGTTTGGCAGGTTGATCTTTTATACAGTTGTTCCTTGTCATATCCATTTGACCCTATATCACATCTTACAAAACTTTTTTATTTTATTAAAAGGAAATTCTCAGACAAAAAAACAAACACACCCCAATACACCCTTAAAACGTATTAACTTAATGGTAACACAGAAAACTATGTACATCTTCAAATACTGAAGTTTTACCCTGCTAATAGGAACAATTGTCCCAGAATGACAGCCACATTAACAGACTTGTGTTAACTTAAAGGAAGGTTATGCATGCTAAGATCTATGGTACAGCCTCTGTTTCTACTAAGTGTTGTTTGGTTTTGTCTTATCTTTATTACTCTCCCAGATTGGGAAAACACTGGAATTCTTTCAGAAAACATTATCTCCTAGCCATTGAAAGAAAGCCATTGAAAGAAATAAGTATTCTGTTTTTATTGCTGTTTATCAGATTGTCTTCGTGGGGACTTAAGAACCAGATACAGAGTTGCTTGTGCAAGCACTCATTTATTTGCTAGAGAATGTTTTTTTTTTTTATTTATTTAGTTTCTCTTAAAACGTGTTACTAGATCAAGCCAAGGGCCTTAATCCAGCCATTCCCCTATGTAACAGTGAAAATAAGCACCTCAGTTTTTCTTGTATCCTGCTCTTTTGACAAGACTTTTCTTCTTTTTTTATGTTTCAGTGCCTACATTTTTTAAAACTGAACAAGGAGAAAGAAAGAAGGAAAAAATGAGGCATCTGTTTACTTTAGTATCCCTATTACTCTTGAAAATAACTGAGAAAACTTTACTTTATAACATGCAGATTATATCATGCATTATAAAACATTAGTACTAAGAACAAAATTGTGTTTTACTGACTGTTAACTCTTTCTCTCCTCTTCCCCCTTACTAAATATTCTTCCAACATTAATGGCTTGAATTAGGGCATATGCTTTAGAGTTCCCTACAAGTTTAACAAAGTCAGAAAAGTCCAATATTTCCAGCCTGAGCATCGGCTCCTATACAAAAGCTTCAGCTTGGCTGTTGCATCTGCATGGGATGTTACACGTAGGGCCATAAACTTAGGGGCCTTAAATGTGATGTCTGCACACACAGACCGCAGAACCTTTCAGCCACAGACCGATACACCATGTGCTTCACTCCTTCATCGCAAACATATAAAAAAAGCTAAGTACCCCATTGGGTTTTTTTCTTCTAGTTATCTTGCTAAAGCTTGGTTTGTTGTAGCTAACTCTTAGCTGATGTCAGCAAAAAAGGGTAAATGGTGCCAGATACCCCATAAAGACTTACATGACCACTGCATTTTCTGCTTAGGTCAGGAGCACTATCATAACGCTTGCTCCATTTGCCAGTCATTTGTTCTGAAGACCCTTCACAGTCATCTGGCCACCCTTAATCTTCACTTGGAAAACCAACAGCTTAAACGGTTAGCCCTAAGGATGGATCCCGTCTCAGAGGCCTCAACAGAACCTCCATGTAAGAAGGCCAAAGTTCCCAGGCCTTCTTCCTCTGCTGCTGCACTACCGGACACCCCACCAGCTTCTGATTTAGGAGTTGAGGGATGCCCGGCGGATCTGTCGACTTCAACGGTGACCTTCATAGAAGCCATTTCCCAGTTGATGACTGACATGTCCCTGGAGCCTACCCAGACCCCGACTGCTGAGGTCGAGGGGGAACCAGACTTAAGCGAGCCTCCAACCTGGATTCCTCCTACAAGCCTATGTCTACCCCAGCCAAAAAGAAACAAAAGACTAAACATACCACCTTAACCAAAGAAGGCCTGCCTGACTGGCAATCCTTCACCTCTTTCTTGATGCAGGCCTTTGTGGCCCTTAGGCCTTCAGCCACATCCCTCACTCCTGTACCACTACTTAGCTCTAGACCTGCTTCAGCCTCTTCTCTCCCTCCTCTGGCCTCCCAAGACAGGGAAGAAGAGCAAAACACCTACTACTCCTCTTCTGAGGAATCCATTTCTTACACCTCCCAAATTGTTTCACCTCAGGAATACTACTCCCCAGATGAAGAATCTATTGAGGGAGACTCACCTCCAGAGAATATTACATTTGGTGAAACTATCACCAAAATGAAAGAATATTTTAAATTGGATACATCTCAAATGTCTGATACTCAAAAGAGGTATTTTGAGCCTTTACAAGTTGAATCCCTCTCTCCTTCTGCCATCCCACCTAACATACCTGCATACTTGGATGCTTTCATCTCTGCATCAAGGACTGCAGATTCACAGCCACCTGCCCCTAAGTGGCCAGACTGCTTCTACAAGGTGCCTGATGACCAAATATTCCTATTCAACCCCCCCCCGACAGAACCAGCTGTGATTGCCACCTCCCCTGATAAACAATCAAGAATCATTCCATTTGCCTCTCTCTTACCCACTGACAAAGACAGCAAATCGATGGATAGGATTGGTAAGAAGCTCTATACCTCTTCCACTCTGGTATTTTGAGCCATCAGCTATCAGACACATATGACCAAATATGCTTTTGACCTGGTCTCTCAAGCCTCTACCTTGCTGGCCACTATTCCTGACTGCCCTATAAAAGCTGACATCTCTTCTAAGCTATCTCTGGTGGCCCAAGGTTCATAGGTTCATAGGTAAATAGGTTGGTACTAGGCTATCAGCCCTAGGGCCTATACAAGCCTAGCCATAACAATTCCCTGGCTATTTCTTCCCACACTATTTACTTCCCTGGACCCCTGTCTAGCAGGGTGACTGACGTGATCCACGGGGTGAATTTCATTTCACCCATCCAGTCATCAAGGTTCCTTTTGAAGAGGGCCAAAGAGGCACTCTGCTTGACATGTATGGACAGTCTATTCCAGAGTCTGGGGAGTCTCTGGGTCAGGAACCTATTCCTCCAGCATGTTTTGTTTATTGTGATGACAAGGTTTAGATCACTGGAGCATGTGGCTCTGAGGGATTGGGATTTCTTTAAGTGTAGCATGCCCAACAGCTCTGGGTTTGACATGGCCTTGTATGTTAAGCAGAGATTGCCTCTGAGTAGACGATATGTGACAGAGTTTAGCTGGAATTTTTTAAGGTGGTCAGCGTAGGGCATCTGCTTTAGTCCTGTGATTCCTTTACTGAGGTATTTCTGTGGCCTTTCCAGTTGTTGCAGATGTCTTGAGAGGTACATACCAAATGCGGCGTTGTATTCTATAATGGGTCTAATGAGGGATGAGTACAGTGGGACAATGACCTCCTTTTTTCTGGATGAAAAGCCCTTAGTGATGAGGTGTGCCACATAGAAGGATTTCCTGACTGTTGTGGCGATGTGGTTATCAAAGGTGAGACCACTGTCTACCTGTGTCCCTAAGTCTCTTATCACACTTTCGGTGTTTAGTGTACTGCCGCCTATCTGGTAATTCACGGGTACATGTTTTTTCCCAAAGGGGATAACTATACATTTCTTGGCATTGAGCTTGAGCTCATGGCTCTGACACTAAGCATCTATTTCTGTAAGGCCCTTTTGTACAGTATCCACATCATTTGGGGATTCAGAAATGGCTCCCAGTTTGCCGTCATCTGCAAACTTTGTTAGCCAGAGTCCCTTATTGTTGGCCTGTACTTCAGAGAAGTAGATGCCAAACAAGAGCGGTCCCAGGACTGAACCCTGCAGTACTCCACTTGTCACTTGTCTGGAGCTGGATTTGGAGTTGGCTACTTTTACAGTGTGGGTTCTGTCAGTAAGCCAGTTGGCAACCCATTGGGTGACGTAGGGATTAATGCCCAGCTTAGTAAGTTTATCTATGATTCCAGAGTGGGGGATGGTGTCAAAGGCATTGGCGAGGTCTAGATAGGCTCTGTGGACCACCTTACCTTTGTCCATGGCTCTGGAGACTGATTTGAAGAAGTCAATCAGGTTCAGGAGACAAAATCGGCCCTTCACGAACCCAAACTGGGTGGGGTCCACTGTTTGAAGGTTGCCAATGTCTTTGTTTATAAATTCCATGATAATACACTCCATGGCCTTGCAGAAAAGGCTTGTCATACTGATGGGATGGTAACTTCCGGGATCCAAGGTGGATCCCCCCTTGTGGAGTGGGATAACTGTAGCTCTGTGCCACTCAGTGGGCACGAAACCTGAGGTGAGGCTATGATTAAACATGACACTTAGGTGATGTGCCACTTCATAGTAGTTCATGTAGTACACAGCCCAGGATGTCATCTGGTCCCATGGATGCTGTATTCTTAGCTTTGGAGAGTGCGTTTTTTACCTGTGTGGCCATTATTACCGAAATTTGGCAATCTTCCGGTATTGAGATGGGCCATTTAGGGGGTGAGAGGGGGTGAAGTTGGCACTGAATCGATCTGCCAGGATATTGGCAATATCCTTGGGAATCAATATATTTAATGCCATTCTGTTTTAGCTCAGAGCAGATCTGAGCATTGCCATTTAGATTCTTGACATAGTTATAGAATGCCTTGTGGTTGTCTTTGGAATATTTGGCAATTTTATTTTTGTAACTAGCTTTAGAGGATTTTATGAGGGATCTTAGTTTCTTACTGAGGCTGGTAAGGGAGTTTTTTTGCATCCTGGGATTTTCCTCTTTCTGCAACAGTTTCTTCCTTTTGTTGTAAAGTAGCCAGACACTCAATTAGATGCAGCTATGATGCTGCAGAAGCTTCTGCTCGCTCTGCAGCTTCTGCCTCTGTTCTCAGGAGATATTCCTGGTTTTAGACTTCAACACTTACCAGAAGACTTTAAGTCTAAGATCTTAGATGCTCCCCTGGACCCCAAATTTCTATTTGGAAAACAATCTACAGATCTTTTTAAAAACCTTCAAGAAAAGAGCAAGGAATTACAAACATCAAACATTTGTTGGTGTCCCCAATCCCCAAATATTACAGAAATGACCCTGCCAAGGCCACTTTTGTTAGGCATAATCCACCCTCTGCTGGAACTTCCTCTTCCAGACCCAGAAGAGGAACCAGAAGACAAACCACTTCCAGGCCAGCTGCCCCTCAACCTCCTAGGCAGCCTTTCCAAACACATAAATACACAAAAACATACTTGGAGGCTCTAAATAAAAATCTACCTAAGCAACAGACACCTCCAAAGCAGACATCCAAGCAAACGCTACCTCAAAACAAAACACGCACAACACATAGCCCACAAAGTCAGTGTGCCAAGCAGCCACAGCCCTTAAGGCTTAATAAAACACCTGATACTCTTGTAATAGGTGACTCTATTGTCAGACACACTGATGTCCCGCTCACCAGGTTGAATAAAGAGAAGGTCACGGTGAGCTGCCTGTCGGGTGCTAGGATCCGCCACATAACGCAAGCACTCAGGTCACTCCAAAGCAAATACAAATATGACTCAGTCATTGTACATGCTGGTGTGAATGACCTGAGACGTACCTCCCTGGACTACATGAAAAGAGATATAGAGGAGCTCTCTGATCATGTATCCCAGGCTGGTATGACCCTGACCTTGAGCAGCATCTTACCCTCACCTAGAATGATGCCACAGTACAAAGACAAAATGATTGATTTTAACAATTGGCTAAAATTTTGGTGTCATTCAAAGGGGATCCAGTGTCTGTCAGCCTGGGATGACATGCTCGACAAGCCACGTTGCTTCGCTAGGGACGGCTTGCACCTGTCACCACTGGGCTTTTGGATATTGGCAAAGGCTCTTGCCACCCCCATAGTGCCTTTTTTTAGGCAAGGCTCAAAAGTCAAACCCACCCCCATAGACAGCACAAGGAACAAGAAACTAAGGGTAATACTGTTAAACACCAGAAGTCTTAACCTCAAGATGCACACACTCAAAGCTCTCCTCAGTATGGAGAACATTGATATCTGTGCAGTGACAGAAACCTGGTTCAAGGCTCCAGAGAGCACCCCAGCACTACCAGGCTATACCTCATATCATGCTTTTCGGCCCCAAAACCCGGACCGAACCACAAAAGGAGGGGGAGTTTCCATATTTATCAAGGATATCCACACCTCCAGGTTAGTGACATTGCACGAAGTATCGGAGACCATCCATGTGCAACTAACAGTGGGCAAGACTGCTTTTCAGTTTATAGCATCCTACAGACCACCCTCTCAAAGTCAGGAATCCCACTCAGCTTTCCTGAAAACGTTGGAGAACATGAAGATCTCTCCGAACACCATTATATTGGGTGACTTCAACTACCCAAACATTGACTGGGAGTGCTACTCAAGCCCCAGCACCTTAGCCCAAAGGTTCCTTGAAATTATAAACTCAAATGCTATGGAACAACTAGTCACCACTCCCACAAGAGGGGACAACATACTAGACCTGATCATTACCAACATGGGGACTCTATGCTCCACACCAGAAGTATATCCCTCATTGGTAAGATCAGACCATAAATTAATTTCACTGGATGTCCACATCCCGACTCCACCCCCAGCCCAGAAAACCACAGTGAAAAACTTCTCAAAAGTGAACTTCTCACTTCTCAAAATCGAAGTGGAATCCTTCAAGGCCCCAGAGCCAGTGGAAACTACGGCCCAAACTGCAGAATCCTATATAAATGCATTCTACGGACATCTCCAGGAATGCATGGATCATGCTATCCCAAACAAAACCAAGACCCAATCATCCAAAGGCAGGCGTCCAGTCTGGTGGACCCCTGCCATAAATAAACTGTACAACAGAAGGAGGAAGGTACTACATGATAGAGCAAAATCCCTAATAGGGAAGGCATCTCTGATCAGTACTAGCAAAAAATTACGATCCCTCATAAAATCCTCCTAGGCCAGCTTTGAGAGAAAAATTGCACAGGACACCAAAGACAATCATAAGGCTTTTTTCAGTTATGTTAGAAACCTGGGATGCAACTCCCAGACTTGTTCTGAGTTGATTCTAAATGACAAAAAATACACTGAACCCACAGACATCGCCAATATCCTGGCAGACAGGTTCAGTGCAAACTTCTCCACCCCTCCCCCCCAAAAGAGCAAGTATCTATCCCGGCAGAGGGCTGCCTCCCAAACATCTCTGATGCTCAGGTGAAGGCTGCCCTCTCCAAAGCAAAAAACACTGCTTGCATGGTACCAGATGGTGTCCCAGGTTGTGTCCGACATGAACTCCAAGAGGAACTAATCCCTCAAATAAAACAGCTATACAGTCTCAGCCTCACTACAGGATATGTACCCACAGAATGGTGTACAGCAACAGTGGTCCCACTCCACAAAGGTGGAGCCTCTACGGAACCTGGAAACTATCGCCCCATAAGCCTGACTAGCTTAGTCTGCAAGGCTATGGAGAGGATCATCATGGAGCTCATAAACAAAGACATTGGGGACCTACAGACACTAGATCCTACCCAGTTCGGCTTTGTCAAGGGCAGATCCTGCCTTTTGAACCTGGTTGACTTCTTCGAAACAGTCACCAAAGCCATAGATGAAGGGAAGGTAGTCCACACAGCCTATCTGGACCTTGCAAAGGCATTTGACACAATACCACACTCGGGCATCATAGATAAGCTATCCAGCTTAAATATAAACCCCTATGTCACAAGATGGGTCGCAAACTGGCTCAAAGACAGAACCCACAGAGTGAGAGTTGCTGGAGCCATGTCAGACTCGAAACCGGTCACAAGTGGCGTCCCACAGGGTTCTGTCCTGGGACCACTCTTGTTCGGTATATACTTTTCCGAGGTACAGGCAAACGTGGGAGAACTATGGCTCACCAAGTTCGCAGACGACTGCAAACTGGGCACCATAAT
This sequence comes from Protopterus annectens, assembly GCF_019279795.1. Lineage (NCBI taxonomy): Eukaryota > Metazoa > Chordata > Ceratodontiformes > Protopteridae > Protopterus > Protopterus annectens. The sequence goes on from NC_056733.1 coordinate 138,355,129, forward strand.
CAACTCTCCAGCTGACACAAACATCCTTCAAAAAGGTCTCACAGAGACAGATAACTGGTGCCAGCACCATGGTTTAAAGCTAAATGCCAAAAAATGTATAGTCATACCCTTTGGCAAAAACAGTGTGCCCACAAATTACCACATAGGCGGAAACCCATTAAGTACAGAGAAAGTTATTAGGGACCTGGGGACCCAAGTTGATAGCAATCTCTCCTTTGAAAACCACATTGCCAAAGTGGTTAGAAAGACCTTCTACATAGCCCACCTCATCATGAAGGGTTTCACATCTAGATCAAGAGAGGTAATCGTGCCCCTTTATTCATCCCTCATCAGGCCCATCATAGAATACAATGCCCCTTTTGGGATGTACCTTACCCGACACCTGCAGCAATTATAAAGACCCCAAAATTATCTCACCAAGAGGATCAAGGGTCTCAAACAGATGCCATACGCTACTCGGTTAAAAAAACTCCAGCTCTACTCAGTTGCATACCGCCTACTTCGAGGCGATCTATGCCTGACATACAAAGCTATGTCAAATCCAGAATTAATGGACATGCTCCACCTCAGTAAATCTAAATCCCTTAGAGCCACACGCTCGAGGGACTTGAACCTCAGCACAGAAATAAATAGAACTTGCTGGAGAGACAGGTTCATAACCCAGAGGCTCCCTTCGCTCTGGAATAGAATTCCAGTTCATGTGAGGCAGAGCACCTCACTGAATCTCTTCAAGAAGAATCTCGATAGGTGGATGGGTGATCGTAGGTTTGTCCCAGGGATTACTCCCGTGTCACTATTAGACAGAGGCACAGTAAACTAAACCTTAAAAGGGCACAGTATACTCAAATCAAAGGGTGGCGTAAGCCATACAGAATCGGGCTAGGCTTATAATTGCCCCAAGGCAGATAGCCTAGTATGAACCTATGAACCTATAAGACAGAGGAAGCCTCAATAATGTGTGACTGCCTTGTCCATCTACCCCTCTCTGCCCACCTCTCCCACTGCCTCCCCTTTTGGAAAACCATCACCACAGACATATGGGTTCTAGCTATTGTCCAAAAAGGATATTTCCTTTCCTGGAATGAAAAGCCACCCTTAAGAGGCATTCCCTTCCCCCCAGAAATCAAGGACACCTCTTACCACAGATCCTGACATACCTTCTGAACCTGGGTACCATAGAACTGTCCCCTCTGGAAAGGAAGGAAAAGTCTTTTACTCAAGACTGTTCCTGGTCCCCAAACAGGATGGACCATGGAGCCCTATCCTGTACCTTTCCTCCTTAAATCTATTCCTAAAGGTACTCACCTTCAGAGTGCTGTCACTGCTAAGCCTACTTCTCCTTATCCCAGCCAAGGCTTTCATGGTCACATTGGACCTAAAAGAAGCCTATTTTTCACATACCCATTCTACCCTCCCACAGGAAATGTTTACGTTTCTCTGGACTCTCCTCTCATTTCCAATTTACTGCCTTGCCCTTTGGTTTGTCCACTGCCCCCAGAGTGTTCACAAAATGCCTGGCTCCTGCCATTGCTTATTGCAGAAGACAGGGAGTTCAGATTTATCCTTACCTAGATGACCTCTTGATACTAGCAAATTGCAAAGAAACCCTTGCAGCCCATCGGCATTTTAACATGTCCCTTCTACAGAAACTGGGGTTTACCCTCAACCTCACAAATCTTCCCTGACCCCAGAGCAAGACAAGATTTTTCTGGATTGCAGAATCAAAACAGACATAATGAAAGACTTTCTACCCCAAGACAAGGTCAGCTCCCTGACCTCCCATTTCAAAACCATGCTGCAGACACCAGTACTAACTGCAAGGCAATTCCTAAGGGCTCTGGGCCTAATAGCAGCCACCATCCCTATGCTTCCACTAGCCAGAATGCATATGTGAAAGCTGCAGTGGTATCTAAAAAACATTTGGTTCCAACACCAGCATCCCCTGGAGCAAGGAATCTCATTCCTACCCTGCCTGAAGACAGAGGTCAGTTGGTGGATCCAATGAGTCCAACTCAACCTGGGCCTTCCCCTCCAGCCCACTCTCCCAACCCAAGTTATGCATACAGATGCATCAGACTCAGGATGGAGAGCCACAACGGCATCCTACAGGGTTCAGACAACGTGGCACCCTTCCTTAAAGACCAAACACATCAATGTGAGAGAAATGACAGCAGTTTTCCTGGCTCTGAAAGCCTTTAGCCCCCTGCTGCTACCAGGGTTCTTCTAATAATTAGAGACAACACCACAGTCATGTTGTACCTCAACAAACAGGGAGGAACAAATGTGTACCACCTGTGCAGACTAACCTTACTGATATGGGATCTAGCCTCTTGCCACAACTTGTCCCTGCAGGTATCCTACATCCCCTCCCAGGACAACAAACAAGCAGACCTTCTAAGCAGGAATCCTGTCCACAACACGAATGGATGCTGGACAAGATTGTATTCCTAGACATTGTCCACCAGTGGGGCACTCCTCAAGCAGACTTGTTTGCCTCCCCCCAGAACAGACAACTGCAGACCTTCTACTCCAAGACCTACTCCCCTCTAGCTTGGAGAGTAGACGCTTTCAACATTTCTTGGAAGGGGCACTTTCTATATGCCACCCACCCCCTTCCCACTGATTCAGAAAGTTCTCCTGAAAATCAGGAGAGAAAAAACAAAATTCTTGTTAGCGACTCCCTACTGGCCAAGGCAGCACTGGTTCCCCCTACTTCACAATCTAGCCAAGGGCAATCACCACAAGTTACCCCACTAGGTGAACCTTCTGACACAACAAAAGGGAACCCTCATCCACTCACACCTGCAGATGTTGTCACTGACACTGTGGGTGATAAACTTTTAATTCCCTTCAGACACCACTGCTACTCAGAGGACGTGCTTTCAGTCCTGAGGAAGGCCAGGAAACCTACTACAAGAAAATCATACCTAGCTAAATGGGAAAGATTTTCAAAATGGTGTCTGGACAATGGCAGGGACCCATGCATTGCAGACTCCCCCCACAATTCTTACATATGTATGTCAACTAGTAAAAGGTGGACTCTCATACTCTTCATTTAAAGTATACTTTTCCCCTATCTCAACCTGCCTACCACTAGACCTCCCCCTTACTAGCCAGGTTTGATGTAAAGCTATTCTTGAAAGGGGTCTTACACATTAGACCTCCAAGAAAGCCCATCCCACTACCCTGGGACCTTAACTTCATTCTGGAAGAGCTAACCCGGCACCCATTTCAACCTGCTGGGGCAGCTATTCTGCAAATGTGTACATGGAAAACAGTACTGCTGGTGGCCATAACTTCAGCCAGAAGGGTGTCAAAACTACAGGCCTTAATGGCCAGCCCCCCTAACACTACCTTCCACAAGGACAAGGTAACACTAAGAACTAACCCCTCCTTCATGCCTAAGGTGGTCAATGATTTGTCATTAAACCAATCAATTCACCTTCCCACCTTCTACTCCTCTCCCACCAATGAGGGAGAGAGAATACTTCACTCAGTGGATGTACACAGACAGCTAAGATTTTACCTGGACAAAACAAAATCCATAAGAAAATCCAGTCAACTCTTTGTTTCCTTCCACTCCAGGCCCCTGGGCAAGGCAGTCTCCAAACAAACCATTGCATGTTTATTTTTTATTTATTTATTTATTTGCAGTTGGTTTACCAGGATAGTCCATTGGGCCAATAAGAACCCATTTTCAATGGAGTCCTGGGGAGAAAAGCTCCACAACAAAGGGTACAAAAAGATTACAGCAGTTTACAATTTCAATAATTTGTAGGTTAAAGACAAAGCTTCAAAACAGTGGTAACAAAAAGAGTACATTAGTTTACAATTTCAGTCATTTGTGGGTTCAAGACAAAACAAAGAGTAAGCATTTACAATGCAATTTTTAGGTTTCATTTTGTAGAAAGCTAAGATTTAAGCAGGTGCAATAAAAATTGTTAGGTTAAAAAGTTATAAATTTTGTAGAAAAACAAAGCATTGCTGCAGTAAATATATAGTTTCTTGAGTGGAATAGTGGGATAAGAGAATTATAAGATGTCATTACAGTTGGCTTATTATTTGGTGTCTGGTAATACATGATAAAGTAGCCTGTAGGAAGTGGAGAATAGGCTATGAGGTGTGGGAGCAGGAGCATTCCCATGAGGATGTTAGATGTGAGTGCAGTGATTTTTTAATAGCAGGGAGGTTGGTGGTGATATGGATGGAGGGAGAAAGGGAATTCCATAGGTGTACCAGGGCAAAGGACAGGAGGTTTTGTCCTGGAGAGTGAAGGGGTTTGTACAGTTCTATTAGGTTTTGGTTATTAGATCTTAGGAGTCTTTGTGGAAGGTGCATTTTAAAGGTAGAGCTGAGAGAGGGACAGAAGGAGGGATGAAAAATTAGTTTGTGAGCAAAAGTGAGCTAAGTATAGGAGAGATAGTTGGGAAGCTCTAGCCAGTTAAGTTTGAGGAGGGATGCACAGTGATGGGTAGATGATTTGTGGCTAGTGGCAAATTTGGCAATTTTATTATAACAAGAGAACAGTTTTGTCTTGAGAGATGATTGTAGAGTTGTTAGGAGAGAGGCACCATAAAGGAGGGAAGGGATGAGAAATGTAGTAGCGAGAGTGAGCTTAGTAGATGTAGTGAGGAATCGATTGTGTCTGTAGATCATGCCAAGTTTTTGGTGGGTTTTTTTTATGTTTAGTTGTAGGTGGCTATTGAATTTAAGCTGCTCATCAATCTGGACTCCTAGTAGTTTGGTTTCAGATACCAGTTCAAGAGGTGTGTTATTCTGGCTAGTGATGGAGAATACTTTTCTGTCAATGGTGTTGGTTTTTGAGGGGGTAAATACCATAAGTTTGGTTTTTGATGAATTGAGTGCTAGATGATTGTCCTTCATCCACTGTTCTGTGGTAGAGAAGGCGTCTTGAGTCAGTTTTAAGTGAGCGGGGATGGATGAGGCTCCACAGATAATAGTAGAATCATCTGCATATTGAATAAGTTTAGCAAGAGGAACTGAGTGGAAGAAATCATTTATGAATATATTGAAGAGGAGAGGACCCAAAATGGAACCTTGGGGGACAACAGTGGGTGTGTTAAGGAAAGAGGAGATGGCTTTTTTCCACTTGACAGCTTGTTGCCTGTTGGAGAGATAGCTGGTGAACCAATTGAGAGAGGAAGGGGATAGGATTAGGTTAGATAGTTTAGTTAGGAGAAGGTTGTGAGAGATAGTATCAAAGGCCTTAGAGAGGTCAAGAAAGAGGGTATATACAGTAGAGCCAGAATGTCTGGCTTTATTTACAGTTTCCAGGAAGGAAAGGAGGGCAGTCATGGTGCTGTGGCTGGGTCAGAATCCGTGTTCTGTGGAAGCTAGTAAGTTATTATCTAGGAGACAGGGAAGAAGTTGAAGATGGATACATTTCTCTAGAAGTTTTGATATAGGAGAGAGGATGGCAATGGGACGAAAGTTAGTAATAGTGTTATTATTGTCTCCTTTGTGCAAGGGAATTGATGAAAGCCCTTATCCAGAGTTTGGGTACAAGCCCTTCTTGGATAGAGCGATTGATTAGGATGCTGATGGGGAAGGCAATGGCTTCGGCAGCTATGCTGAAGAAGGATGAGGGAATGTTATCGGGGGCATTGGTGCATGGTTTCAGCTTTTGCAGGAGTTTTCTTATGGTAGAAGTAGGAATGGGTTTTAGGGAGAATGGTGGGAGTTGAGAGACTGGAGATGAAGGGGGTGGCAAAAGGGGGGATGCAGAGGTGTTATTAGAGAAGGATGAGGTTAGTTTGGAAATAGAGTATATGAAAAAAAGAGTTGAATTGGGTAGCCAGGTCTATATCTAGTGCATTTGGGTCTGGGCTTGGGTTTTCTGCTGAGCCAGGTTTTAGGAGGGTAGTGATGCCTTTCCAGAATTTTTGAGGATTGGTTTTGTGGTTGTTTTGGAGTAGGGAGAAGTAATTCTGTCGATCTGCTGTGATAAGCTTTTTAACGGTATTGCTAAGTGTTTTGAATTCATTAAGGGTGGTGGGAGTTTTTTTTCTTTGGTAATGTGCCCAGGTTTTGTCTCTAAGTCGCATGGCAGTTAGTGTGTTTTTTGTTAGCCAGGGGGTGGTGTTGTTTCTTATTCTTTTGGTTTTTATGGGGGCAAAACTATCCAGCAGTTTTAGGAAAGTTGTATTGAAGTGTGCAACAGCATTATTCAGGGGTAGGGTTTTTAGGGGGTTCCAATTTATTGATTTTAGGGAGTCCGAGAAGGTTATTGGGTTGAAGTTTTTTTAGGTAGCGAGTGTTGATGTAATTATGAGTTACTTGTAATGGAGATGGAAGACATCTGGTGAAAATGGGAAGGTGGTCACTGAGGGAATCAGGAAGAGTTCCACTATCAGTGTAGTAGTGGGGGTGAGAGACTAAGATCCAGTCTAGGGTACTGCCACTGGAGAAGTCTTTAGAGGGCCTGGTAGTGAGGTTGATGAGCTGAGAGTACTTATATAGGTTGATGTTTAGGGTGTGTGTAGGGGAATGAATGGAAGACCAATTAATATTTGTGTCTCCCATGGTAATAGTTTCATTACTGATATTGGTAGAAAGCCAGGATAGGATATCCTCAAGTACTGAGGTATTGTCTCCAGGGGGGATGTAAAGTGAGGCTATGCAAATGTGTTTGTGTTTATTTAATTGAAATAGAGCTAGTACTAATTCTGCACTGGAGAAGTAAGGAATGGGTTTGTTATAGGGAGTAATGGATTGGGTGGATGAGTAGAGTAGAGCTATCTCACCACCCTTTTTGTGGGCCCTGTCTTTTCTGATGATAGAGTAGTTTGGTGGTACTATTTCAGTATCTTTTATATGATGTTTTAACCAGGTTTAAGAAATAGCTAAGATGTCAGGTTTGTTGTGGAGAAGCCAGGCATGGAGACTAGGGATTTTGTTAGCTATGCTTTGGGCATTTAGAGAAGCTAATAGGATGGATTTAGATGTAGGGGAAGTGGTGTTTGGGCCTGGGTTAGGGTGTATATCTCCAGATAGAAGTATGGTTGTTAGGTGTTGGATTATGCTGATGAAGTGTTTGGATTGCCTTGTTTGTATGTTGTATATTGTCAGGTTTGTGTGGCTATTGGAGGTTAGAGAGGGATTAGAGAGTTTATAAGTAGAGCTTAGTTTGTAGTGAAAAAATAGATGGGTGTTAATGAAATACAGTCCAGGGGAGATTGAGACAAATGAGTGTAAGTGAGCCGAAGGGAGTGAGCTGGTTGTGTGTAGTAATGGTGTGTGATTTGTGCAGTTTGGCTGAGTAAGGTAGTGGATATAAATAAGGTTCAGAAGTAGTAGTAGTTGGATTGAGAATGATATAAGTTTTGTAAGCATGTTGAGGCTTTGATAAAGTAGAATATGCAGTGTAGGGAGAAGGGTTAGAACTAGATATTGTGCTAAGTATGAAGGGAGGTGTGAGGAGATGGATTATAGGGGAGGGGGTAGAAGATGGTGGTGAAAGGGGAGGGGTGTAACAGGTAGAGAAGAAGTAGGAATGGTTAGGGAAAGGGGAGGGGTGTAATAAGTAGAGAGGAAGTAGGAGTGGTTAGGTGAGTATAAGTGTAGATGCACCGGGGGTGGGTGAGATTTGGGGGTAGGATAGGGGAGTGTAGTGAGCCCGCAGGGCGAACGGAGCGGGTAGAGCAGAAGAAGGAAGATTCTGCAGAGACAATCTGTGTATAGCAGATTTCCTGAGGCACTCTTGGTATTTACAGGTGAGTATGGTGTGATAATGCAACTATTTGGTAGTTGAGGGATAGAGTGAAAAATGATAGAAGTATAGCTGGATAGAGGGGGGGAAGAAAAGCCCTGATGTAGGTAGTGTAGTACAGCAGGAAGATTGGAAAGTAGTCAGAGATAAAGTATGGAAAAGGTAAGGATGCAGCACAAGCCTAAGGTTAGACTGCCACCTAGTGGACAATGAGTAGGGTACAGCAGTAAGTAGCTGTAGCAGAGATAGCAGATAGAGATGGCTTAGATAGTAGTCAGTGAGGAGAAGGTCAGTATTTAAGGGGTAGGAGGAGGTGTGGCTGCTGGATTCCTGGCTCGATCACTAAAAAATATATACAACACTAGATAATTACAAAAAGGTTCAACTTATCATTTAGGTCTAGGGAAGAACATACTTTCTTATTCACTTTGCACTCTGGAAAAATGCGCTAGGGCAGCAGGTTTCTTTGGGTTGACGCAGGAAAGGCTGAAAATATAATGGAAGGGGTCCTTAAAGACCAGGCAGATAGGTTCCCAATTCTTAGTGCAGGAGAGAAGGTAGATAAACTAGGAAGGTTAGAGAGAGAAAAAAGTACAATTAAGTGATTGGGCAGCAATAATGTCAAGTTTGTAGGCACAGATTATTACAGTGATAAAGAGCACCTTGAACGCATACACCTTGTAAGCCTACTAACATATAAAGTACAATTAAGTGATTAGGCAGCACTAATGTCAAGATGTTAAGTTGTCTATCTCGCCTTCATTCTTGCTGGATGGGTTCGGAGCCGATCCTCGGCTCCGACTCGGCCACTCTAAAAGCTCGAGAGTTGGTTCCACCGGCTCGAGGCTTCCCTTATATCCCACAATGCTAGGCGGTAATACTTCAGATCTCGTTTGCCGCTACAGCGATCGAGGTGTGTTGTTTCAACCGGCTTCAGGTTAGTCTATTAGAACAGTTTAAAAGTTAATTAAACCCCTTTTAAATTAGTTTTTTATTCATATTTCCCTTAGTTAAGTGGATTTTTATCCTTTCCTTTCTTTTTTTACCACAAGAACTTAAAAGTTCTTCCCTTAGGCCTTCGGGCCCTTCCATCCCCTCTTAGTATTGGAGTGTATGTGTTTTTTGTAGGGACTTTTAAAACTAAATTTATTAGTTTAAATTTTTTAGTTTAATTTTAGTGAATAGTGTAATCGGTGTGTTTGTGCTTGTGTAGTGTTTACACTTTATTCCTTGAAAATGTCCAAGGATTCAAAGGTCTCAGGCATTAAGAAGTGTGACTCGTGCTGACAGAAGATGTCTCTGACAGACGGTCACACTTCTTGTGTGTACTGCCTGGGACGTTTACACCTGCAGGACTCTTGTGCTGTATGCCATGGCTTCAGCCCTAGAGTCCTGCAGGAAAGAAAAAATAAGCTTATTTTACGAGGCTTATTGAAACCTGAGGGTCCCCCGACAGTTTCTTCGGGTAAACCCTCCAAGGCTTCTAGGTCGTCGGCTCCAGCTTCTGAGTCGACACCTAAGGCGTCGAAGTCTGTTACAACATCGGCTCCGGCTGGAGCCGATGAGACTCAAACTCTTATTTCTTCGGTTCCCTCGGCTCCGGCTGGAGCCGAGGTATTGGAAATCACTGAGTCGGCTCCGATAAGACTATCAGAACCGACAACTAGGAAAAGGTCTAGGTCACCGTCTCTTGGCTCCGTTCATTCGGCTCCAGCATCTCCCTTGCTGTCTGAACGGAGCCATAGATCTCACTCCTCTAGGTCATCGAGACTTTCGGACCATGACCTTCAGAGGGTAGTGAGTCGACTTCTTAAGTCCGAGGCACTGGCCCAAATGCTTCAGAGCCCGACTCATCAGTCGATGCTTAATCCTATTTCTCAAAATGTTCCTCCTCCGACTCCTTTGAGTTCGGAGCCGGGGCGTTTCGGACCCGAGACTGTGGCAGCGTCGGAGCCGATACAATTGTCTTCAGCGCCGTCGTCTGCTCCGATTTCTTCATTGGAAGAATCTCGGCGCCGGACTTCCCTCGTCGGCTCCGAGGAGTGAGTGGCATCGGACCCTTGTCCAACCCCGCTCTCCCTCTCGGTGCTTCGGCGTTGGTGAGCTCGGCTCCGACATCGGCCTCGGAGCCATCACTGTTGGTGCCGAGGGAGGTTTTCAGCTTTTCGGAGCGGAGACCTCTGGCTCTGCCTGACAGGGGTGCTTTCGAGGTCATGCGGAGTGTGTTGGAACCTGGTTCAACTCCACAGTCGGCTCCGTCCGCCCCTCCCTCCTCGGTGCCTCAGGTAATTTCAACTCAGTCCCTCATCCCAGACCACAGAGAGCCAGCTCCTCAAGAATCCCCAGTGGGGATTTCATCCTCTTCCGAGGCCTCTCCTGAATTGGCAGGAGAGCCCCCTAGGAAGAGAAAGTGCAAGAGGAAGCACATAGACTCACCTGAGTCTGTCACCTCTGACACAGATTTAGAGGATTCTGAAGGGTCCCCCCATTCCCCCTCTGAAGATGTCTCCTTTGCAGACATCCTGGAGATCTTAAAACAGAGGGGGAATTGGCCAGCCCTCAACCCTTCAGAGGATGAATCTGTGTATCTTGAGGCGTTCGGCTCTCGCCCTTCCACCTCCTGGGTGTCCCCCCCCTTTGACCCCCTCATGCAGGTGGTAGCAAAAAAGGCCTGGATGGCTCCTGACTCTGTGGACCCCACCCCCAGGAGACCTTCAAAGTTTATCACCACCCCAGCGGACAAACAATTTTTGACTAAAGGAGTTTCTGTGGATGCTATGGTGGTAGCTGCTGCCACCAAGAAGGAACTAGCTGATCCTTCAGTGCCTGTCCATCCTCCTAACAAGGAATCTAGGTCTATGGACAGGTACGGGAAGCGGATGTTTTCATCAGCGACCTTTTCTATGCGTTCGCTGAACTACCTCTGTCATTTCACTCGTCTTCAAAGAGACTTGATCAAGGAAGCGAGTGAGATGTTAAAGGATCCAACAGCTGCGGGTTTTCAGGATAAGATGAACGCTCAGCTGGCTACCCTCAATTCGATAGCTAACTCCTCCATGCGCCTTCTTTCATATGCGGCTGATGAAGTGAGCAGAGCCGCAGGTACAGGTGTGGCCTTACGCCGGCATGCCTGGATGCGGCTATGCAATTTTGCGGACCCCTTTAAGACGTCTTTCACTAACTCCCCATTTGATGGATCATCCCTTTTTAGTCCTCAAGTGAAAGAAACCCTGACAAGGTGCGAGACGGATGGCAAAACTCTTTCTGCCGTCGGAGTCCGTTTTTCTACTCCTTCTAGGCCTTACCCCAAGGGCCAGAAAAGTGGAAAGATGTGGTTCCGCAAGCAATCTCAAGGGGCTTTGCCTGACGCACAGAGTCGGTTCCCCTCTAGAGGCAGGGGGGGAACAATAATGGTAGACGCCGCCCTAGAGGCGGGGGGGGGGTCCGCAGAACCAGGGCAATCGAGAAACCTTTTCCGATAAGCCCTTTCAACATCCCTGAGGTGTTGCCCGACTGTCCACCTTCGGAAGCAGTCGGGGGAAGTCTATCACTGTACCCAGAAGCCTGGCGATCTCTAACTCAAGACAAGTGGGTACAGTCCATCATTTCCAAAGGCTATTCCATTCCATTCTTTCGCATTCCAAATCAATCAAAAAAGTCCCTTCCAGATGTTCCACCTGCTCAAAGGGAGCAAGCAGCGTTAGAAATATCAAAGTTGCTTGCAAAAAGAGCCATTCAGCCAGTTCCAGCAGACCAGCTAGGATCCGGAATCTACTCCAAATTCTTTTTGGTTCCAAAGAAAACAGGGGACTGGAGGCCCATTTTGGATCTCAGCATCTTGAACAAGTCTGTCAAGAAAACAAGATTTTGGATGGTCACGTTGCAATCCATCCTACCCCTATTGGGGAAGGAAAACTGGATGTGCTCTATAGACCTCCAGGATGCGTACTATCATATAAAAATGAACAGACGCTCCAGGAGATTTCTCCGCTTCAGGCTGGGAACCAGTCACTTTCAATTCAGAGCCCTGCCCTTTGGACTCACTACAGCCCCCCGGGTGTTTACCAAATGCATGGCAGTGGTTGCCTCTCACCTGAGACGTCAAGGATTCCAGGTGTTTCCATACTTAGACGACTGGCTCCTTACAGCTCCCACCAAGCATCTTCTACTACTTGCCAGAGACTACACTTTTCGCATATTTCGAAAGCTAGGTATCTCAATAAATTGCGAAAAGTCTGATGTTAAGTTGTCAATCTCGCCTTCATTCTTGCTTGATGGGTTCGGTGCCGATCCTCGGCTCCGACTCGGCACTTGCTAAGCTCGAGAGTCACTTTTACCAGCTCGAGGCAGCCCCATATCCCATGATGCAAGGCAGTAAGTACCCAGATCTCGTTTGCCGCTTCGCTGATGAGGTCCTCCTTTTACCAGCTCCTGGTAAGTGATTTATATATTACTGTTTTTGCCCCTTTTTCACTTCAAACTTATATTTAACAGTTTTAGTTTAGATTTAGTCCTTTTTTGACTAGAATTTCCCTCACTCCTTAATTTATTTAGTCAGGCCTTCTCCCCTCCCATCTCCCCCCCCCTTGTTAGGGTGTGTGTGTGTATGTGAGAGGTTAGTGATTTCATTAATTTTGGGATAATTGTTTCTTGGGACTGTGTTGTGTGTGTGTTTTTTGCAACTATGTCCAAGGAAAGGGTCTCAGGCTTTAAGAAGTGTGACTCGTGCTGTCAGAAGATGTCTCTGACAGACGGTCACACTTCTTGCTTATACTGCCTGGGACCTCTCCACCTGCAGGACTCCTGTGCGATTTGTCATTCCTTTAGCCAGAGAGTCCTGCAGGAGAGGAGAAACAAATTGATTTTGAGGGGCCTACTTAAACCGGAGGGCTCTCCGGCTAAGTCGGCTCCGAGCAAGACTTCCAAGTCTTCCAAGGCCCAGGCTTCTGTGTCCAAGCCTGCGGCCTCGGCTCCGACTCTTTCAGAGTCGAGATCGGCTCCGGCTGGAACCGATCCTGGTTTGCACAAACCCTCGGCACCGATGGCTATCGGTACCGATACTGGTTCGGTCACATCGGTGTCGGCTCCGATCGGTTCTGACAATCATGTGGCTCAGGCTTCGGTGTCGGCGCTGACCGGCTCCGACATCCTTACCTTTATGTCTGTATCGGCTCCGGCCGGAGCCGATGCATCGAGACCTTCTGTCAGTGCCGAAAAGTTGTCGGCTCCGACAGCATCCATGGTTTTGTCGGCTCCGATGGTTCCTTCGAGGAAGAGGTCCAGGTCCCCTTCCTTGGAACCGATACTCTCGGCTCCGGCATCTCCTCTCCCCTCGGAACGGAGCCATCAGAGCCGATCATCCAGGTCGTCCAGGCTTTCTGACCATAATTTAGAGAGGGTGGTCAGCAGATTATTAAAGTCACAGGCACTGGCCCAGATGCTACATAGTCTGTCTCAACAGATGACTATTAGTCCACACCCCATTGCAGTTCCTCCTTCGACTCTACCCCAGAGTTTGGAGCTGGAGTCTTCGGGAATAGTTTCTGCTATGGCTGAGGGACAGATACCCCCCCTTCTGCTCCCTCAGCCTCTACTCTTATCTCCTCCTCGAGACCTTCCTTAGGGGGATTCAGTGGTCGGGCTTCTCTGGTCTCCTCTGAGGGGGTGAGTGGCATCGGACCCTTGTCCGACCCCACTCTTCCCCTTGAAGCATCGGCCTTGGTGAGCTCGGCTCCGACATCTGCCTCGGAGCCATCCCTTTCGGTGGGCCCTGGAGTTCCTGGTTCTTCAGAACGGGTTCTCTCGGACCTCCCTGGAAGGGGAGCCTTTGAGGTGATGAAGAGTGTGCTGGCCACTGGACTCAGCCAGCAGTCTGTTCCCTTAGCTCCTCCCTCTACGGTGCCTGTCGATATCTCTGCCATCTCTCTTGCTCCCGGACCCAGAGATCCTCCGCCTCAGGTTTCCCCACTGGGAAGAACCCCCTCTTCCGAGGATTCTCCTGATCAGTCAGGGGATCCTCCGCGCAAGAGGACCTGTAAGAGGAAACACGTAGACTCCCCCGAGTCTATCACTTCAGATACCGACTTAGATGAGTCGGAGGGATCCCCAAGATCCCCCTCTGAGGATGTCTCCTTTTCAGACATCCTAGAACTCCTTAAACAGAGGGGAAACTGGCCCTCCAATAATCCCTCTTAGGATGAGTCGGTATACCTGGAGGCGTTTGGATCTCGGCCCTCCACCTCCTGGGTGTCTCCGCCTTTCGACCCCCTTATGCAGGTTATTGCTTGAAAGGCTTGAGCTGCTCCTGACTCTGTAGAGCCAGTTCCTAGGAGGCCTTCTAAATTTATTACTGCCCCTTCGGACAAGCAATTCCTCACGAAAGGTGTCCCTGCTGATGCCATGGTGGTGGCGGCTGCCACTAAGAAGGAACTTGCAGATCCTTCCATACCTGTCCATCCTCCTAATAAGGACTCTAGGACCATGGATAGGTATGGTAAGCGGATGTTTTCTTCAGCGACCTTTGCTATGCGCTCGCTGAACTACTTATGTCACTTCACCAGACTCCAAAGGGATATCCTTAAGGAGCTAGGTGAAGTAGTACAGGATCCCACAGCTGCAGGGGCTCAAGAAAAAATTGCTTCGCAGCTAGGAACACTTAATTCTATTGCTAACTCCTCCACGTGACTGATATCATATGCAGCAGATGGAGCGAGTAGGGCCGCAGGTACAGGTGTGGCTCTTAGAAGCCAAGCCTGGATGGGGCTCTGTAATTTTGCAGATCCCTTTAAGGCGTCCTTCACAAACTCTCCCTTTGATGCGTCAGCTTTGTTTGGCCCTCAAGTGAAGGAAACATTGACCAGGTGTGAGCAGGACGGCAAGACTCTTTCTGCCATAGGGGTCCGTTTTTCCACCCCTTCTAGACCTTACCCTAAAGGACAGAAGGGTGGCAAAATGTGGTTCCGCAAATCCCAAGGAGTCACGCCGGATTCACGTGGTCAGTTTACCCCTAGAGGCAGAGGGGGTAACAATAACAGATGCCGCTCTAGAGGCAGAGGGGGTCCACAAAACCAGGGAAGCAGAGAGCCTCTCTCTGACAAGCCCTTTCAGCATCCCTGAGATGTTGCCCGACTGTCCATCCTTGGCGGCAGTCGGGGGAAGACTATCGCTGTACCCAGAAGCCTGGCTTTCCCTAACTCAAGACAGATGGGTACAGTCGATCATATCCGAGGGTTACAAAATTCCTTTCGAGGAAACTCCTTCGCTACTCAAATTCCCTTCCAGATGTACCACCGGTCTAAGCCAAATTGCAGAGTTAGAAGTTTTAAAACTTCTGCAAAAAAGAGCCATTCAGCCAGTTACAACAGATCATTCAGAGCCCGGAATCTACTCAAGGTTCTTTTTGGTCCCCAAAAAGACGGGAGACTGGAGACCAATATTGGATCTCAGCAGACTCAACAAGTCTGTGAGAAAGACAAGATTTCGAATGGTCACACTTCAGTCAATTCTGCCCTTCTTACAGAAGGACAACTGGATGTGCTCAATAGATCTTCAGGATGCGTACTATCACATAAAAATTCACAGACGCTCCAGAAGGTTTCTCCGCTTTCGGCTGGGGTCCAGTCATTTCCAATTCAGAGCCCTGCCTTTTGGTCTCACTACAGCCCCCAGAGTGTTCACCAAATGTATGGCAGTGGTCACGGCTCACCTGAGACTTCAAGGATTCCAGGTGTTTCCGTATCTCGACGACTGGCTCCTTTCAGCCACCACCAGGCATCAGCTTGTTCAAGCCAGGGATTACACAATAAATCTTTGCACTCAATTGGGCATCTCGATCAACTACGGAAAATCCTCCTTATTGCCCTGCCAGTCTATTACTTTCATAGGCGCAAACTTAAACACTGTTCGGATGTCAGCTACCCTCACAGACCAAAGAATCTCAGATATACAATGTCACGTGAGAATCATTCTAGCCAGCAAGAAAGTACAAGCCAGAATGGTTCCAAAAGTGTTGGGCCTCATGGCTGCGGCCATTACCCTTCTTCCCCTGGCTCGCTTCTACATGCGCCTTCTTCAGTGGATGTTGTTCACTCAGTGGTCTTACCAACAACTTCCAATGCGTCACCAAATACTGGTGACACAGATTTGCAAGAATCATCTTTCTTGGTGGATTACTTCTCCCCAGATTCACCAAGGCAGATCCTTTGTACCCCCAGCCCCGGTAGCCACTGTCACTACGGATGCCTCCCTGATCGGGTGGGGGGGCATTATCAGAGCAGGATGGTTCATGGGACGTGGCAACCGTTCGAATACCACCTGCACATAAATGTCCTAGAGATGAGAGCAGTGCTTTTAACGTTGCAAGCCCTCAACGACTTTCTTCCCTTGGGGACAATTGCAGTCCACACAGACAACATGTCTGTAGTATGGTATATCAACAAACAGGGCGGAACCAAGTCCTACCCCTTGTGTCGAGAAGCGCTCAGACTTTGGCAATGGGTGATCTCCTCTCATCGGTTTCTGGTAGCAACGCATATCCCTGGGAAAACCAACATTTTAGCGGACAGATTGAGCAGAGCTATTCTCATGCCTCACGAGTGGTCTCTCAAACAATCTATAGTGGAGGAGATTTTTCTAGAATGGGGTCGCCCATGTTGCGATCTTTTTGCTACTCCCCAAAACCGCAAATGCCCAGACTTCTTCTCTCTCTTCCCACTGCCAGGCCATCCCCCCAGAGACGCTCTGACCCAGGATTGGCCCCAGGGACTTCTTTATGCCTTTCCTCCCTTTCCTCTGATCCCACAAGTAATCCAGAAAGCCACCATTTTTAGAGCCAAAATGATTCTCATTGCCCCTTATTGGCCTCGACAAATTTGGTTTCCGTTCCTCCATCGTCACCTTTTGGTGCAGCTGTGGCATCTGGACCCAGTGCCAGATCTTCTGATTCACCAATCGGGTCAGCTGCACTGGTCTATCCCTTCTCTCAACCTCACAGCATGGTTGCTCCACTTCCTTCCTTAGCCAGGCTTCCTATGATCTCTAATCCTGTTAGAGACATCATAGTAGCTTCCTTAAAATCCTCTACTAGGAGGATTTATACTAGCAAATGGAAACGTTTTTCTTATTGGGCAAAAGCCAAGAATATTGATCCCTTCACTGCTCCAGTACAAGCAGTTTTGGATTTCTTAGCGGAAATTTTTCACGCGGGCTCCTCTTCTTCCACGGTCAAAGTTCAGTTGGCCGCTATCTCGAACTTTCATGTCGGGTTCGCAGATCACAACATTATGTCCCACAGGCTTTGTAGAGCCTTCTTGAAAGGAATTTTTCTCCTGAAACCTCCAATCAGGAGTCCTCCTCCTCAATGGGACCTAAATTTAGTGCTGACATCCTTGATTCTTCCTCCCTTCGAGCCAGCTGTTTCATGTTCCCTGAAATTTCTTTCATGGAAAACTTTATTACTGGTTGCTATTACATCGGCTAGGAGGGTGTCTGAACTTCATGCTCTATCTGTTCGCCCCCCCCTATTTAGTCTTCCACAAAGACAGAGTATCATTGAGAACTAATCCGACCTTCTTGCCTAAGGTCGCCTCAAAGACTAATTTGAATCAGGCTATTGATCTTCCTGTATTTTTTCCAAACTATTCAAACAGATCGGAACAAAAATTACATTATCTTGATGTCCACCGCCAACTCAGATATTATTTGGACAGAACAAAACAATTCAGGAAATCCGATCAACTCTTTGTTTCTTATGCTGATAACAAGAAAGGCCTTCCTGTCTCAAAAGTGACCTTGTCTAGATGGCTTTCTTCTGTCATCTCTGAAATTTATCAGCTCAGGGGAAAACAGCTGTGCTCGAAACCTAAAGCGCATTCAACCAGAAGCTTAGCCACTTCCACAGATTTTCAAGCTAGACTTCCATTGGACACTATTTGTGCAGCAGCCACTTGGGCCACTCCTCATACATTCGTTTCCCATTACAAATTGGATTTGGCCTCCAGGGACAGAGCCAGTTTTGGCTCTACAGTTCTCAAGAGTCTGTTCCATTGAGCCACCCAGGATAGAGGTGCTAGGGACGCGGTCCCATCAAGCAAGAATGAAGGCGAGATTGACAACTTAACATTGAGAAGTTATGTACCTTACCATAACGTTCCATGTTAGTTGTCTTCTCTCGCCTTCTTTCTTGCGACCCTCCCTCCTTCCCCCAGGCCTGGACAGACCTTTCTCTCTACAAGGAAGTATGCTTCTGAAGACCATACAGTGCTGGTCCTTCTACCATCCTTCAGGTTTTTTTTCTCTCCTTCTTTCTTCCTTTTGGAAGTTATTATAATAGGTGCTATTGCCTATTGTCATCAAACGAGATCTGGGTACTTACCGCCTTGCATCATGGGATATGGGGCTGCCTCGAGCTGGTAAAAGTGACTCTCGAGCTTAGCAAGTGCCGAGTCAGAGCCGAGGATCGGCTCCGAACCCATCAAGCAAGAAAGAAGGCGAGAGAAGACAACTAACATGGAACGTTATGGTAGGTACATAACTTCTCATTTTGTCGCCTTGTCGTGCTATTACCTTCATAGGTGCAAATCTAGACACAATCAGCATGTCAGCGAGACTTACAGACCAAAGGATAGCAGACATACACAAACTAGTCTCTCTTCTTTTTCACAGCAACAGAATCAAAGTCAGATTGGTCCTGAAAGTACTGGGGATAATGGCAGCTGCTATCCCTCTACTTCTATTAGCCAGATTTCACATGAGAATCTTACAATGGATGCTCTTCACACAATGGTCATACCAACAACTTCCGATGTCCCACACCATTGTGATAACACAAGCATGCAGGAATCACCTTCTTTGGTGGATTTCATCCCCCCAGCTCTTCTTAGGAAGACCCTTTGTCCCTCCCCCTCGGGTTGCTACTCTGACAACGGACGCCTCCCTGATCGGGTGAGGGGGCATTATCAGGGCAGGACAGTCCAGGGCATATGGCAACCTTACGAACGCCACTTGCATATAAATGTTCTAGAGATGAGAGCAGTGCTTTTAGCGTTGCAGGCCCTTCAAGACTCTCTTCCGATGGGAACGATAGCAATTCAGACGGGCAACATGTCTGTAGTGTGGTATATCAACAAACAAGGCGGGACCAGATCCTACCCCCTATGTCGAGAGGCACTCAGACTGTGGCAATGGGCGATTTCTTCTCAGCGGTTTCTGATAGCAACGCACATCCCCGGGAAGTCCAATGTCATTGCGGACAAATTGAGCAGAGCTATTCTCATGCCTCACGAGTGGTCTCTGAAAAATTCAGTCTTGGAAAAAGTTTTTCTGAAGTGGGGCCAGCCTTGCTGCGACCTTTTTGCTACTCCCCAAAACAGCAAGTGCAAAGATTTTTTCACCCTCTTTCCTCTACCAGGTCATCCCAGCAGAGACGCTCTAGTCCAAGTTTGGCCCCGGGGACTTCTGTATGCCTTTCCTCCCTTCCCACTAATTTCTCAAGTGATACAGAAAGCCATCGCTCAGAAAGCTTCCTTGATCCTCATTGCCCCTTACTGGCCTTGACAGGTTTGGTTCCCCTTTCTGCACCGTTTTCTGTTGGAGCAACCCTGGCATCTGGACCTAGTTCCAGATCTTTTGACCCATCAGTCGGGTCAGTTACATCACTCCCTCCCCTCTCTGAACCTCACTGCTTGGTTCCTCCAATTCCAACCCTAGCCAGGCTTCCTCTAATATCTCACTCAGTTCGAGATATTTTAATAGCTTCCCATAAATCCTCCACTCGGAAGATATATCTTAGTAAGTGGAAACGTTTCTCCTTTTGGGCACAAGGAAGGGACATAGATCCTTTCACTGCTTCCATTCAATCGGTCCTTGATTTCTTAGCCGAACTATTCCACGCAGGTTCGTCTCCTTCTACTCTTAAGGTTCACTTGGCAGCTATATCTAACTTTCATGTTGGAATCTCAGACTCTGCCATCATGTCTCACAAGCTTTGCAAAGCCTTTTTGAAGGGAGTTTTTCTTCTCAAGCCTCCTATTAGAAATCCTCCTCCTTCTTGGGACCTTAACTTAGTTCTCACATCTTTGATTCTTCCCCCTTTTGAACCTGCAGCTTCATGTTCAATGAAATTGCTATCCTGGAAAACACTCTTTTTGGTAGCCATTACTTCGGCTAGAAGAGTCTCGGAACTTCATGCACTCTGCAGTCATTCCCCTTACCTTTTGTTTCATAAGGATAGGGTATCCTTACGGACCAACCCATCTTTCTTACCCAAAGTAGCCTCTCCGGCTAACCTAAATCAAAACATTGACCTTCCTGTGTTTTTTCCTAACTATTCTAACAGGTCTGAACAAAAATTATATTGGCTAGATGTTCATCGACAATTAAGGTATTACTTAGACAGGACCAAACAGACCAGAAAGGCTGACCAACTGTTTGTTTCTTATGCAGAAGGCAGAAAGGGCCTTCCAGTTTCGAAAGTATCACTCTCCAGATGGCTTACATCCTTGATTTCCTTTGTGTATGAGATTAGGCATCAAATGTTACCAAACAAACCTAAGGCTCATTCAACTAGAGCTTTGGCTACTTCTATAGCTTTCCAAGACAGGCTGCCTATTGATACGATTTGTGCGGCAGCTACATGGGCTACTCCTCACACTTTCATTTCTCATTATAAGTTGGACTTAGCTTCTAGACACAGAGCTAACTTTGGTTCCACTGTACTCAAGAGTCTGTTCCGAAAGGCCACCCGGGACAAGGTGCTAGGGACGCGGTCCCATCCAGCAAGAATGAAGGCGAGATAGACAACTTAACATATAGAAGTTATGTACCTACCATAACGTTCCATGTTAGTTGTCTTCTTCTCGCCTTCTTTCTTATGCTCCACCTCCTTCCCTAGCCTGGACAGACCTAGAGGAGTTTGATTGTGACCTTTTTTTCCTACCACCTCTATTTGTATATATGTATATACTGTATTATGTATATATTCCCTCATCAGGTTGTAGGTCACCTTCTTTCTGTCATTTTATAGAGGTGGGTTTCCCCTTTCCAGTGTTTCTGGATTTTTTCCTGGCTGGGCCTAGCTTACAAACGAGATCTGAGGTATTACCGCCTAGCATTGTGGGATATAAGGGGAGCCTCAAGCCGGTGGAACCAACTCTCGAGCTTTTAGAGTGGCCGAGTCGGAGCCGAGGATCGGCTCCGAACCCATCCAGCAAGAAAGAAGGCGAGAAGAAGACAACTAACATGGAACGTTATGGTAGGTACATAACTTCTATTTTGTAGACACAGATTATTACAGTGATTATTACAGCACCTTGAATGCATACACCTTGTAAGACTACTAACATATAACATTCTGAGCTAGTAACTGAAATACAACTCTGTCCCAAAAAAACACAAAATTATAGTTAGAGAGCTGTGGTGACAACTAATAGCATGCAGTTCTATGCAGAGACATGAGAACAATGAGAGTTTTAATTCCCACTGCTATGAGCATTAGTGGGAAAAACAAAGCAGGTAACAAAAAAGTAGTCAGTATAGTGGAACGGTGAGGTAAAAAGACAAATAGTGAAATACAACCTTCCCAAATTTACACAAAATCTAAGAGGTCATGTTGAAAGTAATTAAAATGATTTGGGCAGATATTCAACAAAGCAAGGTGCAAGTAACAGCCACTAGAATTTGTCTCCCACTAACAGCTTTGCCGTTGGCTCTAAGCCCAAACAGCTTGCTCACTTTACAAATGGGACTAATAGTATTCCGTTTAGCCCAATATTTGACTTAATCAATTCCCACAGAAAGCCTGAACAGTCAAGGTTCAATAATAGGCTTCTTTACATTTCAGTTACATTTGGTACCTTTAAAAAGCGCTGTATCTACAGCTGATAGCTACAAACAACAAAACTGATTCTAGCGTTTTAAAATGGATTACCGACCAGAAAACTAGGTAATCACTGAAAAATACCTACAAACAAGTTCAGTTGCTGAAAGCGAGTTAACGCTGATATTTGTAGGCGGTCGCTGCAGACAACAGCCTGTTCTAGCCTTTGGACACAGTATACCGACCAGAAAAACTGGGGAATCACTGTAAAGTGCTTACAAAGTAGTTCCGTTGCTGAAAGAGTCTTGTCGGTCAACGGCTACACAATGCTATCACTCTAAAGTATAAAACACAACTACAAAGGATCAGGAGTTAAGATCTTATGAAATACAGCTGGGCTCAATAAATAGATTTAATTCAACCAGGTTTAATGCCACTAAATAATTAGCAGGTCCTCCAAATAAGTAATACAGAAGGATCTTAATTTTATAGACACTAAGGGAAATGCGTCGTTCTCACAACAAACAGGGTGGCGTGTTAAACATCCACGTGGTAGGCACTTAAACCTAGATAGCCGTTTTGTATGCGTGTAACCATGAGCAGTTGTTGTAAATACGCTTCATATAATTCCTTTCACACAATATTACAGACATGGGATAGTACAGTTCAACAAATATCAGCTTGGACAACCATTAACATCCTCGTTGTTAATTAAAACATGAATGTAACTTACAATATAAGAGTTTCTCTGGGGCCAGGGACTCACAGCAGCCAGGGCAAAAGCAGGAAATAATAAAGATGGCGCCACGTAGGGCTTCCCACCTATATGCTCTTTGGGGAGGATATGAGGTGGGAGGAGGAGGAAACAGGAAAAAGGGTGGACAGGTAGATCAGGGAGGGGCATAGACTCTAGGTATGAGAGTAAGCAATGTGGAGTACCCAATGGTAAACCATTAGTGTTAGTACTTACATCTATTTTATTTATTGTGCCAGATGAGTGAAAGAAAGGAAAGGCTTGGGCATGTAAGAGAACTACAATGCAGCTATGAAAGGGTGAAATGAGTAAGAGGTTTAAGTAAGAAGCAGATAGAGATGGCTTAGATAGTAGTCAGTGAGGAGAAGGTCAGTATTTAAGGGGTAGGAGGAGGTATGGCTGCTGGATTCCTGGCTCGATCACTAAAAAATATATACAACACTAGATAATTACAAAAAGGTTCAGCTTATCATTTAGGTCTAGGGAAGAACGTACTTTCTCATTCACTTTGGACTCAGGAAAAATGTGCTAGGGCAGCAGGTTTCTTTGGGTTGATGCAGGAGTGACTGAAAATATAATGGAAGGGGTCCTTAAAGACCAGGCAGATAGGTTCCCAATTCTTAGTGCAGGAGAGAAGGTAGATAAATTTCTTATTCACTTTGGAGTCTGGAAAAATGTGTTAGGGCAGCAGGTTTCTTTGGGTTGACGCAGGAGTGACTGAAAATATAATGGAAGGGGTCCTTAAAGACCAGGCAGATAGGTTCCCAATTCTTAGTGCAGGAGAGAAGGTAGATAAATTTCTCATTCACTTTGGACTCTGGAAAAATGTGCTAGGGCAGCAGGTTTCTTTGTGTTGACTCAGGAGTGACTGAAAATATAATGGAAGGGGTCCTTAAAGACCAGGCAGATAGGTTCCCAATTCTTAGTGCAGGAGAGAAGGTAGATTAATTTCTTATTCACTTTGGACTCTGGAAAAATGTGCTAGGTCAGCAGGTTTTTTGGGTTGACGCAGGAGTGACTGAAAATATAATGGAAGGGGTCCTTAAAGACCAGGCAGATAGGTTCCCAATTCTTAGTGCAGGAGAGAAGGTAGATAAAAATATAAGAGTTACTCTGGGTCCAGGAACTCACGGCAGCCAGGGCAAAAGCAGGAAATAATAAAGATGGCGCCACGTAGGGCTTCCCAACTGTATGCATGTTGGATCAGTAAAGCCATTTGCCTCTGTTGCTCACACCATGGCAAAAAAACACCCACTGGAGATAAAAGCTCATTCCATCAGGGCAATAGCAGCCACAAAAGCCTTCCTCAAAGGCATGGACACTGCTTCCATTATGGAAGCAGCCACATGGTCTACAATTCACACTTTCACCAAACACTACAAGTTAGACAATGTCTCCAGAGCATGAGCAGGATTTGCTATGGCAATCCTACAGGGCTTTGTAGAATCAGCCTCTTCATCCACCACCCACCCTTCCAACTAAGCTGTGGTACTCTCCCACACCAAGAATACTGCAACATAGGAATAGAAGGACATAGAATAGTTGTGTAAAATCTTACCATAACCATAGTTGTCCTTCTCTTCCATGTTGCAGTATTCCTTCCCGCCCACCAAACCCCCTAATCTTCTACTGCTCATAATAAACTGGTGTTATATACTATAGGTCACTGGTGTTGTATACTATATCCTGGGTCCTATGAATACCACATAAGGGCTCCATGACCCTATTCCTGACATCACTGGCATCTCCTCCTGCTGGTCCTTCTAATCCTTCTGCTGGGCTTTCAAGTTCTGAGGTCTGTGTGTGCAGACATCACATTTAAGGCCCCTGGTTTATGGCTCTATGTGTGACATCCAACAGCCAAGCTGATTTTTTTTGTATAGGAGCCAACGTTCGGGTCACCTGAGGCGGTAAATCCCACACCAAGAATACTGCAACATGGAAGAGAAGGACATCTATGGTTATGTTAAGGTTTTACACAACTATTCTTTACTCAATGTACAGCCATCTTAGAAGTCATAGATATTACTAAGCTTTTAGGAAAAAAATAGTCATTACCAATACAGAGCCCTGCCCTTTGGTCTCATCACAGCCCCTGATCTGTTCACAAAGTGCATGGCTGCAGTCATAGCTCACATGGTAGAGAATATTTCACTCACAAACCATGAAATCACAAAGCCAGATAATCCAAAATAGACTTTTATTAGAACAGTTCTCTCTCTTAGCACCGCCCTAGCTGTCACCCCCCCCACATACCCTTTGTTGTCCTACCGCATGGTGAGTTTTTGAGAGTACGTCGTGTATGTAACAATGATGCTAATTTTCATAAAGAACTGCAATTTACAATGGATATGTTTATTAGAAGAAGGTATGATAAGGAAAATTGAAAAAAGTGTTGAGAATTTTGAGAGAAATAAAGGTACACATAGTTTTGATTCCAACTTAAATATCAGGCATTTAATTAAAAATAAGGGTGAAAATAAACAGAACATTTTCTTTGTTACTACATTAGTATGGAAATAGTGAGCCTGGTGAAATATTACTGGGGCTTTTTGATTAAGCACAAAGATTTTTGTGACGTGCTAGATGAAGTACCAGGTATTTCATACAGAAGAGGGAGGAATATTAGGGACATGTTGGTCCATTGGAGGTTTTTACCCCCAGTGGAATCACGTGCTAGGAATCTGTATAGTGCTGGTACTATCCCTTGTTGGAAATGTTGTAGCTGCAAGTATGTAGTGAAAAGTTTTAGTAGGATTAATGGAAAGAAATACAATGTACATGGTAATTATAGCTGGGAAACAGAAGAAATAGTTTATGCTTTGAAATGTCCATGTAATTTTACACTGGGGAGAACAAAAAGGCATTCAAAGTAATATTACAGGAACATTTGAGGGATATAAGAAAAGTTAAAGTAGAAAGTCCTATTGCAGTATATTTTAAGGCTCACCACCATATGGATGGGGAAGCACTGCAAGCAATTGTTTTAAACCAAATTTGTTCTGGACAATTTAAAAATGTAGTTATTAGATCTACATTTATTTATTTTATTTATTTATTTTACATTTGTTGGCTGGGCTAGTCTAGCTGGATACATGTCCATTTTCAGTAGAGGCCCAGGGAGATAAGCTCCAAGCATTAGTAAATTACAAAAAAGATTACAATAGTTAAAAATGACTAAATTCAAATACAAAGAAATTAAAAAAGATTTAAGAGAATCAAAAAATTGTTTCTGTGAATAATAGCTTGCAGGCTTTGCAAGGTTTAAAATACAATTGAGTACAAGGACACTCAGAATTCTGAAGTAATGATTACTACACATGAATGTTCTGCATTGTTACACAAATAATCAATTTTTGTATTAAAATATGATACACTGGTTCCTAAAGGTCTTAATGTAGAATGTAATTGGAAAGTGTTAATTGAATATTTTAATATCTGATTGTTTTTTAACTGATGTTAGTATATTAAGGGCTGCCTTTTCCACTGATGGTATACTCTGAAAAGGCTTTTTTTGAGCCGAGGCACTAAAGAAAGAAGTTCTAATAAAAGTCTATTTTAGATTATCTGGCTTTGTGATTTCATGGTTTGTGGATTTTGGTTCTTTCTCTTGGTTTTGGTGTTATTTAAATACAAAATACTTCACTACCTAGATGACTGGCTCACCACTGCACCTACAATAGAAAAACACATCATGGCAAGGCAGTACTTACTCCAGCTATGCCTACATGTTGGGGATCACAGAAAACCTAGCAAAATCACAACTGGAACCCACTTATTTCCTGAAGTTCATCAACTGTCAGTTGGACAATGTAAATCAGTGAACCAAGTTACCCTCCAGAAAGAATTACTACAATACTGCAGGCAGCACTACACTTGTCACACAATCTAAAACCTGATGCAGCTACAGTCTTCAAAGTATTTTGCCTTATGGCAGCTTCCATTCAGACAGTGCAATATGCCAGACTACACATGAATGTTCTGCAGTGAACATTCATAGTTCATTGAGTCAAGCAATGCAGCCAGTGACACAGCTCATAAGACTTTCATGGATTTGGCTGAACATACCTCTCAACTGTACAGATTTTCACAGACTGTCCAGATTTGTGCCTCATAGTTTTGGTCTGTTTCTCATAAAAATTGTGTTTTTTGGCAAAGCCACTGAGGTTTGAAGTCAGAAAATAATGACAGACATTTGAGTTTCAGACTTGCACTTTTAGAAAAGCCATGCTAATGCAAAATCTGTTATTCTATCAATTTTCTAACTTTGTAAGAACAATACTTTAAAAGTGTCCCTATTTTTGTTCCTTTGTCCCCCCATTATTTACGGCTTTGTCCAAATTTCTTGCTTTAAGAAGTTGAGAGGTATGTAACTGAAGCACCTGCCTGGTGGACAAAATTTGAAAATTTCAATCTAGGGATTCTCTTAATTTAACCTATTTCCATGGCCACTCTGTCACTCATTCATCTCTAACACAAATAATAAGAAAGCTTGGGATTTCATTCAGATGCTTTAATATATATGCAGACACATCAGGATGGATAACAACATT
The DNA here is from genome assembly GCF_019279795.1 of Protopterus annectens. Taxonomy (NCBI): domain Eukaryota; kingdom Metazoa; phylum Chordata; order Ceratodontiformes; family Protopteridae; genus Protopterus; species Protopterus annectens. Next base: position 138,381,978 of record NC_056733.1, read on the forward strand.
TTACATATGAATGAACTAAACAGCAAACAGAGCTTACATACATACAGTACATGTTCACATTTCAACAGCTAATTAGAAAATGGTAGTCAGGCTTGCACGTGTTCAGTATTTATACTTTAGTGTAAGCCCTTGGATACCTTCTTAAAGGTATATACACACATATTGATCTACATCCTCCCTCTAAAAAAGATTGCCCTTCATGCAAGAGAATATCGGAGACAAGCATGCATTGCTATGTACATTAGAAATAAAATACAACGTTCATGTCCAAGTTGCTTCATATCTGTTACAGGGTTTGGAAAGTCAACCATATCTCATAACAGTTGGGACTAGATTTAGCAACAGGGACAGTCTGTGGTGCACAAATCGTATCAGGAACTTCTGGATTCATCATAGGAACAAGAATGTTCTTTGAAACTTCCTCTGGAATTGGAACACCGGACAACTCACTCTGAGATAAAGAGTCTCTCTCACAGTCTATTTGCTGTGGTATAGACTCGGACACTGGTCTCAAATTCTTCCAATTCTGCCTTTTTAAAAGTTGCTCTTTCTGAGTCTATAAGGTACAATCTCAGCTCTGGACCAATATTCTTCACACCACCAATCCCATCATAACCTTTGGACGCTTGCATCCTTACCACTTCTTCCTCTTGTAATGGATTGAACGGTCTACTGATCTTATCATATTAGGACTTCTGGGATAGGTGCTTCTTCAACAAATTGGCTTTCACTGATCTGTTGTTCTTGACACATGGAACCAACAATTGACTGGTAATGTGGTTCTGGTTTGTCTCAACAGAAGTCTCTGAGCAGGTGAACCAAGATGTTTATCTTGAGGAACATTTCTGAGATACAAGAGATTCAGGAAAACATCACTATTATCTTGTTTTGACTTCTCAAGTAAATGTTTTGCACTTTGAACTGTGCGTTCTGCCAAACCATTTGACTGGGGGTACTCTAGACTACTTGTGACAAGTCCCATTCTTCTTCAAATCTTTTGCATTGTTGGCTTGTAAACTGCATGCCATTGTCAGAAATAACTTTGTGTGGGCTTCCATGAACAGCAGAATAACGTTTCATCTTAGTAATGACAGTACTGGATGTTAGGTTAGGAAGTAAGTTAATCTCAAACCAATTTGAGTAAGATCCTACTAACACCAAATAATGTTGACCATTCCACTCGAAGATATCAGTGGCTACTGTTAACCAAGGTAGTTCCAAAATCTGATTAAGCTGACGTGGTTCTTTCTGCTGATGAGGCTTTGTACTATTACATACTGAACAAGAAGAAAGTGCGCGCTCCATGTCTTGTGACATAGAAGACCAAAATACTATCTCTTCCACCCTCCTTTTGGTAGTTCTGTTCCTGGGTGACCATGATGCAAGATAGTAATGTACTCTGGTTGCACGGATTTTTGAACCATCACTTTTGGACCTTTCATAATGATAACTTTGTTAGTAAAAATCTCATCTCTGTTTGGGTAATAAGGTTGCAGTTCTTGAGGTAAACTAGATTGCTTTGATGGCCATCGATAACTGATAAAGTGGTTGAGCCTTTGTAAAACTGGATCTGTAGCTGTGTGATCTCTCACCTCATCAAGATATGTGGAAGAAAAATGTCTCACTTCCATGACTTCAAAATCATCAAGCGATTGACAACCTTGATTGTCATTCTGTTCAGTGGTATTTCTGGGTAATCTGGATAATGTATTGGCAAGATAAAGAAGTTTGCCTTTCTTATGGATAAGATTGAAATTGTACTTTTCAATCTCAGCATCATACGTTGCAGTCTGGCTGGAGCTGAATGCACTGGCTTGCTAAGGATTGTGACTAGTGGTTGGTGATCTTATCTGGATAGGTCTGCTATAAACATAATCATGGAACTTTGAACATTCAAACACAATTGCCCAAAGCTTTTTCTCAATCTGGGTGTACTGCTGTTCAGTTTGAGTAAGAGTTCTCAGTGCACAGGCAGCAGGTTGATCCTTTACCTGCACCAAGTCCAAATTTTGAAGCATCACAGGAAAGTGCAACTGGTTTATGAACATCAACATATCTGAGCATTGGCGGACTGGCAATTCTCCTTCGCGACATCAAATGCTCTTTGGTGTTTCTCTGATCAAGATCAGGATATATCTTTACATGTTAGCTCTCTGAGAGGTGCTGATAGTTGGCTCAAGTCTGCAATGAACTTGCCTAGGTAGTTGACCATGCCAAGAAAACGTTGCAGGGTTTGAACATTTTATTTATTTATTTATTTATTTATTTATTTATTTATTTATTTATTTATTTAAATTTGTTGACCGGGAGTGTCCGACTGGACGTGGGTCCATTTTCAGGAGGCCCGGGAGAAAAGCTCCACATTAAAATAAGCAAACAGTAGTTACATTGGATTACATAGTGATTAACAATTTAACACAGAAATTACTTACAACATATTCACAGATGAAGAACATAGTACATCAGTAGACAACTAGAATCTTTATCTGTGAAGTACATAACAGGCAATGTTAAGTTGTCAATCTCGCCTTCATTCTTGCTTGATGGGTTCGGAGCCGATCCTCGGCTCCGACTCGGCACTTGCTAAGCTCGAGAGTCACTTTTACCAGCTCAAGGCAGCCCCATATCCCATGATGCAAGGCGGTAAGTACCCAGATCTCGTTTCTGTGAATAATAGCTTGCAGGCTTTGCAAGGTTTAAAATACAATTGAGTACAAGGACACTCAGAATTCTGAAGTAATGATTACTACACATGAATGTTCTGCATTGTTACACAAATAATCAATTTTTGTATTAAAATATGATACACTGGTTCCTAAAGGTCTTAATGTAGAATGTAATTGGAAAGTGTTAATTGAATATTTTAATATCTGATTGTTTTTTAACTGATGTTAGTATATTAAGGGCTGCCTTTTCCACTGATGGTATACTCTGAAAAGGCTTTTTTTGAGCCGAGGCACTAAAGAAAGAAGTTCTAATAAAAGTCTATTTTAGATTATCTGGCTTTGTGATTTCATGGTTTGTGGATTTTGGTTCTTTCTCTTGGTTTTGGTGTTATTTAAATACAAAATACTTCACTACCTAGATGACTGGCTCACCACTGCACCTACAATAGAAAAACACATCATGGCAAGGCAGTACTTACTCCAGCTATGCCTACATGTTGGGGATCACAGAAAACCTAGCAAAATCACAACTGGAACCCACTTATTTCCTGAAGTTCATCAACTGTCAGTTGGACAATGTAAATCAGTGAACCAAGTTACCCTCCAGAAAGAATTACTACAATACTGCAGGCAGCACTACACTTGTCACACAATCTAAAACCTGATGCAGCTACAGTCTTCAAAGTATTTTGCCTTATGGCAGCTTCCATTCAGACAGTGCAATATGCCAGACTACACATGAATGTTCTGCAGTGAACATTCATAGTTCATTGGAGTCAAGCAATGCAGCCAGTGACACAGCTCATAAGACTTTCATGGATTTGGCTGAACATACCTCTCAACTGTACAGATTTTCACAGACTGTCCAGATTTGTGCCTCATAGTTTTGGTCTGTTTCTCATAAAAATTGTGTTTTTTGGCAAAGCCACTGAGGTTTGAAGTCAGAAAATAATGACAGACATTTGAGTTTCAGACTTCGTACCCTTTAGAAAAGCCATGCTAATGCAAAATCTGTTATTCTATCAATTTTCTAACTTTGTAAGAACAATACTTTAAAAGTGTCCCTATTTTTGTTCCTTTGTCCCCCCATTATTTACGGCTTTGTCCAAATTTCTTGCTTTAAGAAGTTGAGAGGTATGTAACTGAAGCACCTGCCTGGTGGACAAAATTTGAAAATTTCAATCTAGGGATTCTCTTAATTTAACCTATTTCCATGGCCACTCTGTCACTCATTCATCTCTAACACAAATAATAAGAAAGCTTGGGATTTCATTCAGATGCTTTAATATATATGCAGACACATCAGGATGGATAACAACATTTTACATATGAATGAACTAAACAGCAAACAGAGCTTACATACATACAGTACATGTTCACATTTCAACAGCTAATTAGAAAATGGTAGTCAGGCTTGCACGTGTTCAGTATTTATACTTTAGTGTAAGCCCTTGGATACCTTCTTAAAGGTATATACACACATATTGATCTACATCCTCCTCTAAAAAAGATTGCCCTTCATGCAAGAGAATATCGGAGACAAGCATGCATTGCTATGTACATTAGAAATAAAATACAACGTTCATGTCCAAGTTGCTTCATATCTGTTACAGGGTTTGGAAAGTCAACCATATCTCATAACAGTTGGGACTAGATTTAGCAACAGGGACAGTCTGTGGTGCACAAATCGTATCAGGAACTTCTGGATTCATCATAGGAACAAGAATGTTCTTTGAAACTTCCTCTGGAATTGGAACACCGGACAACTCACTCTGAGATAAAGAGTCTCTCTCACAGTCTATTTGCTGTGGTATAGACTCGGACACTGGTCTCAAATTCTTCCAATTCTGCCTTTTTAAAAGTTGCTCTTTCTGAGTCTATAAGGTACAATCTCAGCTCTGGACCAATATTCTTCACACCACCAATCCCATCATAACCTTTGGACGTTTGCATCCTTACCACTTCTTCCTCTTGTAATGGATTGAACGGTCTACTGATCTTATCATATTAGGACTTCTGGGATAGGTGCTTCTTCAACAAATTGGCTTTCACTGATCTGTTGTTCTTGACACATGGAACCAACAATTGACTGGTAATGTGGTTCTGGTTTGTCTCAACAGAAGTCTCTGAGCAGGTGAACCAAGATGTTTATCTTGAGGAACATTTCTGAGATACAAGAGATTCAGGAAAACATCACTATTATCTTGTTTTGACTTCTCAAGTAAATGTTTTGCACTTTGAACTGTGCGTTCTGCCAAACCATTTGACTGGGGGTACTCTAGACTACTTGTGACAAGTCCCATTCTTCTTCAAATCTTTTGCATTGTTGGCTTGTAAACTGCATGCCATTGTCAGAAATAACTTTGTGTGGGCTTCCATGAACAGCAGAATAACGTTTCATCTTAGTAATGACAGTACTGGATGTTAGGTTAGGAAGTAAGTTAATCTCAAACCAATTTGAGTAAGATCCTACTAACACCAAATAATGTTGACCATTCCACTCGAAGATATCAGTGGCTACTGTTAACCAAGGTAGTTCCAAAATCTGATTAAGCTGACGTGGTTCTTTCTGCTGATGAGGCTTTGTACTATTACATACTGAACAAGAAGAAAGTGCTCCATGTCTTGTGACATAGAAGACCAAAATACTATCTCTTCCACCCTCCTTTTGGTAGTTCTGTTCCTGGGTGACCATGATGCAAGATAGTAATGTACTCTGGTTGCACGGATTTTGAACCATCACTTTTGGACCTTTCATAATGATAACTTTGTTAGTAAAAATCTCATCTCTGTTTGGGTAATAAGGTTGCAGTTCTTGAGGTAAACTAGATTGCTTTGATGGCCATCGATAACTGATAAAGTGGTTGAGCCTTTGTAAAACTGGATCTGTAGCTGTGTGATCTCTCACCTCATCAAGATATGTGGAAGAAAAATGTCTCACTTCCATGACTTCAAAATCATCAAGCGATTGACAACCTTGATTGTCATTCTGTTCAGTGGTATTTCTGGGTAATCTGGATAATGTATTGGCAAGATAAAGAAGTTTGCCTTTCTTATGGATAAGATTGAAATTGTACTTTTCAATCTCAGCATCATACGTTGCAGTCTGGCTGGAGCTGAATGCACTGGCTTGCTAAGGATTGTGACTAGTGGTTGGTGATCTTATCTGGATAGGTCTGCTATAAACATAATCATGGAACTTTGAACATTCAAACACAATTGCCCAAAGCTTTTTCTCAATCTGGGTGTACTGCTGTTCAGTTTGAGTAAGAGTTCTCAGTGCACAGGCAGCAGGTTGATCCTTTACCTGCACCAAGTCCAAATTTTGAAGCATCACAGGAAAGTGCAACTGGTTTATGAACATCAACATATCTGAGCATTGGCGGACTGGCAATTCTCCTTCGCGACATCAAATGCTCTTTGGTGTTTCTCTGATCAAGATCAGGATATATCTTTACATGTTAGCTCTCTGAGAGGTGCTGATAGTTGGCTCAAGTCTGCAATGAACTTGCCTAGGTAGTTGACCATGCCAAGAAAACGTTGCAGGGTTTGAACATTTTATTTATTTATTTATTTATTTATTTATTTATTTATTTATTTATTTAAATTTGTTGACCGGGAGTGTCCGACTGGACGTGGGTCCATTTTCAGCGGAGGCCCGGGGAGAAAAGCTCCACATTAAAATAAGCAAACAGTAGTTACATTGGATTACATAGTGATTAACAATTTAACACAGAAATTACTTACAACATATTCACAGATGAAGAACATAGTACATCAGTAGACAACTAGAATCTTTATCTGTGAAGTACATAACAGGCAATGTTAAGTTGTCAATCTCGCCTTCATTCTTGCTTGATGGGTTCGGAGCCGATCCTCGGCTCCGACTCGGCACTTGCTAAGCTCGAGAGTCACTTTTACCAGCTCAAGGCAGCCCCATATCCCATGATGCAAGGCGGTAAGTACCCAGATCTCGTTTGCCGCTTCGCTGATGAGGTCCTCCTTTTACCAGCTCCTGGTAAGTGAATTGTTACTTTACTATTTTAGCCCCTTTCTACAAAAAACCTTAAAATTATTAGTTTTAACTTAGTTTTAATCCCTTTCTGACAGAAAATTTCCCTGTCTCCTCATAACTTTTAGTCAGACTTTCACCCATCCCACCCCCCCCCCCGTTAGGGTGTGTGTGTGTGTCTGTTATTGATACCTTTTGGTATATTTAATTTAATTTCTTGGACTGGTGTTGTGTGTGTGTGTTTTATCACCATGTCTAAGGAAAGGGTCTCAGGCTTTAAGAAGTGTGACTCGTGCTGTCAGAAGATGTCTCTGACAGACGGTCACACTTCTTGCCTTTACTGCCTGGGGCCTCTTCACCTGCAGGACTCCTGTGCTATATGTCATTCTTTTAGCCAGAGAGTCCTGCAGGAAAGAAGAAATAAATTGATTTTGAGGGGCCTTCTTAAGCCGGAGGGCTCTCCGGCTAAGTCAGCCCCATCTAAGACTTCTAAGTCTTCCAAGGCCCAGGCTTCTGTGTCCAAGCCTGTGGCCTCAGCTCCGACTCATTCAGAGTCGAGATCGGTTCTGGCTGGAGCCGATTCTGGGTTACCTAAACCTTCGGCGCCGATGGCTATCGGTGCTGACTCTGGTTCGACCACTTCGGTGTCGGCTCCGATCGGTTCCGACCACCATGTGGCCCAGGCTGGAGCCGATGTATCGAAGCTACCTGTCGGTGCCGATAAGTTGTCGGCTCCGGCAGTTTCTGTGGTTTCATCGGCTCCGATGGTTCCTTCGAGGAAGAGGTCTAGGTCCCCTTCCTTGGAGCCGATACTTTCGGCTCCGGCTTCGCCTCTCCTCTCAGAGCGGAGCCATCGGAGCTGATCTTCAAGGTCATCCAGGCTTTCTGACCATGATTTGGAGAGAGTGGTCAGTAGATTACTAAAGTCACAGGCACTGGCCCAAATGCTACATAGTCCGTCTCAGCAGACGACTACTAGTCCACACCCCATTGCAGTTCCTCCTTCGACTCTACCTCAGAGTTTGGAGTTGGAGTCTTCGGGAATGGTTTCTGCTATGGCTGAGAGACAGATACCCTCTTCTGCTCCTTCAGCCTCTACTCTTATCTCCTCTTCGAGACCTTCCTTAGAGGGATTCGGTGGCCGGGCTTCCCTGGTCTCCTCCGAGGGGTGAGTGGCATCGACCCTTGTCCGAGCCCGCTCTTCCCCTTGGAGCCTCGGCCTTGGTGAGCTCGGCTCCGACATCTGCCTCGGAGCCCACCTTTTCGGTGGGTCCTGGAGTTCCTAGTTCTTCGGAGCGGGTTCTCTCGGACCTTCCTGGGAGGGGAGCCTTCGAGGTGATGAAGAGTGTGCTGGCCACTGGTCTCAGCCAGCAGTCTGTTCCCTTAGCTCCTCCCTCTATGGTGCCTGTTGACATCTCTGCCACTTCTCTTGCTCCAGGACCCAGAGATCCTCTGCCTCAGGTTTCCCCACTGGGAATATCCCCCTCTTCCGAGGATTCTCCTGATTTGTCGGGGGATCCTCCGCGGAAGAGGACTTGTAAGAGGAAACACGTAGACTCCCCCGAGTCTATCACTTCAGATACTGACTTAGATGAGTCAGAGGGATCCCCAAGATCTCCCTCTGAGGATGTCTCCTTCTCAGACATCCTAGAACTCCTTAGACAGAGGGGAAACTGGCCCACCAATAATCCCTCTGAGGATGAGTCAGTATACCTGGAGGCTTTTGGATCTCGGCCCTCCACCTCCTGGGTGTCTCCGCCTTTCGACCCCCTTATGCAGGTTATTGCTCGAAAGGCATGGGCTGCTCCTGACTCTGTAGAGCCTGTCCCTAGGAGGCCTTCTAAATTTATTACTGCCCCGTCGGACAAGCAATTCCTTACAAAAGGTGTCCCCGCTGATGCCATGGTGGCGGCTGCCACCAAGAAGGAACTTGCAGATCCTTCTGTACCTGTCCATCCTCCTAATAAGGACTCTAGGACCATGGATAGATATGGTAAGCGGATGTTTTCTTCAGCGACCTTTGCTATGCGTTCGCTGAACTACCTTTGTCACTTCACCAGACTCCAAAGGGATATCCTTAAGGAGCTAGGTGAAGTTGTGCAGGATCCTACAGCTGCGGGGCTCAGGAAAAAATTGCTTCGCAGCTAGGAACCCTTAACTCCATTGCAAACTCCTCCATGCGGCTGATATCATATGCTGCTGATGGAGCGAGTAGGGCCGCAGGTACAGGTGTGGCTCTTAGATGCCAAGCCTGGATGCGGCTATGTAATTTTGCAGATCCCTTTAAGGCGTCCTTCACAAACTCTCCCTTTGATGGGTCAGCTTTGTTTGGCCCTCAAGTGAAGGAAACGTTGACCAGGTGTGAGCAGGACGGCAAAACTCTTTCTGCCGTAGGAGTCAGTTTTTCCACCCCTTCTAGACCTTATCCCAAAGGACAGAAGGGTGGCAAAATGTGGTTCCGCAAATCCCAAGGAGTCACGCCGGATTCACGTGGTCAGTTTACCCCTAGAGGCAGAGGGGGTAACAACAACAGACGCCTCTCTAGAGGCAGAGGGGGTCCACAAAACCAGGGAAACAGAGAGTCTCTCTCTGACAAGCCCTTTCAGCATCCCTGAGATGTTGCCCGGCTGTCCCTCCTTGGAGGCAGTCGGGGGAAGACTATCGCTGTACCCAGAAGCCTGGCGTTCTCTCACTCAAGACAGATGGGTACAGTCGATCATATCCGAGGGTTACAAAATTCCTTTCGAGGAAAGTCCTTTCTATCCCTCAAATTCCCTTCCAGATGTACCACCCGGTCTAAGGAAATTGCAGAGTTAGAAGTCTCAAAACTACTGCAAAAAAGAGCCATTCAGACAGTTACAACAGACCATTCAGAGCCCGGAATCTACTCAAGGTTCTTTTTGGTCCCCAAAAAGACGGGAGACTGGAGACCAATATTGGATCACAGCAGACTCAACAAGTCTGTGAGGAAGACAAGATTCCGAATGGTCACTCTTCAGTCGATTCTGCCCTTCTTGCAGAAGGACAACTGGATGTGCTCAATAGATCTTCAGGATGCGTGCTATCACATAAAATTCACAGACGCCCAGGAGATTTCTCCGCTCGGCTGGGGTCCAGTCATTTCCAGTTCAGAGCCCTGCCCTTTGGTCTCACCACAGCCCCCAGAGTGTTCACCAAATGCATGGCAGTGGTCACGGCTCACCTGAGACGTCAAGAATTCCAGGTGTTTCCGTATTTCGACGACTGGCTCCTGTCAGCCACCACCAGGCATCAGCTTGTTCAAGCCAGGGATTACACAATAAATCTTTGTTCTCATTTGGGCATCTCGATCAACTTCGAAAAGTCATCCTTATTGCCCTGCCAGTCTATTACTTTCATAGGCACAAACTTAAACACTGTTCGGATGTCAGCTACCCTTACAGACCAAAGAGTTTCAGACATTCAAAGTCATGTCAGGATCATTCTAGCCAACAAGAAAGTACAGGCCAGAATGGTTCTAAAGGTATTAAGTCTCATGGCTGCGGCCATTACTCTTCTTCCCCTGGCTCGCTTCTACATGCGCCTTCTTCAGTGGATGTTGTTCACTCAGTGGTCTTACCAACAACTTCCAATGCGTCACCAAATTCTGGTGACACAGATTTGCAAAAATCATCTTGCTTGGTGGATCACTTCTCCCCAGATTCACCAAGGCAGACACTTTGTACCCCCATCCCCGGTAGCCACTGTAACCACGGATGCCTCCCTGATCGGGTGGGGGGGCATTATCAGGGCAGGATGGTTCATGGGACGTGGCAACCGTTCGAGTACCACCTGCACATAAATGTCCTAGAGATGAGAGCAGTGCTTTTAACGTTGCAAGCCCTCAACGACTTTCTTCCTGTAGGGACAATTGCAGTCCACACAGACAACATGTCTGTAGTTTGGTATGTCAACAAACAGGGCGGAACCAAGTCCTACCCTATGTGTCGAGAAGCGCTCAGACTTTGGCAATGGGCGATCTCCTCTCATCGGTTTCTGGTAGCAACGCACATCCCTGGGAAAACCAACATTTTAGTGGACAGATTGAGCAGAGCTATTCTCATGCCTCACGAGTGGTCTCTCAAGCAATCTATAGTGGAAGAGGTTTTTCTGGAATGGGGTCGCCCATGTTGCGATCTTTTTGCTACTCCCCAAAACAGCAAATGCCCAGACTTCTTCTCTCTCTTCCCTCTGTCAGGCCATCCCCCCAGAGACGCTCTGACCCAGGATTGGCCCCAGGGACTTCTTTATGCCTTTCCTCCTTTTCCCCTGATCCCTCAAGTTATCCAGAAAGCAACCGTTTTGAGAGCCAAAATGATTCTCATTGCTCCTTATTGGCCTCGACAAATTTGGTTTCCGTTCCTCCATCGTCACCTTTTGGTGCAGCCGTGGCATCTGGACCCAGTGCCAGATCTTCTGATTCACCAATCCGGTCAGCTGCACCGGTCTATCCCTTCTCTCAACCTCACAGCATGGTTGCTCCACTTCCTTCCTTAGCCAGGCTTCCTTTGATCTCTAACCCTGTTAGAGACATCATAGTAGCTTCTTTAAAATCCTCTACCAGGAGGATTTATACAAGCAAATGGAAACGTTTCTCTTATTGGGCTAAAGCCAAGAATATTGATCCCTTCACTGCCCCAGTTCAGGCAGTTTTGGACTTCTTAGCGGAGATTTTTCATGCAGGCTCATCTTCTTCCACAGTTAGAGTTCAATTGGCTGCTATCTCGAACTTTCATGTCGGGATCGCAGATCACAATATTATGTCCCATAGGCTTTGTAGAGCCTTCTTGAAAGGAATTTTCCTGCTAAAGCCTCCAATCAGGAATCCTCCTCCTCAATGGGATCTAAATTTAGTGCTGACATCCTTGATTCTTCCCCTTCGAGCCAGCTGTTTCTTGCTCCCTAAAATTTCTTTCTTGGAAAACATTATTCCTAGTAGCTATTACATCGGCCAAGAGGGTGTCTGAACTTCATGCTCTATCGGTTCGACCCCCCTATTTGGTCTTTCACAAAGACAGAGTATCATTGAGAACTAATCCGACCTTTTTGCCTAAGGTCGCCTCAAAGACTAATTTGAATCAATCCATTGATCTCCTGTATTTTTCCAAACTATTCAAACAGATCGAACAAAACTACATTATCTTGATGTCCACCGCCAACTCAGATATTATTTGGACAGAACTAAACAATTTAGGAAATCCGATCAACTCCTTGTTTCCTATGGATAACAAGAAAGGCCTTCCTGTCTCTAAAGTGACCTTATCTAGATGGCTTTCTTCTGTCATCTCTGAAATTTATCTGCTCAGGGGAAAACAGCTGTGCTCAAAACCTAAAGCACATTCAACTAGGAGCTTAGCTACTTCTACAGCCTTCAAGCTAGACTTCCTTTAGACACTATTTGTGCAGCGCCACTTGGGCCACTCCTCATACTTTGTTTCCCATTATAAATTGGACTTGGCCTCCAGGGACAGAGCCAGTTTTGGCTCTACAGTCCTCAAGAGTCTGTTCCATTGAGCCACCCAGGATAGAGGTGCTAGGACGCTGTCCCATCAAGCAGAATGAAGGCGAGATTGACAACTTAACATTAAGAAGTTATGTACCTACCATAACGCTCCATGTTAGTTGTCTTCTCTGCCTTCTTTCTTCGACCCTCCCTCCTTCCCCCAGGCCTGGACAGACCTTTTCTACAAGGAATTATTATGCTGAAGACCATTCAGAGCTGGTCCTTCTTCCATCCTGTAGGCTTTCTTTCTTCCTTTGGGAAGTGTTTATGCTTGGTGCTATTGCCCTTTGTCATCAAACGAGATCTGGGTACTTACCGCCTTGCATCACGGGATATGGGGCTGCCTCGAGCTGGTAAAAGTGACTCTCGAGCTTAGCAAGTGCCGAGTCGGAGCCGAGGATCGACTCCGAACCCATCAAGCAAGAAAGAAGGCGAGAGAAGACAACTAACATGGAACGTTATGGTAGGTACATAACTTCTTATTAACAAATGTAACAATGAGAAGTTCCTGCTGTATAATAAGTACTAGACTTATGAGCATCTGAGCTTGCTATCATCAAAGTAGTTAGTGGAGGTGAAAGAAAGGTAGTAGTTGGATGGGGTGGATGATATTAGTGTGGAAGTTGCAAGGGCATAGCCAGCATGTTTTTAGGTGCGCTTTTAATAAAGTTTTGAAGTTGGTGCATGATGGTATGGAGGTAATTGTGGGTGGGAGTGAGTTCCATAATTTGGCTATGGCACAAGAGGCCCTTCTAACTTGCCAATATACCAAAACACTTGATGTTAAGTTGTCAATCTCGCCTTCGTTCTTGCTGTTTGGGATCGGAGCCGATCCTCGGCTCTGACTGGGCCATCTTCAATAGCTTGAGAGCTGTTTAATGGCTCGAGGCTACCCCTTATCCCATGATGCCTAGCGCTAGCTACCCAGATCTCGTTTGCCGCTTCAGCTGTGAGGTTCGTGATACTGGCTCAGGCTCGTATATTTTTTTTTTCTTATAATATATTTCTAGTCAGATTAGGGATTTTTTTCGTTCCTTATTCTATTGGTTTTGTAGTCGCTAACTAGTTGTGATAGTTTAGTGTTTTTCTTTGTGGGTTTTTCAGAACTCATTTTAGTTAGAGAGTTATTCCCCTCCCCCACCTCCCCCTCTTCCTTATCCGATAGCTTACTCTGTAGAATTTCTTCCTTTTTTTAGGTATCTGTTTTAATTAGAAGCTTCCTAATTCTAAAAAAAAAAAATAAGATATATCTTTTGTAGTATACTGTATCTTATTTGTGGTTTTTGTGTTAGTGTTTACTGTTAGTTTTAGTGGATTCTTATTGTGTATTATGTCTAAGGAATCCAAAGTGTCAGGATTCAAGAAGTGTGACTCATGCTGTCAGAAGATGTCTCTGACAGATGGGCACACTTCTTGTGTCTATTGTCTAGGCGCTGTACACCTGCAGGACTCTTGCTCTATCTGCCATGCATTTAGTCCAAGAGTTCTGCACAAGCGCAAGAATAAACTTATTTTGAGAGGGCTGCTTAAGCCTCAGGACTCACCGGCCAAGACTTTGCCACTGAAGTCTCCTAAATCGGCCAAATCGTCGGCTCCCAGTTCGGAGCCATCATCGGCCCAAGTCTTACCTTCCACTTCGGTTCTGGCTGAGGAGACTGCTTCCTCGTCAGCTTCAATAGTTCCCTCTGAGCCGTCAAGGACTCAAAAAAGGCCAAGGTCCCCTGCATTAGAATCCATTCATTTGGCTCCTCGGTCTCCCCTCCTGCAAAGTGACCGTAGTCATAGATCTTCACACTCCTCCCAGTCCTCCAGGCTCTCAGACCATGATGTGGAGAGAGTGGTCAGCAGGTTACTGAAGTCGCAGGCACTGGCCAAAATTTTGTCCAGCCCTCCTCAACAGGTGTCGGCTCTGTCTCTTGCTATCGATGTTCCTCCTCCGACTCCATTGAGCTCAGAGCCAGAGTTTCTTGGGGTTCAAGTTGTGGAACCGTCGGCTCCAATAACTATCTCTCCTTTGGATCCATCGTCGGCTCCGATCCCTTCGATGGGGCCTTCCATTGAGGGATCTGGGCGCCGAGACTCCCTCGTCGGCTCCGAGGAGGCGAGTGGCATCAGACCCTTGTCCAACCCCGCTCTCCCTCTCGGAGCATCGGCGCAGGTGAGCTCGGCTCTTACATCGGATACAGTGGAACCTACCCCGAGGAGACCAGGCAAGTTTATTACTGCACCTCCTGACAAGCAGTTCCTTACTAAGGGTGTTCCCGTGGATGCCATGGTGGTAGCAGCAGCCACTAAAAAGGAGTTAGCGGAAACCTCTTCTTCTGTCCATCCTCCTAACAAGGAGTCTAGGACCATGGACAGATATGGGAAGTGAATGTTTGCTTCAGCGACCTTTTCCATGAGGTCACTGAATTACTTATTCCATTTTACCAGGCTTCAGAGGGATCTCCTGAAAGAGCTTGGAGATACCCTGCAGGATCCTTCAGCTGAAGGGGCTCAGGCTAAAGTGGCCTCTCAGCTGGCAACCCTTAACTCAGTAGTCAACTCCTCCATGAGGCAAATTTCCTATGCAGCCGATGGGGCGAGTAGAGCCGCAGGCACTGGCGTGGCACTTCGGAGACATGCATGGATGCAGCTGTGTAATTTTGCGGAACCCTTCAGAGCGTCATTCACCAACACTCCATTTGACAGTTCCTTTCTCTTGGACCACAGGTGAAAGAGACTCTTACTAGGTGTGAACAGGAAGGCAAGACTCTCTCTGCCGTGGGAGTCCATTTTTCCACTCCCTCTAGACCATACCCCAAAGGTCAGAAGAGTGGAAAAATGTGGTTTCGGAAATCCCAGGGATCTTCGCCTGACACACGTAGTGATTTTTCCTCCAGGGGCAGAGGAGGAAATAACAATAATAACAGATGCTGCCCTCGTGGCAGAGGGGGTCCGCAGAACCAGGGCAGTAGAGAATCCTTCTCTGACAAGCCCTTCCAATATCCCTGAGGGGTTGCCCGACTGTCCGTCTCTGGAGGCAGTCAGGGGAAGACTTTCATTGTACCCAAAAGCCTGGCTAAGCATAATGCAAGACAAATGAGTACATTCAATAATATCCGGAGGTTACAAAATTCCCTTTGTTCAGCCCCCTTTTCCGTCATGCAAGTCCCTCCCAGATGTACCACCCAATCTGAGAGACCAAGCAGTTATAGAAGTTTCAAAACTGCTAGAAAAAAGAGTCATCCAAGAATTCCCGGCAGACCAACATGGATCCGGAACTTACTCAAGGTTCTTTTTGGTACCAAAAAAGACGAGACTGGAGACCTATTTTGGATCTCAGAAGACTGAACAAGTCTGTTCAAAGAACAAAGTTTTGGATGGTCACACTACAGTTCATTCTACCCTTTCTGAGTCAGGACAATTGGATGTGCTCTATAGATCTCCAGGATGCATACTATCACATCAAAATGGACAGACGCTCCAGGAGGTTCCTTCACTTCCGGCTGGGAGCCAGTCATTACCAGTTCAGAGCTCTGCCCTTTGTTCTCACCACAGCCCCCAGGGTGTTCACCAAATGTATGGCAGTGGTCACGGCTCACCTGAGGCATCAAGGATTCCAGGTGTTTCCATATCTAGACGACTGGCTCCTTACTGCTACTACCAGGCATCAACTCCTTCAAGCCAGGAACTATACAATCTCAATTTGCTCCCAGCTAGGCATTACCATAAATTTTGAAAAATCTGCCTTGTTGCCCTCTCAATCTATTACTTATATAGGAGCAGACTTAGATACAAGGAGCATGTTCATAAAGCTACCCTTGGACAGGGTGTCCACTATTCGCCAGCAAGTTCATATCCTCATGCAATGCAAAAGAGTGCAAGTCCGGTATGTCCTTCAAACTCTAGGTTCTATGGCAGCGGCAATTCTTCTGATACCCCTGGCCCACTTCCACATGAGAATCCTGCAGTGGCTTCTGTTCACGCAGTGGTCCTTTCAACAGCTCCCCATGTCTCACATGATCATCATCACGGAAGCATGCAAAAGGCACCTTTCCTGGTGGATGGTCTTCCCACTAGTGATCCAGGGCAGACCCTTGATTCAGCCTCCTTCAGTTGGTACAGTGACCACGGACACCTCCCTGATAGGGTGGGGGGGCATCATCAGAGAAGGACAGTCCAGGTCACTTGGCAGGCTCACAAGTATCATCTGCATATAAATGTCCTAGAGATGAGAGCCGAGCTCCTAGCATTGCAAGCTCTTCAGGACTCTCTTTCTTCTGGAACCATTTCAATTCAAACGGATAATATGTCAGTGGTGTGGTACATCAACAAGCAGGGGGGAACCAGGTTCTACCCCCTATGTCGAGAAGCCCTCAGACTCTGGCAGTGGCCGATTTCCTCCCAACGATTTCTGACTGCAATGCACATCCCTGGAATGTCCAACGTCATAGCGGACAGGCTCAGCAGAGCTATTCTCATGCCTCACGAGTGGTCACTGAATCAGGTAGTTGCGGATTTAATCTTCCGCAAATGGGGACAGCCTTGCTGCAACCTTTTTGCCACCCCCTTCAACAGCAAATGCAGCAGCTACTTCTCCCTTCTCCCGCTTCCTGGTCACCCTCCCAGAGACGCTCTAGTACAAGATTGGCCTCAGGGACTTCTTTATGCCTTCCCTCCGTTTCCTCTGATACCAAAAACTCATTCAGAAAGCTGTATTGTTGGGTTGCAAAATGATCCTCATTGCCCCTTACTGGCCTCGACAGATATGGTTCCCCTTTTCTACACCATTACCTTCTCGAGCGGCCTTGGACTCTGGATCCTATTCCAGACCTACTGATTCATCAATCAGGCAGGCTGCATCAATCCCTTCAAACGCTCCAGCTCACAGCTTGGTTGCTCCACTTCCAACCTTAGCCAGGCTTCCCAGTATTTCCCCGGCTGTTTGCAACATTATTGTTTCCTCCCATAAGTCTGCCACTAGAAGGACTTATGCTAGTAAATGGAAACGTTTTTCTTGTTGGGCAGAGAATAGAAATATAGATCCCTTCACAGCCCCTATTCACGAGATCTTGGAATTCCTAACAGAACTCTTTCATTCGGGGTCCGCTTCTGCTACAGTCAGGGTTCAATTAGCGGCCATTTCAAATTTCCATGTAGGTTTTTCTAATGCCAACATTATGTCTCATAAGCTTTGTAAAGCATTTCTGAGAGGGGCTACTCTCCTTAGACCCCCAGTGAGAGATCCCCCTCCTCCTTAGGACCTTAATTTGGTACTAACCTCTTTGATCATGCCCCCTTCTGAACCGGCAGCTTCCTGCTCCATTAAGTTTCTATCTTGGAAGACTCTCTTTCTGGTAGCTATTACTTCAGCCAGACGTGTCTCTGAACTTCAGGCACTATCCGTCCGTCCTCCATACTTGGTATTTCATAAGGATAGGGTTGCCCTGAGAATGAATCCTTCCTTCCTTCCTTCCTATGGTCTGTTCGGAAAACAATTTGAATCAGTCTATAGACCTGCCTGTGTTTTTCCCTAACCACACTAACAAGGCAGAATACAAGTTACATCAATTTGATGTTCATAGACAGTTGCGTTTCTACCTTGATAGGACGAAGGACATAAGGAAGTCTGACCAACTTTTTCTTTCCTATGCTCGGGGCAAACAGGGTCTTCCAAAGTGACCTTATCCAGGTGGTTGTCTCATATCATCACCTTTATCTACCAACTAAGGAACAAAGACTTGCCAATCAAACCGAAGGGTCATTCTACCAGGGCCTTAGCCACGTCTGTAGCGTTCCAGTCTAGGTTGCCCATGGACTCTATCTGTGCTGCCGCTACATGAGCAAATCCTCATACCTTTATTTCTCATTATAAGTTGGATGTGGTCTCCAGAAATAGAGCTAGCTTTGGTTCCACTGTTCTGAAGAGTCTGTTCCAATGAGCCACCCAGGATTGTAGGTGCTAGGGACGCTGTCCCAACCAGCAAGAATGAAGGCGAGATTGACAAATTAACATAAAGAAGTTATGTACCTACCATAACGTTCCATGTTAGTTGTCTTCATCTCTCCTTCTTTCTTGTGTCCCCCCTCCATCCCCCTATCCTGTTGAATTGAGAGGAGTTCAATTTTTCACTGGCTGAGTGTTTGCTGGTTTGTTTCCTTTACTGACTTAGACAGTAGGACAGGTATGTTTAACCATTTGTTTGGAGGGGTTTCTTCCTATAGCTATGTTTGGGTTAGCTATTTCAAACGAGATCTGGGTAGCTAGCGCTAGGCATCATGGGATAAGGGGTAGCCTCGAGCCAGTAAACAGCTCTCAAGCTATTGAAGAAATCTGAGTCGGAGCCGAGGATCGGCTCTGATTCCAACCAGCAAGAAAGAAGGCGAGATGAAGACAACTAACATGGAATGTTATGGTAGGTACATAACTTCTTTTTCCCACAATAAGTGTCCAGGCTGTTCTTAAAAATATCTAAACTAGTACTTGCATTAATGTAATTTGGTAGCCTGTTCCATGCATCAGCTACTCTGTCAGAGAACCAGTTAGTGCACTTCGGGTCTATATTATAACATTGAAGTTGTAAAACTTCAAATGTTATAATATCAAACCAACTACATTGAAGGATGAAAATAGCGAAGCCCTGGAACATCAAATTCTTACCTAGGGCAAGATTTTGGTGGGCTGTTCTGTGGCTTCGCTATTGCCTTCACTGTGGTGCGATAGTTACGGACCTTAGGGTTAGGGTGCGGGTTAAAGTAAGTGGATAGGTAGGAATGTATGTATGGTTTGGTGTAGGGTTAGAAGTAGGGTTTTGTTAAGTATATGTGTGTGGTTTATTTATTTTGGTGTGCTTGTGTTGTCTGTATGTTTCTCGGAACAGCAAATGTTTTCCCTGGGAAAAAATTTGCTATTCTGAGTATTCGATGTTATCATATTTCGAAATTCCAAATTTGAGCTTATGGTGTTCGATATATACTTGTGCACTTCTCATTCCTATAAAATCTTCTACATAGGCTGTCTGATGATTCTCTAATACTTTGTGATAACCCCAAACATTCCCAGAAGTAGTTGTCTCTAAATGTCCTATATAATTGAATAAGCTCTCCTCTTGGATATTCCATACTCAAGTTTGGGTCTAATGTAACTAACAAACAATGACTTCATCATTTTTGACTTCTTAGACCTTATAAATCTTTTATACAACCTATAGTTTTATAACTATTAACCAATTTGTTGATATGATTAGAAAAACTTATAGCTGAATCTACCCATATACCCAAGTCCTTAAATGAGTCTACAGTTCTAATCACTCTGTGCTATATTAAATATTCACCTTTCAGTTTATGTTTCCCAAATCTTATACGCTTAGTTTTTGATGTATTTATCAGCATATTATTCTTCTGTGCACAAATGGTCAATTTAGTTGTTATTTTGCAACAAAACGTGCAAAAAAGTCCAATAGTACACCAATAAACTTGAAACTGGACCCCAGAAGGTGCACAATGAAGCTCACAGACAGTCGGGTACACTTAATTTAATGTAAAACCAAATCCATCGACATAAACACGCAAAACATTAACGCTCCAAGTAATTACGTTTTCGTTTCAAGAACTTCCTCAGATTTTGGCTGATGTCTCTGAACTACTCATTTATAATAGTTTCAATTAAGAAAGTCCAATCCAAAACCTTTTACATTAACATAATTAATTACAAGTGGTTAAAAACAGTACATGTTGAACATATTTAATAAAACTTCTTAAAAAATTGCTTGATAAAAACATTAAATGAATGCATGAATAAGTGCACATTAAAACTTGAATAAATATACATATAATATTAAGAAACTCAGTAATTTAAACATTTAAAATTCTTCCAACAAAATAAAACTATTTGTTAATCTGGTTTATACCACCATCTTGTGGTCATATTGTAAATTGCACTACAACATGAACAATATAAACACTTGTTAAAAATTCCCTTTTGAGTATGTTGTTGAGTTGTTTATGGTCAAATGTTAAAAAAGTGTGATTGAAACAGTAGGTCCTTGTTAAAACCAAAAGGGTAAAATAGAGTGATTTACACCATTACTACTATGGACGTTATAATTTTGCAGCTCTGAGTTTAAGATATATAATAATATATATGTATTTTTTTTTCTTTGTAATGACTCGGAGCTTTTCTCCTCAGGCTTCTACTGAAAATGGACATATATCCAGTTAGACTAGCCCAGTCAACAAATGTTAAATAAATAAATAAATAAATAAAATAAATAAATTAGAAGGGGGGCAGTGGAAATATATTAATTCAGCCCTGGCCATTTATTTGCCTGCAAAGTTACTTGCCACCAAAGCTATCTATATTCAATCCTTTCCTCCCATAAGCCACCCCTTTCATCACTTTTTACTCTTTCTAGTACAAAAATAGAAAATTTGCATCCTTACAATCCAACTTATGTTTAATAGGGCATTAGTCTCTTTTTTGTTTTGTACATCATACAAATGTACGTAAATTCTTCTTTTCAATTTACGGTCAGTCTTCCCTATATGAAATGCTTGGCAAGACTCACGTTTTGCCAAATGCACTATACCCATATCATTACAATTGGTATATTATTTTCCCTTCTATCACAATTTTTCTACTTTCCAAGAATATTGCCTCTTTGTTGGCAATATAATGACATTGTGAACAGTGCCCAAACTTAAAGGTTTCTTTCTTTCTTCTATTGTTTCCCGAACCAGCTGTAAAGTTCTTTTCTAATAAATTCTTTAAGCTGCAAGAATTTTTGTAAACCACCCTCAGTTTTTCTTTGGCTATTTTTTCAAGATCCGTAATAGTAATTAATTTGTTCCATTCCTTGTCAACAATATTCCTAACCAAAGTCGAACTTGCATTAAATTCCAAAACCAAAGCCCTGTTAAAGTTCTCCTCTGGTTTACTCTGTTCAATACTAGCTTCACTACACCCTAAAATTGGTTAGAATTTCCCTGTTCTTTCCCCCAGGATTTCTTTCTCTACTTCATCAATCAGAGGGTGTGGATAGTTTTTTTGAACATTTGATTCAAAAGTTTCATTTCCTCAATATAGTTATCAGTATTAGAAATCATTCTAGAGGATCTTATGCATTGACCCCTTACCAAATTTCTTTTTTGATGAACAGGATGAGCACTGTTGAAATGTTAATAAGAATTCAAATGTGTGCTCTTCCTGTATACTCTAGAGTTAAACTTGTTGTCTTTCTTGTATATCTCTATATCCAAGTATTATAGTTTTTCCTGTTCTACGTTATATGTAACTTTTAAAAAGTGTGTACTGTTATTTAAAAACTGTATAAAATCAGGAATTTCTTCTTTGGGTGCATTCCAAAAAATACAAATTTCATCCAAAAATCTTTTATATAACAGCCACTTGGTTTTACATTAAATTAAGTGTACCCGACTGTCTGCGAGTTTCATTGTGCACCTTCTGGGGTCCAGTTTCAAGTTATTTTCCAGACATGCCCTTATCTGTAACACATGTAATCATTTACCCAATTTCAGGTCATCTGCATATAGACAGTAGAATACCTCAGATGAGAAAGTTAGGTATGAAAGATACACTCTAAACAAGTAAGGGTGTAGGACAGAGCCCTGTGGGACACCCTGACTGTAACCACGTAATCTGATGTTGTTAATCTTCTTTCCATTCATCACTGATGGGTCGGTTCCAAGCCCCTTGGAACCATGTCAGCCTAATACCAAACTCGTGTACACCAAAAAACTCTCGAGCTAAGCTGCTACTCACAATGCCCTTCTCCCAGTTACCTCAGATCTCTTTTGCCACATTGCCATATAGCCGCGTTTCACCAAGCTCTCAAGCTAAGTGGTATATTTTTGATGTTTTTGATATCTCTACCTAGTCACTTTCTAAAACTTTATACTTTCTACTTTACTCATTTAGAGTCATTTGTAACTTTCTCATACCTAGCTCTATCCATTGGGTAATTCTTCTTACCACCGCTGGTATGCCCTCTCCTTACCCTTGTGGTATCTCTTCATACCATTGTTGGTATCTTCTTTTCTCTACTTTTCCTGACTGGTAATCTTGTTGCTAGTGTGTTTGTGGACATGTCTGAGAAAAAAGGATCTTCGGGTTTTAAGCATTGCACCTTTTGCAATGGCAAACTTCCTAATAGCGACTCTCATGACGACTGCATTTATTGCCTGGGGGTTCCTCATCTCTCTGTTCAACCCCCCCCCCCTGTCAAATCTGTCAAAGTTTCAGTCAGCGGATGCTGAATGAATGCAAGAATAAATTGATTTTGAAAGGCCTTCTTGCTTCTCCTTTCTCAGAGGCCCTTTCTGTGTCAGCGGTCTCAACCCCTCCAATGAAGGACAAGAAATGTCCCCACTCTGATCCCTCTTCACCCACTGGTGATAGAGGTAAGACAGCTAAACATAAGGCCAATAAAACTTCCTCGGAGCATAGACTTGCTACTTTGTCTCCGACTACTGCTGTTTCGAGCTCTGCTCCAAGTACTATTACGACTCAAGATTCTTTTTAGTGCCAGAAAAGACCGGGGACTGGAGACCCATCCTGGATCTCAGCCACTTAAACAAATCAGTTGTACAAACCAAGTTCTGCATGGTCACTATTCAATCCATTTTCCCATTTTTAAAGAAGGATGTTTGGATGTGCTCGATAGACCTCTGGGATGTGTATTACCACATCAAAATGGACAAACACTCCAGGAGTCTCCTTTGCTTCTGGCTAGGAGCCAGTCATTACCAGTTCCGAGCCCTGCCATTCAGTCTCTCGACAGCCCCCAGAGTGTTCACAAAATGTCTAGCAGTGGTGACAGCTCAACTGAGACTTCAAGGATTCCAGGTGTTTCAATATTTTGGACGATTGGCACCTCTCCGCCCCCACCAAGCATCTTCTGACTGTGGCCCTCCGATACACCCTTTCACTAGCAGAGTCCCTGGGGATCACTGTACACTAGGAAAAATCCAACTTAGAACCTACCCAACAGCTGGAATTTATAAGGGCAGTTTTTGATACTCAAGCTTGTCTGGTATCTCTCCCAGCTCGCAGGCTTCAGAGGTTAAGATTGTAAGTGAGTGTGATACTCTGTCAAAAGAAGGTGTCAGCGAGGGAAGTTCTCCAGGCTCTGGGGTCCATGACTGCAACTATTCCAATAATTCCTCTGGCAAGATTACACATGAGACTGTTACAGTGGCTCCTGTTATCCCAGTGGTTTGCAAATCTTCACCCCCTAAACTCGCAGGTGATCATAACCAACTCTTGCAAGCAAGATCTCCTTTAGTGGATAAGGCCAGATGCAGAACTTTGGTGGTGCCCCTTTCAGACCCCTCAATCCAACGCCACTGTGACCACGGATGCTTCCCTGATAGGGTGGGGTGGGGGCGGGGCATTTTCAGGGAAAGACAGTCCAAGGCACATGGTCGAGCTTAGAGACCAATCTGCATATCAATGTTCTGGAGTTAAGAGCGGTGCTGTTAGCGTAGCAGGCATTACATCCACTTCTTCCCTCTGGAACAATTGCAGTTCAGTCAGACAATATGTCAGTAGTCTGGTACAACAACAGATAAGGAGGAACCAAATCCTACCCCCTGTGTTGAGAGGCCATGAGAATTTGGCACTGAGTTTGACATAACTCAAGACAAATGGGTACGGTCAGTTATATCCGGAGGCTACAGAATACCCTTCATTCACACTCCCGTAAAGTCATACAAGTCCCTTCCAGATGTTCCGCCCAATCTAAGGGACCAAGCAGTACAAGAAATTTCAGAACTGCTAAGAAAAAGAGCCATCCAGCAAGTCCCAGCAGACCAGCAAGGATCCAGAATTTACTCAAGGTTCTTTTTGATACCAAAAAAGACAGGGGACTGGAGACCCATTCTGGATCTCAGCAGACTGAACAGGTCTGTACAAAGAACCAAGTTTTGGATGGTCACGCTACAGTCCATTATGCCCTTTCTGGGTCAGGACAATTGGATGTGCTCTATAGATCTTCAGGACATGTACTACCATGTCAAAATGGACAGACGCTCCAGAAGACTCCTCCGCTTCCGGCTGGGAGCCAGCCATTACCAGTTCAGAGCTCTGCCGTTTGGTCTCACCACAGCCCCCCGGGTGTTCTCCAAATGCATGGCAGTAGTTACCGCTCACCTGAGACGGCAAGGATTCCAGGTGTTTCCATATCTAGATGACTGGCTCCTTACTGGTACTTCCAAGCATCACCTTCTGCGAGCCAGAGACTTTACTATCGACACTTGCTCCAGACTAGGTATCTCAATAAATTTCAAAAATTCTGCATTGTCATCCTGTCAGTCTATCACCTTTATAGGCACAAATTTAAATACAAAAGACATGTCAGCGAGCCTTCCACCAGACAGGGTATTAGTGATTCATCAACATGTACAGGTCTTATTTGCATACAAGAGAATTCAAGCCAGGTTCGTCCTCCAAACTCTAGGTCTCATGGCAGCAGCTATCATACTTGCTCCTCTAGCTAGTTTTCACATGAGGATCCTCCAGTGGCTGCTTTTCACCCAATGGTCCTTCCAGCAGCTTCCCATGTCTCACATGATTATGATCACAGAAGCATGCAAAAAGCACCTTGCATGGTGGATGGTCTCCACATAAGTACCCCTAGGCAGACCATTTGTACTTCCCCCTCCAGTTGCTACGGTTACCACGGATGCTTCCCTGATCGGGTGGGGGGGGGCATTATCAGGGCAGGACAGTCCAAGGCACCTGGCAACCTCACGAGTACCACCTGCATATAAACATCTTGGAGATAAGGGCCGTGCTTCTAGCATTGCAAGCTCTACAGGACTCTCTTCCTACCGGGACCATTGCAATTCAAACAGGCAATATGTCAGTAGTGTAGTACATCAACAAGCAGGGCGGAACCAAGTCCTACCCCCTATGTCGAGAAGCACTCAGACTCTGGCAGTGGGCAATCTCTTCCCAACGGTTTCTGATCGCAGTGCACATCCCTGGGAAGTCCAACATCATAGCAGACAGACTGAGCAGAGCAATTCTCATGCCTCACGAGTGGTCTCTGAATCAAGTAGTTGCGGACCAGATATTCCGCAAATGGGGCCAGCTTTGCTGTGACCTTTTTGCCACCCCCTTTAACAGCAAATGCAACAAATTCTTCTCTCTCCTCCCACTTCCCGGACATTCCCCCAGAGATGCTCTAGTGCACGATTGGCCTCAGGGACTTCTTTATGCATTCCCTCCATTTCCCCTTATTCCAAAACTGATACAGAAAGCTACCGTTTTGGGCTGCAAAATGATCCTCATTGCTCCTTACTGGCTTCGACAAATATGGTTCCCATTCCTGCATCATCATCTTCTAGAGCAGCCTTGGACTCTGGACACAGTTCCAGAACTTCTGATCCATCAATCAGGAAGGCTGCACCAATCCCTGCAATCTCTCCAGCTCATTGCTTGGTTGCTCCACTTCCAACCTTAGCCAGGCTTCTAGATATCTCCCCGTCTGCGCGGGAAATTGTTTTATCATCGCACAAGTCTGCCACTAGAAAAACATACGCTAGTAAGTGGAAACGTTTTTCTTCCTGGGCAGAGACCAAGAGTATAGACCCCTTTTCAGCCACTATACACTACATTTTGGATTTTCTTGCCAAACTCTTCCATTCTGGGTCCGCTTCCACTACAGTTAGAGTTCAGTTAGCTGCAATTTCAAATTTTCACATTGGCCTGTCAGGAAATAATATCATGTCGCACAAGCTGTGTAAAGCCATTCTCAAAGGTACCTCTCTGCTCAGGCCTCCAGTGAGAGATCCCCCACCTCTGTGGGACCTACATTTGATTTTAGCTTCTCTAATATTGCCTCCCTTCGAACCTGCAGCTTCTTGTTCCCTGAAGTTTTTATCATAGAAAACTCTCTTTCTGGTAGCCATTACTTCAGCCAGAAGAGTTTCGGAAGTGCAGGCTCTTTGTTCCCGTCCTCCGTACCTAGTGTTCCACAATGATAGGATTGCTCTCAGAACAAATCCTTCCTTTCTTCCTAAGGTCTCTTCAGAAAATAACTTGAATCAGTCCATAGACCTCCCTGTATTTTTTTCCAACCACTCCAACAGGGCGAAATATAAATTGCATCAGTTAGATGTTCACAGGCAACTACGCTTTTATTTACATAGAACTAAGGACACCAGAAAATCAGATCAACTTTTCCTTTCTTATTCTGAAGGTAAACAAGGTCTTCCAGTCTCAAAAGTAACCTTGTACAGGTGGTTGACTTCTATCATCACATCTGTCTATCAACTGAGGAATAATGAATTGCCTGTTAAACAAAAAGGTCACTCCACCAGAGCTTTAGCCACTTCTGTGGCCTTTCAGGCTAGGTTGCCCATAGAATCTATTTGTGCTGCGGCTATGTCAGCCAACCCACATACTTTCATGTCACATTATAAGTTGGATTTGGTTTCCAGGAACAGAGCTGATTCTGGTTCCACTGTTCCGAAGAGTTTGTTCCGATGAGCCACCCAGGTTTTTAGGTGCTAGGGACGCTGTTCCAACCAGCAAGAATGAAGGCAAGATAGACAACTTAACATAAAGAAGTTATGTACCTACCATAACGTTCCATGTTAGTTGTGTTCTTCTCGCCTTCTTTCTTGCGTTCCACCCTCCATCCCCCTATCCTTGTAGACCGAGAAGAGTTCCTTATAGTTTTTTGTTCGCTGGCTGAGTCTTCTCTGGCTATTCCTTTCTGTCTACTAGCCTCTCTGGAGGTTTTATATTTTTCAGGATAGGATCCTTTCCTTTATTATGTCTGCAGTTAGTCTTACCAAACGAGATCTGGGTATCTAACTCCAGCATCATGGGATATGGGGTGGCCTCGAGCCAGTATGCAGCTCTCGAGCTTTTGAAAATGGCCGAGTCAACCTGCAAGAAAGAAGGCGAGAAGAAGACAACTAACATGGAATGTTATGGTAGGTACATAACTTCTTTTTACATAACAAAGCAGTGCCCTTTTTACTATGTATTCTCTTTCCTTTGCAGTCATTAATCATTTTCATTTTCTTCCTTGTTATTTGTTGTGAACGTCTTTCTTTCTTTCTTTCTTTTTTGTTTCCTTCTAAACACACTGGATCCTCAGATTGCTGAATACTTACATATAGGCCTGTAGTCATAAGTAAATGACCAACATAAGGAACTTCTTGTAGCCTGAATTTGCAATTCTGTGTATTGAGCTTAAGATTCACTTGACGTGCCCTTTCTAGAACTTTCCTGAGGTTTCTGTCATGCTCGCTTCATCACAATCTCCTACTAATATGTCTACTATAATAGCACAAGGATAACCAGAAAAAAAGTTGCTCCATTGATTGATGAAAGACTTCACTTGGAGAATTTATCCCAAATGGCATTCTCAAAAATCTGTATCTGCCAAAGGGAGTACTGAATGTAGTGAACAATGAGGATTATTTTGTCTAGCTGAATTTACCAAAATGAACTCTTTGCATCTGAGATAGAAAAAATACTGGCATTTGGCATTAGGGCTGTGACTTCTTCAACTGTGCGCATGGGATGATGAGGTCTTTTTAGCGCTTTGCTCAAATCTCATGGTTCAATACATATTCTGATGTCATATGAGCTTTTCTTATGAGCTACCACCATGAAAGATACTCATTCTGTTGGAGTTTCCACTGGACAAATTACACCTTGTTACACCATTTTGTCTAACTCGGCTTTGGCCCTGTCCTGCATGCCTAATGGAACTTTACATGCTGTACTGATAAATGGACTGATCTCTGGGTCTAACTTCATGGAGTATACAACTGGAAGTTTGCCTAATTTGTTTTGGAAAAGATCAGCACAGGCAGAAAAAATGTGGTGGGCAAAATTAGAGTAGTAGTCTTTTAAGCTAACATGATGTACATTAAATGAAGGCAGTCCCATTTTCAAAGAGTCTTTGAGCCCTAATAATGACTGAATGTTCCTCTTGAGCATATAAAATAATAAGTCGTAGTTCTTTTCAGCAAAGTAACATGAAAGTACAACTGAGCCTTTGGTTTGAATTTGCTCACCTCCATAAGCAACAAGTTTCACACACCTTGCCAAATCAAGCTTTTCGCTATACTCTAGCAAATGTTTCTGCAAACCTAACATTGCACTTAGAACCTGTGTGAACTTTGAGCTGTGTGGGTTTGCCATTTATACAAACAGTGCAAAATACTTCATTCTTTACCCTTAAATCAACTGCATTGACCATTTCATGAAGCACTGACACACCATCGACATAAAGAGTAGGCTTGTCACAGTCTAATTGATCAACTCATTTCTTAAAATGTTCCGTTTTAATAAAAGAGTGCCCATATTCGTTTGACTTACAAAATCTTTTGAAGTGATTCCATTTATTACATTTGTAGCATTGTTGACCAAAAGCTAAACAATTTTCCTTATTAGATTCATGATTACTGCCACAGTTATGACAATTGACAATATCACTGTGTGGAGACCCATGCTTTGAGTGTGTTGACTCACTCTTGTGCTTCACTGAGACTGTGTGAAGTCTGGAATGTGCTAGAAAGTTCTGGAGTTTACCAGTGAGTGCTGCAGGAGTTACAGCTGCCATGTGCTTGGGCCTGTTTTTTTTAACCACGTGCTGCATATTATCAACATGAGCTTTATCTCTGGGCCTTCTAGAGCTGCTCTCTTTTCTAAGCATATTTGTGTGCTTTTCTGTAAGCTCGCATATCTGACAAATCTCAATGGCCTTATTCAAAGTTAAATCACTGTCATGAAGCAAAATCTTTCTCACAGCATCACCTTTTATGCCACATACAAGTCTGTTCTTTATCAACTCATCCCTTAGGTCACCAAATCTGCACGTTTAGCTTTATTTCTCAGGTCAGTTATATATGCCGCAAAAGTTTCACCAGACGTTTGAGCCCTTGTGTAAAATAAGTGCCTTCCCATTGTAGCATTTGTCTGGGGGTTACACATTTCTCTAAATTTACATTCTAACCAATCTGGGTCCTTTCTTGACTCAAAAAAACACACGATTCCTCCACTCCTTCACCAATGAAGCATACAAAATACAAATGGAGAACACCAACTGCTGCAAGTTAGAATTTTTTAATTCTGGTACCTCGGCCTTCGCCTTCTCCTGGAATACATTTTACATAATACTCCACCCATTTTTATACAAATTTTTTAATTAAATAATTGATGCACCATCCCCCAATTAAATAATTAAATTCATTTTTTTACTATTTTAGTGAAACAAATTTGGCATTTCTTAAACAAAACTGTACAACATATTACCTGGAGAATAAATAACATTCATTTCATAAATACTTTTAATAATGTATACATAAATATGAATATTATTACTAAAAATATATACCTATTATTCATTTAATATGACCCTTGCAAGCAATCCCTTTTCTTAAATGTTAGAAAATATTGGGAAATATGTGAAAAAATTAGTGTTGGAAAATATATGAAAAAATTCATGAAAAAATTATATGGAAAAAATACATTACACCTCCATATTCATTCCATTGGGAAACATAGTTTTTAAATTGAGAATGAACCTTGACTCCATCAAAAGTAATTTCTCACGAAAAATGGCCTCATTACCATATACATTTGGTCTACCTAAAACACTGAAGACAAAACCATCTGGGACCCCCCCATGATTGTCAACAAAATGTTTTCCCACTGGGCTCTCTAGCCTCTTGTGCCTTATATCTCCTAGGTGTTCCAAAATCCTTAATTTAACCCTTCTAGTGGTTTGTCCTATGTACCAATTTTGTCTCTCACAGCCACATCCTATGATATACACAACCCCAGTTGAGTTGCAGTCATAAAATTCAGTGGCATTGTATTTGACCCCATTAATTTTGCAACCATCCAAGTTCCTAACCCACTTACACACTTTACATTTTCTGCACCTGAATGATCCCTTTCTATCATCTTCACCCCCTCCACCATTTTTTCTAAAATTTAGAATTTCCCTGAGATTAAAATATCTCTTATATGAAAAGGTCACCCGTGACGGAAAAAGTTTTCCTATCTTCTCATCTTCATAAATGATTGGCCAAAATCTATCCACTAGTCCCTTCAAAATTTGAGAAAAATGGGAAAATCTGGTTACAAAAAATATTTTTTCATTTGAATCCTTGATCCCACCACTATTTTTATCATGGATTTCACAATTTCCAGAGTGCCCGATCCCCCTAAATCTAACCCTATTGCTGGACCTTCTTATAATACCCAACTCATTCTCCACCCTTCTTCTAGCTTTTTTTACACTCACAACAGAATATCCTCTCTCTATTAACTTTCCTTCCAACTTATTGAATTCCATTGGAATCAGATTTTTTTCTGAAATGTGTCTACCTATTCTTTTGAACTCACCAAATGGGAGAGAACTTATCAAGGAATCACTATGCATGCTGGAAGCATGGAGAAAATTTTCCGCTGCAGTCTTCTTATAATGAGGTTTATATTGAATTTTGTCATCCTGGTTCACATAAATTTCTACATCCAAATAATGGATATTTCTGCCCCCTATGGTATCCTTTCTTGACTCGGCCTGTACAACAATATGATGGTTTTCCCCCATTTCCAGCATAAATAGCAAGTGCATACACAAATCAGCACTCACTTTCTATAGCTTCTGACTCAACTAAATTAGGTATAATAAATGCCTTTGTATGGTCATCTTTATCAGAAAATGCAGCCTGTATGAAAATGTTGTACTCTTGCTCAAACACTCTCCAGTTCTCAGCAATATTACTGTCAAACACAAGTGCACTGAGTTTCCAAAATCCATTTGCCATGCCCACAAAGTATGTACAAACACACTGAAAATTTGGCCCTTGTAATTAAGTATGAACTAACAGTTCTGTGAGCTTGCAACAACATCCAAATGCACAATAAACTCTTCAAAATACACTATTTTGTGAAATATGCTCTGTAATGGTTGTACTTTGCAAAATATGCCTTGCAATGGCTGTACTTTGCAAAATAGCTTCACTGTAACACTGCACAAACATGCAAACACTTTATGCATTTCTGAAAATTCGGATATCTTTGCTTATTAAAAATACACATGCTTTGCGAAAATCGTTTCCCTTTATTTGATTCATTTTATGCAACTGGACTTTATTTCAAACATTTTCCATAGTAATTAGAATATTTTTAGCAATTGTACATATTTGTTCATGCAAAAATTATTTAGAAAATTCTGTATGCCCCTTCTCCTATTATGCGAATAAGAAATAGTGCTAAGCAAGTTTCGATACCTGAAATTCATTTCTGACCTGTTTTATGAAGTATGCACAACTTTGGGATGGCCCATTGCTGTATATTCCTCCAACATCTAGATAAGTGCCTTAAATAATTTTCACCAAGCCATTTTAAAGATACCCCTTTAGTATGCCGGTTCTGACTGCAGACCCTTTACATATGTCATTTCTGCTACCATGACACTTCTGTCACCATGTTGCTCATTCGTCTCTAACACAAATAAGAAGGCTTGGGATTTTGTTCAGGTGCTTTAATATTTACAAACACATCAGGATGGATAACAGCATCTTTAAATACGAACAAACTAACAAACAGAGCTTACATACATACATGTTCACATCTCAATAGCTAACTACAAAATGGCAGTCAGTATTTATACTCTAGTGCAAGCCCTTGGATAGCTTCTTAAAGGTATATACACACATATTGATCTACACACTCATCCTCACATTTTAACAGAAGCCAAGATGCGCCGAGCCAATGTCATTCTCATAACTCATTTCTCACCTGGCTATATCTGAGAAGAAAAAAATCGTCTTTTACCACTGCTTCCTCTCCTGTTGTCTCACTCATCTGGTCAGCCTCATCTGGACATTCAGTCCTTCTGATTAACTGCATGGCTTCTCCACTCCCAGTGATTGCCAGGGACCATACCCTCCCAGCAGAAGTTATAGCCTTACGTACAGACTCTAAGTGCAGTCAGTTAGAAAGATCTATATAGGCAAGTGGAAAAAATTCTCACTCTGGGCTATTAGACATCACATCAACCCTTTTCTGCCCCTAGTTCTCTTATTTAGCATATCTTTTTCAAGCAGAGGCTAGTCATTTATCTCTCATGATTCAGTTAGATGCAATTTCCTCATATCATCAAGGATTTCCTTTGTCATCTCTAGTGTCACAAGCTCTGCAAAACTTTTAATTATAAACATTTTATTGAGACAATTTTGCAATAACAAAACAACATAGCCAGCAATATAAACTGTAAAGAAAACAATCAACTCAGAGCCAGGTCAACCGATATTAGGCTGTCCTGCCCTAATGTTATAAACAAAACTGTGTTGTAAAAACAGTATATGTCCAGTGTGTTTATAGAACAGACATACACCTATTCAGACAAAGGGATAAAGAAAAGGGGAAATAAATGTTGCCATAAGCACCTGAACTTGGCTGTTTACTTCTAATACTGTTACTGCTACATAATCACTGTCCATTTGCATTATCTAGAACCCAGTGTGAAATGGGGGAGAAGGGTACAGCAGGTGCCACTGTAGACAATTCCAGTCTCTATCTCCCCAACCTCACCCTATTTGCCCAGTTTGTCGTCATTCTTTCCCTGATTTTGACATTCTCCTCATCTATCTCTAAGTATGTGGTTACTTCTAAAATATCCCAGAATACTGTAGTGGGAGAAGGGCCTTTATATTTCCAGGACTTAGTTATTGTCTTCTTACCTGCCAACATGATTAACTGCAGAAGATCAAAGTCAGCAGGTGATTGGGTGCAAACCTATTAAAAGCAATGCTGATGAGAGATTCATTTTACCTGGCCATATGCTCTTTGCACCTCCCTCTTAAGACAGGCTAATTCATTGCAGTCCCAGAAAAATATGTATGCAGGTATGCATTGTCCCATGTGCATCTACAGCACAGTGGCGATGCAGCTGGAAATGTGAGGTTTTCTGGACAGTGTATAGAAAACTTTTAACAGACATTGCCAACCAAAAAAAATGGAGTTTTGTTGATCTAGTAGAAAATTTAGGGTACTGCAGCAATGTCACCCAGTTATCAGGAAGGATTGATTTCTCTAGATCTCTCTCCCATATTTTTCTATATTTGATGGTTGACTGGGAACCAAACTCTTGAATAATTTTATATGTGCAAGAGATCAGATTATCTATGGGATTGATACCTGCGCTAGTTTCAACCTACCATTTTATCCATAATGTCCAGTCTTTACAGGGTGTCACTCCCATTTTCATACTTAAAGGCAACCTCTGAGTTTCTTTGTCCAAGAACTGTCCACCTTTTACAGGCTAAATATTTCTTTCAACTTGGGCCATGTTCCTCTACAGAAATCATTCCCAGTATTGAATGTTACTGTGTGAGGGCAATGCATGGCATTCCAGGTAATTGACTGGAATCCAAACTCTAGTTAAATAGAATGGAATCAACTCCTCCTTCCACTGCATCATCTTTGTGTTCCCATATTACCATATAAGTATGTTAAACAATTGTGAAGCTAGAGCTGGGAATGACCCCTCCAGGAAGCCCTTCAAATTGTAGTATATGTCTCTAGATCTTGAAACCGTAGACCCCCTCCATTGCCCTAGGAACAATAACTACATTAGATGCCCACAAAAAAAAAACAAACTTTTGACTACCTTTCAGAGATTCAACATTTCTCTCTTGGAGTTGAAGGGCTTGGGGGGCAGAATAGAGAAGCAGTAGCAGGACAAACCAGTACATCTCTAGTATTTTTTGCTGCATGTCCAACCCAATCTGCTTCAAAGCGGAAAGTATTTTTTGTTTAGGGATTTATATGTGACTACACTGAACCCAAAAAGGTGGCTACAAGTCTGACCCCTAAACAGGTTAACTCGGTGCCCTGGCTCAAAAAAAGATACCTGTTTTGCAGATCAGTGGAGATGATATAATAACCATGTCTGTTTTCGCTGGGTTCACTTTATACCTGAAAATTCCCCAAAAACATTTAGCTCTTGAAAAATATTACCTAATACCTGTTCAAGGTTAGGAAGAATCAACAGCAGATCATCATCATCATCAACTTCCTTTTTCCCCATTTTCTACATTGGGTCACAGAGTCGTGTTAACTTTCACCATTTCTCACAGTTCACTGCCACACTCCAGCCTTCTTCAACACTCATGTCTGACTGTCACAGATCTTCTCTCACACAATCCATCCAGCTCTTTGCTGGATGCCCTCATTTCCTTTTGCTTTCTTCCTGTCTTTTCCAAATCTTTTTTACTAACTTGTCTTCTGCTTTTCTGCACATGTGCCTGAACTATCATAATCTGTTCTCCTTGATATTTTCTGCAATTGGAGCTACTTTGGCTTCTGTTCTTATGTACTCATTTCTTCATCTGTCCCACATTGTGCATCCTACAGCCCATCTCAGGCACTTCATTTCCATCACCTCTAGCTTCCTCAACTGCTCTGCCTTTACTGCCAAGGTTTTTGTACCGTATAGTTATACTGGTTGCATCACTGTTTTGTACACCTTACTTTTCAGCTTCTTTGGTATTCTTCTCTCATGCACTACAGACAACACTCTATGCCACTTGACTGCAGACCCTCTGATTCTAGCTTTGACCTCTTCATTCAGATTTTCCTTCTCCTCAGCCACACTTCAGCCACACTTCCAGATACTTGAAGCTGCTCTATCTTCCCTTCTATCTCAATTCTCAGCTTCTTGTAATTCCTCCATTTGCTGCCATTGTAATTGTCTCGTGTGTACTCATTTTCATCCCATATGCCTTCAGTTTTGCATTCCATTCCCTTATCCTTAACTGAAGTTCTTGCTCAGAGTCTGCTTGTAATACCACATCATCTGCATACAGCAGCTTTGTTGATCTGTCCCCTGTGATCTGTTTGCTAATGTAGTCCATCACCTTAATGAACAGCAGAGGACTCAAAGCTGAACCCTGATATACACCTACTCCCACTAGGAACCCCTGTGTGAGACCAAGCACTGTTCGGACTTGAGTCATTGGGTCTTTGTACATAGCATGCAATAATTCTACCAATGTGTCTGGGACTTTGAACTACTGCAGTACTGCCCAAATCAGCTTTCGTTGGATCTTGTTATATGCTTTCTCCAAGTCTAGGAATGCCAAGTTGAACGCTTTCCTCATTTCTAGCTTCTTCTCAGCTTGTGCTGCATCCTGATCTGAATCCTAACTGCTCATCTCTCATTTTACTTTTTACTACTCTGTGTATGCATTTATCAGTCACCCTCTCCAGAGCTTTCATGCAATGTGACAGGGGTTTGATACCTCTGTCCCCTTTCTTCTTGTCCACTGGCATGAGTACATTTATTCTCCAGTCATCTGAGATACGCCTTTCTCTCCACACTGTTATGAGCACCCTCAGGATCCATCTCTCCCCTATCTCACCCCACATCTTTATCATATCTGCTGTGACCTCATCTGAGCCTGCTGCTTTCTCTGACTTCATTTTTCTTAGTGCTGTTCTCACTTCTTCTATGGTGGGGTCCTCTTCTTTTAAGTCAAAAAAGCAGAGCCAGCGCAATTTGGTGTGGAAAAATATATTATATTATAAGTAATACATGGTGTATTAAAAAATACACCTACCCAACAGTTACATCAGACCGGTTTCGGCAATGCTGCCTTCCTCAGTGAGCAAAAAACAAATAACAAAAATTCCCTCCAACAGAGCTATATATACATATAACAATCAATTATCAATTACACAATTATTAAATAAACAGAGTTTTTTAAAAATGATCATTCAGGCCAGGTGGAAGTAATCCACCGAGCTTGACTATCCATTTCTTTTCCTTTACATTTAATATCTCATGTCTTCCTGCCTTATCCTGTGTTTTGTGTACAATGCCGTCAATAACTGTAAATCTAAAGGACCCAATCTTATGTTTGCATATATGCTTATACAATGCACTGGCTTGTTTACAGTTCCTGATATCACTCATCTGTTCACTTATCTGCATTCTAAGTGGTCCAGAGGTTTGTCCAATATAAAATGCTGGACATGTACAGCTTGCCGGATACATCACTCAATTAGTGCTACGAGTAGCAAAGAAATTTATATGAAACACATAAGGTGCATTCTGGCTAGTAAAGCTGCTAGTTTTATAAACGTTAGAACAATTACAACAATGACCACAAGGATTGCAACCCATCAATTTGTCTCCCATCATAGTTCTCTGAACAGAAGACCTAGCCTGATTTTGATACCTTTTGTAGTGGTTGAACAAGGAACTAAATGACCGGCCTTTACGAAAGGAATAGTTACACCTATCACCCACAATTTCCCTGAGTGAATCTTCCCTTTGTAATATATCCCAATGTCTCGAAATAATATTCATAAAAGAATGTGTGTTTTTACCATATGTAGTAACTAACCTGACATTATTACCCCTAATGGGTTGATCACCCTTATATACAAGCAAATCAGATCTATCCTGCTGACAAGCAAACTGACCCACTCTACAGATGTCACCTGCCCTGTAACCCCGATTTCTAAAACGGTTGGAAAGATCATACTTATACTCGTTGTACACAGAGGAGTCTGAACAAATACTTCTGATCCTAAGAAATTGGGACTTGGGGATATTCCTGATGACATGCTGGGGGTGGAAGCTGGATGCATGTAATAGAGTATTATATTGCGGAAATTAGCGAAAAACTTCAGTCTCCAAGGTGTCATCAGGGGTACGTTTAACCAAGACATCCAAAAAGGTGATATCCTTTTGGTGCCATGTTATCTTAAATTGAATCCCCCTTATATTGTGATTCAAATATTCAACACACTCCACCAAATAAGAAGCACCTGCTCTCCACACCATCCAGCAGTCATCAGGATATCGTCTCCAGATATCAATTTGTACCAAATAAATATTATGACTAACATCATAAATCACTTGCTTCTCTATGTAGGCCATAAACAATTCGGCATATATGGGGGCAAAAGACGCCCCCATAGCAGTGCCCTGTGTCTGCCATACACATTGTTTCTGAAAATAAAATACATACTTAGTAAGAACCTGTTCGGCTAAACAGACCAATAAAGTATTGAAACCTGGTCTATATAGTTCGGCCCTATCCAACCAATATTGAAGGGAGGCCAACCCAGCCCAATGGGGGATATTGGTATACAGGGAGGTGACATCGAGAGTACACAGTAATCAATGAAGTTCAAGTTGCATATTTGCTACAATACCCAAAAATTGGGTAGTATCTTGTATCTGAGCCC
This sequence comes from Protopterus annectens, assembly GCF_019279795.1. Lineage (NCBI taxonomy): Eukaryota > Metazoa > Chordata > Ceratodontiformes > Protopteridae > Protopterus > Protopterus annectens. The sequence continues at coordinate 138,419,420 of NC_056733.1, forward strand.
GAATACAGGGTAATAAAGGTTTCAAATAATACGTAAGAAATTCAGAAATCCGTTCAGTAAGTGAGCCCCGTCCCGACACAATAGGTCTGCCTTGGGGATTATTAAGATTCTTAAGAATTTTAGGAAGCAAGTATAAGCACTGTTGTTTAGGGTGATCAACTTTCAAATGGTGGGCAGTTTCCTTAGAAATAATACCTTCTTCAACTGTTAAATCCAAAAAGGCATCAATCTCAACCTTAAATCTGGCTGTAGGATCTATAGGCATTATCTGATAATATTTTTGATCCAAAATTTGTCTCTGTGTCTCATCATTATATTGTGTCCTATCTTGGACAACTATTGCTCCCCCTTGTCTGCCACAGAGATAACAATATCCTTATTTAATCTAAGCTCATCTATGCAAAATCTTTCAGCACAAGTAACATTGTCCCTGCTTAAATAATCCTTACCCAAATTTCAATGTAAATCTTTGAGCACATTGCCCTGAAATAGTGAAACCACCAGAGACATAGGTGGTTTAAACGTAGATTTCTGAAATCTAAAAGATCTGTTATCAATCTGATTAGATTCACCCTGAAAAAATAGACGTAAATTTAAATTACGACAGAAATCTACCACATCCTGTGCAAATTGGTGTTCAGGCACAAAAAAAAAACTGGGAACAAAGCTAAGGCCTTTGTTAAGTACTTTTATTTGCATGTCTGACAGACTAACAGAGGAGATATTAAAAACATTGCAAAAAGTTACACCTGAACCATCACCCTCATCATTCCTGCTAAATCGAGTGGAACCTTTATGCTTCCTCCCCCCTCTTCTGGACTTAGACCTAAAGGGTGGGCCAAACTATCTTCCGAATTACTCCTCTTGGACCTCGGTGACCTATCCATGTGGGCCTCCTCCCCCTCAGTATTGGAAGAGGTATCCTCAGCTGAGGTAATATTTTCCCTATTCCTTTTCTTTAAGATAGACTTGGATCTCTTAGGTCTGAAATTCCCTGATTTAATATTAGGGGTAGCAAATTTGAAATTCTTGCGTATGTCTACCCCTATCAGAATCATCAACATCTCTCTGGAATTTCTTCATTTTTTTCTCTTTCAAAACATTTTCCAACTCTAACAAATCTTTGCTTAGTTGGTTCAGACTAGCATTATAACATGAAAGAGTCTGAAATTCTTGTACCCCTTTACTCAACTCATCCAAACACGAGACCTGCTGTTGTATAGTTCTCTCATAATAGGAAACTAAAGCATTAACAAAGCCCATTGAGGCTTGTTGTTGTATTGCAAGCCAATCATCTAGTAATAACTGGTCAATCTGAGGAACATGTGGCTGAATCTTTACCCTCAATCCCTGTGGGGATATCTGTTTTCGTTGATATGCCTTGAAAAAAACGCAAATTCCACACATTGCTTCTGAAACTCTTCATTTCCTTATTAAGTTTGGAAAATGCCAACTTATGTTGATTGGCCAAATCATCAGCACCCCCACCAAGTTGACCAACCATATTTTGTGAACCCAGACTGAAAACACCCAAATCATCAGTATCAGAGGGCAATCCCTTTATAATGGATGCGAGGTCCATGGTACATCAATCTGACCCGAGCAAAAGATGGGGACCAAAACCAAAATTAAATCCAAAAAAGTATTTAAATTCCAAAAAACGTAAACCACCATCACATATGTTGACAAAAATGTACCAATGCCAAACAAATTCTACCAAAAATCTTCTTCTTTTTCTTCTTCTTTCGTAGGAGCCGGATATTCACCTCAACTCCAAAGGTAGTACTAATTAAATATATACATAATCCGTATTCCTTAATCATCAAGCTAAGTGCCCACCAACACTACACACCTATAACTACTACAATATACTCCAAAACAAACAATTAGTGAAGTAGCAAGAAAAGGTGAGGATGGGCACAATAATTAGCACTGGTGCACACAATGTCTTCTCAATTGCCCAAAAGGCTTATTATCATATACCACCAAAACCGAACCATTATGTCGGTATTCATCCCAATCACAAGAAATTGCATCAGTCCCAAAATCAACAATAATATCTGATGGCCCACGCCTCTCAAAAAGCAAAACCAAAAATAATTCCCCTGTTCCGCTCAGGCCAGACTGGACACCACAACCCCAGCATAAGAAAAAGGTTGATCAAAAATTATTTGTGATATTATAACACCCTAAATCAATCCCAGAACAATATATATCCAACCATAAACCTATCCTAAACACTAAATAGTCAAAATGCATTCTGATACACATTCCATACTCTACTAACACAAATGTCGGCACATAGAGAATAACAATAATGTATGTGAACTCACATTCCTAAACATAGCCCCAATACAAAAACATGCCCAACTTATAATATATAGCAAAATGCAATTCTTAATTCAACATAATTATAATTGTAAGTTGACTGCTAAAGAAAGTATGTTGGATACAAAAATAAATTGTCCATTATCAAAAGAATATTGTCCAAACAGTTAGAATGTTCAGATGATTCTGACCCGTATCCTAAAAAACTTAGTATATTGTCAGAAAACATAGATTGGCTGGATTAGTCAACCCCAAGAGGCATGCTTCGCCCGTTCCGAACATAATGGCAAATTAAGTAGGAGAGCTTGTTAATAAGCTATAAACCACAGGATAATGCTGTCCCAGAGTCTGAATGCCCCTTCCATTACAAGCACCCTCCTGAATCAGGGAAAAGCAGAATAAACCTAAGATGTAGTTACCAACATATGTCCCTGAAACATTGTCCAAAAAAAGTTTTATCCAAAAATCAAACGAACTGTAACAGAGGATAAATAAGTTCCTTCACGCTGTTCAAACCTCCGACAACTGCTGTGACTAAAGAAAAAAAAACAAAAACTGTTTATACTCTGCAAACCAGACAAATGATCCAGTTCCAATGTCCCGAAACCACCATATCAGATTCACGCACCCTTTTAAATTCACAAAGAAAGCACAATGAATCACAGATATAGGCCCCTGTAAAATGATGGAACAAATTCAAATACCAAATCCAATGGACTCATAAAAGAGTATGAGTAATTCCTTCAAACTGCACAGCCGGCACCATCTACTATGCAGCCGTAACTGCAAAGTTAATATTCTGAATGACTGCATCCATATCTTCCACGCTGTCTGCAAAATCGACACTTTCCACAGGAATAAATAACATAAAAAGTCTGTTCCAGGTCCCCAAATGAAAAATAAGTAACAGTGAGAACTTAAAAAACCCCAATCCAAAAACCACACGAGGGAAGAGGCCCACACCGATCCACAGCCAACAGCGAGTAAAACCATAAACCAACTGATACTGTGAAAAACCCGCAAGTACGGCTAGTGCAACAGCCCAAAATCCTGAGTACCACAAGTCAAAAAAAGCAGAGCCAGCACAATTCGGTGTGGAAAAATATATTATATTATAAGTAATACATGGTGTATTAAAAAATACACCTACCCAGCAATTACATCAGACTGGTTTTGGCAATGCTGCCTTCCTCAGTGAGCAAAAAACAAATGACAAATATAAACCCTGTTTATTTAATAATTGTGTAATTGATAATTGATTGTTATATGTATATGTAGCTCTGTTGGAGGGAATTTTTGTCATCTGTTTTTTTCTCACTGAGGAAGGCAGCATTGCCGAAACCGGTCTGATGTAATTGTTGGGTAGGTGTATTTTTTAATACACCATGTATTACTTATAATATATTTTTCCACACCGAATTATGCTGGCTCTGCTTTTTTGACTTGTGGTACTCAGGATTTTGGGCCGTTGCACTAGCCGTACTTGCGGGTTTTTCACAATATCAGTCCTCTTCTTTTCTCATTGTAAGCTGTGTCTGGGGCATTACAGCTTCTGTGGGATTCTCTTCATTCAGAAGCTGCTGGAAGTACTTCTTCCATTTTCTTTTGATGTCCTGTGGACTGTTGAGCAGGTTGTTGTGGGCATCCCTTATTAAGGGTGTCTAACTGTCTTCTTTATCTTTCTGTATTTGCCTTGCAACCTGATACAGTTTCTTTGTGCTACCTACTAAATAACTTTGGTAAAGTGCCTCTGATTCCCTGTTCTTTGTATTGCAACTCCTTTCTTAGCCTGTTTTTTAGCCAACCAATACTCCTTCCTAGCCAGGTCTGTCTTTTCTATCTCCCAGTTATTCCTCTACTCTTTCTACTGATGACTTTCTGGATTTCTGCATTCCACGACCAGCTTTCCTTATGTACCATACTTCTATACCTGATTCAGCCACATATCTGTTCTGTAGTCCTTACACATGCTGTTTTGATGAGCGTATTCTTCTTCAACTCCACCTATTTCCTCTTCTTGAGGTGCTAGACCCTTGAGTAATTCCTTGAAATGTAGTGCTTTCTCTCCAGTCAACTTCCAGGTCATCAGTCTGGTCTTTGTTGACTATAGTGCCTTCTCTGACTACTGCTTGCAGCTGATTTTGGCAACCAGTGGTTTATGCCGTGGGCTGACTGTTTCACTGGGGATGACTTTGCAATCACTGAGTCTGTCTCATGCAATCACTGAGTCTGTCTCAATGCCCTTTGCTTACTAGAAGGAAGACTATCTGAGTTGCATGTTCGCCACTCTTGTATATGATTTTGTGACTGTCTCTCTTCCTGAACCATGTGTTGGCTACTATCAAGCCATTTGCCAGATAGAAGTCTAGAATGGCATCTCCTTCTTTATTCCTGTTGCCTCACCCATGTGGACCCAGGCAGTCCTCATGTCCTCTTCTGTCTGTCTCATTTAAGTCACCCATTATCAACACCAATTCATGTTGTCCTTTATTGAGTAGGTATTGCAACTGCTGTCTGAATTTTTTTCACTATCACAACCCTGCTGTGGGGCATAGGCTGAGATTATGAATACTGTCCTATCATTAGGCTGGAGTCTGATTACCATGAGTCTGTCACTAATTCTGATGACATCCCTCCCTGCCTTCTAAAGTCTCTCTCACCACAATTCCCATCATTTCTAGCCTGTCATCCTCCTGAATAGTAGACTCTAGATCCCAAGCCAAGTGGCTTTGCTGCACTGCTCTTCCAGCTTGTCTCTTGGGTATATAGGATGTCCAGCCTCATTTGTACTATTATGTCATCCACTTCCAAGCTCAGTCCTGTCAGTGAATCTACACTGAGTGTAGCAATTCTTAGTTCATGTTCGGCAGGTTGATAGTTTTTTTATGTCCAGCTTTCACTCCATAGAGCTATCCCAGGTCACCCAGAGTGGACAGTTGAATACAGGCATGCCAGTAGCTTATTGACCCAGGGCTGCTAGGTTTCATGGCAGGCACACACTGGCCAGGAGGGTCACATACACCCTTCCCACCATTGGCATGGGTCCCTGGCATAGGTCAAAATAGGCCAGGTCCTGAAACCACTTATCACAGGCAAATACCCATGGCCATTGGGGACATTAGTTAACATGAACAACTCACCTAGAGCCATATTTTATACCGCTGAATGGCTAACCTTGCTATGGCACTCAGTCTGTGATCCATGTTGTCCTATATTGAGGATATTGCGCACCACAGTAAATGCACAAAGTTGGTCTATATACCTTTTTCCCTTGTAAGGAACTGTGTAGAGTCTGTGTTGCTGCCTACAGTTCCATTCATTGGTGAGTTTCAGATGGAAAAACTCAGCATGAATTTTTTGGAGATGGGAGGGCCCCTACAGAGAAACAGGGCGAACATACAAACTCCAAACATGCATTGGCTGGAGGTCAGGATCAAACCTTGTACCTTGTACATGCAAGGCAAAGACTTTAGCCATTATACCAGTTGGTCTTTACCAACATCACATCATCCACATACAAATAAATCTGAATGGAGAGATGAAAAGTCAGCAAGCAAAGAAGAGTAGTATTGCTGAAACTGAATTCATCCTCAAGTCTTAGTGAGTACCTTCACGAGGTAGATCCTGTTTTCACAAAATCTTACCAAGGCAACACTGATATATAGACTGTATTTATATAGCATATATCATGGACAGAAGTAGGTCAAAAATTAAAAAAGATAGCAGGATGCACAAGATTCAGGATAAAAAATGCCCAATCATGGTAGGCGCACTGGTGCCAGGAATGGAAAAGATGACAGTGTAGAATCCTCAAAATACGGAAAAATTCCTGCAGTGGGGCCAGGCCCAGGGGGGAACATGGTCCCTCTGTTGTAGAAGGAAGTAACATTCCACAAAAATCACAAAAACTAATAGGCCAAAGAAGAGCCGTAAAGATGATAAAGTGGACTATTGAGGATAAGAAAGAAATTATGTATTGTTACTATTATGCAAAAAGCCTAGAATTTCCAGACACAAGATATACAAAATGATTAAGAGAGAAATTAGAAGAAAGAAAAATACTTCCACAAGAAAAACTGTCAGAAGCTTCAAATAAAAATGTGCGTTCATTAATACAACAAATTTGTGAGAAACAGTATATAAATCAAGAAATCTTGACCTGCTTGGAAAAGAAACATCTGAGGAAGAGGGAAAATATAAACAAAACCAGGAGATATTTGAAAAGTATAAAAAAGTAATATGGACTTGGGAAAGAAAGAGAGATTTGATATGGTGCAATATTTATGCAAAGGAGAAAGCCAAATTAATGAATGTAAAGAAGGCAGCCCCAAAGATATTTATAGGTTCATAGGTGTGTACTAGGCTAATGGCCCCGGAGCCTTTACAGGCCTAGCCCATAGGATTACCCTGGCATTGTGCCACTGACCTTAGTTCCTAATGCCTCTGTCAAGTAGAGCCTGTGGAGTGATCCTTGGGGTGAATTTTCTATTTTATTTATTTATTAATTATTATTATTATTATTATTATTATTATTATTATTATTAATTATTGTTTATTTTATTTGACGAGAAATACAGGAAAAGGCATCCGTATATGGAAAATTTCACAATAAAAAAAAATAATGTCACAAAGATGGAATGTAGAAAAGAAAATCAGTAAAGTAGAAGTTAAAAAAAATAGAAATTGAAGTTGTGGAGTTCTGAAAAGTGAAGGATTTGATGTAGAAGGTCTAACACAGGTTACATCACAGCAGGGTGGAGTGAATCCCCAAAGCAGGGAGAAACAGAAAGATCAGGAAACATCTGAAGAAGAAATATGGACATGGGAAAGAGAAAGAGATTCCGACCAGGACATTCCAAAACTCCAGCCCCAACTTCAATTCCTCATGACAATCCTTTGCAAATAGCTGATGCCTTCAATAATTACTTCACTGAAATTATTCAAAATCTTGCAAAGACACTCCCTCCCAGTCCTCCCAACCCTTTACAGAACATAAACAGTCCAGTGCCCTCCTTCCACATACAACCTGTACCAACATTCTTTATCTGCAAACTCCTACAAAAACTTAAGCCTTGTACCCCTTCTGCTGACCGCCTGCCAGCTGAATATCTTCAAATAGCTTCCAAAGTCATAGCTTATCCCATATCCATCCTTATAAACCGTACCATCACAGAAGGTAGCATCCCATCCATTTGGAAAGTCTCCCACATTATCCCTTTAAGTAAAGGAGGCAAATCCACTGATATCTCCAATTTCCGTCCAATTGCATTACTCTCCCCACTTGCCAAAATAATAGAAAAATGTATTCACTATCAACTACTTCAACACCTGCTCGACAACAATTTACTTGCCAACTGCCAGCACGGCTTTAGGCCCTTTCATAGTACAACCACTGCCCTGCTAACTTTTGCTGACTGCATAAACAGAAATCAAAATAATAATTCTCTGTCTTCCGCATTATTTATTGACCTATCAAAAGCCTTTGATATGGTTAACCACGACTTACTAATCAGTGTACTAAAAGCACAATCTCTTGACCCTCAAGCAATACTTTGGTTTACATCCTATCAAAAAAACAGACATCAAGCAGTGCTCTGGGATAATAACCTATCCACACCCCTCCCCATAACCATTGGAGTCCCACAAGGCTCTATATTAGGCCCTCTTTTATTTTCCATTTTTATTAATGACCTCAATACTGTTTTTCCTCAAGCCACCTGTATTCAATATGCCAATGACTCTACTCTAATATGTTCTTCTAATTCATCAATCTCTCTTCAAACCCTTACCCAAACAGTATTTAACACTGTTGAAAATTGGTTTTCTGACCATTGCCTCCTCCTTAACCCCAAAAAAACTAAATTGTTACTTTTTGCTCCCACCCAAAGGTCTCCATCTGTCCACTTCACAATTACCTCTAACAATGGTACCACTATTTCCCCTGATACTACTACACATCTTCTGGGCATTACTGTAGATAATAACCTCAGCTATGATGATCATATCAACAATACTATACTGATGGTCAATAAAAAACTTGGCTCCTTGTATAGAATTAAACCTTACCTCACACCTCTAGCTAGAACCACCATTGCCCAGACCCACCTCACTTCTACCCTATTCTATGCTTCTGCTATATATACCAATCTATCAAAATCTAATCTAAGTAAGCTCAAAACTAGCTATAACAATATAGCAAGATTTGCCACTGGTACCCCTTTTAGAACCCACCACTGTCACAACCTTAAACAACTCAGGTGGTCTGAACTACAAAACCAGATGGTGTATAATCAACTAATGATCACACAAAAAATCCTTCATCACCCAAATAATACTCCAATCCTCTCTAACCTAATCACCCCATATAAAAATCTTGCGACACTTTGTTCAGCTAATAAGTTACTAATCGCCAATATCAAATCTAATAATAAAGCTGGAGACTCCCTTTTTACCAATGTTGTGGGAAAAATATGGAACAAGCTTCCTGTGTCACTCACATCTCTCTCATCTACATCTCTCTACAAAAAAACACCTCAAAGAACTTATGAAAAATCATTGGCTCTGTCCCTGCACTAAACCTGACTGAATCTCACTTTTCCTATTACTAACTCTTCTTGCCATATGCCCTCCTTATGGGCGTTGTCCCCTCTCTAACTTTAATCCTAGAAGCTAACTTTATTCCAGCCCTCATGTGTAACATTTGTTCTCTACCCTCAACTCGTGTTCCCCTACTTTGACTTACAAATGGCAACATTAGAACCTCAAGTGTACCTGTACCTCCTTATATCTAAAACCCATGCAAAGGCTCTAAACTACTTTTCCTCTTCTTAGACAAACTTTTATTTAATTATAACCCATACACTATTAAATTCTCTTATATAGTAGAACTTTAGTAACTTTTAAGTATTACATATAGTAATTTTGCTATATTTGGAGCTTATCTCCACATGAAAGCTATTAGTGTAAGTAGTGAATTTTTATTTTGTAATTTCTATTTTTGTAATTTTTATTTTCTAATTTCTATTTTGTAATTTTATTATGTTTGGAGCTTATCTCCCTGGGCCTCTACTGAAAATGGACATGTATCCGGATAGACTAGCCCAGTCAACAAATGTAAAATAAATAAAAAAATAAAATAAATAATATAGTGTAATATTTATGCAAAGGAGAAAGCAAAACTAACCAATACAAAAAGAGCAGCACCAAAGATATTTGAAGAGAAATACAGACAAAGGAATCTGGACATGGAAAACTTTACAATACAAAAAAATAAGAGAAAGAGGAAAAGTAGAAAAGGAGATTAGTAATGGAGAAATTAAAGAAATAGAAACTGTAGTTATGGAGTACCTGCAAAATGAAGGATTTAGTGTAGAAAATCTAATTCAGAAAATACCACAGCATGATAGCGTAATGGATATCCAAATTAAGGGGAAACCAGTGGAACAGGAAGCAATTGGTCAAGTGCCATATGAAGATAATTTGGAGCCTTCCACAAGAAACCAGTATACATGTTCACTTGAAGCTAGACAGCAAGGGAAGAAACAGGAAATTATGATGCAGTCAATGTTGAGGCAAGATAGGCCAGTGAGTTCCCATATGATAGAGCAATGGACGGCACAGGATGAAATTAATGAGACAGTGTCACAGGAAGATGCTATAGAACCTTCTATAGAATGCCCGCAGGAACTGGAAAACAAGGGATGTGCCCTCAGTTTGGAAGAAAATGAGCTAAGAGAAGAATTGCTTGATTTAATAGAGATAGACAGATATATCAAGATCAATGAAAGAAATAGACTGCAGGTTAATAAAACCCAAAAAGTCAGAAGTCTGATAAAACAAATGAACACAGTAATTAGGACTGTTCATAGAGATCCATGTGATATAACGAACCAAACAAGATATATTACTGTGCAGATAAATTAATAACTGATAAAGTTCTACCACAAGAGCACAGGGTAGTGAGGGAAAGGAAGGGGAGAAATAAAATACCATCATGGAAATATTGAATAATGAAAATTATAAAGCAATTAAGACAAGAAGTGTCACTGTTAAAAGATTATAGAACAGATCAATAAAAATATTAAGAAAGATAGATGTGATAAAAGCAATGCGCAATATTAGAACAGACCAGGATCTATCATGCACTATCTCAAATAACAAACTAAAAATTTCAGCACAGGCGGAAAAAACTTAGAAGATACAAAGATAAATGTAAAGGAAAAGTGCAAAATAAGCAATTTATTGAGGACCTAAAAAGATTTTATAGAGAACTGGGAAATAAGATAACAGGAATTGAAAGACCGCCAAAAAAAGAAATAGATACATTTTGGAGAAGTATCTACGAAGATCCTGTGGAACATAACAAAGACGCTAAATGGATAAAAGAAGTAAAAGAAAGAATAAGAAGTTTAAAGGTACAGGATATGAAATGGGATGAAGTAACAGCTAGAGAGATTGAAGCAAAATTAAGAAAAGCTTCTAACTGCAAAACCCCAAGCCCAGATTTAGTACCTAACTTCTGATTAAAAGTATTAACATCTTTGCACGAAGATTGAGCCATGAGTAAGAACTATTTATATGCGCACCCAGAACAGACACCAACCTGGCTAACAACAGCAAAAACAATGCTCCTACTTAAGAGTGAAACTGCAAGCTACCCTAAAAATTATAGACCAATAACTTACCTTCTGACAATGTATAAACTATACATGGGAATTGAAGCCAACATAGTCACTTAGAAGAAAACTCAATTATGGCAGTAGAACAAAAGGGCAATAAGAGAAAGTCATGTGGAACAAAGGATCATTTGTTGTTAAATAAAGTCATAGTGGAGAACTGTAAAAAGAGGAAGAATTTAAGTATGGCATGGATTGACTACAAAAAAGCCTTTGATAGTATCCCACATTCATAAATAAAAAAGTGCTTAAAAATGTATAAAATACACCCTACACTGATCAACTACATTAGAGTGACCATGAAAGAGTGGCAGATCACTTGGCAATTAAGCCATAATAAAGGACAAATTGTTATCCCAGGGATAAAATTTAAAGGTAGATAGTCCAGGGTGACTCTCTGTCACCGTTACTATTCTGCCTTGCCCTTAATCCATTAAGCTTTTTACTCAACAGCTTAGGCCATGGTTATAATCTGGCTCCTAGAAAACAACAAAGTGTAAAGACTTCATACTTTCTCAGTCAATGATTTAAAACTGTATAGCTCATCAGATGAGGAACTGAAAGCACAACTGCAAGTTGTCCAAACTTTTTCAGATGATATAAGAATGTCATTTGGTCTTGATAAATGTGCAAAAGCAACCTTTAAAGCAGGAAAATTGCAACACCAGGAAAACAACAGTTTGGGACAAAAATGTGGTATAAAGGAACTTGAGCAAGGAGGAGTGTATAAATACTTGGGAATTGATGAAGGATCAACAATAAAACATGAACAAATGCAAATAAACCTGAGTAAGAAATACTTCAGAAGACTTAAATTAATCCTGAAAACAGCATTAACATCTAGGAACAAAATCCAAGCTATAAACCAATTTGCTCTTCCTGTCCTAACTTACAGTTTTGGTGATTGACTGGCCCCAAAACACATTGGATAGATTAGATAGGAAAATAAGAAGGATGCTTCATCCTTACCAAATGATTTATAAAAATCAGTGCATACCAAGATTATATATTCCGCATTCCGAAGGAGAGATGGGCCTCCTTGAAATTGATTATATGTATAGATCTGCAATCATGGGACTCCACACATATCTGCTGACCTCACATGAACCAAATGAAACATGAGGAGAATAAATCTAAGATGACTTATCTGCTTAATCGTGCAAAAGCTTATCGGCATCAAACAGGAATGGAAATCAAACCAGAAGTAGATAAAAATCAGGCAGCAACTAAATGTGCTAAAAAACAAAAGAAAGAATATAAGGTGAAGGACCAGATGAGATGACAGGAAATGTGGAAAATGCATTCCAGTGTTGAAGCCTTTACGCACATTTGTGAAAGAGAGATAACAGAGTTATTTAACAGGAAAAACAAACCAGTCTTTTATAACTTAAATTCTGCTGAATATCAACCTTCTATATTAAACTTTTTCGTAACATCTACGTCTGAAAAATAGCCCAATCTCTCACCTTCTTCATTAATTCAGTATACTCAGAGACCGAGTCACTATACATAGTAAATTTCACCTTTTCATAAACATTATCATTATTCAAATGCTCCTCACACATTTTAAGATATTGTGGAAAATGCATAACAACCAATTTATTACCTTTATCAGAAGGTTTAAATACAATTTCCCTCATTTTACTTAACATTGCCTTCCATTCCTTCTGGGTTAAATTATATTGAATATCAGACTTGTATTTCAAAAACTCATTATGTGCACGTTCAATAGAAAAATTCAATAAATTGGTAAAATGTGTAACATCATTATTCAAAACTGAAGGTATAAAGTTACTTTTTGATTTAATACATTCAGTATACAACTTATAATAAGCATTATATATATATTATCGGAATCACAAGTATGAAAACTATCCACAGATGAATCAAGGCTGTCAACAGATGAAACTTCATTCATATCCACATTTACAGTACGAAAAAAACTTGCATTCCAGTGTTGAAGCTTTTACGCACATTTGTGAAAGAGAGATAAGAGAGTTATTTAACAGGAAAAACAAACCAGTCTTTTATAACTTAAATTCTGCTGAATATCAAGTATTGTCAGAACTTAAAGAAGTTAGTTCAATAGAGATTTGTCCAGCCGATAAAGGCAGAAGAATAGTTATTTTAGATAAAGACATGTATATAAAAAGAATGGAAGATTTGTTGCAAGATAGGGAAACTTTTATTACTGTGAATCAAATCATATAGTAGTGCAGGCTATTATTGAGAAAGTGTTATTCCTGATTTTTGATTTTTTAATGTTACACGCTATCAATAAGGATTTGTTTAAATATTTCTCCATAGAACATCCTACAATTCCCATTATATATGGGCTCCCCAAGATACAGAAAGATTGTTTGAACTCACCTATGCATCCTATACTTTCCAGCAGGGGTGGGTTACTGAGACCATATCCATTTTTGATGAGAAAAGTTTGCATCCAGTAATGGACAATATTAACACAGTGTTAAAAGATACTAAGACTTTCTTTGAAGATCTTTTTGAAGTTTTAGAATCTTTGGACAGTAGTATTAAATATTATTTTGTCACCATGGCTATAGCTTCTCTTTTTACAGTTATACCGAATGACTGGGGGATAGAGAATGTTATTAAATAATCAACATGTTTACTCAAATGACAAGATCAACCTTATATGTAGCCTCTTGGAAATTATCATGGAAAATAATGTTTTCCTTTTTGGAAACAAATTCTACCTTCAGAAGGTTGGCGTAATGATGGGCACAGCATGTGCGAACAGCTACGCCAACCTAGCCTTAGCTCAATAGGAGATGCATAAAGTGCTGATTGACAATGACTTTTTTTCTTATGTGCACTGGTATAAACATTTTGTTGATGGTATTTTTTATTTTATGGAAAGGCAGTGAAGAGTCGTTACTACTTTTTGTTGATTTTTTGCACAGTACTACTTCCTTTCTAAGATTTCCCATCAAATATTCTCAGCAAAGCACTGAATTTCTAGATGTTAGCATTTGTAAGACAGGAACAGGTACATTAAAAACTAGTATATACAAGAAGGAAACTAAGAAGAATGCATATTTACATAAAAATAGTATGTATCCTCGACATATTTCGAGAAATGTACTTAAATCACAGTTACTTAGACTAATGAAACTACATAATGATGATGAACAACTATAAATAGCATTTGTCAACTTGAAATCATATTTTATGAAGAGAGGCTACAAAGAAAGAGATCAACTGCTGTATTAATTCCATTATGTTAGAGAGGGAAGGGTCAGGGAGAACATACTACTGGAAAAGAACATTAGATACTACTGGAGTATTGACAGCACCAACCAAGAATAGTACCAGATTTCCCTTAACTTTCTCTAGTGATATAGGAGCAGTATGTGAAATAATTAAAAAGAACTGGAATATTTTGCATGGGAATGATGAGCTTAGGGATTTTATTACTGATAGACCACAATTTTCCTTTAAAAATAATAAATCCCTGAAAAGACATTTATGTTATAAGAAACATAACCAGACATCTAAGAACATTATTTCCAATAGATGTGGTACATATGCTTGTAGACATTGCAGTGCATGTAATTATTTATATTCAGGCACTTGCTTCATACACCCACATTTGAATTACCGTATAGATTTTTCTTTTTATGCAGATTGTTCATCTAAAATTGTTGTTTATTATAGTTTCTGTAGTAAGTGTGGAGTTTATTACATAGGTAAAACTAACTGCACTCTCAGAGAGCTGATACAAGAACATGTTTGTGATATCATGAACAATAAGGAGACTAGTGCCATAGCTAAGCACATACTTGCATCCAGCCCAGAACATAAATTTAAGTTTTTTTTTGTTTTGGAGATAATAGATGAAAGTGTGAGGTGGGGGGACATTAGAATCAAAACAGAAGCATGTGAACAAAAATGGATTCTCTACTTCCATGCGGACAAAGCACCTGGGATAAATGAAGCTGTTTCTTTGAAACCTTTTCTGTATACATGTCCTTTTAAACATTAGTAAGTGCTGCCTTTTTAAGAGTGAATTAATTTTAATAACTGATTGATCTTGTTGAAAACTGCTTTTTAATTGGATGTTGTCTTTTTTAAATTCTGAGATTTTGTACTTTGTTGTTGTCTGAAGATGCGGGCTTGAACTACGAAAGCGCTTACCTTTGGTTTTATTAAAGTTTCTGTGCTTCTGCCTACTTGGGTCTTGGCATTGTTTAACTATTTTCATTAACAAAATGTCTCTGAACCCACAGCAACAACAATTTTAAAGTATCTTTTTTGGAAGACCATCTTCCTGGTGGTCATCAATTTGGTGAGGTCCTCTGAGCTGCTGCAAACACTTTCTTGTAAACCTCTTCCTTTGATCTATCATAAGGAGAGGATTTCTTTGAGAACAAATCCCATTTTTCTTTGAGAACAAATCTCATGTTCATTCCAAAATTCACAGGTTAAAAAACTTACTACGGATTTATCCAAGTTGGAACAGAATCTAAAGGAAAGAAAGCTTAAATAATTTTTTAGGGATGTAGGTGATTAAGACAGAGGAAAGCCTTTTGATACATCCAAAAATGTTTCCTTCAGACTACCTAGTGATAACAACTATAGCTATAAAAAGTTTTCGACTCCTAAAACCAAAAGAAAAAGACCAAAATCCATATTAAAGAAGGGTTTAGATTCTTCTAGTTTGACTTCCGGGGAGGATACTTCCTCGAACACGGAAGGTGAACATGAGGGTAGTCATACAGATGTTTCACCCAATGCTAAAAGGAAAAACTTTCCCCACCCTCTGGTTTTAGATACAGACGAGGGGGGGCGGAAACACAAAAAGAGACAAACCCAAACAGGGTCTGGAGTCCCTTCTGAAAATGATGATAGAACACTGATTAATAATTCCAATGTCTATAACATTTCTTCAGTTGAGCTAACGAATACACAGATTATGGTACTTAATAAAGGGTTAAACTTTGTTCCCGGTTTTTTTGTTTCTGAATATTTGTTAGCACAGGATGTGGCTAACTTTTGTCGATTGTTAAATTTGAAATTGTTTTACGAAGATGGCAATTGTGATCCACCTCAGGAATTTAGGTTTAAAAAATCCACTTTCCATCCACCTATGACACATTTGGTAGATGTTTTTCAAAAGAATGTATTAAAGGATGTACATTGTTATCTTAGGGATTTTCCAGTATCATATAACAATTTGTCCAGGGATGAGGTACAGTGTCTGGATCAGTTGATGAATGAAAAGAACTTGGTTATCACTCAAGCTGATAAAGGTGGGGCGGTGGTGGTTCAAGATAAGGCATCTTATGATAAGGAGGCCATGAGACAACTGGGGGATAAACAATATTATATGCATATGCCCTTGGATCCATCTTCTCATTTCCAACTGAAAATTGGTCAATTTTTGACTCAAGCTGTAGAAGAGGGTATTATTACACAGGCTATTAAAAACCAATTGATGGTTTCATGTCCTAAGCAACAATATTTTTATTTGTTGCCTAAGATACACAAACATGCCACAAATCCCCCAGGTCGACCCATTGTCTCTGGACATGGGTCCTTTACTGAACCACTGTCTGAATATCTTACCCATTATTTAAAACCACTGCTCCGATTCATTAGAGCTAGGATTCAAGACACCACTCAGTTTCTGGACATAATTAATAATACACAACTCGAACCACATTGGCTATTATGTACTCTGGACATTACCTCTCTCTACACTAATATACTTCATTGGGCAGGTTTACAGGCTCTGGACTATTGGCTGTCTAGATCTGGTCTTTATCTACCTGGATTTAATACCTTTTTGGAATGTTTGACAGAGTATGTGTTGACCAGCAGTGTTTTTTATTATCAAAATCAATGCTTTTGGCAATCCAAAGGGACAGCGATGGGTGCATCCTTTGCACCCATCTATGCCGACCTCTTCATGGCATATATAGAGGAGATCATGATTTATGATTCCAACCACAACATTTATATGTGTGAGATGGACATCTGGCGTCGCTATCTGGATGATTGTTGGTTGGTATGGAAGGCTGATGAGAGTTATCTTAAAGAGTTTCTTGATTATCTTAATGATAATATATGGGGAATAGAATTTAAAATGACCTTTCATAGATTGAGGATATTATTCCTGGACGTGGAGGTGAACAGGAATGAGGATGATACTTTGTCCACCACTTTATTTAGAAAATTCCCCCAATATAACTCTTTATTACATGCTACCAGCTTCCACCCACAACATATCATCCAGAATATACCTAAATCTCAATTTTTGAGAGCCAGAAGAATTTGTTCCAGCCAACAGTCCCATGCAACTATTAGAGATGACCTTACCCGTAGATTTATTGAGAGAGGTTACCGTCCAGGTACAGTCCATATGGCCAAACATTGGGCTTCAAATTTAAATTGACAAGATTTATTATGTTACAAAGACAAGCATCAGGATGCTGTCCAGCAGCCTATATGGCTGGTTACTACTTATGGACGCAACTCTAGGGGTTTTATGAATATTGTAAATAAACATTGGAATATTTTGATGGCAGATGAGAAACTTCAGTCTTTTCTTTGGGATAGATGTTCTTTTTCATTCAGAAGGGGACGCACGTTAGGATCTATGTTAAGTCACTATAAGAAAACTTTCTCTGAACCAATTGGCTATACTCAATTATCTCTCACAGGGGGACCAGTTTTGGGATGCATTCCCTGTGGTCACTGTTCATATTGTGCACGGGTTTTAAATACCCGTGAATTTAGCAGTAAGAACACTTCTGAGATTTTTGATATTAAGTTTTGGGCTAACTGCAGCACGGAGTGGGTCATCTATGTGGTGACTTGCAGTTGTTCTGCTTTTTATGTGGGCCAAACTTCTAGGGCCTTTCGTTTAAGAATTGGGGAACACCTAAGTGACATTAAGAACAAACGCCATAATAATGCTTTACACAGACATTGTTTGAAACATACATCAGCTATTTTTAACTTTGTCATTATTGACTGCATTAAAGGAATATGCAGAGACAAACATAAATGGCATGAAATACTTAACTTTAAGGAAAGAAAGTGGATAGTAAAACTTGGAGCCTTGTTTGCACCTGGTCTTAATGACCAATTTTGAATTAGACCTTGCTTGTTTTCATTGGTTCTTACTGATACACTAATTGTATATATATATATATATATATATATATATATATATATATATATTGGATTTACTTGTTCTCACTGTTTGATATCCACTGAAGAAGGCTTTGTGTTTGCCGAAACCGGTTTGGATATTTGTCTGATAGGGGATTTTTACCCTATGTGATCAATAAATCATTTTGGATTTGGCTTTTTCCACCTCTTGCTGGCGTTTTCAGTTTATTTGGATCATTCCAAAATTAACCTTAATCAAACCATTAATTTACCAGTATTCTTTCCCAAATGTTCTAACAAAGGAGAATATACTCTGCATTTATTAAATGTTCACAGGCAACTTATAATCTGATGTTATTAATCTTTCCATTCATCACCGATGGGTTCGGTTCCAAGCCCTTGGAACCAAGTCGACCTCTTACCAAGCTCGCGTCAGCCAAAAAACTCTCAAGCTAAGCTTCTACCCAGAATGCCCTTCTCCGTGTTACCTCAGATCTCATTTGCCATGTAGCAATAAAGCCGCGTTTCAACCGAGCTCTCAGCTAAGTGAAAACTTTTTTGATATTTTGTGTGGAAAAGTCATTTGAATTTCTTCTATTTGTGAGCAGTCATTTTTTTGTGTTAAATTACAGTCAGATCTTGATCTCTTTCTTTCCTTTTCTACCCACTGGTAAACTTTTTCAAATACCATTGTTGGTACGGCCCTCTCCCCTTACCCTTGTGGTATTTCTTGAATACCATAGCTGGTATTACTTTCTTCCTCTCTAGACTTGTTAGTGGGTTCAATATTAGGTTTTGTGGATATATATTTCATATATATATATATATATATATATATATATATATATATATATATATATATATATATATATATATATATATATTGCTGTGTGTGCTTGAAGTCTCCCTCACTTAGTAAATTAGACTTGGTTGTTTTCTCTGAAGTGTTGGACTGTTGTGTTCCTTTGTTTCAAGATGTCTGACAAGAAGGGTACATCGGGTTTCAAGCACTGTACTTCATGTAAGGGCAAGCTACCAAATAGTGACTCTCACAATGATTGCGTATATTGTTTGGGGGTGCCCCATCTTTTGGTGCAACCTCCCTGTGGCATTTGTCAAAGTTTCAGTCAATGCACTCTGAATGAGTGCAAAAATAAATTAATTCTGAAAGGGTTACTCAAGTCTCCCTTCTCAGAGGTCATTTCTGCAATGGAGGTCTCAACCCCTCTTGAAAGAAAAAAGAGGTCCCATTCGGTTCCCTCTTCACCCTCATGTGATCAGGGTAATCCTGTGAAACCTAAAGTTCAAAAGTTATCCTCGGAGCATAAATCTGCCTCATCAGCACTGTCTTTGTCCTCTCCGAGTACTTCAACATTTATGATATTGGCGTCAGCTTCATCTCTGATATTGACTCCGGCATCTACTATAGACCTCACCACACCTATTACAACTTTGGCACCTGTGGCCACTTCAGCACAGTGCCTGCCTTCGATGCCTGTCTCTGCTACAATATTGGAACCTCTTGCTTTGGCTCAGAGTGCCCCTTCGGCATTGAGCTCTACTTCGACAAAACTGGATTTGACTCCATTAATTCCAGTTTCTAAACTTGAGACACCAGTGCTGACAGATCTTACACCACAGACCCGATACTGTCTGTCTATAGATCTGTTCCTGGGCCAAGTGCATAGCCTGTTCATTGATCAACCTGACTTCCTGTCTGGAGTATCCACTAGATCCACCAGGAGCCTGTCAGAACTCGATGTAGTGCATCTTGTGGACCAGCTGTTAGCAGCCAGGGGGATACCCACACCTTCCAAGACCCATCCACTTGCAAGACTTGGGTTGGTTTTTACATGGACTCCATCTTACTCTCCTCCTTCGATCATTCCAGTTCCGAAGCCTTCTGCTCCGACATCCTTTTTGGAACCCACCTATAGTGAACCTCACTCAGGCTCCAGATATGTCCCCTTGGTCTCGTTTCCTGCGGAATCGGTCCTTCCTCAATCTGGGGGTTGGGTGACAGGCTCCTCGATTTGAGGCATGGTTCCGTGTGTGTCTTCGGTTCTGTCCTTGGTGCCAGTAGTTTCATCTGCACTTATCCTGCTTTTGAGGCTCCATCCGCAGGAGTGGGTTCATCGAAGCGGGGTGTGACCCTGGTCCTGAGGTTGTCTTTCTCGGTTCCAGGCTCCCATCCCTGTTTGGGCGGACCTGCTTTCCATGCAATGGAGAGGGCTCTTGCTTCTGGAAGCATTCCATCAACGTCGGAACCCCAGTTTTTGCCCCTTGAGCTACAGCTGCTGTGGGACACCTCCCTGGGACACTGGGCAGGGAAGCCGTAGGAAACCCCTTTTTATGGTACCCACTCTTTAGAGTCCTCCTAGAGGCCCTCACTGAGGAGCCCCTGAAAAAGAGATCATGCAAGAGGAAGCACATAGACTCTCCCAAGGAGTCTCTAACAGAAGACACGGATTACAATGATGGTGAAAGGTACCCCATGGTCACCTCCTGATGATGTCTCCTTTGAAGACATCCTGGAAATGCTGAAGCAGAGTGATGACTGGAAGCCCTCCAACCCTTCATCTGAGGAGTCCATGCCCAGCCATCTACCTCTTGGGTGACCCTGCCTGCCGACGAGCTTGTCCAGCTCATAGTGTAGCATGCATGGAAGAACCCTGACTCCATTGAGGTGATCCCTTGGAGACCTGACAAAATTCTTTCCCCTCCCGAGGAGAACCCACATTGGTCCAGAGGGTTACCAGTCGATGCTATGGTGGTCGTGGCAGCCACAGAAAAGGACCTGGCTGAAGAGAGTCCTGCTGTTCACCCACCCAACAGGGAGTCTCGGGCCAAGGACAGACTTGGGAAGTGAGTCTTTGCATCAGTGACCTTTGCCATATGGTCCCTGAACTGTTTGGCACATTTTACAAGGTTTAAAAGAGACTTGATCTCTGAACTCTCTGGAACACTTGCAGGACAGGTATCTGACGAGGTACGGGACAAAGTTGCCTCACAGCTCGCAACCCTGGAATCGATTTCCAACTCATCCATGATGTTGCTATCGCATGCAACTGGGGCAGCTAGAGCTGCAGGTTCAGGCATAGTCATCAGGCGTCATGCCTAGATGTGCATTTGGGACCTTGCAGATCCCTTCAAGTCTTCCTTTTTGAATGCTCCCATCAAAGCATCATCCCTTTTTGGCTCCAGGGTGAAGGACACACTAGCCAGGTGCGAGCAGGATGGGAAGACTCTGTCTGCTGTAGGCCTACAGTTTTCCAACCCTCAGCGTTCCTTTTCCAGGAATCAGAGGAGTGGGAAATTGTGGCACAAAACATCTCAGGGTCCTTTCTGAGCCACACATGGTGGTGATACCCCTAGGGGCAGAGGGGGTAACAATTTCAGAAGACACCCCTATAGGGGCAGATGGGGTCCTCATAACCAAAGCTCCAGGCACTCCTTCAATGGACAGCCTTACCAGTGGTCCTGAAGAGCAGCCCGACTGCTTGCCTCTGGAAGCAGTCGGGGGTCATTTTTCTCTGCACCAAGCTGCCTGGCACTCCATTACCACCGATCATTGGGTGTAGATTGTGATTACCAGAGAATACACCATTCCCCTCATTTCTCACCGAAAATTTCCAACAAAGCTTCCCGACATTCCACCTGGTCAGAGGGAAGAAGCAGCTTCAGAAATAAGAAAGTCGTGTCAAAAAAAGTCATCCAACCAGTCCCACCAGACCAATGTGGATCCAGATTTTACTCACGATTCTTTTTAGTGCCACAAAAGACGGGGGACTGGAGACCCATTCTGGATCTCAGCAACTTTAACAAGTCTGTCACCCAAACCAAATTCTGGATGGTCACAGTTCAGTCCATTCTCCCTTTTCTAAGGCAAGGCGATTGGATGTGCTCGATAGATCTCTGGAATGCGTATTACCACATTAAAATGGAAAAACACTACGGGTATCTGCTTCGCTTCTGGCTAGGAGCCAGTCATTACCAGTTTCGTACCCTGCTGTTTGGTCTCTCTACAGCCCCCAGAGTGTTCATGAAGTGCATGGAAATGGTCACAGCTCACTTGAGACTACAAGGACTCCAGGTGTTTCCATATTTGGATGATTGGCTCCTCACTGGCCCCACCAAGCATCTTCTGGTAACAGCTCTGCATTGCACACTCACTCTGGCAAAAATTTGGGGGATAACAGTGCACTGGGAGAAGTCCCACCTCACTCCTATGCAGCCGATAGAATTCATTGGAGCAGTTTTTAACACCCAATCCTGTCTAGCGTAACTCCCAGCTCACAGACTCCAGAGACTGAGGATTCAGCTCTGGGTGATACTCTGACAAACCAAAGTCTCAGCAAGAGAGGTTCTTCAGGTCCTAGGATCCATGGCAGCTTCAATCCTGATAGTACCTCTTGCGAAACTGCACATGCGAATACTGCAATTGCTTCTTCTTTCTCAGTGGTTCCCAAACCATCAACCCTATGTTTCCAGCACCACATAACCAACTCCTGCAAGCAGGACCTTCTTTGGTGGATGAGACCAGACACAGAACTTTGGAACCGTCCATTGTAGTCTCCTCAGCACAAGGCCATTGTGACCACGGATGCTTCCCTGATCAGGTGGGGGGGGGGCATTTCCATGGAAAGACAATCTAAGGCACATGGTCCACATTAGAGGCCAACCTGCATATCAACGTTCTAGAACTGAGAGTGGTGCTTTTAGCATTGCAGACATTTCAAACAGTTCTTCCTTCTGAGATGATTGCAATTCAGTCAGACAATATGTCAGTAGTCTGGTATATCAACAAGCAAGGAGGAATCTAATTCTACCCCCTTTGTCGAGAAACCATGAGAATTTGGCAGTGGGCGATAGCTTCCAACCACTTTCTGATAGCAGTGCATATCCCAGGGAGCTCCAACATAATTGCAGACAAGTTGAGCAGATGCATCCTCTTGCCTCATGAGTGGTCCCTCAATCCCGAGGTGGCAGCAGAAATCTTCAGCCATTGGGGCCAGCCTTGCTGCGACCTTTTTGTCTCTCCATCAAACAACAAGTGCAGCAGCTATTTTGCCCTATTCTCACCAGAGGGGGAGTCCCCAAGGGATGCTGTGATTGATGATTGGCCCACGGGACTCCTTTATGCCTATCCCTCCATCCCACTGATTCCACAGTTCCTAAAGAAAGCTCTTTGGTTGAGATGCAAAGTGATCTTCATAGCACTCTTCTGGCCTCGACAAGTTTGGTTTCACTTCCTTCAGCCTCACCTAGTGAACCCACCATGGATTCTGGACCCTCTTCCAGATCTGATTACTCGCCCCTAAGGGTTGAGCCACCAGAATCTGTCCAGTCTTAAGCTGACGGCTTGGTTTCTCCGCGTCTGCCAGTTGCCAGACAGGCTAACCTCACCTCACCTGTTTGGGGCATTATTCTGACCTCTAATAAACCATCCACCAGAAGATTATATCAGGATAAATGGAAAAGGTTCTGTACCTGGTCAAAGGATAACATGCTAGACCCGTATTCATCTCCAGTGACTGCGGTTCTGCAATACCTGTCTACGTTTTTTGATAATGGATCCTCTTCCTCTACCATATGGGTACATCTGGCAGCGATTTCTCACTTCCACAATGGGATAGATGGTACTCCCCTCATTTCCTTATGTCTATGTAAAGCCTTTCTCAAGGGAACCTCTCACATCGGGCCCCCAGTCAGACAATCTATAGAACCATGGAACTTTACGTTAGTCCTTCAGTCTTTGACTCTATCTCCCCCCCTTTGAACCTGTAGTGAAGTGTGACCTAAAATTCTTGTCCTGGAAATCCTTGTTCTTAGTAGCCATTACTTCAGCCAGACGGGTTTCGAACTGCAGGCATTGTGCATCAAACGACCCTATCTGGTCTTCCACAAGAACAGAGTATCACTCAGGATGAATCCATCCTTTCTCTCCAAAATTGTTTCTGATTTTTCCATTAACTAGTCCATTGACCTACCAGTGTTCTTCCTGAATTTTTCTAATAAAGAACACTCCCTACATTCTTTAGATGTACACAGTCAACTGAGATTCTACCTAGACAGGACCAAATCTATGCGTAAGTCTGATCAACTTTTCATTTCCTTTTCTGGGCCTAGAATGGGAAATTCTGTCTCCAAGGTCACATTATTGAAACGGCTAAGAGACTGCATCCTTTTCATTTACTCTCTCACAAAAGAACCTATGCCTCAGGTTAAAGCCTATTCCACTAGATCAATGGCAACATCTGTAGCTTTCTATTCCAGGGTTTCTATGGATGACATTTGTGCAGCAGCCACTTGGGTTAAACCTCACACCTTTATCAACCATTACAAATTGGATGTGGTCTCCAGAGGGAGAGCTGCCTTCGGCTCAATGGTACTCAGGAACGTTCTTCCATAATGGCCACCCATGGACCTCAAGTTAGCTTGGGATTGTGTCCCATCTGTGATGAATGGAAAGAAGATTAACAACATCAGATAAAGAAGTTATGTCTTACCATAATGTTCCATCTGTGTTGTTAGTCTTCTTTCAATGATCACATCCCACCCTCCTTCCCCTGCCAAAGGCTCCTGGGGATGCTTTGGGTCTAAGTGGTGTCTTAGGGTGTTTACGCAGAAGTGGCCTCTGCTTTACTTGTCTAACTTGAGCAAACTCGATCTGAGGTAACAGGGAGAAGGACATTGTGGGTAGAAGCTTAGCTCAAGAGTTTTTTGGCTAGTGCAAGCTTGGTAATAGGCCGACTCAGTTCCAAGGGCTTGGACCTGAATCCTTTGGTGATGAATGAAAGAAGATCAACAACACAGATGGAATGTTATGGTAAGACATAACTTCTTTTTTTTATCTCCATAGGGCTAAAGATCATAGGAGATCTGACCAACTGTTTGTAGTGTTCTGAAGAGCAAAGTTAGGCCAGAATGTTTCTAAAGTCACACTGTCGAGTTGGCTTTCAGATTGTATAGCCTTTGTCTACAAAAATTGGGTCTT
Organism: Protopterus annectens; assembly: GCF_019279795.1. Classification (NCBI taxonomy): domain Eukaryota; kingdom Metazoa; phylum Chordata; order Ceratodontiformes; family Protopteridae; genus Protopterus; species Protopterus annectens. Next base: position 138,444,560 of record NC_056733.1, read on the forward strand.
TCTTTAACCATGAAGCCAAACACTCATTCAGCAAGATCTGCTGCTACTTCTACTGCCTTTGTATGTACAGTTCCTATTGACAAAATCTGTGCTGCAGTAACCTGGTCCACAGTCTGTGCATTCATAACTCATTACAAGCTAGATGTACAATCAAGATTCTGTACATACTTTAGCTCCACCAGTCTCAGGAATATTCTTTCTTATTACCTCCCATGGATTTTTATTAGCTAAGAAATCTGTCCCAAAGGTTGAATTGAATGAAAAAAGCAAGATCGGATACGATTGTTAATGCACGCATCATAAAAATAGATCCATGTTGTCTTATTTTCATCCACTTCAGCATCCCTCCCTCCTCCTCCTTTCCAAAATTCTCATTGGTGCTTCTCTTTGATTAAATAGACTTAACAAAGAACCTTAAAATTTTACAACCTCAGTTGGCTGTAACCTGTCTGGGTCATGTCCTGGTACAGATTATCAGGTATTTTCTTTGCTGATATAATAACAGCTTTTTTATTGATAAGTAGGCAAACTCAGTCTGAGGTATTGGGGGAGGAGGGGAATTATGGGTTGGGGAGGAGTCAGAGCCCTGGATCCACAGCTTCAAAAAGCCATCAAGGTCAGATCTGGTTGGATTCAATAACCTGAACGTTCAACCAGCCGAAAAAAAAGACAACACAGATTTATCATCATGGTGAGTACACAAGATTTATTTTCACTACTATTCATCTTTGTTGATTTTCAAGGCACATTCACTGTTTACTGCTTGTGCATTTATGTCATTAACTTGCTTCAGAATAGAAGAGATTGAACATTTTGAGCAGGTTTCTTTTCAACATCACAATCATCTCTGGGTATAGATAACATCTTGTGCTGTTTATATAAAATCAACTAACCCCTAGATTGCAGATCTTCTACACAAAACTTATCCATCTACTCCATCATAAAGTAAATACAGAAGAAATTCTTCTAAGTCTCACTCCTTACACAGATGCTCAACTCACGGCAACTCACTTATAGTGGAGATTAAATACTCATGTTATGTTGTCCTATCTCACCTTCATTCTGTGCTGGTTAGGTTCAGAACCGAGCATCGGTTCTGACTTGGCCTAATTCAAAAGCTCAAGAGCTTCCACTAGCTCAAGACTATACCCTATCCCATGATGCTAAGGGAAGATTAGCCAGATCTTGTTTACCGTTCATGCAGATTGGGTGACTTCTGACTGGCTGTTGGCTAAGTTATAGTGTTATCTTCTATTTTTTTTCCATCCTCATTTATATTTGCTAGATATATAGAGTTAAGAGTTTTTTTTGGCATTAGCAAGTTGTTAGTTGCATACTTGACTGTTTTTTCCCTGCCTTTGCTGTTGTTGGCCATAATCATTTTTTCATCAGGCCTACTTGTACATATTGTCTTTAGTTCCCTATCCCTCGCTTTAAGCTCGTTTTAGTTAGAGAGCTTTTCTCTTCCCTAAAGGTAGCTCATTTAAGTTAGAGGGCTATTTGTGGCCCATTTAACATAGAGGGCTGTTCCTCTACCTTTCCTTTTGTCTTTTCCCCTGTTATTTGTGAGGAGAGTCCGTTTAAGTTAGAGGACTTCTACCCTGTGTCATAAATTGTTGTTTAATCTAGAGTTAACATTTTTCAAAAAAAAAAAAAAGGTTTTATATTCAATAGTGTTAAGCTGGTTTGTTGTCTTAGACTAGTTGCTTGTGTGTTATTTAGTATTGCTTAAGTTTCCGTTGTTGTTTCTAGGTTGGAGACTGTAGTGGGATATTACTCTGACTATAGTGTACAAGATTACTGGATTTGAGTTTATAAAACTCTTTATTTTTGAATGTACAAAGTTAACTTCTTAGAACTACATATTAGTACAGTTCAATAATCCCACTGAGCTAATCGAAGGAAGGACACTGAGCAAACTCGGATCTATAATATATAACATTAAGTATCTTTTTTTTTGCTTATTTTTTCGAGTTATTTATAGCACTTCATCTACTGTATATTTTTCTAGCTAGTTTCACTGTGTGTGAGGTATTAACTGGACATTCTTCACTTTTATTAAGCATCTGTTGGGTTGTTTGATTCTGATAACTTGTTTGCAGTTAAAAGCTTTCTCTAGAGGCTCCTTTAGCTGTTTAAAACTTTCATTTAAAGGCTCACTGTTGCTTTTCTGCTGTGAGAAACATTTCTGCAGTTTGTTTCTAAGTAGTGTGGATATTTGTAGCATTGTCCATATTCAGGCTTGTGTTTGGGCCTAGTGTTTGTGGAGGCTGTGTGTCTGAGCACATGTTCAGGGACATCTTGGTTTATCCAAAGCCATCAGGCATTTCAGTGAGAGAGGATTGTTTAAGGTCATTGGCTGACTGAGGTCACCTGGACTACAGCTTAGACTAAGCATCTCATTGGTTCTTTTGAGCTTTTTTTTTAAACATTTTCTCAGGTTTCAACTTTCTGTTACCTAAGAAGTTGTTTGTGAGTGTTTCTGCCATTTCACACTGTGCTAATCGAAAGAAGGACACTGAGCAAACTCAGATCTATAATATATAACATTAAGTATCCTGTTTTTTTGCTTATCTTTTCGAGTTATTTATAACACTTTGTCTACTGTATATTTTTCTAGCTAGTTTCACTGTGTGTGAGGTATTAACTGGAAATTGTCCACTTTTATTAAGCATCTGTTGGGTTGTCTGATTCTGATAACTTGTTTTCAGTTAAAAGCTTTATCTAGAGGCTCCTTTAGCTGTTTAAAACTTTCATTTAAAGGCTCACTGCTGCTTTTCTGCTGTGAGAAACATTTCTGCAGTTTGTTTCCCACCCTTCCTCCCTATTGGTATGCTGTTCTTACAGTTGGTGGCTTTGCAGTCGCCCACCCCTACTGTAAATTTGATCTGGGACCCTCCTCCCAGTCTAGTATCATTACCTCATTCTACCTAATACAGGGAGAACATTTGAGAAGGCCATTCAGCTTATTTTCTGCTCCTCCTCCTTTCTCTCTTTCCACTTAAAAAATTTCTAAGCTTGTTTCCTGCCTTTCCTGTGGGTAGTCTAGTCTGGATACAGATTTGCTGTGTCCAGGACTATTTGTGGGCTTCTTAGCCCCCCAAGCCTTTCTGTGCTGGAGGGAAGCCTTCAAGCTTAATTTTGTTTCTCATAACTAGCGAGTTTTTTAGTTTCAGCACTCGAGTCTGTTTCTTTGAGCTCAGCACTTGTTCAGAACTTATTGTAAGCACTAAATAAGCTACAAATTACTACAGCACTCAACTTTCCTCACTGTCTAGAGGAAAACAGTTTCTAGTACTTAACAAATAAGCACCTATCCAGGCATGTCTAAGGGTCAGCTCCCGGTGTTTTCTCCTGTCTACCTGATGAATCTGGGCACCTTGGGGCAATGCAACAATTGCCTCATGTACACAGACAACCCTCTGCTCCTACCACCCAACACTACAACCTGTGAGAGGTGCACTTATATAGCCAAACTGGAAGCAAAGCTCTCTTCACCTAAGACTGGACTAGACAGTCAAGAGGAGAAGGTAAACATTTGCACCACACCACACTCAGCACATAGTCCCTCAAAACCTACACCACCAAAACACACACATAGAAACACAAAACACACACCTACATTCACGGATGCTCTCAGTAAAAAATTGCCCAAGCAACAGGGACCTCCAAAGTAGAAACACAAGCAACCTCCACCCCCCAACACAACCCAAATGACACAGAGCCCACAAACTCAGTGTGCCACTCAACCACAGCCCATAAGGCATAACAACGTACCCAACACTCTTGTCATAGGTGACTCTATAGTCAGGCACACTGATGTTCTACTCACCAGGCTAAACAAGGAGAAAGTGACTGTCAGGTGCCAGGATCCACCACATAATGCACGCACTCACGTCACTCCACAACAAGTGCAAATATGACTGTGTCATTGTCCATGTTGGTGTGAATGACCTGAGACGTACCTCCCTGGACTACATAAAAAGGGACATGGAGGAGCTGTCTGATCTTGTAGCACAGGCAGGTATGACCCTAGCCCTAGCATCCTGCCATCACCCAGAATGATACCACAGTACAAGGACAAAATGATTGACTTCAACAATTGGCTAAGATTCTGGTGTTATTCTAAGGGGATCCAGTATCTGTCTGCCTGGGATGACATGATCGACAAACCACGATGCTTTGCCAGAGATGGCCTGCACCTGTCACCCCTGGGATTCCAGATACTGGCTAAGGCTCTAGCCACCCCATAGTGCCTTTTTTAGGCAAGGTTCAAATGACAAATTCACCACCGTAACAAGTACAAGCAAGAAGAATCTGAGGGTATTGCTACTCAGTGCTAGAAGTCTAAACCTCAAAATGCACTCACTCGAGGCACTCCTTAAAATGGAGAACATCGACATCTGTGCAGTAACAGAGACCTGGTTCAAGGCTCCAGAGTGTACCCCTGCATTACCAGGCTATAATTCATACCACACCTTTCGGCCACCTAACCTGGACCGAAACACTAAAGGCCGAGGCGTGTCCATATTCATTAAGGATATCCACACCTCAAGGCTAGTTGCTCAGCATAAAGCATCCTAGATTATCCAAGTGCAACTAACTCTGGGCAAGACCGCAATCCAAATTGTAGTTTGCGACAGATCCCCCACCATGCCCCAGGATTCCCACTCCTCATTTCTTGATACACTGGAAAGTATTAGGGTACAACCTAACATGCTAATAATGGGTGATTTCAACTACCCCACCATTAACTGGGAAAACTACTCATGTACCAACTCTTGTGCTCAACGTTTTCTGGAATTTATAAATTCCAATGCCTTGGATTAACTTATCCACACCCCCAACAGGGGCAGCAATATCCTAGACCTGGTTATTACCAACATGGGCAACCAGTGCTCCACATCAGAGGTCAATTCCTCATTGGTCAGATCCGACCACAAGCTAATCACCCTAGACATCCACATCCCTTCCCATCCCCCATTAGGGAAACCACAGTAAAAAATTTCCCCAAAGCCAACTTCACGCTTCTTAAGACAGAAGTGGCAAACTTCACAATACCCATGTTGATGGACAATAGATGTATGACTGCTGAATCCTACAAAAATGCACTTTATAAGCACTTACATGAGTGCATGGATCGTGCAATCCCTAACAGAACCAAGATGCTATCCTCCAAAAAAGGAAGCCAATTTGGTGGTCTCCTGCCATAAACAAACTCTACAACAGAAGAAAGAAACCATTGCAAAAAAGAGTAAAATCCCATGATTGGAGAAACTCCCTGGCCAGCCTCAGTAAGAAGCTGAGATCCCTCATAAAATCCTCCAAAGCTAGTTATGAAAACAAAATTGCCACTGACTCTAAAGACAACCACAAAGAATTCTATAGCTATGTCAAGAATCTCAATGGCAACACTCAGATCTGCTCTGAGTTACAGCACAATGGCACAAAATATACAGAATCAACTGATATTACGAACATCCTGGCAGATAGGTTCAGTGCTAACTTTACCCCCCTGTCATCCTCTAAAGGGCCCATCTCTATACCAGAAGAATGCAATGATGTTAAGTTGTCAAACTCGCCTTCATTCTTGCTGGATGGGTTCGGAGCCGATCCTCGGCTCCGACTCGGCACTTGCTAAGCTCGAGAACTCATTTTACCAGCTCGAGGCAACCCTATATATCCCATGATGCAAGGCGTGACTACCTTAGATCTCGTTTGCTGCTTCGAGAAGAGGTCCCATTTTTCACCAGCTCAGGTAAAGCTTCATATTGTAAAGATTAGTCAGGGTTTTTTCTCCCTTACCTCCTATTTTTTCATTTATTGAGTATATTTTATACTAATAGATAATCTCCTACCCTATATTCCCTCCCTTTACGTTAGGATTTATTCCTCTCTTCAGGCCTTAAGCCTTCCCTCTCAGTTAATTCCTGTCAGGTTGTGTGTTGTCTGTTTTTTGGGGGTTAACTGTGTGACTGTTGTGTGTTTGTGTATTTTTGGACATTATTATGTCTAAGGAAGTGAAGGTCTCAGGCTTCAAGAAGTGTGACTCGTGCTGTCAGAAAATGTCTCTGACAGACGGTCACACTTTTTGTGTGTACTGCCTGGGGCCTTTACACCTGCAGGACTCCTGTACCATTTGTCACTCCTTTAGCCAGAGAGTCCTGCAGGAACGAAGAAACAAATTGATTCTTCGTGGCTTGATAAAGCCAGAGGGTTGGCCGACCAAGGCTGGGTCGGTTAAACCCTCTAAGCCATCTAAAGCCCAGGCTGTAGTTTCCAAGCCTTCGGCTGTGGCTCAGACTCCTTCGGAGTCGAGATCGGCTCCGGCCGGAGCCGATCTTTCCACTTTGGAAGTTGTTGTGTCGGCGCCGTCTGGCTCCGACACACAGATACCCATTACTTTGTCGGCTCCGGCCGGAGCCGACGTGTCTTTATCCAGTATTGGAGCCAATAAGTCTTCGGCTCCATCTGGAACCGAGGGGTCGTCGGCTCCGATGGCTCCATCCAGGAAGAGATCTCGGTCTCCTTCCCTGGAGTCGATTCGTTCGGCTCCGGGATCTCCTCTTTTGTTGGAGCGGAGCCATTGGAGCCGATCTTCAAGATCTTCCAGGCTGTCAGACCACAATTTAGAGAGGGTGGTAAGCAGACTGTTGAAGTCACAGGCACTAGCCCAAATGCTCCATAGCCCGTCTCAACAGACGTCTGCTATTTCTCATCCCCCTGAACTTCCTCCTCTGACTCTCCTCCAGAGTTTGGAGCCAGAGCTTCTCGGAACGGGGACCATGGGTACGCCAGAGCCGATACTTCCCCTTTCGGCTCCAACGTCTTTGGCTCTGATCTCCTCCATGAGACCTTCTTTGGAGGGATCTGGTCGTCGAGTCTCCCTTGTCGGCTCCGGGGGGGCGAGTGGCATCGGACCCTTGTCCGACCCTGCTCTCCCTCTTGGAGCTTCAGCATTGGTGAGCTCAGCACCGACATCGGCTTCGGAGCCTTCTCTTTCGGTGGGGCCGGGGATTCCTGTTTCTTCTGAGCGGGATTCTTCCGGCCTCCCTGGGAGAGGAGCCTTCGAGGTGATGAGGAGTGTCCTAGCCCCTGAGCTAGGTCAACGGTCTATTCCTTTAGCTCCTCCATCTTCGGTGCCTGTTGATGTCTCTTGCCAGTCTCTTGCTCCCGGACCCAGAGATCCATTGCCCCAGGTTTCCCCATTGGGAATAACTTCCTCTTCCGAGGTTTATCCTGATCCTGCAGCAGAACCCCCGCGTAAGGGGACGTGTAAGAGGAAGCACGCAGACTTCCCTGAGTCTACTACATCAGATACCGACTTAGATGAGTCGGAGGGTTCCCCACGGTCCCCCTCTGAGGATGTCTCCTTTTCAGACATCCTGGAACTCCTTAAGCAGAGGGGGAACTGGCCTTCCATTAACCCCTCTGAGGATGAGTCGGTATACCTGGAGGCTTTTGGATCTCGACCCTCCACCTCCTGGGTGTCTCCGCCTTTCGACCCACTCATGCAAGTAGTGGCTTGGAAGGCGTGGGCAGCCCCAGATTCTGTGGAACCAGTTCCTAGGAGGCCCTCCAAATTTATTACAGCCCCTGCAGACAAACAGTTTCTTTCTAAGGGCGTCCCTGTTGATGCTATGGTGGTGGCGGCCACCAAGAAGGAACTTGCTGATCCTTCTGTGCCTGTCCATCCTCCTAATAAGGATTCTAGGACCATGGATAGGTACGGCAAGCGGATGTTTTCTTCAGCGACCTTTGCTATGCGTTCGCTGAACTACCTTTGTCACTTTACCAGACTTCAGAGAGACATTCTCAAGGAACTAGGTGAAGTGGTTCAGGATCCTTCGGCGACTGGGGCTCAGGAAAAGATTGCCTCACAGCTAGGAATCCTCAATTCTTTGACTAACTCCTTCATGCGGCTCATTTCTTATGCAGCCGATGGGGCAAGTAGGGCCGCAGGCACAGGAGTGGCACTTAGGCGTCAGGCCTGGATGCGGCTTTGTAATTTTGCAGACCCCTTTAAAGCGTCCTTCACCAATACTCCCTTTGATGGTTCGGCTTTGTTCGGGCCTCAGGTGAAGGATACTTTGACCAGGTGTGAACAAGACGGCAAGACCCTTTCTGCCGTAGGAGTCCATTTCTCCACCCCTTCAAGACTCTATCCAAAGGGTCAGAAGGGAGGGAAAATATGGTTCCGTAAATCTCAAGGAGTCACGCGGGACACACGTGGTCAGTTTACCCCCAGAGGCAGAGGGGGTAATAATAATAGGCGCCGCCCTAGAGGCAGAGGGGGTCTGCAGAATCAGAGTAGCAGGGAGATTCTCCCTGATAAACCCTTCCAGCATCCCTGAGGTGTTGCCCAACTGTCCACCCTTGGAGGCAGTCGGGGGAAGATTGTCGCTGTACCCAGTAGCCTGGCGTTCCCTCTCTCAAGACAAATGGGTACAGTCGATCATATCCGAGGGCTACAATATCCCTTTCGAGAGGTATCCCGTTCCTCATCAATCCCTTCCAGACGTCTCACCTGGTCTAAGGGAATTGGCAAAGCAGGAGGTATCAAAGCTCCTAGCAAAAAGAGCCGTCCAAATAGTGCCAGCAGACCAAGTAGGATCCGGCATCTACTCAAGATTCTTTTTGGTCCCCAAAAGGATGGGAGATTGGAGACCAATTTTAGACCTCAGCAAACTAAACAAGTTTGTCAAGAAGGCAAGGTTCTGGATGGTCACGCTTCAGTCCATTCTACCCTTTTTGTGCAAGGACAACTGGATGTGCTCAATAGACCTTCAGGATGCGTACTATCATATAAAGATTCACAGGCGCTCCAGAAGGTTTCTCCGCTTTCGGCTGGGGTCCAGTCATTTTCAGTTCAGAGCCCTGCCCTTTGGCCTCACTACATCCCCCAGAGTGTTTACCAAATGTATGGCAGTGTTTACGGCTCATCTGAGACGTCAAGGATTCCAGGTGTTTCCGTATCTAGACGACTGGCTCCTCTTCGCCACCACCAGGCATCAACTTCTCAAGGCCAGAGACTACACTCTGCAAACCTGCAAACAAGTGGGGATTTCAATAAACTTCGAAAAATCTTCTCTGTCGCCTTGCCAATCTATTACCTTTATAGGCGCAGAATTAAACACTGTCAGTATGTCAGCCAGACTCACAAAGCAAAGAATTCTGGACATTCAGAAGTATGTTCGGATCATATTACTCAGCAAGAAGATCAGAGCCAAATTTGTCCTGAAGGTTCTGGGTCTTATGGCTGCGGCCATTGTTCTACTGCCATTAGCCCGCTTCCACATGCATCTTCTGCAGTGGATGCTGTTCACTCAGTGGTCATTCCAGCAGCTCCCCATGAGTCACGAGATTTTTGTCACGCAGTCGTGTAAGAGTCATCTAATCTGGTGGATGTCTTCTCCTCTGCTCCATCAGGGCCGACTGTTTGTGCCCCCAGTTCCGGTTGCCACAGTCACTTCGGATGCCTCTCTGATTGGGTGGGGGGGGGGCATTATCAGGGCAGGATGGTCCATGGGACTTGGCAACCCATAGAATACCATCTGCACATAAATGTCCTAGAGATGAGAGCAGTGCTTTTAATGTTGCAAGCCCTCAGTGACTTTCTTCCCTTAGGGACAATTGCAGTTCAGACGGACAACATGTCTGTAGTCTGGTATATCAACAAGCAGGGTGGGACCAGGTCCTACCCACTGTGTCGAGAAGCTCTCAGACTTTGGCAATGGGCAATCTCATCTCATCGGTTTCTGATAGCAACGCATATCCCTGGGAGATCCAACCTCTTAGCGGACAGACTGAGCAGAGCTATTCTCATGCCACACGAGTGGTCTCTCAAGCAATCGGTAGTGGATGAGATATTTCAGAAGTGGGGCTTCCCTTCCTGCAACCTTTTTGCTACATCCCAAAACAGCAAATGCCCGGACTTCTTCACTTTTTTCCTCTACCAGGCCATTCCCCGAGAGACTCTCTAACCCAGGATTGGCCCCAGGGACTTCTGTATGCCTTTCCTCCATTTCCACTGATACCACAACTTATTCAGAAAGCTACCGTATTGAGAGCCAAGTTGATCCTCATTGCCCCTTACTGGCCTCGACAAATTTGGTTTCCGTCCCTGCATCGTCATCTCCTGGCGCAGCCTTGGCATCTGGACCCAGTTCCAGACCATCTGACCCACCAGTCGGGTCAACCACACCGGGCCATTCGTTCTCTCAACCTCACTGCTTGGTTGCTCCACTTCCTTCCTTAGCCAGGCTTCCTATGATCTCTAACCCCGTTAGGAATATCATAGTAGCTTCTCTAAAGTCCTCCACCAGAAAGATTTATGCTAGTAAGTGGAAATGCTTTTCTTTCTGGGCAAAGTCTAAACACTTAGATCCCTTTACTGCTCCAGTGCATTCAGTTCTGGATTTCTTAGCAGAGAATTTTCAATCAGGGTCTTCTGCTTCTACAGTTAAAGTCCAATTTGCAGCAATCTCTAATTTTCATGTTGATTTAGCAGATCAAAACATAATGTCCCACAAACTTTGCAAAGCCTTTCTCAGAGGTATATTTCTCCTGAAGCCTCCAATCAGAGATCCCCCTCCGCAGTGGGATTTGAACTTAATGCTGGCATCCTTGATTCTATCCCCCTTCGAACCGGCTGCTACATGCTCCTTAAAGTTTCTTTCCTGGAAAACAATTTTCTTGGTGGCTGTTACTTCAGCTAGAAGGGTTTCTGAACTTCAGGCCCTTTGTGTCCATTCCCCTTACTTGGTTTTTCACAAAGATAGGGTATCTTTAAGACCTAATCCATCTTTTTTGCCCAAAGTTGCTTCCCAGATGAATCTTAACCAATCTATTGATTTACCATTTTTTTTCCCTAATTATTCAGACAAAGCTGAATAAAGACTTCATTGCTTAGATGTCCATCGTCAACTCAGATATTATTTGGACAGAACTAAACAATTCAGAAAATCTGATCAACTATTCCTTTCTTATGCAGAGAATAAAAAAGGTCTCCCAGTCTCTAAAGTGACCTTATCCAGATGGCTGTCTTCTATCATTTCTTATGTTTATCATCTTAGAGGCAGGCAACTGTCCTCAAAACCAAAAGCACATTCTACCAGGAGCCTATCCACATCCACAGCCTTTCAGGATAGGCTACCTATTGACACCATTTGTGCAGCAGCCACTTGGGCCACTCCTCACACCTTTGTCTCTCATTACAAATTGGACTTATACTCCAGGGACAGGGCTAGGTTTGGTTCCACAGTTCTCAAGAGTCTGTTCCATTGAGCCACCCAGGATAGAGGTGCTAGGGACACAGTCCCATCCAGCAAGAATGAAGGCGAGTTTGACAACTTAACATTTAGAAGTTATGTACATACCATAACGTTCCATGTTAGTTGTCTTCTCTTGCCTTCTTTCCTGCGTCCCTCCCTCCTTCCCCCTGGCCTGGTCTGATCTTGAGGTTGTACCTTCCTTTTGTTGTGGGTGTTGTCACTCTTTCCAAGAGTTCACAGTAGGAAGAGTCATTATTGTTAGTGGCCATCGGCCTAGTTTCTCCTACATTTAGTATCTTCTTCCTTGGGAAGAAGTGTTTTTGGCAGGGTTTTCTTCTAGCTACCAAACGAGATCTGAGGTAGTCACGCCTTGCATCATGGGATATAGGGTTGCCTCGAGCTGGTAAAATGAGTTCTCGAGCTTAGCAAGTGCCGAGTCGGAGCTGAGGATCGGCTCCGAACCCATCCAGCAAGAAAGAAGGCAAGAGAAGACAACTAACATGGAACGTTATGGTATGTACATAACTTCTAATTCCTGTAATCACAGCTGCACAGGTAAAAAACACACTATCCAAAACCAAGAACACAGCATCCATGGGACCTGACAACATCCCAGGCTGTGTTCTACATGAACTACAGAACGAACTGGCACCCCACCTAAGTACCATGTTCAGCTATAGCCTCACCTCAGGCTATGTGCCCACTGAATGGCGCACAGCAACGGTTATCCCACTCCACAAAGGGGGAGCCACCACGGACCCCAGAAACTATGCTCCATTAGCCTAACAAGCCTGGTCTGCAAGGCTATGGAATGTATCATCATGGAACTTATAAACAATGACAATGGATTTGTAAAAGGCAGATCATGTCTCCTAAACCTGATAGACTTCTTTGAAGCAGTCACCAAAGCCATAGATGAGGGTAAGGTGGTTTCTCACAGCCTATCTAGATCTCGCCAAGACTTTCAACACCATCTCCCACTCTGGAATTATCGATAAACTCACTAAACTAGGTATAAATCCCTATGTCACAAGATGGGTTGCCAACTGGCTCACTGACAGAATCCACACTGTGAAAGTAGCAGACTCCAAATTCAACTTCAGTCCACTGACAAGTGGAGTACCACAGGGTTCAGTCCTGGGTCCTGTCCTGTTTGGTATCTACTTCTCTGAAGTACAGGCTAACACAGAAGGTCTTTGGCTAACGAAGTTCACAGATGACTGCAAACTAGGAGCCATAATCAAAACTCCAAAAGATGTGGACATCCTACAAAAGGGCCTCGCTGACACAGATGCCTGGTGTCAAAAGCCATGGCCTCAAGCTCAATGCCAAAAAGTGCATTGTCACCCCTTTTGGTAAAAACTCTGTACCCATGAACTGCCACATAGGCGGTAGTCTACTTAACACCGAAAGTGTGATAAGAGACCTTGGGACACAGGTGGACAGTAGTCTCTCCTTTGATAATCACATTGCCACAGTAGTCAGGAAATACTTCTATGTGGCACACCTCTTCACAAAAGGTTTCTCATCCAAGAAAAAAGAGGTCATTGTTCCCCTCTACTTGTCACTCATTAGACCCATTATAGAGTACAATGCCCCTTTTGGTATGTACCTCACAAGACATCTGCAACACCTGGAAAGGCCGCAGAAATACCTCACAAAGAGGATTACCGGCCTCAAACAAATGCTATATGCAGACCGACAGTGGCACAGGAAAATAATTTTCTTGGGTGGCGAAAGCCAGGGTAACTTTTGGCTCAGCATATATAGGCCCTAGGGCCAATAGCCTAGTACCTACCTATGAACCTATGAACAAAAATGCTAATGGCGAAACACTAATAAACAAATAAAAGAAAAATAAAAAATATCCGAACAGCAATGTCTGGCAAACACAGTTTTAATCCCTTCAAAAAACAACGACTGAGAGCTTTCGCCTTTCAACAACTAAGGCTTCATCAGAGTCATTTTACACTTAAAAAATACACTAATATACAGATTAAAAATCTTATAGACCAATCACAATAAGCTTTTAAGCTCAAATGTAACTTATCATTTAACAAACCCTCATTCTAGTTTCTATATCAAATAGAAAACAACAACATAGCTTCCTAAACCTACAGCATTTAATATAATATATAAAATACCACTCGAATATTAAAATCCCTGCTATTTTTTAAAAAGCTGTTTGAATCACATTAGCTCTTTATTTTAAAATCAGGAAGAGGGCAATATTGTCATTTAGAGCTGGTGGAGACGTGGCATTTAATCTTATTTGCCATCTAACCACCTTAGCCTCTACTTCAAGCTTTTTGTTACCCCCCCTCCCATTGGGATAAATCCGATCAATTACAAATAATATAAATTTAATGTTATTACAGCGCATACTATGCAGGGCTAAGGCATTATGTGTGTTTTTCTTTCTTATTTCGCTTTGGTCTTCAGCTATTCTATCTCAGAGTCTACGTATGGTCTTCCCCACATAGTACCCCGGGCATGCTGTGCATGTTGCCAGGTACACTACCATTTTTGTATTGCAATTACATTTGCCTAGACATGCTAGGGTCTGCTTACAACCACTCACCATCACATAGGGTCCATCACTGTTGAACTTACAGTACTTACACTTTCCTCATTTAAACATAAGAGATTGATAAATCACTCGCCTCCTGTTGTCACTTTCAATTATATTTTTAATATTTTTACCTCAGCTATATAAAACCCTAGGTTCCTCACCCAGGACTGATTTCATTTTCTTATCCATACAAATTTGCCAAGATTTGTTCACACACTCAACTAAAAAAGATGTCAAATGGTTATATCTGAGTACTAAGGAATCATTATTATTTTTCCTTGATGTTTCCTGTGATACCCTTTCAGTGGTTAGTAAAATGGGACAAAAACTAGTGTCTGTCTTTCTCATCACTTCCTTCCTAACCTTAAGCAATAGTTTTAAAAGGTAAACCCTGTCTCTAAGCATTCCTACCAAGGTATACATTTCTTCCTTAAAGGTCACATTGTCAGTAATTAACCAAGTCTCACCATTTGACCCTTCAATATGCTGTGTCTTTGTAAGGGGTGACAACTTTTAATATGTAACATGGAGTCTAAATAGGTACTTTTTTATGGATATTTCTCCCCACTGTACCTATATTATCTATCTTGGTAAGATGAATGTCAAGGAAATCTATTTGATTGTCATTCCACTGGCTAGTGAATTGAAAAAAAGGTGTATTATTTAAATACTCCACTAATTGTCACGCTTCAACTTCACTTCCTTGCCACAAAATCAGAATATCATCCAAAAATCTATTGTAAAGTAAACTCTTGGACATTGATTGAAATACATAACTTTCTTCTCATGCTAGGAGCACTAGATTGGCAAACACAGGGGCACATTTGGCCCCCATAGCTACTCTTGCAATCTGATGAAACATTTCCCCTTCAAACATCAAAAAGTTATTCCCTAAAACCATCTCCGTGGTTCTAACTAACAAATATATTTTTTGACGTTCCACTTTATTACTTCTCAATAAGGTTTCTTAGAAGCTCTCTAAGCCTTCCTTGTGGGGGATAACTGAAAACAAATTAATGATGTCAATGGTTAGAAAAGAATAGTCACCTGTAACCACTTATGTTTATTAATCTTTCCAAGCAGTGCCAGGAATCTCTAAGAATATGAGCTACTCCACTAACTACTGGACTTGCCCATTTGTCAATAAAGGCTGCAAGGGGTTCAGTTTCTGAACCCTTTGCAGCCACAGTGGACCTAAATGCTGGATTGTCCAGGTTTTTGTGAATCTTAGGGATTCCAAAAATCACTGGGATTTTTGGATGTTCAACTGTAAGGAATTTTAAATCCATGTGACTAATTTCTTCCTGGATAAATGCATCCATAAGAAATAATCAACATTAGTGTATGCCCTGTTTACCTTATTTTTAGAAACCCTGATGTATGTTGGCAGGTCGTTTACCATTTCGTACATCTTGGAAACAGAAATCCATATATGCCATTATTTCGACCCCCCCACCCTTGTCAGGTTTCCTTATTCTGTAGTTCTTGTTTCTAGCCAACTCTGTTAGAATCTTTCTTTCATTAGTTGTTAAATTACTAGACATCAGATTTTCTTCATTCACTATTCTTCTGAGCTCATATTCGCACATTTTTTCAAACAATGAAATGCCACCATGGTTTGGTGGAATGAATACGCTTCTACATTGCAACATGTTACTGTTGTAATTTAAACTCTGCTGATCTCTAAAGTACAACCTCAAATTAAGTTGCCTTATATAAAGCTTCAAACTAATCAGCAAATTGACTATATCAGTGTGAAATGTAGGAACAAAAGTTGCACCTTTCTTGAGCAGGCCAAAATGAGCACTCTCAATTGACAAGTCACTAAAGTTATAAATAGTGAAGCCATCTTTTCTAACCACAGAACAAATCATGTTTTTTTTCACATTCAATAATGTCTTCAGTTATAACACTGTTGTTATCAAACACCATGTTATTGTCAAATACAGTCCCAATATCAAAGGGGAGCTGGGAAATATTAAACTCAATCATCTCCTTATCCCTCATTGTCTCCTGTTGTAAGAATTGTTGTTCTGCCTGTATTGCCAATTCCATGGACCCATGTAGTTCCTATTTTTCAATCGTTCTGATCTCCTCATTTGGCAATTCTGTTCTAAAAAAATGTTCATCGTCCCTGACATTGTCCCCCTCATTAGAATCTTCATTGTAAATAATCTCATCTGTTATCATGAGGCCTTACATTTCCAAAATCATTTCTATTGTTGGTAGTAAGTCTAGATTTATGATCCACTGGATATGCTAAATTGTTTTTGTAATCTTGTGTGTCCCTATTGAGTTTACGCATTTTTACATTCACATTGCTTCTAACAAACTCTTCTATAGCCCCTTCAATGCTTGTTGGTATTTGGAAACATATTATGAAAACAGTAAGTCATTAACTATACTTTGGTTAAGCATAGTAATTTCTTTCTCTAAAAGTAGCAACTTAGTTTGATTGTTTTTGATCACAATGTCCAACATCTCCAGGCACATTCTGTCCAATAGCCCCACCAATTCCCGATATGCAGTGGAGCATTCCTCGATACCCATTGGTTGTATATAGCCGAGGTAAAAATACTAAAAATATAACTGAAGGTGACAACATGAGGCGAGTGATATATCAGTCTCTTATGTACAAATCTGGAAGGTGTAAGTACTGCAAGTTCATCAATTATGGACCCTATGTGACAGTGAGTGGTTGTAAGCAGACCCTAGCACGTCCAGGTAAATGTAATTGCAATACAAAAATGGTAGTGTACCTGGAAACATGCACGGCATGCCCAAGGTACTATGTGGGGAAGACCATACGTAGACTCCAGGATAGAATAGCTGAACACCAAAGGGAAATAAGAAAGAAAAACCCACATAATGCCTTAGCCCTGCATAGTATGCACTGTAATAACTTTAAAAGATTTATATTTTTTGTAATTGATCGGGTTTATCCTGATGAGAGGTGGGGGTAATGACAAGTTTGAAGTAGAGGCTAAGGAGGTTAGATGGCAACTAAGATTAAATGCCACATTTCCACCAGCTCTAAATGACAATATTGCCCTCTTCCTAATTTTAAAACAAAGAGCTAATGTGATTCAAACAGCTTCTTAAAAAATAACAGGGATTTTGATATTCGAGTAGTCTCTTATATATTTTACATATTATATTAAATGTTGTAGGTTTAGGGAGCTATGTTGTTTTCTATTTGGTATGCAAACTAGAATGACGCTTTGTTAAATGATAGGTTATATTTGAGCTTAAAAGCTTATTGTGATTGTCTATAAGATTTTTAATCTGTATATATCAGTGTATTTTTTTAAGTGTAAAATGACTCTGATGAAGCCTTAGTTGTTGAAAGGTGAAAGCGCTCAGTCATTTTTTTGTTGAAGGCATTAAAACTGTCCTCTCCAGACATCAGTGTTTGGATAGTTTTTATTTTATTTTTCTTTTATTTACATATTAGTACAGTTTCTTGTAGTTCATTTGTTAATAGACATGTCTAAGGACCAGAAAGAACCAAAACCATCTGGTTTCAAGAAATGTGACAGATGTAACCAGAAAATGTCTCTTACTGACAGGCACACCAGTTGTGTTTATTCCCTGGCTGCCTTCCATTTGCAAGAGTCTTGTGCCTTTTGTCATGCTTTTAGTAGCAGAGTGCTCTTAGAACGTAAAAATAAATTAATAGTCAGAGGTTTGCTGAAAGTCCCTTTCTCAGGGACTTTGGAAGGGTCTCAGAGCTCTAAACCATCTGCAGGATCGCCTTCTTCTTCAAAATTGGAGAAGTTGGGCAAAATAACTACTTTGGCTCCAGCTTTGGAGCCACCTAAAAAAATCATGACAAAATTATCTGGTTCAAAACCAAGGGCTCTTGGTTCCAAAACGTCTATCTGTTCAGCTCCATCTGCAGCTCCGGAGCCAACAGAGTTTCAATTCAAGAGCCAGTCTCCAGTTTTGGAACAGGTTACTCAAACATTGAGATCTCCACTCCTACAAAGAGCGAGGTCACCATCATTATCCTCATGATCCTACAGGAGTTTATCTGATGATGACATGGAGTGAGTGGTGAGGAGACTCTTTCGAACACCGGTGCTGGCAAAAATTCTGTTGACTCTGACCCAAAAGGAACCAGAGCCAACAAAGTTCTCTTCCCCTACTTTGTTTCCTCGTCCAACCTGACCTGGGGCTTTGGAGCCAGAGGACGGGCCCGATCATAGTGGAACCATTGAAACCAAGACCTCCAACAAGATCATCAGTTCCGAAATCTGCTCTGACTTCCTTAGTTCTATCAGAGCTCCAGTCTAGGAGCCGATGTTCTCCCATCTGATCCAGGGAGGAGACTCAGCTCAGACAGTTGTCTGACCTGATTCTACCTCTCAGGGCCTCGACGTGGTTGAGCTCATCTCCTACATCGGCTTTGGAGCCAACAGCTCTGCCTCAGGGTTGGTCTTCCATCTCTTCGGAGCCGAGGACCTTCTTGGAGCAGGGTGAGGGGGCTTCTGAGCTGGTGGAGAGAGTACTGTCACCTCAGACTGCACCATTCTCTGGTCCAGGTACTCTTCCCCCTAAAGCACCTGTGTAGGTCTCAGCCTCTTGCCCCCCCTAAGCGCAGAGACCCTAAGCCCCAGGAAGCCCCCGCGAATGAGATCATCTCTTCCAAAACCTCCCCAGAGTACCCCTCTGAGAAGGTCCTTTGGAAGAGATTGTGCAAGAGGAAGCACTAGACTCCCCGGATGAGTCTGTCACTTCAGACACTGACCTGGATGAATCAAAAGGGTCCCTACAGTCCCCCTCTGAGGATGTCTCCTTTGTAGACAACCTGGAGATTTTTAAGCAGAGGGGTGGCTGGAAGCTCACCAATCCTACTGAGGACGAGTTGGTGTACCTGGAAGATTTTGACTCTCGCCCCTCCACCTCTTTGGTGTCTCCATCTTATGCTCAGCTGATTAACATAATTTCTCGAATGGTGTGGAGCTCTCCAGATACAGTGGAACCCGTTCCAAGGAGGCCAAATACGATGCTATGGTGGTGGTGGAGGCCACAAAAAAGGAATTGTCAGAAACTTCCTCATCTGTTCATCGACAGATATGGAAAGCATACCTTCTCTTCAGCGGCATTTATGCTTAGATCGCTGAATTACCTGACCCATTTTACAAGACTACAGAGGGATCTCCTGAAAGATCTAGGAGATACCCTTCAAGGTAGTGTAGCTGCAAGGGTTTCAGATAAAGTTTCCTCTCAGCTCTCCACCTTATACTCCGTGGTTAACTCCTCCATGCGGCTGATCTCTTATGCAGCGGGTACAGGAATCTTGTTAAGGAGACATTCCTGGATGCGCTTATATAACTTTGTTGAACCCTTCAAGTCTTCCTTCACTAATGCCCCCTTTGATGGGTCATCATTGTTCGGGCCCAAAGTTAAAGAGACCTTAACCAGATATGAGCAGGAGGGAAAGACTGTCTGCCATGGGAGTCCATTTTTACCTCCCCACTAGACCTTACCCTAAAGGTCAGAAAGGGGGAAAAATGTGGTTCTGCAAATCCCAAACAGGTTTTCCTGATGCACATGGTGATTCTTCCCCCAGGGGCAGAGGGGGAAGTAACACTGGAAGACACCGACCTTGCAGTAGAAGGGGTCCGCAAAATCAGGGTGACAGGGATTCTTTCCTTGGAAAGCCCTTCCAGCACTCCTGACAGGAAGCCCGTCTGTCCATCTCTGGAAGCAGGCGGGGGTCTTCTGTCATTGGGTCCACTTTATAATTTCGAAATACTGAAATCCCGAATTTCAGTATTTCGAAATTATATACCCAAATTACAAAATCACGAAAACACAGAAGCGCGAAATTTAAAATCCTGAAGCTCGGAGATGTTGAATTCCGTGTTTCTGGTGGTACGGTGTGTGAATGGATGGGTGGAAGTTTAGGTAAGTATGTATGTGTATGTGTGTTGGTTAGGGCCTTTAGTGTGTGTCAGTGTGTGTTGTGACTGTGATGTGTGTGTATGAGGGAACTGTGAAATGTGTGGGTGTGAGTTTCCTTTGTGTGTCTGTGCGATCTCGGAGTTAGTATATTTAAGTAGAGGGGGTGTGGGGGACTTGCCCCTCTTCTTATCTGTAGTGTAGGATTATCTGTTTGATTGTGGGGGGAAGTTGTGTGTATGTGTATGTGTGTGCTGTATGTGTATTGCATGTTCGGGATTTTAAATTTTACGGTTATGGGGTTTTGGGATTTATTGTTTTCTGCTTTGTAAGTCTGAAATACTGAAATTCGGGATTTCAGTATTTCAGGATTATAAAGTGGATTCCTGTCATTGTACCCAAATACCTGGCTAGAAATCACACAAGACAAATGGGTACAAACGATCATATCCAGAGGTTATTAGATACCCTTTTCCACTCCCCCTTTGGAAAATCAAACGGTCCCAGATATTCCACCCAGTCAAAGGGATTATGCAACCTCAGAGGTACAGAAGTTGCAAGAAACAAGAGTCATCCAAAATGTCCCCGCAGACCAAATTGGATCCGGAACTTACTCAAGGTTCTTTTTAGTTCTAAAAAAGACAGGGGACTGGAGGCCTATTCTGGATCTCAGCTGACTAAACAAATCCATCAAGAAATCAAAGTTACGGATGGTTACACTGTAGTCAATATTCCCTTTTTTTGGGGAAAGATGATTGGATGTGCTGGATAGATCTCCAGGACGCGTACTACCACATAAAAATGGACAGGTGGTCCAGGAGACATTTCGGCTTTCGGCTGGGAGCTAGTCATTATCAATTTCGAACCCTGCCCTTTGGTCTCACTGCAGGCCCCAGAGTGTTCACCAAATGTATGTCAGTGGTAGCGGCTCACTGGAGGCGTCTAGGATTCCATGTGTTTCCATACCTAGACGACTGACTCCTAACCACCACCACCACCAAGCAGCTACTAGTTCAAGCAAGGTACAAAACCATTCATCTCTGTTCCAAACTAGGCACTACAGTAAATTTCAAAAAATCTTCCTTGTTACCTTCACAACGTCTTACATTCTTAGGCGCAGAATTAGACTCAAAAGTAATGTTGGCCAAACTCACTCCTGAAAGGATTCACTCCCTACACCATCAGATCAGCAACTTGTTATCCAAAACAAAAATCCAAGCAAAAACCATCTTGCAGGTTCTAGGTACCATGGCAGCTGCAATTATTTTGGTTCCTCTAGCACATTTGCACATGAGAGTCCTTCAGTGGCTACTTTTCTCCCAGTGGTCCATGCAACACCTACAACTGTCAGACAAGATCATTATCACAGAATTCTGCAAAAAGGACCTACAGTGGTGGCTTCACATGACTCAGTTGACTATGGGCCGACCGTTTGTCTTTCCTCAACCTATAGCCACAGTGACCACGGACGTCTCCCAGATAGGCTGGGGGGAGAATTATCTGAGAAAGACTGTCCAAGGCACCTGGCAGAATCATGAAAACCACTTGCATATCAATGTCCTAGAGATGAGAGTAGTGCTCTATGTGTTGCAAGCATTCCAGGACTCTCTCCCAATAGGAACTATTGCAATTCAGACAGACAATATGTGAGTAGTGTGGTACATAAACAAACAAAGAGGAACCAAGTCCTATCCCCTATGTCAAGAGGCACAAAGAGTATGGCAATGGGCAGTCCTTCTTAACATTTTCTGACAGCAATGCATATGCCAGGGAAATCCAGTGTGATAGCAGGCAAACTCAGCAGAACTATTATGATGCCTCATGAGTGGTCCCTAAAGCAAGACGTTGCGGAAGAGATTTTCCACAAATGGGGCTAGCCCTGCTGCGACCTTTTTGCCACGTCCATGAATGCCCAATGCAGCAGCTACTTTGCTCTGATTCCCCCTCTGGGGAAGTCACCAAGGGATGCACTCATACACGATTGGCCCCATGACTACTTTATGCCTTCCCTCCCTTTCCCCCGATACCAAAGGTCCTTCAGAAAGTCAACACATTGAAAAGCACAGTGATCCTCAATGCACCATACTGGCCTCGGCAAATTTGGTTTCCCTTTCTATGGACCCATCTCCAGGAGGAACCGTGGATCCTGGAACCCAATTACAGATCTTCTGACCCATTCATCAGGGATGTTCCATCCATTGATCCAGGCCCTAAAATTGACAGCTTGGCTGCTCCAGTTCCACAAATAGCCAGGCTCCACAACATTTCCCCGACAGTCAGACACATACTGATTTCTTCGCATAAGCAGTCTACCAGAAAATTATACTTCGGCAAATGGAAAAGATTTTCACACTGGGCCTCCAAAAATAACATAGATCCTTTTTACGACCCCCATCGCAGCAGTGCTAGAATTTCTCACTAAACTTTTTAACGAGGGTGTGGCAGTGGCTACAGTCAGAGTTCAGTTAGCCGCTGTATCCAATTTTCATACTGGGGAAATGGGTCTGAGAATCATGTCCCGCAGACTTTGTAAAACTTTTCTAAAAGGAACCTTTTTGTTAAGACCTCCAGTGAATGAACCTCCATCTCCATGGAACCTAAATTTTGTTCTTTCCCTTTTGATCATGCCTCCCTTTGAACCTGCATCATCATGTGACAAAGTTTTGTCATGGAAGACTGTTTTCTTAGTGGCCATTACCTCTGCCAGACAAGTATCTGAACTCCAAGCACTATCTATATGTCCTCCATACATAATTTTCCATAAAGATGATCTCCTTATGTACTAACCCTTCCTTTCTACCAAAAGTGTGCTCAGAGACCAACCTAAATCAATCTATTGAGTTACCAGTCTTCTTCCCAAACTATGCCAATAGGATGTACATAGACAACTGTATTTCTACATGCATAGAACTAAAGATTTCAGAAAGTCGGACCAACTTTTTGTGTCCTTTTCGGACAAAAAGAAAGGATTCCCAGTGTCAAAAGTAACACTTTCAAAATGGCTCACAGATTGCATTTCCTACACATATACACATACAACTCCTAAAAAATGCAATTACCAGGCAAAGTGAAGGGCCATTCCACAAGAGCAATTGCAATCCCGTTGGATTCCATTTGTGCAGCAGCTACATGGGTAAGGCCTCATACCTTTATTACTCATTGCAAAGTAGACATGGTCTTTCGGAACAGGGCCACATTCGGGTCCACCGTTCTGAAGAGTTTTTTCCCTTGAGTCACCCAAGAAAGAAGGTGCTAAGGACGCTGTCCCAACCAGCATTGAATGAAGGCGAGATAGGACAACATAACATTAAGAAGTTATATACTCACCATAACATTCCATGTTTGTTGTCCATTTCACCTTCATTCTTGCGTCTCACCCTCTTTCCCCCTCCTTCGGTCCTGGAGGATTGGGTGGATAATGCTATTTATAATTGGATTATGGAGTCTCTGAATCCCTTCTGAGTCTTGTCTAAACAGCTTTGTTTCTGTACATATAAAATATTAATGCTTTCACTTGCAAACAAGATCTGGGTAATCTTCCCTGAGCATCATGGGATAGGGTATAGCCTCAAGCCAGTTGAAGCTCTCAAGCTTTTGAATTAGGCCGAGTCTGATCCAATGCTCGGTTCCAAATGCAACCAGCATAGAATGAAGGCAAGATGGACAACAAACATGGAACATTATGGTGAGTACATAACTTCTTATTTTATTTCCTGTTAGGTCAGTACGCTAAGCCCCGCCCTCCCCCCACCACACACACACACACACACACACACACACACACACACACACACACACACACACACACACACACACACACACACACTTCAAAATGTGTTGATACTTTATTCCCTGGAAGAAAGAGTAAAAAGAAAAAAGGAATATTTGTTTCCAAGACTATCTAATTAGTCTTTTAAAAGACTGCAGTGAAACAGGGCTTCCACCAACACATTAACAACAAAATATTTCCTAAGAGAGGAGATTAAATACTCTTTTTTTTCCTTCCTGTTAGGTTAGCATACTAATGCCACTCCATCCTTCAAAATTTGCTGCTACTTTATCCCTAGCAGAAAAATAAAAGAAATGGTTGTTTCCAAGACTGGCTATTCTTTAAAAAGATTGCAGTGAAACGGGACTTCCAACAACACCTATACAACAAAATCCACAGTGAAGTACTGCTTTTCTAAGAAAGAAGATTAAATACTGATGTTAAGTTGTCTATCTCACCTTCATTCTTGCTGGATGGG
The DNA here is from genome assembly GCF_019279795.1 of Protopterus annectens. NCBI lineage: Eukaryota > Metazoa > Chordata > Ceratodontiformes > Protopteridae > Protopterus > Protopterus annectens. The sequence goes on from NC_056733.1 coordinate 138,468,559, forward strand.
TTCGGAGCCGACCTCGGCTCTGACTCGGCCACTCTAAAAGCTCGAGAGTTGGTTCCACCGGCTCGAGGCTCCCCTTATATCCCACAATGCTAGGCGTGAGTTACCTCAGATCTCGTTTGCCGCTACAGCAATCGAGGTGTTTGGTTTCTACCGGCTTCTTGGTGAGTTATTGTAGAGTAATTTTTAGTCTACTTAAACCCCTTTAGTTTAATTCTTAACAGTTATTTCCCTTAGTTTAGTGTATTTTGTCCCTTTTTCTCTTCTATTATCCCCTTTTCCACAAAGAACTTATAAGTTCTTCCCTCGGGCCTTCAGGCCTTTTCCATCCCCTAGTGGTGTGTGTGTCATTTTCTCAGGAATTTAAAAACCTTGATAGTGAGTTTTAATTTTTGAGTTAAACTTGTATAGGGTGTAATCAGTGTGTTTGACTGTGTGTGTGTGGTTACACTTTCTTCAATAATGTCTAAAGACTCAAAGGTCTCAGGCTTCAAGAAGTGTGACTCGTGCTGTCAGAAAATGTCTCTGACAGACGGTCACACTTCTTGTGTCTACTGCCTGGGACCTTTACACCTGCAGGACTCTTGTGCTGTATGCAATGGCTTCAGCCCCAGAGTCCTGCAGGAAAGAAAAAATAAACTTATTTTGAGAGGTTTACTTAAGCCTGAGGGTTCCCTTACTGTTCCTTCGGGAAAACCCTCCAAGGCTTCTAGGTCCTCGGCTCCAGCTTCTAAGCCGAGGCCTAAGGCTACGAATCCTCCGTCTACATCGGCTCCGGCTGGAGCCGATGAGTCTCAGACTACAGTTTCTGTGGTTTCCTCGGCTCTGGCTGGAGCCGAGGTATTGGAAATTCCTTTGTCGGTTCCGACTAGACCTTCGGAACCGACATCTAGAAAGAGGTCCAGGTCACCGTCCCTTGGCTCCGTTCATTCGGCTCCAGCATCTCCCTTGCTGTCTGAACGGAGCCATAGATCTCACTCCTCTAGGTCATCGAGGCTTTCGGACCATGAACTTCAGAGGGTAGTGAGTCGACTTCTTAAGTCCGAGGCACTGGCCCAAATGCTTCAGAGCCCGACTCATCAGTCGATGCCTGACCCTGTCCCTCATTATGTTCCTCCTCCGACTCCGTTGAGCTCGGAGCCGGGCGCTGAACCGAGACTGTGGTAGCCGGAGCCGATACAAATGTCTTCGCTCCATCGCCGGCTCCGATTTCTTCCTTAGAAGAATCTCGGCCGGACTTCGTCGGCTCCGAGGGGGTGAGTGGCATCGGACCCTTGTCCGACCCTGCTCTCCCTCTCGGAGCTTCGGCGCTGGTGAGTTCGGCTCCGACATCGGCCTCGGAGCCATCACTGTCGGTGCCGAGGGAGGTTTTTAGCTTTCGGAGCGGGACCTCTGGCTCTGCCTGACAGGGGTGCGTTCGAGGTCATGCGGAGTGTGTTGGAACCTGGTTCAACTCCACAGTCGGCTCCGTCCGCCCCTCCCTCTTCGGTGCCTCAGGTCAAGTCGACTCACTCCCTCATCCCAGACCGCAGAGAGCCAGCTCCTCAGGAATCCCCTGTGGAGATCTTATCCTCTTCCGAGGCCTCTCCTGAATTGGCAGAAGAGCCCCCTCGAAAGAGAAAGTGTAAGAGGAAACACATAGACTCACCTGAGTCCGTCACCTCTGACACAGATTTAGAGGATTCCGAGGGTTCCCCCCGTTCCCCTTCTGAAGATGTCTCATTTGCAGACATTCTAGAAATCCTCAAGCAGAGGGGAAATTGGCCAGCCCTCAACCCTTCGGAGGATGAATCTGTGTACCTTGTGGCGTTTGGCTCTCGCCCTTCCACCTCTTGGGTGTCTCCCCCCTTTGACCCCCTCATGCAGGTGGTAGCAAAAAAGGCATGGACAGCTCCTGACTCAGTGGACCCCACTCCCAGGAGACCCTCAAAATTTATCACGGCACCAGCGGATAAACAATTTCTGACCAAGGGAGTTTCTGTGGATGCTATGGTGGTTGCTGCTGCCACTAAGAAGGAACTAGCTGATCCTTCAGTGCCTGTCCATCCACCTAACAAGGAATCTAGGTCTATGGACAGGTACGGGAAGTGGATGTTCTCATCAGCGACCTTTGCAATGCGTACGCTGAACTACCTATGCCATTTTACTCGTCTTCAAAGAGACTTGATCAAAGAAGCGAGTGACATGTTGAAGGATCCTACAGCTGTGGGTTTTCAGGACAAGATGAACACTCAGCTGGCTACCCTGAACTCCATAGCTAACTCCTCCATGCGCCTCCTTTCGTATGCGGCTGATGGAGCGAGCAGGGCCGCAGGGACAGGTGTAGCCTTACACAGGCATGCCTGGATGCGGCTATGCAACTTTGCGGACCCCTTTAAAACGTCTTTCACTAATTCCCCGTTTGATGGATCATCTCTTTTTGGTCCTCAAGTGAAAGAAACCTTGACTAGGTGCGAGACGGATGGCAAGACTCTTTCTGCCGTCGGAGTCCGTTTTTCTACTCCTTCTAGGCCTTACCCCAAAGGCCAGAAAAGTGGGAAAATGTGGTTCCGCAAGCAATCTCAAGGGACTTCGCCTGACGCACAGTCGGTTCCCCGCTAGAGGCAGAGGGGGGAACAACAATGGTAGACGTCGCCCTAGAGGCAGGGGGGGTCCGCAGAACCAGGGCAATCGAGAGACTTTCTCCGATAAGCCTTTTCAGCATCCCTGAGGTGTTGCCCGACTGTCCACCTTCGGAGGCAGTCGGGGGAAGATTGTCACTGTACCCAGAAGCCTGGCTATCCCTAACTCGAGACAAGTGGGTACAGTCCATCATTTCCGAAGGCTATTCCATTCCCTTCGTTTGCATTCCAAACCGATAAAAAAAATCCCTTCCAGATGTTCCACCCGCTCAAAGGGATCTTGCAGCTTTGGAATTTCAAAGCTGCTTGCAAAAAGAGCAATTCAGCCAGTTCCAGCAGACCAGCAAGGATCCAGAATCTACTCCAGGTTCTTTTTAGTTCCAAAAACAGGGACTGGAGACCAATTTTGGATCTCAGTATCTTGAACAAGTCAGTCAAGAAAACACGATTTCGGATGGTCACGCTACAGTCCATCCTTCCCCTATTGGGAAGAAAAAACTGGATGTGCTCTATAGACCTTCAGGATGCGTACTATCATATAAAAATGAACAGACGCTCCAGAAGATGTCTCCGCTTCAGGCTGGGAACCAGTCATTTTCAATTCAGAGCCCTGCCCTTTGGACTCACCACTGCCCCCCGGGTGTTTACCAAATGCATGGCAGTGGTAGTCTCTCACCTGAGACGTCAGGGATTCCAGGTGTTTCCATATTTGGATGACTGGCTCCTCACAGCTCCCACCAAGCATCTTCTTCTAAGGGCCAGGGACTACACCTTTCGCATTTGTCAAAACTTAGGCATTTCAATAAACTGCGAAAAGTCTGTTTTGTCGCCTTGTCGTGTTATTACCTTCATAGGCGCAATTCTAGACACAGTCAACATGTCTGCGAGGTTAACAGATCAAAGAATAACAGACATACACAAACTGGTCTCTCTCCTCTTCAACAGCAACAGAGTCAAAGCCAGGTTAGTTCTGAAAGTATTGGGGATTATGGCGGCTGCCATACCTCTGCTTCCATTAGCCAGATTCCACATGAGAATCCTTCAATGGATGCTCTTCACACAATGGCCATACCAGCAACTTCCGATGTCCCACACCATTATGATTATGCAAACATGCAGGAATCATCTTCTGTGGTGGATGTCTTCCCCTCAGCTCTTCTTGGGAAGACCCTTTGTTCCTCCCCCTCCGGTTGCTACTCTGACAACGGACGCCTCCCTGATCGGGTGGGGGGGGGGCATTATCAGGGCAGAACTGTCCAGGGCACATGGCAACCAGACGAATGCCACTTGCACATAAATGTTCTAGAGATGAGAGCAGTGCTTTTAGCGTTGCAAGCCCTTCAAGACTCTCTTCCCTTGGGAACGATAGCAATCCAGACGGACAATATGTCTGTAGTGTGGTATATCAACAAACAAGGCGGAACCAGGTCCTACCCCCTGTGTCGAGAAGCACTCAGACTGTGGCAATGGGCGATTTCTTCTCAGCGGTTTCTGATAGCAACGCACATCCCCGGGAAGTCCAATCAAATCGCGGACAAGTTGAGCAGAGCTATCCTCATGCCTCACGAGTGGTCTCTGAAAGACTCTGTTGTGAGAGAAAATTTTCTCAAGTGGGGTCAGCCTTGCTGCGACCTTTTTGCTACTCCCCAAAACAGCAAGTGCAGAGATTTGTTCACCCTATTCCCTTTACCAGGCCAGCCCAGCAGAGACGCTCTAGTCCAAGTTTGGCCCCGGGGACTTCTGTATGCATTTCCTCCCTTCCCACTTATCTCTCAAGTGATACAGAAAGCTGTCGCTCAGAAGGCCTCGTTGATCCTCATTGCTCCTTACTGGCCTCGACAGGTTTGGTTCCCCTTTCTACATCATTTTCTGTCGGAGCGACCTTGGCATCTGGACCTAGTTCCAGATCTTTTGATCCATCAGTCGGGTCAGTTTCATCGCTCCCTTCCCTCTCTGAACCTCACTGCTTGGTTCCTCCAATTCCAACCTTAGCCAGGCTTCCTCAAATATCTCACTCTGTTCGAGATATTTTGATAGCGTCCCATAAATCTTCCACTTGAAAGATTTATTTGAGTAAGTGGAAACGTTTCGCCTATTGGGCTCAAGGAAGGGACATAGATCCTTTCACTGCCTCCATCCAAATGGTCCTTGACTTTCTAGCTGAACTCTTCCATGCAGGTTCATCTCCTTCTACTCTTAAAGTTCAATTGGCAGCTATTTCTAACTTTCATGTGGGCATTTCAGAGTCTGCCATAATGTCCCACAAGCTTTGCAAAGCCTTTTTGAAGGGAGTTTTTCTACTCAGACCTCCTATAAGAAATCCTCCTCCTCCTTGGGACCTAAATTTAGTTCTTAGTTCTCTGATTCTTCCCCCTTTCGAACCTGCAGCCTCCTGTTCTTTAAAATTGCTATCATGGAAGACACTCTTTCTGGTAGCCATTACTTCAGCTAGAAGAGTTTCAGAACTTCATGCACTCAGCTGTCGACCTCCTTATCTGTTGTTCCATAAGGACAGGGTATCTTTACGAACCAACCCGTCTTTTTACCTAAGATAGCCTCAAGGCCTAACCTAAATCAAAGCATTGACCTTCCTGTGTTTTTTCCAGAATATTCTAACAGGTCTGAACAAAAATTGCATTGGCTAGATGTTCATCGTCAGTTAAGGTACTATTTGGATAGAACCAAACAATTCAGAAAATCTGACCAGCTGTTTGTCTCTTATGCGGAAGGCAGAAAGGGACTTTCAGTTTCAAAGGTATCATTATCTAGATGGCTAACATCTCTGATTTCCCTTGTTTATGAAATTAGACACCAAAAGCTGCCTAACAAACCTAAAGCCCATTCTACCAGAGCTTTGGCTACTTCTATAGCCTTCCAAGACAGACTGCCTATTGACACCATTTGTGCAGCGGCTACTTGGGCTACTCCTCACACTTTCATTTCTCATTATAAGTTGCATTTAGCTTCTAGGCATAGAGCTAACTTTGGTTCCACTGTTCTCAAGAGTCTGTTCCGTTAGGCCACCCAGGACAAGGTGCTAGGGACGGTCCCATCCAGCAAGAATGAAGGCGAGATAGACAACTTAACATATAGAAGTTATGTTCTTACCATAACGCTCCATGTTAGTTGTCTTCTTCTCGCCTTCTTCTTAAGGCCCCACCCTCCTTCCCCTGGCCTGGACAGACCTAGAGGAGTTTGATTGTGACCTCTCTTTCTACCACCTCTTTACTTTAGGTATATGCTCTGCTGTGCATATTTCCTAGATCAGGATGTAGGTCACCCTTCTCTTCACCCTTGTTTATAGAGGTGGACTTTGTTTCTAGTTATTCTGCTACTATTATAAGCTGGGCCTAGCTTACAAACGAGATCTGAGGTAACTCACGCCTAGCATTGTGGGATATAAGGGGAGCCTCGAGCCGGTGGAACCAACTCTCGAGCTTTTAGAGTGGCCGAGTCGGAGCCGAGGTCGGCTCCGAACCCATCCAGCAAGAAGAAGGCGAGAAGAAGACAACTAACATGAAACGTTATGGTAAGAACATAACTTCTATTTTCTTTCCATGGTGTTAAGTCAGCCACCAGCCCCCTTTCAAAATTAATGCTACTTTATCACTAGAAGGAAAGTTATTATAAATGCAACTTACACAATTGTGTTTTCCTTGTCTTTCTGACTGGGATTGTCAGTTAGAAGAGTGGGCAATGCAGTGGGATGGTTCTACTTCAGCAATTTATTCTCAGTCTGAACATTTGGGATATGCAGAAAGTAGTGTTTCAATTTTTTTCTCCTCATGATTTATCTTTTTCCTGAGAATTTATCAAAGACGAAAGAGATTTTTGTTTGTTTTTTTTTTTTTTTTTTTTTTCTTTAGTGGAAGCAGAATGAGAATGTGGTTGCACAAAAAAATCTATTATGATTTCTTAACAGTTAGAAATGCCTAAGCCTGCAGCTATTCCTCCTGTTTTACCTGCTTTAGAGAATGTTTTTCTTGTTGCTTCTAGTTTACGTAACAGTCAGCCTCTTGCCCCTAGGAAATCTAACAGGCTATACAGGGTGCCTCAGATTCAAGTATTCATTTTCTATCCCTAAAATAGAGCCGCAGTTTATTCCCTATCCAAAAACTGCCCCTTCTAAACAGATTGAGCTGCTAACACTATTCCCTCTGACAAAGATGGGAAAGCTTTGGACAAGTTGAGAAAGTAAATGCATTAACCTGCTACTTTAATTTTCAGAATTTGAAACTGTGAAGCTCATATGTGATTTTTTTTCATTTTGAGAACATGCAAAAGTTAATGATGAACCTTCCCTGTTTTGAGGTAAAACATTCTGTAAATGCCTCTAATTTCTGATTTTCATGTTATTATCCATGTTCAAAGTGTACTTACTATGCTGCTAATACTACTTTCAGAACTGCTGCTTCTGTGTTGGTCATACTAGGCTTCATTCTCAAAACCTTCCCGAAGCTAAGGCTGAAATTTTAAAAGTTCACTTAGACAATGAAATTGTGTTTAACACTTCTGCAGCTGAGGTACTGAAGAAGTTTGATGAAAGGGGAAAGCTGATTCAAGGAGTTACTCATTTTTTTCAACCCTTCTTTTTCAATACAAATAAAAATTTCTCCTCCTCCTTAGCTCCCTTTTTTCATTAAGCAATTCAAAAGTGCAAAGTGCCACCAATCAGGTTTTTAAAAAAATCAATGGCAAGGAGGCTCCAAAAATAAAATGAAAGCCTCAAGGGATAAAGGACAGTCTTCCTAGTCAGAATAACTATTTGCCTGCCTAGGCTATTCTCCCTCCCACCATGTCAAGCTCTTCCTCTCTCTCTCTGAGTCTTCATCCACCCTTATTGACCCAGATTGTTTTAGACAAATGGGTTCTAAAGGTAATTCAGTAGATGTACACTTGGCAATGATAATCCTGCCCTCCTTTTCAGGGGATTCCTCCTTGACTAGTAAACAAACTTACCCTCTTCCCTCCAATTTAAATCAAATGCTTTATTTTGGGTGTGCCTTCTACCAATTCCCCCACATCCATTTTTGGGTCTACCAGCCAACTCATAATTCCAATATTGGCTGGGGAGAATGTGGATCTTAAGGATATCCTGAGGGTCCCATCAAACCCATTGTTCCCCCCTCCATCTTGGTTCTTATTGCTGAATTTGAGGGGGGAGGGGCATACAGTTGGGATATGTGGCATTTCACCCTGCCTCCAGAGTGGCTTAGTCATGTCCTCACCTTATCCACCCTTTGGACCACACTCCCCAGTAGCAACTTCCTCAGCCTAAACCAGAGATTGTCACAGGAGATGCTCATAAAACCAACTTCCTGCCAGAAACGGTGACACCCATCCCTCCCTGTCACTCCATTAGTTGCGTGAGCTGCTAATCAAACCCAGATCAGTTGGGCTGTAGTCAGGGCTTTTTATGCATGTATACCACCAGAGCAGCATGAATCCTGAATCAAATCCCTTTTAGAGGTAAAAGCTTTTATTCAAAGCGTTTTCTTGGTCCAAAGGGGAAGGAAATTGGAAGCCTAATTCACACCTTCCCTGTGTAAATTTTTTTGTCAAAGTTCCAAAGTTAAACATTATCTCTTCAGTTCCATTTGCTTCTGCTCCCCTTGCTAGCTTTCACAGCAAAGCTAGACCTAAAGGATGCCTGCCATCACATTTCCAATGGCAAGCAATTCAGCCATTTTTTAAGCTTTTCTGTACCTGGATTGCATTATCAGTTCTCTGTCTTACCTTATTGACTTTCCACTGCACCAAGGGTATTTACAAAGTGTCTGGCTCCAGTAATTGCTTATTACAGACTTTAGGGCATTTGCATAATTCCATATTTGGATAATTGTCAAGAGTAATTAGCAATTGTTCAGAATCTTCTACTTATTCTGGATTTTAAAATCAGCTTACAGAAATCTTCTCTCATACCTTCTCATAGAACTGTTTTCCTGGGATCTGTGTTTGATTCTGCCCTGGAAATAGCCTTTCTTCCTCCAGACAAATTAGAGATCCTCCAGCTGTTCTTCCTGAATATTTCTAATCAATGACAGACATCCGCAGGGGAAGCTTCAGAATTTTGGCATACAGAATATCTATGATTCTCATGCTTCTTCTGGCCGGACCCAACATGAGAAATATCCAATTATAACTCAAGTCAGTCTGGGGTGAGCATCTTCACTCTTTATCTTTTCAGATGTCTGTTTTGGGGTTTGTTAAGAGGGATGCTCTCCAACAACCTAAGTCACCCCATCTTCCTTTTGACTCCTCTGTATCAGACCTTGCTTGGAAAGTAATTTCCAAAGGTGTGAATGTATAAGGTCTGTGGAACCCCCTTGACAGATAGAAGAACATAAATATCAGAGAGATGATTTGGGTGGTGCAATGATGCAGCAGTTAGCATTGTCACCTCACAGCAAGAGGTTCTCAAGTTCTTTTCTCAGCTGGGGTACCTTCTGTGGGGAGTCTGCATGTCCTCCCTGCATTTGCATGGTTTCCTCTGGGTACTCTGGGTTCTTCCCACATTTCAAACACATGTGTCAAGAACATTTCTCCCCGGGCCTCCACTGGAAATGGGCTCTTTCTCAGTTGGACTTTCCTGGTAAACAAATGTTAAATAAGTAAATAAATGATGGCAATGATCAACACTTTGAATTCCTTAAATCATCTTTGTCTCCAGGACCCTTTGCAAGTTTACACAGACAACACCACAGTGATGTGGTACACAAGCAAACAACAGAATATCAGATCTTACCCTCTTTACAGACTTGCTATGATAGCTTCGGTGATACTAACTTAGCTCAATTTGACTCTTTATGCTGCATCCATTCTGTCATAGCAAAACTTGATTATAGACAAACTAAGCAGGAAGACGACACACCTTACAAATGGAAACTTCACCTGGTCTTCCAATAATTGATCCAGCTGTGGGGAACACCTCAATAGATCTCTTTGCTTCCTCTCAGAATAGACAGCAAGAGAGTCTGCTCCTGGGTTCCTTGAAAATAGGCCTGGAAGAGAGATGTTGTCTCATTCCCATGGACGTGAATGTTCCTGTATGCATTTTTATCATTTACAGTGATATTCAGGGCTCTTCTGAAGATTCAAAAGGACTTCTCAAAAATTGTGATGGTGACTCTCTTTTAGCCCTGCCAACAGTTGTCTTCATCCTTTCTTTTCAATTTGGCCAATGGTAATTACCATAGGCTTTCCCACAGACATAGAAAACATAGACTAGATTTTCTCACACAAGACAGGGTTATTTATACACCCCAGCCTAGAAATTCTTCACTTAACTACCTGGATAACAAAATTTAGATTCCTCCAGGCTCTTTTTTTCCTGTGGATGTGCCCAGGTATTGAAGGAGGTGAAAAAAGAACTACTTGAAATCATATTTGAGTAAGTGGAAAATATTATTTAGTTGGTGCCAATCCAGTAATCAGGATCCTCTTCATGTCTGGCTGCCTCTGGTTCTTGATTATTTGCATGAGCTACCGTCCTCTGGCCTTTCTTATTCCTCTAGCAAGACACATTTGCTGGCCATTTCTGCTTGTCTGTCCCAAGATATCCCCTTTCTAATAATCTTCAAGTTAAGCAATTTTTTGAAAGGGGCATTGCATATCCTACCACCTAGAAAGCAGGTGGCTCTTCCTAGAGATAATAACTTTGTACTTGAAAAGATTCCTATATTTTTTCATTTGAAGCAGCTCATTGGGCAGATTTGAGATTCTTAACCTAAAATACTATTTTTGCTTATTACTGACTTCTGCTAGGAGAGTATTTGAGTTAGGAGCTCTTATGGTGAGTCATCCCTACCTCATTTTTCACATAGATAGTTTCTTTGAGAATTAACTGTTCTTTTACATCTAAAGTAGTATCAGAGAGACATACAATGAGGCAGACTATTACTCTACCAGTCTTCTTTCCTGAACCAAAGAACAGGGGAGAAAAAAATCAACTCTCAATGTCCATAGGCAGCTCAGATACTACCTAGACAAAACTCAAGCCTTCAGGAAAGCTGACCAACTGTTTGTCTCCTTATGAATGTAAAAAGAAAATCTCAACCAGTGTTAAAGCAGACAACTTCCACACGATTGTCTTATGCTATTGCTTTTTGATATACTCAGCATAATAAGATTCTTCTAGGCAGGGTCAGGGACCATTTTGCTAGGGCTTTGGTTTATTTGGTGGCTTTCTGGAAAGGAGTGGACTCTAGAATTATTCTAGAAGCAGGAGCTTGGTCCTCTGTACATATTTTTACAAAGCACTACAAACTGGATTCCTTTTTCAGGTCAAGAACAGGCTTTGACAGGACAGTTTTGCAGGAGCTCCTGGATTCTTAGTTTTCTTTTCCTCCTCCCTTCTTACTGTCTAAAAGATGGCAGTCTACCAGAACAACTTGGAGATTGTAACAATGATCTAATGTTGAACATAGTACAATAGATGTTCTAATAGATCTTTGTTGAAATACCTGCCCTTCCTCCCAGCCCCCTTTTTTGGTGTGAGTTTTGGTATTGCCAAGGTGTGGATGTATTTACTCTTTTGTATATAGTTTACCTTTTAGTATGTTTCTTTGTATTGTTACTTTTAAGTTTCTTGCCTCCCTTTCTTTGACAATAAAGCTTTGAACAGTTTGTCTATCTGACTTTCATTTTATAGAGAGCTTCCCTCATGCTCTGAGCAGTTAGACACCTTGAAGATGCACTTTAGCTTTGAAAATCTGCCTGGATAGTGGGGGTAGGACCCAGATAGCTTAGGCTACTGTAAAAGTAATCTGTTAGAACATATACTGTTATGGTATCATCCTCATACCTGTCATCTGTAAAGAATGGCAAGAAGCAGATATGCAAGAGAATCATGAAGAATCTCCTCTAGTGTTTTCACCCCAGATATTGAGGATTAGAGGGTGAAGACATATTCCATCCATCACTAATGACACCAACATTTGAGGTACTTAAAATGATGAGATGGAGGAGATTACCCACAGACTCCGGTATTTGTCTGCTATAGAATTTGCAGGAGGCTTTCTGGACCCCAAATTTCTTCCTAGTTGATCCCTCATATAGACAGTATTATTTGACTGGTAGTTAAATCTGCATGGGAGGAATCAAATGTTGTGGTGCCTCTTCAGGGGAAACCAGAAAAGATCCTCTGGCATTCCAAACACTGGACCTTTGGACTGTGGCTCTACTGCTGCTGTTTTTGCCCTTAAAAAGGCTTTGACACCGCAGGGTTCGGCTGTCCAAACCCAAGTAAGGAATCAAGTGCAACAGATAATGTTCCCTCAAATTTTCTATGAGGACAGTCCTCTCTTTCCTATATGTTAAGGTTCCAATGACAGCTTGTAAAAAAATGAATTAGTCACTGGAAGAGTTGTCAAATGGACATCAAAAATTGCAGTCACAACAGCCAACTTCACCATGTGACTTCCCTTACAGCTTTGCTGATGTCATCAGCAAACTTTATTGACATAAAAGGATGAAGTCTTGACTATGACTCAGGTGAGCTGGTTTTAGTTAGCAGCCCTAGCACTGTTGGTGCTGACGTGTAGAGAAGAATAACAAGGTCTAACTCACTTGCCTCTTTGAAAAAAAAGGAGGCATGGGGACACATTCTAAAGGCATACTGTCTATAGTTGACTGCTCAGGCCCAGGATCATATAGAGGTGCTTGTCTTCAAAGTGGGCAGGACCAGCTAATCACACCGCATGCAGAAATATGGATGTGCATCACAGAATCCTATTACACACCAACCTCCTGCATGCTTATACACAAGTACAGGGGATGGTTTGGCTTAATACAAAGACCTCAGTCTGTACCATGCAGAAAGTGGCTCCTGATCCTAGTACATTAGACTCTTAGTCCAGGGAACCAATGGGCTGTAGGGCTGTTACCCTTGAACATGAATGATTGAGTTCATTGGGCGACCAGAAGGGACATTTCAGTGGTCAACAAGAGGCTAGGCCAAACAGAATGCTGAATATAGGATTATCTTCCTGGGATGTCTTATAGACACTCTGCATCAAAATGCCTTTTTGAGGCAGAATAAGGTGGATTTTTATTTGGCAACCTTCCTAAAGTTCTCAACTTAGTGTCAGACTTCATCCAGAGAGGTTCTCAGCATACTAATGTTCATGGCATCTACGATTCTTATGATTTCTCTCACCAGGTTACACATCAAAAAGATTCAATGGCAGCTAAAAAAAACACATGGACCCAACATTTGCATCCTTAGGATTTTAAGATACCAATCTTAGGCTTTGTGAGAAAGAAACTGCACTGATGGAGACTACAAATACAAGCGAATACAGATCACTCTTTTTCTTCTCAACCTCCAAGTTTGGGAGGGCAGTTTCCATTGGATTAAAGGTGTAAGACCTGCAGTATTCTTCAGACAGACCACAGCACATAAATATAAGAGACATCAGCTGTGATCCATGCCCTAAAATCTCTTCATCATCTCTGGTCCCCAGGACCCCTCCAAGTGATTACGGACAACACCACAGTGATGTGATACATCAACGTACAGTGGGGGCACAAGAACATGCCCTCTATGCAGGTTGGCTATGATTGCTTGAGAGTTAGCTCTTCAGTATTTTTTAACCCTCCAAACATCTCACATTCTGTCAGAGCAGAACATAGTGGAGATCAATCTGAGTAGAATGAGCACAGGGCATCACATGGGGAACACCTCAAGTAGATCTTTTTGCCTCCTTTCAAAACATAAATTAACAGATTCTGCTCCAGAATTCCATGCACACAGGCCTGCAAAACAGATGTTTTTTTTCATTCCCATGGTCAGGATGTTACTTTATGCATTTCAACCCTTTCCAGTCATACCTTCTAAGCTCAAGAAATCCGGACAAAGCCAAACATAATAGTTGAAGAAATGACTAAAAGCAGGGGAAATTTTTAAATATTGCTCTTATAGACTAATGTAATCGATATCTGCTAGCATAACAGGTTTTGCATCAACATGTATTTCCTGAAGGCTGTAAACGTATGGAATTATTTAATGACTTCGGTCCTCAATGATTTGCCAGAAAACCACACATTTTATGAGGAGCAGACCAAAATTATGACACAAAAATCTGGACAGCCTGTAAAAATCTGGACAGTTGAGAGGAATGTTTTCAATGATATTCGGGTTAGTTCTGAAGATTAAGAAAGACTTTCCAAAAATAACTGTGTTGACCCCCTTTTGACATAGGCAGCATTTTTTTCTTCCTTCTAGTGAAATTGGCCAAGGGCAAATTCCAAAATCTTCCTCACAAACTGAACCTGTTCATACAAGTCAAGAAGAGCTTGATACACCCCAGTCACAAACATCCTTGTCTAACTTCCTGGATGACTCAATTCTAATACCTTTTAATGACCTCTTTTCAGAGGATATGCAGCAGGTACTAAAGGAGACAAGAAAAATCTGCTGTTAGAAAAGCTTATATTGTAAATGGAAACAAAGTGTCTGGTTGGTGCCTAGACAATAATCAGGGCCTATTAGGGATTATGTACCACTGGTGCTCAAATGTTTATGTAAATTACTAGTCTCTGACCTTTTGTACTCCTCTGTCAAGGTAATATTGTAGACATTTCAGCTTGTGTGCCCTTGGATTCTTCACTTTCCTCTACATTTTTAATAAAAACGTTTCTGAAAAGACCACCATGCAAACAAGTTGCTCTTTCTTGGAGCTTAACTTTGTGCTGAAAAAGTTAAGCAGATCTCCATTTGAACCTCACACTAAGCAAACTTAAGGTTCATTACATGGATAACTGTTCTCAGGGCAATGAGACATTGAAAATAAGAGTGGGTGAACTCTATCTGGTCTTCTACATTAAGAACAAGCCCTCATTCATGGCTGAAGTTTTGTTAAAGTTTAATGTTAAGTTGTCAATCTCGCCTTCATTCTTGCTGGATGGGTTCGGAGCCGATCCTCGGCTCCGACTCTGCCAATACTAAAGCTCGAGAGCTATTTCCACCGGCCCGAGGCTCCCCTATATCCCACAATGCTAGGCGGTAACTACTCAGATCTCGTTTGCCGCTTAGCTGTGAGGTGCTTTCTTCTACAGGCTCGGGCAGGTTAGTGAGATTTTCTAGTCAGAAAATTAAAATAACTACCCCTATCCTTTTTGTTTAGTCAGTTTTATAGTACTGGGTATCCTTCTAGTTTAAATCAGGTCTTCCCTCGTTTTTATTCCCTTTTTAAGTTCTAGGCCTTTGGCCCACTCCCCTTTTTTTCCCCTTTGTCATTTAGTGTGATTGGGTTTTCCTTTTTTTTGGTTAAAGGGTGTGTCTGCTTTTTGTGTCTGTGTCTTTTTTGTGTATACAGTCACTTTTCTGGGATGTCGAAAGACTCCAAGGTCTCAGGCTTCAAGAAGTGTGACTCGTGCTGTCAGAAAATGTCTCTGACAGACGGTCACACTTCTTGTGTATATTGCCTGGGACCTTTGCACCTGCAGGACTCCTGTGCTGTTTGCCATGCATTCATCCCGAGAGTCCAGCAGGAACGCAAAAATAAACTTATTCTTCGAGGCTTATTAAAGCCTGAAGGCTCCCCGACCCAGTCTGCATCGGGGAAGCCTTCAAAGACTTCCAGGCAGTCGGCTTCAGCTTCAGAGCCGTCCGCTGGGAGCATTAAGACTACTTCGACATTGGCTCCAGCTGGAGTCGATGTGTTGAAGACTCAAACTGTTACCTCAGCTCCGGCCGGAGCCGAGGGTGCTAAGACTCAGTCGGCTCCGATAGTTTTATCGGAGCCACCTTCTAAGAAGAGGTCGAGGTCCCCTTCCATCAGCTCCATCCACTCGGCCCCGGGATCCCCTCTTCTGTCGGAGTGGAGCCACAGGTCCCATTCCTCTCGATCCTCCAGGCTGTCTGACCATGACTTACAGAGGGTAGTGAGTAGACTTCTCAAGTCCGAGGCACTGGCCCAAATGCTGCATAGCCCTACTCAACAGTCAGCGGCTATGCCCATCCCTTCTTCTGTTCCTCCTCTGACTCCTTTGAGTTCAGAGCCGGGGCTCGTCAGAGCCGTGGCTGTCGGTGTATCGGAGCCGATACCCTCCCTTTCGGCTCCGTCGTCTGCTCCGATTTCCTCTTTGGAGGGATCTCGGCGCCGGGCTTCCCTCGTTGGCTCCGAGGGGGCGAGTGGCATCAGACCCTTGTCCGACCCCGTTCTCCCTCTTGGAGCGTCAGCGCTGGTGAGTTCGGCTCTGACATCGGCCTCGGAGCCGTCCCTGTCGGTGCCCGGGGGGGGGGGGTCCTTGTCTCCTCGGAGCGGGGACTTTCGGCTCTGGCTGATCGGGGCGCCTTCGAGGTCATGTGGAGCGTGCTAGACCCCGTGTCTACCCCACGGTCGGCTCCGTCAGCTCCTCCCTCTTCAGTGCCTGCGGTGGTTTCTACCCACCCCCTCATACCAGACCGTAGAGAGCCAACCCCTCAGGTTTCCCCATTGGGAATATCCTCTTCTTCCGAGGCTTCTCCTGATCCGGCAGGGGAACCCCCTTGGAAGAGACAGTGCAAGAGGAAGCACATTGACTCCCCTGAGTCTATCACCTTGGACACCGACTTGGAGGAATCTGAGGGTTCCCCTCGGTTCCCCTCTGAGGATGTCCCTTTTGCTGACATCCTTGAAATCCTTAAACAGAGGGGGAACTGGCCCGCCCTTAACCCTTCAGAGGGCGAGTCAGTCTACCTTGAGGCATTTGGCTCTCACTCTTCCACCTCCTGGGTGTCTCCTCCCTTTGACCCCCTCATGGAAGTGGTGGCAAGGAAGGTGTGGACGGCCCCTGATTCGGTGGAACCTACCCCAAGGAGGCCGTCTAAATTTATTACAGCCCCGAAAGAGAAACAGTTCTTATCTAAAGGCGTCTCTGTTGATGCCATGGTGGTGGCCGCAGCCACTAAGAAGGAATTAGCCGATCCTTCAGTACCTGTTCATCCTCCTAATAAGGAGTCTAGGACCATAGACAGGTATGGTAAGTGGATGCTTTCCTCAGCGACCTTTGCCATGTGGTCGCTGAACTACTTGTGTCACTTCACCCGTCTCCAGAGGGATTTACTCAAAGATATGGGTGATGCTATGCAGGATCCAACAGCTGAGGGGTTCCAAGACAAAATGAACTCCCAGTTGGCAACCCTGAATTTGATTGTCAACTCCTCCATGCGGCTTATCTCATATGCGGCCGATGGGGTGAGCAGGGCCGCAGGCACAGGTGTAGCTTTACGACGCCATGCCTGGATGTGGCTTTGCAATTTTGTGGACCCTTTCAAGGCATCCTTCAAAAATTCCCCCTTTGATGGCTCAACGTTGTTTGGACCTCAGGTGAAGGATACATTGACTAGGTGCGAGCAAGAAGGTAAGACTCTCTCTGCCGTGGGAGTCCGTTTTTCTACCCCTTCCAGGCCTTATCCCAAAGGTCAGAAGGGGGGAAAAATGTGGTTCCGCAAACCACAAGGAGTCTCATCTGACGCACAAAGTCGATTCCCCTCTAGAGGCAGAGGGGGGAACAACAATAGATGCCACCCTAGGGGCAGAGGTGGTCCGCAAAACCAGGGTAGCAGAGACTTTCTCTGATAAACCCTTTCAGCATCCCTGAGGAGCTGCCCGGCTGTCCACCTTCGGAGGCAGTCGGGGGAAGATTATCACTGTACCCAGAAGCCTGGCTTTACCTCACTCAAGACAAATGGGTACAGTCGATTATATCCGAGGGTTACAAAATCCCCTTTATTCACATCCCATCCCAACCCAAAGGATCTCTTCCAGACGTTCCACCCAGTCTAAGGGAACAAGCAGCGTTAGAAATATCAAAGCTGCTGTCAAAAAGAGCTATCCAGCCAGTCCCAGCAGACCAGCAAGGATCCGGAATCTACTCCAAATTCTTTTTGGTACCAAAAAAGACAGGAGACTCGAGACCAATATTGAATCTCAGCATGCTAAACAAGTATGTGAAGAAAACAAAATTCCAGATGGTCACGCTACAGTCCATTCTACCCTTCTTGGGTCAGGACAATTGGATGTGCTCAATAGACCTTTAGGATGCGTACTACCATATCAAAATGCACAGATGCTCCAGGAGGTTTCTCCGCTTCAGGCTGGGAGCCAGTCACTACCAGTTTAGAGCCCTGCCCTTTGGTCTCACTACAGCTCCCTGAGTGTTCACCAAATGTATGGCAGTGGTCGCGGCTCACCTGAGACGTCAAGGATTCCAGGTGTTTCCATATTTAGACGACTGGCTCCTTACCGCCACCACCAGGCGTCAACTTCTTCTATCCAGAGACTTCACCATTCAAACTTGCCAAGCTCTAGGCATTTCAGTAAATTTCGAAAAATCTGCCTTGTCGCCTTGTCAGTCTATTACCTTTATAGGCGCCACCTTAGACACAGTTCATCTTTCTGCCAGACTGACAGAGCAAAGAGTATCAGATATCCGCAAAAACGTTTACCTTCTGCTTCAGTGCAACAAGATCAAAGCCAGGGTAGTCTTGAAGGTATTAGGACTCATGGCGGCTACCATTACACTTCTTCCCCAGCTCATTTTCACATGCGGATCCTCCAGTTTATGCTGTTTTCTCAATGGTCCTTCCAACAGCTCCCAATGTCTCACATCATTCTGCTAACCCAATCATGCAAGAATCACCTGTCTTGGTGGATGACATCACCTCAAGTTCTTCAGGGCAGACCCTTCATCCCTCCCCCCCAATCGCCACGGTGACAACGGACGCCTCGCTGATCGGGTGGGGGGGACATTATCAGGGCAGGACAGTCCAGGGCACGTGGCAATCTTTCGAGTGCCACTTGCACATAAATGTCTTAGAGATGAGAGCAGTGCTTTTAGCGTTGCAAGCCCTTCAGGACTCTCTTCCCACAGGGACTATTGCAATTCAGACGGACAACATGCCCGTAGTGTGGTACATCAACAAACAGGGTGGAACCAAGTCCTATCCCTTATGTTGAGAGACACTCAGACTTTGGCAGTGGGCGATCTCTTCTTAGTGGTTTCTGATAGCAATGCACATTCCCGGGAAGTCCAACATGATTGCGGACAAGTTGAGCAGGGCTATTCTCATGCCTCACGAGTGGTCTCTAAAAAAATCAGTGCTGGAAGAAATCTTTCAAAGATGGGGCCGGCCTTGCTGCGATCTTTTTGCTACTCCCCAAAACAGCAAGTGTCACGATTTCCTCACCCTCTTCCCTCTACCAGGCCAACCCACCAGAGACGCTCTAGTCCACGATTGGCCCCGGGGACTTCTGTATGCTTTCCCCCCCTTTCCACTGATCTCTCAATTAATTCAGAAAGCTATCGTATTGAGAGTCACTATGATCCTCATTTCCCCCTTACTGGCCTTGACAGATATGGTTTCCGTTCCTGCATCATTACCTCTTGAAGCAGCCTTGGCATCTGGACCCAGTGCCTGATCTTTTGACCCACCAGTCGGGCCAGCTGCACCACTCCCTCCAATCTCTCAACCTCACAGCGTGGTTTCTCCGATTCCTACCCTAGCCAGACTTCCTTTAATTTCTCATTCGGTCCGTAACATCCTGATAGCCTCTCACAAGTCTTCTACCAGAAGGATTTACAATAGTAAGTGGAAACATTTTTCCTTCTGGGCAGCATCTAAAAACATAGACCCCTTCATCGCACCTATCCAGTCTATCCTAGACTTCCTGGCAGAGCTCTTTCATTTAGGCTCTTCCTCATCTACCATTAGAGTACAACTAGCTGCTATATCTAACTTTCGTGTAGGTGTCTCAGACTCCAGTATCATGTCCCATAAACTTTGCAAAGCCTTTCTAAGAGGTATCTTTTTGCTCAAGCCCCCAATCAAAGATCCCCCACCTCAGTGGGACTTGAATTTGGTCCTAGCGTCCTTGATTCTCCCCCCCTTCGAATCTGTGGCTTCATGCCCTCTCAAGTTGCTCTCATGGAAAACTCTTTTTCTAGTAGCCATAACATCAGCTAGAAGGGTATCTGAACTTCATGCTCTTTGCAGTTGTCCTCCGTACTTAGTTTTCCATAAAGACAGGGTGTCCCTCCGGACTAATCCGTCCTTCTTGCCTAAGGTTTCCTCTGAGGCAAATCTAAACCAGACTATCAATCTCCCTGTCTACTTCCCTGATTATTCCAACAGGTCGGAACAAAAGTTACATTTTCTAGATGTTCATCACCAACTTTGATATTATTTAGACAGGACTTAACAGTTCAGGAAATCTGACCAGCTCTTCCTGTCTTATGCGGAAGGGAAAATGGGCCTTCCAGTTTCTAAAGTGTCCCTTTCGAGATGGCTTACCTCTATAATTACCTTCATCTATGAAATCAGACATCAAAAGCTGCCTTCAAGACTTAGAGCTCATTCAACCAGGGCATTAGCTACATCTGTAGCTTTTCAGGACAGGCTACCAATAGATTCCATCTATGCAGCAGCCACATGGGCTTCACCTCATACCTTTATCTTGCATTACAAATTGGATATGGCCTCCAGAAACCATGCCAACTTTGGTTCCACTGTTCTCAAGAGTCTGTTCCGATAAGCCACCCGGGGTAAGGTGCTAGGGACGTGGTCCCATCCAGCAAGAATGAAGGCGAGATTGACAACTTAACATTGAGAAGTTATGTACCTACCATAACGTTCCATGTTAGTTGTCTTCTTCTCGCCTTCTTTCTTGCGTCCCACCCTCCTTCCCCCCAGCCTGGACAGACCGATAGGATTTTTTGGGATCTTCCATTGGGGCTTCCTTCCCACATGTTCTACCACCTCTATTATCCCCTTTTCTGTTTGTGGTAGCTTACATACAGGTTTTTATAGAGGTGGGTTGTTTCTCTCTTCTCCATCCTATGGAGACTAGAACTGCTATGGTTTTTAGCTATCAAACGAGATCTGAGTAGTTACCGCCTAGCATTGTGGGATATAGGGGAGCCTCGAGCCGGTGGAAATAGCTCTCGAGCTTTAGTATTGGCCGAGTCGGAGCCAAGGATTGGCTCCGAACCCATCCAGCAAGAAAGAAGGCGAGAAGAAGACAACTAACATGGAACATTATGGTAGGTACATAACTTCTCATTTTCAATCAGGCCATCAATCTCCCACTGTTCTAGCTTGATCCTCAGAACCAAGAGAAAGGATTCAACATACTCTGGGCTTGCACAGGCAGCTCAGGTACTATCTTGATAGAACCATGTCCTTTTGAAAAGCTGATTAACTATTTAATGTTAAGTTGTCTATCTCGCCTTCATTCTTGCTGGTTGGGTTCAGAGCCGATCCTTGGCTCCAACTCGGCCATCTTCAAAAGCTCGAGAGCTGCTTACTGGCTCGAGGTCCCCCTATATCCCATGATGCCTGGCGCTAGATACCCAGATCTCATTTGCCTCTTCTGCTGTGAGGTTGTTCTACTGGCTCAGGTCATATAAAACCTTATTATTATTGTATTTTTCGTGTCAAAACTGCTAGTTTTACTGTAGATTTAGTCATTAGATTAGACTGTTGTATTGTAGCTAGTTTTCTTTAGATCCCGATTACTTCTCCCAAAGAAACTCATTTAAGTTAGAGAGTTTCCCCTCCCCCCCTTCTCTCCCTTTCCTTACCTCAGAAAGGTTTTCGTTTAAGTTAGAGGATTACCTTTTTCTCTCTATCTCCTCTATATAAAAACAAAAAAAAAATCTTTTATTATCACTGTTAGTGTTTAGTGATAGTTAAATATAGTTTTTGTTTGTAGTAGTACTTGTAGTTTGGTTGTGGTAACTTTAGTGTGTAATTCTTAGTGGCTAGTTACTTTAACCTTTTCTGTGTGTGTTTCTTGTCCTTGGTTTTCCTCCAGGATGTCCAAGGATCCTAAACCGTCCGGATTCAAGAAGTGTGACTCATGCTGTCAGAAGATGTCTCTGACAGATGGTCACACTTCTTGTGTTTATTGTCTGGGCGCCGTGCACCTGCAGGACTCTTGCTCAATCTGCCATGCTTTCAGTCCAAGAGTCCTGCAGGAGCGCAAAAACAAATTGATCCTGAGGGGTTTGCTTAAACCCCAAGATTCACCGGCGAAGGCTCAGCCCGTGAAATCTTCCAGGCCACCTAAACCTTCGGCTCCCAGTTCAGAGCCGTCGTCGGGTGAAGCCATACAATCTATCTCGGCTCCGGCTGGAACCGATGTTCCTCCCTCCCAGTCAGCTCTGACATGTTCTTCGGAGCCGTCTGAGAGTCGGAAAAGATCCAGGTCTCCTTCTCTGGAGTCGATACATTTGGCTCCGAAGTCACCTCTGCTCCAATCGGAGCGTAGTCATCGCTCATCCCACTCTTCTCGGTCCTCTAGACTTTCGGACCATATCTTGGAAAGAGTGGTCCGTAGGCTGTTAAAATCGCAGGCCTTAGCCAAAATGTTGTCCAGCCCCCTTCATCAGGTGTCAGCTCCGTCCACAGCTGTAGATATTCCTCCTCCGACTCATCCTTTGAGCTCAGAGCCGGAGTTCATTGGGGTTCGAGTCATGGAACCGTCGGCTTCGATACCCTGTCCTTTGGTTCCATCCTCGGCTCCGATCCCTTCCATTGTACCTTCCCTGGAGGGATCTGGGCACCTAGGTTCCCTTGTCGGCTCCAAGGGGGCGAGTGGCATTGGACCCTTGTCTGGCCCCGCTCTCCCCCTCGGGGCTTTGGCTCAGGTGAGCTCGGCTCCCACATCTGCCTCGGAGCCATCCCCCTTGGTGCGGGGAGGGGTTCTGGTTTCTTCAGAACTGGAGCCCTCTCTGCATCCGGGCAAGGACGCCTTTGAGGTGATGAGGAGTGTACTGGCCCCCGAGTCAGTCCCACGATCGACCCCATCAGCTCCTCCACCTAGGGTGCCTACGTCAGCCTCTGCCCCTCTTCCAGACCTCAAGTGTGGGGATCCAGCGCTCCAGGACACCCCCTTGGGTGTATCCTCCTCTTCTGAGGCCTCCCCTGATCATTCAGAGGAGCCACCTCGCAAGAGGAAATGCAAGAGGAAGCATGTTGACTCCTCCGAGTCTGTCACATCGGATACCGACTTAGAGGAGTTGGAAGTGTCCCCAAGATCCCCCTCTGAAGATGTCTTCTTCTCAGACATCATTGAGATACTTAGGCAGAGGGGGAACTGGACTGCCCTAAGCCCTTCCGAGGATGAGTCGGTATTCCTGGATGCGTTTGGATCCCGACCTTCCACCTCCTGAGTGTCTCCGCCTTTCGACCCACTGATGTCTGTGGTGTCTCGGAAGGTGTGGACGGCTCCAGACACAGTGGAACTGACCCCTAGAAGACCTGCCAAATTCATTACTGCATCGCAGGGCAAACAGTTCTTGACCAAAGGTGTCCCTGTTGATGCCATGGTGGTAGCAGCAGCCACAAAAAAGGAGTTGGCTGAAACTTCATCATCTGTCCATCCCCCTAACAAGGAGTCCAGGACAATGGACAGATATGGGAAGTGGATGTTCTCTTCAGTGAATTACCTGTGCCACTTTACCCATCTTCAGAGGGATCTCCTGAAAGAGCTTGGAGATACCCCCAAGATCCATCAGCTGAGGGGTCCCAGGCTAAGACAGCCTCCCAGCTGGCAACTCTTAATTCAGTGGTAAACTCCTTCATGAGCTCATTTCGTATGCAGCTGATGGTGCGAGTAGAGCCGCAGGCACAGGCATGGCCCTTAGGAGGCATGCTTGGATGCAGCTATGTAACTTTGTGGAATCTTTCAGAGCGTCTTTCACCAGCAACCCTTTCGATGGTTCCTCTCTCTTTGGATCACAGATGAAAGATACCCTTACCAGGTGTGAGCAGGAAGGCAAGACTCTCTCTGCCATAGGAGTCAGTTTTTCCACTCCTTTCAGACCATATCCTAAGGGTCAGAAGAGCGGAAAGATGTGGTTCCAGAAATCCCAGGGAGCTTTGCCGGATGCACGTGGTGAGTTCCCATCCAGGGGCAGAGGAAGGAACAATAACAGATGCCGCCCTCGTGGCAGAGGGGGTCCGCAAAATCAGGGCAGCAGAGAATCTTTCTCTAAGAAGCCCTTCCAGCATCCCTGAAGGGTTGCCCGGCTGCCCACCTCTGGAGGCAGTCAGGGGAAGATTATCGCTGTACCCAAGAGCCTGGCAAGACATAACACAAGACAAATGGGTACAGTCCGTCATATCCGGAGGCTACAGAATTCCCTTCGTTCGCACCCCCTTAAGGTCAAACAAGTCCCTTCCAGACATTCCACCCAATCTAACGGACCAAGCAGTGCAAGAAGTCTCAAAACTGCTAAGAAAAAGGGCCATTCAGCAAGTCCCAGCAGACCAACAAGGATCCGGAATTTACTCAAGGTTCTTTTTGGTACCAAAAAAGACAGGGGACTGGAGACCCATTCTGGATCTCAGCAGACTGAACAGGTCTGTACAAAGAACGAAGTTCCGGATGGTCATGCTACTGTCCATTTTGCCCTTCCTGGGTCAGGACAATTGGATGTGCTCTATAGATCTTCAGGATGCATACTACCACATCAAAATGGACAAACTCTCCAGAAGATTCCTTCGCTTCCGGCTGGGAGCCAGCCATTATCAGTTCAGAGCTCTGCCCTTTGGTCTCACCACAGCCCCCAGGGTGTTTACCAAATGTATGGCAGTAGTTACCGCTCACCTGAGATGGCAAGGATTCCAGGTGTTTCCATATCTCAACAACTGGCTCCTCACTGCTACCACCAGACATCACCTTCTGCGAGCCAGAGACTGCACTATCGACACTTGCTCCAGGCTAGGTATCACAATAAATTTTGAAAAGTCTGCATTGTCGCCCTGTCAATCTATCACCTTTATAGATGCAAATTTAAATACCAAAGACATGTTAGCGAGCCTCCCACCAGACAGGGTGTTAGTGATTCATCAGCATGTGAAGGTTTTATTACCATGCAAAAGAATTCAAGCCAGGTTTGTCCTTCAAACTCTGGGTCTCATGGCAGCAGCGATCATACTTGTCCCTCTAGCTTGTTTTCACATGAGGATTCTCCAGTGGCTTCTTTTCACCCAATGGTCCTTCCAGCAGCTTCCCATGTCTTACATGATTATGATCACACAAGCATGCAAGAAGCACCTTGCGTGATGGATGGTCTCCACATCAGTGCTCCACGGCAGACCATTTGTTCTCCCCCCTCCAGTTGCTATGGTGACCACGGATGCCTCCCTGATCGGGTGGGGGGGCATTATCAGGGCAGAGCAGTCCAAGGCACCTGGCAACCTCACGAGTACCATCTGCACATAAATGTCTTGGAGATGAGGGCCATGCTCTTAGTGTTACAGGCTCTTCAGGACTCTCTTCCTACCAGGACCATTGCAATTCAAACAGACAATATGTCTGTAGTGTGGTACATCAACAAGCAGGGCAGAACCAGGTCCTACCCCCTATGTCGAGAAGTACTCATACTCTGGCAGTGGGCGATTTCTTCCCAACGGTTTCTGATTGCAACGCACATCCCTTGGAGGTCCAACGTCATAGCAGACAGACTGAGCAGAGCAATTCTCATGCCTCACGAGTGTCTCTGAACCAGGTAGTTGCGGACCAAATCTTACGTAAATGGGGCCAACCTTGCTGCGACCTTTTTGCAACTCCCTTCAACAGCAAGTGCAGCAATTTCTTCTCTCTCCTTCCACTTCCCAGGCATTCCCCTAGAGACGCTCTTGTCCATGATTGGCCTCAGGGACTTCTTTATGTATTCCCTCCTTTTCCCCTAATCCCAAAGCTAATTTAGATGGGTTGCAAAATGATCCTGATTGCTCCTTACTGGCCTCGACAAATATGGTTCCCGTTCCTGCATCGCTATCTTCTCGAGAAGCCTTGGACTCTGGACCTAGTTCCAGACCTCCTGATTCATCAATCGGGCGGGCTGTACCAATCCCTATGCTCTCTCCAGCTCACGGCTTGGTTGCTCCACTTCCAGCTTTAGCCAGGCTTCCAGATATCTCCCCCTTTGTGCGCAAAATCATTTTGTCATCACACAAGTCTACGACTAGAAAAACTTACGCTAGTAAGTGGAAACGTTTTTCTTCCTGGGCAGAGGCTAAAAGTATAGACCCCTTTTTAGCCCCTGTACACTACATTTTGGAATTTCTTGTGGAACTCTTCCATGCTGGGTCCGCTTCTGCTACAATTAGAGTTCAGTTAGCTGCAATTTCAAATTTTTACATTGGCCTGTCGGAAAACAATATCATGTCTCATAAGCTGTGTAAAGCTTTTCTCAAAGGAACCACCCTGCTCAGGCCCCCAGTGAGAGATCCTCCACCACCGTGGGATCTAAATTTGATTTTAGCTTCTCTAATTTTGCCCCCTTTTGAACCTGCAGCTTCTTGTTCATTGAAGTTCTTATCTTGGAAAATCCTTTTTCTGGTAGCTATTACTTCAGCCAGAAGAGTTTCGGAACTATAGGCTCTTTCTATCTGACCCCCATACCTCGTGTTCCACAGTGACAGGGTTGCTCTTAGGACTAATCTGTCCTTCCTTCCTAAGTTCTCTTCAGAGAGTAACTTGAATCAGTTCATAGACCTTCCTGTGGTTTTCCCTAACCACTCCAACAGGGCGGAATATAAGTTGCATCAGTTAGATGTTCACAGGCAGCTACGCTTTTATTTGCATAGAACGAAGGACATTAGAAAATCAGATCAACTTTTCCTGTCTTATGCAGTAGGTAAACAAGGTCTTCCGGTCTCCAAGGTAACCTTATCCAGGTGGTTGACTTCTATCATCACATTCATATATCAACTGAGGAATAAAGATTTGCCAGTTAAACCAAAAGGTCACTCCTCCAGAGCTTTAGCTACTTCGGTGGCCTTTCAGGCTAGGTTGCCCATGGAATCTATTTGTGCTGTGGCTACATGGGCCAACCCACATACTTTCATTTCACATTACAAGTTGGATTTGGTTTACAGGAGCAGAGCTGATTTTGGTTCCACTGTTCTGAAGAGTCTTTTCCAATGAGCCACCCAGGATTTTAGGTGCTAGGGATGCTGTCACAACCAGCAAGAATGAAGGCGAGATAGACAACTTAACATAAAGAAGTTATGTACCTACCATAACGTTCCATGTTAGTTGTCTTTTTCTTGCCTTCTTTCTTGCGTCCCACCCTCCACCCCCCTATCCTAGTGGACCGAGAAGAGTTCTTCTTGATTTTTCGCTGGCTGAGTCTTCTCTGGCTATTCCTTTCTGACTAGTAGTCTCTCCAGTAGGAGTTATGCATTCTAGGATAGGATTCCTTTATTATTATGTTTGCAGTTAGACTAACCAAATGAGATCTGGGTATCTAGCACCAGCCCTCATGGGATATAGGGGGGCCTTGAGCCAGTAAGCAGCTCTCGAGCTTTTGAAGATGGCCGAGTCGGAGCCGAGGATTGGCTCCGAACCCAACCAGCAAGAAAGAAGGCGAGAAGAAGACAACTAACATGGAACATTATCGTAGGTACATAACTTCTTTATTCTTATGTTGGGACTAAGAAAGAATAGTCTGTGTTGAAACAGACTATTTCAAGATGATTATCCTTGGCTATTGCCTTTTGTTATGCCCACTATGTTAAACAGTTCCAGGCAGTATTAAAGCCCACTCCATGATGGCCTTGTCTTTTTCTTCAGTAGCATATTGGATGGTGGTGGCCTCTGAACACATTCTAGAAGCAGCTACACGGTCCTCTGTACATACCTTTACAATGCATTACCAACTGTATTATTTTTTCAGGACTAACTTTGCTATGACCATTCTCTAGGAGCTCCCAGATCCATGTTCTTCCTCCTCTCCGGTTGGATAGGCTTTAGCAATCAACCCATAGAACCTAAAGGCTATGATGAGCATTGTACAGTTGTGCAAATTACACTTATCCATAATGATAGATGTTTGAATTCCACACTGCTGCAGTAGCTCCACCCACCACTATCCTCCTTAGTATTATATATAGTTATTGCTTGAATATATTTTGGTGGTTATTTCTAGTTTGTTTAGTTCAAGATGAGTATGCTACTACTAAACTTTTATGCAAGAAAATCCTGAAGCTCTTCCAATTTGCTGATTTTTCCTCCTCAGGACTGACCAATCAGCAGTCAGATTGGAAGTATGTGAAGAAGTCAGCTTTTGGAAGCTGGCCATTGTTTTGTCTTGTGCAAGACACAACCCATAAAGCCTGCAAGTTACTGCAGTGGTGAGGAATTTGAAAATTTACTCTTATAGGTAAGTGCAACATAAATAACTGTACTTTCCTGTATGCTTTTCCACCCTTTCCACTGATTACCAGGGTTCTTCTGAGGAACCAGAAGGATTCTCCAAAAATTGTAGTTGTGATTACCTTCTGGCCAAGACAACAGCAGATGTCCATCACTCCCACTGCTACAGTAGCCGTTAGGCTATATGGGTTGTTTTCCTGCCCAAGGAAGAACAACTGGCCATCTTCACCAAGTTCTGCCCCCCCCCCCCCACCATGCCTTCACTCTAACTGCTGATTGCCTAGTCCCAAGGAGGTAGAGTAGCAGAGTGAAGATTTCTTCAATACTTTTTTGCTGTCTTGAGGAGAAGCATCTCTGGGGCTTCACAGGAGCAGCAATCAGACAAGAACTTCATTTCTGGCAGATAAGTCACCGTAGGATCATAGGAGTTTACTAGGCTAATGGTCCTGGGTCCTTTACAAGTCTAGCCATGTTATACCCATGTTCCTTAATTGACCTTAGTTAGATGGTCGTTATTCACAGTCTATGATCAGCACCGACTGCTGTGTCCATGAAGGACATAGGTGCCAACCCCAGGGTAAATTTACAATCTCCCATCCAATTGTCTGGGTTGCACTTGAATAGGGTCATTGAAGAGCTTTGCTTTATATGAATTGAGAGTTTATTCTAGAGCAGCAGCAATCTCTTAGAGATATAGCTGTCTATCCAGCATGTTATGTTAATGTCACAGGCTAGGTTGATATCCCTGGAGTGAGTGACTTTTGTCCAATCTGATTTGCGGACATGCAGCATTTCTATTAGGGCAGGGTCAGAGACTGCTTTGTAGGCCAGACACAAGTCTCCTGTCAGCAGCCTGTAGTATAGAGTACAGTGACAGGGCTTTGAGTTTTTCCATGTAGGTCATGTTTTGGAGGCACTGAATTTTCTTGGTGAGAAACCTCTGTGGTCTCTCCAGCTGTTTCAAGTGTCTGGTGAGGTACATGCAAAAGGGAGCATTGTACTCTATTAGTTGTCTGATGAGGGTTGAGTACAGAGGAGTTATAACATCCTTAGTCTTGGATGTGATGCTCTTTCTTATGAGATGGGCAGCGTAGAAGGCTTTCCTTACCACTGTGGACACATGGTGATCAAACCAAACCACAGGATAAATGATACACCAAACTCCAAATTGAGCAGCAATAAGAAGGAAATAGCTCCAGGTTTTCATGCTATAAGAAAAGGCAACTTAAACAATTCCCTAGCTAAATACATTCATGAAAACCCAGAACATTCCTTTAAATACAAAATAATAGATACAGTGATTATCTCAGACAGATCCCCTTGGATGGTATTATTAGAAAAGAAAGAGTTAATATGGCAAAAAAAATTACAGGCAGATTGTTGGCCAGGATTAAATGAACGTAGTTCAATCACACCATTATTAAAATTAAAAGCATTGGAAAGGAGAAAGTTATAGAAAGTCGAAATGTTTTAACATTTATAGGTTTTAGCGTTGGTGTTTTTGTGCATTAAATTAGTATGTAAAAATATGTTTGTAAATGTTCATACATATTTACATATGTTTATATTTGTTTATAGAAGTACATTCATATATGGATATTAATCTATGTAGACATAATTTCTGAGAAAAAGTGAATATAGCTTTAAAATACTTAGGCATCAATGGAGGGCAAGCTGTTAGTATTTAAATGAGGGTAAAACTGTGAATAACATGTCTGATGAGGTTTGGTATCTTACACAAATGAAAGCGCCCACAAAATTATGTGTTTTAAACTGAAGTATATTTTTATTTTAAATAAAAGTTTGGCTTGAACTTGAGGAGCTATTTCCTTCTTATTGCTGCTCAATTTGGAACATGGTGATTAAAGTTTAGATTGCTATCAAACTGTGTTGCCAAATCTCACACCACTGGGTTTGAGCTTAGGTGGGTACTGTCAATATTGTAATTTGCGGAGACTTCCTCTTTGCTAAAGGGGATAATACAGCACTGTTTTGCATTTAGTTTTAGTTTATTGCTTTGGCACCAATCATTTGTCTGTGTTAGCTTCTTTTGTAATATGTTAACATCATTTGGGGACTCGATGATTGTACCCAGTTTGGTTGGTAAGCCATATGCCATCTACTTTTGTCTCGACTTCCAAGAAATAGAGTCCAAACAGTAGAGGGCCCATCACAGATCCTTGTAGTATGCCACTGGTAACTGGTCTACTGGTAGAGGTGGAATTCCCAACTTTGACAGTATGCATTCTGTCAGCAAGCCAATTGGCTACCCATCTAGTAACGTATGGGTTGACCCCCAGCTGGGAGAGTTTCTCAATGATACCTGAGTGAGGTATTGTATCAAATGCCTGGCTAGGTCAAGTTAGGTGGTATGTACTGTTTTGCATTCATCCAGAGCTTTGGTGACATTCTTGAAGAAGTCCACCATGTTCAATAGGCATGATCTACCCTTAACGAAGCCAAACTGGGTTAGGTCAATAGTTTTAAGGTCACCTATGTCCTTGTTGATAAGCCCCATGATGATTCTTTCCATGGGTTTGCAGATAAGGCTGGTTAGGCTTATGGGTCTATAGTTCGGACCCTCTTTGTGCAAGGGGATTACTGTTGTTGTTCATCATTCTGTTGGAACAAAGCCAGTGGTCAGGCTGAGGTTAAATAGAGTGCCAAGTAGTTCCACTAGGTCTTGTTTTAGATTGTTTTTTAAGCAGCCTGGGATGTTATCTGGTCCACAGAAGCCATGTTTTTGGCCTTGGAGAGCACAGATGTGACCTGCTCTTTGGAGATACTAGGTAGAGGACTGGTGTCAGGTATGCATTGGAGTATGGCTGGTGGGGACAGGGGAGTGAAGTATGCACCAAATCTGTCAGCCAGCAGGTTGGCAATTTCCATAGGTTTAGTATGATAAGTATCATTCAGTTTAAGTTCAGCACGTAGTTGAGCATTCCCTTTTATATTTCAGATGTAGAAGAATGCCTTAAGATTATCTTTAGCTAGGGATGCTAATTTAGTGTTATAACTAGCTTTAGAGGACTGTACAAGATATCTGATTTGCTTGTTCAAGCTGTGGAGGATATTCTTCTTCTGAGTAAGTTTCTTCTTGTTCTTAGACATCAGTTTCTTCTTTTTGTTATATAACCTATTTATACTTGAGGTTCACAAGGGTGGTCTGCTTTTTGGGAGAACCTGTTTTTGATCCAGTAAGGTACAGCTGAGTCAAAACAGTTGTTTAGGTGGTTATACAGGGCATTTGTGTACTCCTCTGCACAAGAGTCATTGTTAGCTGTGTTAGAGGGGATTTTAAACTTTTTATACCATCACCTAGTAGGTTGTAGTTTGCTTTGGAGAATGTTTTCATTTTTTTTCTCCTGTGGGAGTGTCAGATCTGATTGTTACTTCAAATGAGACAGATTTATGGTCTGACCTTACCATGGAGGGCAACATACAGGGGGTAGTACAGTGAACCCCCATGTTGGTGAATACTACATCTAGGACATTTGAGCTCCTTGTGAAGGTACAGACTAGCTGTTCTAGGGCATTTGTAGTGACAAAGTCCAGGGTGAGCATGTTTGTGCTCATGTATGTCGCCCAGTTGATGGAAAGATATCTGAAATCTCCCACAGCCAAAGTGTTTGGCTGTATAGTGAGTGACTCTAATAAGTCCAGGTAGGTGGTGTACTTCTCTTGGTTCATGGTGGAGGAAAATGTAGCTAGCAATGACGTGGTAGGGTGTTTTACCTATAGTTAGTTGGACCTGGAGTAACTCAAGAGAGTTATAATGTTTAACCAGTCTCGAAATGTATTTGGCTTTAATGAAGATGGATATACCTCCATCTTCAGTTCTTTCTTGCTCGTTTTGGGGTCTGAACACGTGAAAGATTTTGTAGCCTTGAACAGCTGGGGTACTCTCTGTGGCCTTGAACCATGTCTTAGTGACTGCACAGATGTCAGCATCTTCCAAGGTGCGGAGTGCTTCCAGGGAGTACAGTTTCCCGTTTAAGCTCGTAACAGTAAGCAGCATAACTTTAAGTTTCTCTCAAGTGGATCTTTTTAGTTCAGAAATTTTGTCGATTTGACACTGCCTGACAAAGGCACTATGTTGGGAGGGAAGTACCTTTGTCAGTATTGGAAAGCATAGAGGAGACAGATGAAAACCATCTCTGGCAAAGCAGCTTAGTTTGTCAACCATTTCTTCCCAGGCTGACAGATACTGGGTCCCCCTGCACTGACACCAAAAGCTAAGCCAATTGTTGAAGCCAGTCATTTTTTGTCTATATTTGTGGCATCATCTTCAGTGAAGATAGAATGCTGCTTAGGGCTAGGGACATACCTGCCTGCAACACATAATCTGAGAGTTCAGTCATGTCTCTCTTCATATAGTCCAAAGAGGTACATCTCAAGTCATTCACCCCAACATGTACTATGACAGACTCATAAAGGTAATTGTTGTAGAGTGACTTGAATGCATGTGAGATGTATTTGGAAGCTTGGGAGGGTTCACTAACAGATGTCTAGAAGAAAATTGTCTTTCAAGGGGCTTGCATCTATACAGGGCACTGCTGAACCCTGTTGCATGGTGAGCAGCTCCTCTCAAGTGAGGCTTAAATACAGGCAAAATTAAACACTTTTAAACTAAACTACCAAAGGGAAAGCACATAATGAGCTTTCTTCCTGTAATTGCCAACTCAGATGAAGCTCAGACTACACACTTCTGCCAAAAGGGTGCAGGCAGGGCCCTCCTAATGTAAGATGTCTGGAATAGTTCTCAAGTGTAATAATACAGTCTAGATTCAGCAGATCTGAATCTAATCTATGCTATGTACTAGTTACGTAAAGCAACAGAACACCTTTTTAAAGTGCAGAAAAACACAGTAAAAATCAACAAAATGATAAAAATACAGTGGGCAAAGTGCAAAGGAAGGTCACAAGGTGCTTATTTTTTTTTCAGTTTTAGCAGTGGATGCTTTGGATTTCAGCAGAATCTCTCCAGACCTCTAGCAAAGGTCACCAAATGTAGAGCAGCTCCAGTTAGATAACCTGCAGTTCTACTGCCCTCTGCATAAACTGGCAGCTCTTTGAGCAGTTGTGAACAGTGGAAGATTATGAAGAGCATTCTCCACAAGAGAAATTATTGCCGTTTTAAGAAAATATTATTTATTTTTATTTTCTGACTGAAAATGGTATTTTTCCTCGAAGAAATCTTATATTTTTTTATCAATATCAGAGGTTTTCTGTCAGGAACAACTGTTTTTAGCTGTTTGTTATTATTTAGCTACTTAGGAGTAATTTTGTGAAAAATATATGCTCTGCTTGTGTAGACTTTTATTTTGTGACTAAAAGATTTATTTTAGGATGGAGGTATATGCTTTTACACTGTAGTACCTATGTTCACTTTGCAGCAACTTTCTTGTCATTTTTCTTTTTCTGTCAGTGTATTTAATTGGATAAAAGGAGTGCTGACAGGGGATTAGACTGCTGCTTGTGACTGTATTTTGTGAAGGGGCTAGGACAAGAAGAGGGAATGTAAGCATTCTGCTTATGTACACTAGGTGACAGCTTACCTTTTGATCTGTATCATTGCGTCAACTCTTAACACTTTTAGGTTCTCTTCCTCTGCTACAGCATGGACACTTACTGTGGTCTTGTTGGTTCCACTCCCACTATTCCAAGAAAGAAAAAAGGACTTACTAAGGAGCCCCTGACATTGCCACAGGCTCAGTCTGTGCCTCCCCTGACAGCAAGTGAATTTGTATTGGCCATTGGTTGTTCCTCAGATGACTCAATTACCTATTTGCCTTCTTTTGTAGTCCTTTCAGCCATGACATACCATAGGTCAACCATGTTCACTTCTGCTGTTTTAACGTCTGATACCAGCATGAGGGAACCATCTTCTCAATGACTGGGAGACACTCTAGGAGATTCTTCATGGGGTAACCAAGGCAAGAAATCGTTTGACTGGTCAGATGTCCTTTCTTTGAGTCAGTCTTCTTCCATAAAAAAAAAAATAAACACTGTTTATTGCAAGAAATAATTATGGATAAGATGCTTTTCTTACCTTTGCAAGGCATACGTTATAGGTTATGAATCCTAGTATCCAGAAGGCATTACAGGTAGGCATCCCCTATAAAGAAATTCCTGAAGAAGCAGGGTCTGATCATTCTGACTATGTCAGAAACAGGGCTTCTTCTCCTTCAGAGCCACAAGTCCAAATTTCTGACTCTGAAGAAAGTACTAACTTTCTTTCCCATATGGAAGAATTTTCTTTTAATCAGACCATAGCCAGGATGAATGAGGTATTTTATAAGATTAAACAGATGCACCCCTGAACTGAAGAGCTATCATGATATGTTGCAAATAGATTCTCATTCTACACCCATCTTTCCTACACTGCCATACCTGGAGAATGTGTTGAAAACTGTCTGTAATTATCCTGATAGGAACCTGCCATTCCTTAGAAAAGCAGATAAGATGTATAAAAGACCTCAGATGAATAAACTTTTTTTCTCTCACCTTAGATCAGACCCAGCAGCTATATCTGCTGCATCACCTGTTGAGAATAGACTGTTAGTGAACACTAACCTTTTACGTGGTGATAAGGAAGGTGCAGTTTTGGACCACCTAGGTAAGAGAATGTGCACTTCTTCCACTTTTTCTTTCAAAATATTCAGTTATCAGGCATACAAGAGGAAGTTTATCCTTTGTTATATTGATACTCTGAGAGAACCTTACACCTTACTACCTACAGAAGAAAGTTCTTTTTTAATCAAAGTGTTTCTACCTTGTCCCAAATATTTAATCATGCATTGAAAAGTATGTCTGTGCAGGTACTGTATCTAGGGTCACAGTGTTGGGAAGACGCACTTGGGTGCTTAACCAAAAGTTTGCTGATGAAGTAAATTCTGAAATTAAATATTCTGCTTTAGACATGGAGGTACTGTTTGCCTATTCTGCTACTAAGGTTCTCAAACAGCATGGTGATAGAGGAGAATTGATTCCCCTAGAAAGCGTTTAGGTCTGCCTCTTTCTCTAAAAAGTCAAATAAGCAAAACCAGTCATATTCTGGCAAACAATGAGCTAAATGGGAGGACCAGAAGGAAATAACAAAAACAGGGATCTTTTCAAAAAAGGAACAGACTAACAGTACAGAATGACTGTGCCAACATTCCTTACCCGCTTCCCTCTACTTTGGACAATATCTATACAAATCTGTCCCACAAGCTGGTATTCAATATCCCTCTTTGGCAAAAGATTGTCTCAGACTCTTGGGTATTAAAAGTCATACAAAACTATTACAGATGGTACTGGATACAAAAACCTTTCAGGGGAATCCCTTCCCACCATAAGAACTAAACAGAATATTTTCCTCAGATTCTTTAGTCTTTACACACCCAAGGAATCTTAGAACCAGTGCTTGTAAGTCAAAGGGGCAAATGTTTCTTTTCCAGAATGTTTCTGGTGTCCAGTCTTAAATGTTCAATCCTAAACCTGTTTGTGAAATTGTGAAAGCTGCCAGCCTAGCTAGATAGAATTTTGGAGATAATTCTGTCATCTGTAAATATTAATGTGAACCACAGGCTTGTTGTCTTAAATGGTAAAAATAGAGTTACATGTGGAACTGAAACAAATGTAACAGCAGTGCAATCTGCTGTAAGGAAACTAAGTCAAGCATTTTATGACTGTCTTTGATCTTTAAAGTTGGCTCCGGACAGTCTAGGTGAAGACATTCTTTATATCGTTTTGACCAAGAGTTAAATTGCTAGATTTAAACATGCAAATGTATTTTTATTGCTCCGCTTCATGACCAGCTGCAAGATAACACAAAGAGATGTTAAGAATGTAAATATAGTTTCTGTTAGCCTAGGAACCCAGGGAAGTGTGAAGACTGATGTAATGGGAACATGATTTAAAAAACAGAGAGAATCAGAGATTATTCAGCATTTTTGTCTTGACCTTCCAACTTATCAACACTCTGCCTGTGTTCTTTATGTAAGTTTATCTTAGACTTGTGTTTTCTCTTAGAAATAGCTAGAAACTACAAAGATTAGACTAAGTGTTTTTTTGTGATGTCAAAACTGTACTACTGAATTATTTTAAGTATTTCTCTGAGATCTCCGAACTGTTGACTAGCACTGTGTAGTAAAATGTATTGTCTTGTGTTTTGACTATTTATTATTAAATATTTTTAAACCCTTTCAACTGTGGGTGTTTTTGTAGATATAATATAAGCTCTTTAGAGTACTTGCATGCCTTTGGTAAAATTGTACAAAGCCACTCTAATAGCTTTAGCCCTGGGCTATACTACCAATTGGATAATAATATTGCACAGTAATAATTGGACACCCTTTTAAGGGCCCTTGAGTAGCTGATAAATATTAACTGGGTGGTGGCAGTGATTTCTACAGTATAGTCTGGGTAAAAGGGGCACAGCTGGAGAACCTGTGCCAGCCTTCCACAGAAGTGTCTGTGTGGTTGTATAAACTCTTATCTCAAAGTGTGTGTTTGTGTCAGTTACTTGGGCAGGGACACAAATCACTGGTTGGACAGAGAGGGTGGTGGAGATTTTAGCTTGCCCAGCTGGCTGGGATCTGGACCCTATATCTGTGTCAGTGGAGAGTCTTATTGGGGACCTGGAAAGCAAGGGAGTGACCAGCCCCAGACTGACTGTGATCTCTGTGTGCTTTTAAGGGAAATTGCACTTTACTGTCTGTATTTCTTATCCTTTCCTCCTTTATGAGACGCCCTGCACTGGTGTTAGTAGTGAGAATTGAGGCTCCTTGATTGCTGGGCCAGGGCACGGGCATCACATATTAATTGTTTGGCAGTGGTGGGATATCCACATCACATATTAATTGGTTGGCAAATACTAATTTGATTACTGGTGTGGGTAGAGTGAATTCCTGTAACTTGTGTACAGTGAGCTTTGAAGGTGTTTTGTACTCTAAATCAGCCACGCAGTGAATACTCAGAGTTCAGATCACAAATGTTTTATTTCTTTTGTTAGCTTAGTTAGTCAGGCCGAGCAGGCAGCATGTCAGCAGAGGAGTATGGAAAGCTGACAAGGAGCTAGCTGGCAGAGATGTGCCAGGCTAGGGGACTGGTGCATGGAAACCTGACTAAGGCAGACTTGATTGCAGCCTTGGTTACAGCTGCATCAGAAAACAGCAACCAGGAGGACAATCAGACTGGCATTGGAGATATAATACCCTTGGAGAATGGACAGCTCAACCTTTCTGCAGAGGACTTAAAAATCCATCTGAAGCTAAAGAGACTTGAGTTGGAGGCCAGGCATGTGGAAATAGAAGCGACTGAGAGACTGAGGCATCTAGAGGCTGAGAAGAATAAGAAACTGCTATGCCTGGAAGCTGAGGAAAATGAGAGGCAGCATGAGAGGAGATGCTGACTCTTCGGCAGAGTCATGGAAGTAATGGGGAAGGGAGTAACTGGACCCCAGAAGTACAACATGTCAGTAAATTTCTTCCGCAGTTTAAAGAGGGGGATAATTTTGATAGTTTCATTCATATGTTTGAGAGGGTATGCAAACAGTATAGTGTTGACCAAAGGCATTGGCTACAGTTCCTGACCCCCTTACTCCATGGTAAAGCTGTAAATATTTTGTCAAAAATGTCTTGACATTGCACGTTTTGATTATACTGTTGTCAAAAATCACTTGTTAGAATTGTTTAAGCTAACACCTGAAATGTATAGGAAAAATTTTCGTTAGCATAGACACAAGGCAGATGAACGTGTGTGTGAATATGTTCCTGAACTGGCCACTTATTTCCATAGGTGGGTGAGTGGATGTCAGTTCACCACTTTTGAAGGGCTGGCCAACCTTTTGGTGAGGGAACAAGCCCTTAGCACTTTACCTGAGGACATGAGGATCTGGTTAGCTGATAGACAATGAGCTACATCAGATGAGTTGGGGAAGAAGGGAGACCTATACATGGCAAGCAGGGCAGCCCTGCACAGGAAAGCGACCCCCGGTACCACTCATGGGTCTAAAGAAACCCAGGGTGGGCAGCACAGACTGCCGCAACAGAATCTGCCAGTAGCAGGGGAAGCCAATAGTCCAGGTACACATCTGGGAGCTAGGGTTAAATGTTTTGAATTCAACCAGTGGGGCCATGTGGCATACAGGTGTCCATGGAGGCAAGGTGGGGAACAAAAGGTGATAGAGCCAGCAAGGGGGAAAGACAAAATGCCAATGGTAAGTTGTTTTGGGACAACAAGGATACCAAACTACCACCAGAGGCTATATCCTACTGTAGTGAATGGCAAAGAGGCCATTGCCAAGAGAGACACAACCTCTGATAAAACCATTTTAAAGCCTGCAATGGTTACAGAGGAGCACTAATTGC
Source organism: Protopterus annectens (assembly GCF_019279795.1). Lineage (NCBI taxonomy): Eukaryota > Metazoa > Chordata > Ceratodontiformes > Protopteridae > Protopterus > Protopterus annectens. The sequence continues at coordinate 138,506,689 of NC_056733.1, forward strand.
CTGGGCAGTCTACTCCAGTCAGGGCTTTAGCAGGGATCCCATTCCAAATACCTTCGGCTAGGGTTCACCTTGACTGGGAGCATGGAAAAGGACGCCAGCAAGTAGGTGTGTTTGAGGATATACCTGCAGATGTCCTGATAGGGAATGATTTTGATAGTGCAGTACCCTGTGCTTTTGCAGTTACACTCAGTCAGGCTTGGAGACAAGCAGGTAAGTTTGGTAGCCTGGGGGCGACCCAGACAGACTGCATACTTGCAGCCAGGATTGGTATGGTGGTTACTTCAGGGAGTGATCTATGCTGTAGCAGTGAGTCTGAAGGTGAGCCACAGCTGCTTGGGGATACTGATGGTCCCTTGGACAGAGTGACTGCAAAGGTAGAGGTGAGTAGTAGTACCCAGGCTGACATTGTGGCACCACTGTCAGAGGATGCCAGACTTCCTGTGGAAGGGGAGATGAGAAGGGCTCAGCTCTCTCAGACCCTACATTTCAAGGCCTGAGGCAGGTAGCTAGGAAGGCACCTGATTCTCAAGGAAAGGGGGAATCTGTATACTGAGACAAAGGGTTACTATACAGAAAGTGGACCCCTGAGGGAGGGCTAGAAGGTAAAGAGAGTACAGCAGTTGGTAGTGCCTAGAGCCTACTGTCTGGTGCTTCTAGCCATAGTCCATGATATTCCCTTTGCAGGTCATATGGGCATAAAACGTACAAAGAGGCATATTATGCAGAACTTCTATTGGCCTGGAATTTCCAGAGATGTAACAGGGTAATGAAGCACCTGTGAGCAGTGCCAAAAAGTAGGGAAGGCAGGAGACAAGGTGAGAGCTCCTTTAATGCCTTTACCTGTGATTGAGGAGCCATTTCAGAGGATAGCTATGGATATTGTGGGTCCTCTGAGTACCCCAAGTTCCACAGGGAGTATATCCTAGTGGTAGTGATTATGCTACACGATACCCTTGACGTGCAGTGGCTTTGTCCTCCATTGGGGCAGAGAAGGTGGCAAATGCTTTGTTAGAGATTTTCAGCAGGGTAGGTTTCCCAAAGGAAATACTGACTGACAGATGTGCCAATTTCATGTCAGACCTGCTTGCTTGTCTGTGGAAGTCCTGTGGGGTGAAGCACATGAAGACCACCCCCTACCATCCCCAGACTAATGGTCTTGTTGAGATGTTAAACTCTACAATCAAGTCCATGCTATGAGCATTTGCAGATTAGTTTAAGAGGGAGTGGGACAAATATTTGCCCCATCTGCAGTTTGCTTACAGAGAAGTTCCCCAGGAATCCACAGGTTTTTACCCTTTGAGTTGTTGTATGGGCATAGGGTGAGGGGACCTCTTGATTTAATTTGGGATGAGTGAGAAGGTGAGTGCAAGTCTCACAAGGACTCTGTTGAGGCATACATCCTAATCCTCAGGACAAGGCTCAGGGAACTCATGGGCTTGGCCCAGGAGAACCTGGCAGAAGCCCAACAACAGAATAAGGCGTGTTATGACAGGAATGCTCAAGCTAGAAAGTATGCTGTGGGGCAGCAAGTAATGGTTCTCATTCCTGTCAGACACAACAAGCTGCAAGCAGCTTGGGAGAGACACTACAAGGTGGTAAGAAAGGTAAGTGATGTTAACTACATGGTGGAACTGCTAGGCAGAAGGCAGGAGCACAAACTGTACCATGTTAACATGATGAAACCTTACCATGATAGGGAGGCCCTTGTTCTAAGCATTTGTAGTGGATTGCAGGAGGAGTCTGAGGGAGATCTGGGGACTGATCTCCTCAGTGAGGCTTGGGCTGACACCACAGTGGAAGGGGTAGCAATGCCCCAGCAGCTATCTCCTACCCGGGTTCGAGAAATCCGAGCAGTGTTGCAGGAATATGGGGACATGTTCACTGGGAAACCAGGGCACCTGGGGCAGCCCCAGGTGGATACAGGACCCCAAAGGCCTATTAGGCAGGCCCCTTATAAGGTGCCTGAGAGAGTCAAATCGACTCTGAGGGAGAAGGTACAGGAGATGTTGGAACTAGGGGTGATTCAAGAGTCCAACAGTCCCAGGGCCTACCCAGTGCTGCTGGTGCCAAAGAAGGATGGCAGCACCAGGTTCTGTGTGGACTACAGGAAATTAAATAGTCACACAGAGTCGGATGCTTACCCCATGCCTGGGACAGATGAGGCCCTTGACTCCCAGTGCAAGTGAGAAGTCAGCCTTTGTGACTCCTTTTGGCTTGTATGAGTTCGCAAAGATGCCCTTTGGGATGAAGAATGCCCCAGCAACGTTTCAGAGGTTGGTAGATCATATCCTGGCAGGAGCAGGAGGGTTTGCCCTTGCCTACCTATATGATATTGCCATCTACAGCCATTCCTGGCAAAAGCACCTTCAACATGTCAGGGAGGTCCTGGGTAGACTACAGAGGGCAGGGTTGACCATTAAGCCAAGCAAATGTCAGGTGGGTATGGCAGAGGTCTTCTACCTAGAACATAGAGTGGGGAGTGGTAAGATAAGGCCAGAATCTGCCATAGTGGAAGCCATTCAGACATGGCCTGCACCTGTTACTAAAAAGCAGGTGAGGGCATTTTTAAGGACAGCAGGGTACTACAGAATGTTCATCCCCAGTTATAGTACCATAGCTGCTCCTCTCACAGACCTGACAAGGAAGAACAGGCCAGATAAGGTAGTGTGGACCCCAGCATGTGAGCAAGTATTCCAGAGGCTTAAAGAAGCTTTGGGAGGACCCCCTGTGTTAGCCAGTCCAGATTACAGCAAAGAATTTGTTGTGCAGGTGGATGCTTCAAACCATGGGACAGGGGCTGTACTTAGCCATATTTCTTGAGAGGGAGAAGAGTACCCAGTGGTTTATCTCAGTCATAGGCTCCAACCCAGGGAGGAATGCTAAGCAGCTGTAGAAAAGGAATGTCTAGCCATAGTGTGGCCTGCAGAAACTTCAGCTTTATCTGTATGGAAGGAAATTCACTGTTATGACAGATCACAACCTCCTAACATGGTTAAACAGAGCCAGACAGCAAAATGCCAAGTTGGTAAGATGGAGCCTGGGCATGCAAGCATATGATATGTCAGTGCAGCACCGCAGTGGGATTAGCAATGCCAGTGCAGATGGGCTCTCAATATAGGGGACGGAGTAAGGAATACTCAGATAGACCTAACTCCCTGAAGTAGCATTTCTCAAGGGTCACTTGAAAAACTAGCTTGAGTTCTCCGGGGGGGGGGGGGGGGGTGTGAAGGTTGCCAGCCTAGCGAGATAGAATTTTGGAGATAATTCTGTCATCTGTAAATATTAATATGAACCACAGGCTTGTTGTCTTAAATGGTAAAAATAGAGTTACATGTGGAACTGAAAAAAAATTAACAACAACAGTGCAATCTCCTGTAAGGAAGTTAAGTCAAGCATTTTATGACTGTCGTTGATCTTTAAAGTTGGCTCTGGCTGGTCTAGGTGAAGATATTCTTTCTATTGTTTTAACCAAGAGTTAAATTGCTAGATTTAAACATGCAAATGTATTTTTATAGCTCTACTTCCTGACCAGCTGCAAGATAACCAAGGAGATGTTAAGAATGTAAATGTAGTTGTTGTTAGCCTTGGAACCCAGGGAAGTGTAAAGAATGATGTAATGGGAACCAGGAATGTGATTTTAAAAATAGAGAGAATCAGAGATTATTAAGCATTTTTGTCTTGACCATCCAACTCATCAGCACTCTGCCTGTGTTCTATATGTAAGTTTATCTTAGACTTGTGTTTTCTCTTAGAAATAGCTAGGAACTAGAAAGATTAGACTAAGTGTTTTTCTGTGATGTCAGAACTGTACTACTGAATTATGTTAAGTATTTCTCTGTGATCTCTGAACTCTTGACTAGAACTGTGTAGTAAAAAGTATTGTCTTGTGTTTTGACTATTATTAAATATTTTTTAAACCCTTTCAACTGTGGCTGTTTTTTTAGAGATAATTTAAGCTCTTTAGAGTACTTGCATGCCTTTGGTAAAATTGTACAAAACCACTCTAATAGCTTTAGCCCTGGGCTATACTATCAGTTGGATAATAATATTGCACAGTAATAATTGGACACCCTTTTAAGGGCCTTTGAGTAGCTGATATATATTAGCTGGGTGGTGGAATTGATTTCTACCGTATAGTCTGGGTAAAAGGGGCACAGCTGGAGAACCTGTGCCAGCCTTCCCCAGAAGTGGTTGTGTAGTTGTATAAACTCTTATCTCAAAGTGTGTGTGTGTGTGTGTGTCAGCTACTTGGGCAGGGACACGAAGCACTGGTTGGACAGAGAGGGTGTTGGAGATTTTAGCTTGCCCAGCTGGCTGAGATCTGGACCCTGTAGCTGTGCCTGTGGAGAGTCTTATTGGGGACCTGTAGAGCAAGGGAGAGCCAGCCCCAGACTGACTGTGATCTCTGTGTGCTCTTAAGGGAAATTGCACTTTACTGTGTTATCCTTTCCTCCAATATGAGATGCCCCTCACTGGTGTTAGTAGTGAGGATTGAGGCTCCTTGATTGCTGGGCCAGGGCACGGGCATCACAGAAATTACCAAACCTCAAAATCTTGACCTTACAGAAACCATTACTCCTCATTTTTCTCATGAGTTACATTGTAATACTAAACTTAAAAGATGTTAATTGTCAAATCCCCATTACAACAAATTTCAGGAAATGTCTAAGGTTCTCTGTTTCTGGGTCACATTATCAGTTAACTTCATGACTCTCTGGATTATTTTGAGCTCCAAGGCTGTTCACAAAATGATTAGTCCCAGTCATAGCTCATTGCAGACTGAATGGCAGTCATATATTTCCTCATTTAAGTGATGTATTTATCTTTGCAGTGTCTTTATACAGAGGTCAAGAGTTATTTACCTGAGTTATGTCTTTTTTGACCAGTCTGGGCTTCCAGATAAATGTTGCAAAATTTTCCTTGACTGTCTCACAAGATTGTATTTCTAAGCTGTTTTACAGATATCCCTCTTCAAAAGGCCTTTCTGACACAATAGAATTTTTTTTTTTAGTGGAATCTTTCCTGAACGGCTCCAGTCAGTCTCAGACTTCTGCAAGAGAATTTCTCAGGATCCTAAGATTGCTTCTGTGATTTTCATGATTGTCCTACCCAGGTTACATATGAGAAATGTGCAGTGGTTTCTAAAAAAGTCATGGCCCAGCATTTACATCCTTTGGAGACCCGAGCATCAAATTCCAATTTTGGGGCTTTTTAAAAATGAAACTGCATTGGTGGAGGCAACAAATTCAACTGAACCCAAGTCTCTCTTTCTCTCCTCAGACCTCAGACAGGTCTATCACCAAACCTGGTTTAGATTTTGCTTAGGGAGCAGTTTCCATGGGGGTAAATGTGCAAGGTTTGTGGAGTCCTTTATACAGATCAAACACATCAATATAAAGGAGATGCTGGCTGTGATCCATGCATTGAAATCTCTAAATCACCTTTGGTCATCAGGAACTCTTCAAGTGATTGCAAGCAGTGCCACAGTCATGTATTACATAAACAATTAAGAGGGATGCAGATTTACCCTCGTTATAGATCAGCAGTGTTAGCATGGGAGATTGTTTTACAGTACAATCTCACTCTACTGGCATCTTACCTTCAGTCAGAGCAAAATGTGCAGCAATCAAGCAGAGCAGGACCAAGGCAGACCTTCAGAAATGGAAACTAAATCAGGGAGTCTTCCCAGATTTGTTCCATCTGTGAGGAACTCCTCAGGTAGACCATTTTGCCTCCTCTCTAAATAATCATCTGGCAAAATTCTATTTTAGGACTACATTCAAAAAGGTGTGAAGACAGATGCCTTTTCTTTTCCTTGGATGGAAATATTATTGTAGGCATTTTCACCCTTTCCACTGATTTCCATGGTACTTCTGAAGATTTAGAATGATTCCCCAAAGATCATTGTAGTGACTCCCTTTTAGCCCAGGCAGCAGTGGTTCTTCCTTCTTTTGGAATTGGCCAGGGCAATTACTACAAGCTTCCTCACAGACTGAATTTACTCACACAAGATCAGCAGTGTTTCAAATATCTTGTTTCTAAGCAACGTCAACTGACTGTCTTGATGACAAAGATATGATGCCTTTTAGGCACATATTTTTTAAGGACAAGCAGCAGGTACTATGGAGATGAGAAAGCCTGCTACAAGAAAATCATATATAAGTAAATGGAAAAGGTTTTCTAGTTGATGTCAACAAAACAAACAGCACCTATTCAGGGCTAGTGTTTCTCTGGTTTTACAGTATTTGCATGAGTTACTGTCCTGTGTCCTTTCATACTCCTCTATCAGGGTTCATTTGTTGGCCATTTTAGCATGTCTACCCAAGGACCTCCCCCTCCACTTTCTACCCTACCTCAAGCCAAACAGTTTTTTAAAAGAGCATTACATATTTGTCCACTTAGAAGACAGGTGGCTCCTTCTTGGTATCTGAATTTTGTACTTGAAAAACGTATACTTTTTTTTCTTTTGAAGCTGCTCATGAGGCTGATTGGGGGTTGGCATAATGGTTAAGGTGTTTACCTTGTAGAGTGAATGGAAAATGGTTAGGCTAAAAATAGCCCACAAAGGCAGTTAGCCTGGTGCCTGTCTATGAACCTGTTTGAAGTTCTTATCTCGGAAAATAGTGTTACTCATTGCTCTGATGTCTGTAAGAAGAGTATCTGAGTTAGAAGTTCTAGTGGTGATTCATCCCTGTCTCATTTTTACAAAGGTAGGATAACTCTGAGAACAGATTCATCATCTGTCTAAAGTAGCCAGGCTAGTCATCTCCTTGTTTTTTTTATCCAGAACTACAAATAAGAATTCTACACACTCTAGATGTCCACAGACAACTCAAATACTACATTGAAGGACAAAAGCCTTCAGGAAGTCTAATCAACTGTTTATTTCCCAGAAATACAAGAAAAATAGACAATGTTTGCCATAACATATAATCTTGAAATGGTTGTCTTGTGCTTTGCTTTTTGTTACTCTCACCATAACAAACAGTTCCAGGCAAAGTCAGGGCTCACTGTACCCGGGCTTTGGCTGCATCTGTGTATTTTTTGGAAATGGATGAACTCTAAAAATATACTAGAAGTTGCAGTTTGGGCATCTGTGCATGGCTACCAAGCACAAGTTAAACTCTTTCTATAGATTCAGACCAGGATTTGCTAAGACTGTTCTCCAAGGAGCTTCTGGACTCTGATCCTTCTTCCTCCTTTTCCCTTTCTCCTAGCACTTACTTAGCCTGCAGGGCTCTAGTCTTCCTTACTCTAAGACAAGAAAGCTCTAAAGGTTTGGTGGCCTAACCACTGACCTTACATCATCCACTCAAGCTGTTCAGTAGTTAGGGCATGTGGAAGGTGACTTAAAGGTTTGGAAGTTGACCAGATGTCATCTCTTTGACAGGATATAAACCATATAGCTTAAACTACTGCAACAGTGATCTAGTCAAACATCTACTGTTATGGTAAGTTTACTTATACAAGGGCACATTCAGGTATTTGTTGGGCTGTTTGATTTATGAAGGTCCAAAAGATCCTGGAATACTGGGTCCCTAATTGCTTGGAAGGCAAGGCATAGGCCTCTTTTGAGGAACCTATAAGGCATAGAACAGAGGAACAATGCTTTTCATCTTTTCTGGCAACTTATGGATTTTTAGTCTATGAACCTCTTTGTTAGGAATCTTGGGGGTCTTCCCAACTGCTGACAAGTCTAGTGAAGTGTATCACAAAGGGGACATTGTATTCCATAACTGTTCTAATCAGTGCTGAATACAAGACAACAATAACCTGTTTTGATCTGGATGATATTTACTTTGCAATGATTATCAGCAAGTAGAAGGATTTCCTGATAACTGGCACTACATGGTGGTCAAAGGAGAGGGAATTATCACTATGGATTCCCAAGTTCCTCATTTTGAAGTAGAGTGTTGTCAATGCTGTGATCAGGGGGGACGGTATGTCTACCAAATGTCATACTGTTGCGTTCTTTAGTAGTAAGTTTAAGCCCATTTTCACTACACTACGCCTTTACAAGTGTAAGTTCCTGCTGGAGGACTTCTGTATCAATTTGTGGAATAAGGACTAAGTCAGTAACAGGTAATGAGATTTTGTAACAACCTACTTAAATTAATCTTATTCCATATTACTGATGCATTATAAAGACTAGTGATCCTGTTGTGTAACCACCAGAATTTCCAGTCCATCCCCACAGCATCACCTATATATTTGCTCAGATAATGCATGCATGACAGGCAAAACTCTGTCATGCTTACAGTCTAAAGCATGACAATACAAGAATGGTATGCTGCAGCGCTGTCCTATATTGTAGTTTTAACTTTTTTTTTTTTTTGGCAGATGTGTTTTAAGCTATCCCTAGGGTATAAAAGGAACATCATAAAACACACTATTAAGTGTGCACATGTTCCTCCCCATCCTAAGTCTTGTATTTTGTCAGCCTCAATACAGATTCACCTATATATCAGAGCTGTTTGATATTGCAAGCATTTGAGCTGTACTCTAAATAATGTCTGGGGCACCAGTTCTAACATACAGACTGAGTTATTGCAATGTTGCACAGGCCCTTTAACTCTAAAGGGCAACTTCATTACTTTGAAGTTTTAGATTGTGTTCAACATCAGTGTAAAAGCTTTAGGTGCATACGGTGTAGAGAACCTGGTCCTCATTATGGAACTGGGTGTAGTCCCCCAAGGGTCTTCATTAGCCTAAATAACTTGAGGAGGCAATGAGCCCCTTTTTTGGACTCCAGCATGGTGTTTATGCTTAGTGTAGCATTCTACACCAAGTGAAACTGCAATTAGAATCCCATCATGAGTTGAGAAAAAGAAAGGGGGATGGAGAAATATTTTTTATAATAATCCATGGAAAATAACATTCAGTGTTTTGTGTGGTATAGTGTAGAGAAGAAATTATGTATTAAAAGTATAAAAAAGTACCTGAAAGTGTTTGAGGAAGTTAGTTATACATCCATAAATAAACCATAAGTAACTTACTTTGTTAATGTTCTCTTACAAAGGGTTCTTGGAATAAAATAAGTGATGAATGGGGAGTGAATTGGTTGGTAGAGGCAAACTATGCTAATGTAATCTGTGGAAAATGGGAAAGATGTGGGATATTAGAAAAGCACATGGAAGTGGTAAGAAACGTTTTTGTTGAATAAAGTTTTTCTCAGTACAATTTAATAAGATTTTTTTGTTATTAAAGTATAAAGTTGATGAGATATATGGAAAATGAAAGTTGTTGATTTGTGGATAAATGCATGTTCAAAATTGAGAAATAGAATATCAGAGTACAATGAGATAAATGCATGTTAATATGTTCTTATTTCTTATTTGTACTTTTCTGATTTAAGTCATTTTTTGCAACATATCCCTAATCTTCTAAAGGGAAACCCTAGGTGTGGCATTGCATTTTGGACAGATTTTCACACATTTACAGAGTGATGCAAACTAGATGACCACTCTACTGGCAGAACAAACTTTGGGAAAGCAGTATTATAGAAGATCCTGCAATAGTTTATGAGAATAAATTAATTCCATTACTGCTTGGGATTCTTCCAAAATTTAATGAATAGTGTTATAAGAATCCTTCACAGAAAGTGATAGTGCAGTTGTATGTGGGCACCATGACACCATATTTTTTAGAGGAGACCCCAGTAGCAGTATGAGTATCCACACTATCCACACACTATCCCTGCTTTAAATTTGGATAATGGAAAGGCTGGTTATAGTTATTCAGTGAAGTCTTACAGCCTTACTGTGTTTTTTCTTCAGGCATTTAGTCAAATCCAACTCTTCATGACCTTAAGGACTTTGTTACACAAGACCTGTCTGTCAGCTGCTGATTGTTTGACTTCTTGCAAGTTCATATTCATTAATTTAGTAATGCTGTCTATTTAGGTTAGCCTCTATTGCCCCTTCTTCTTTTGTCTTTGATCTTTCCTACCATCAGTGCATCAGCTAACGAATCCCATCTTAGCATTATGTGAAGAAATATTTCAGTTTTAGTTCTTCTATCAGGCCATCCAGTGAATAGTCCATATTTATTTATAACAGTATTGACTGATTTAGTTATCCTTCTGTCTATGGAATTCTCAAAAAAATATTTCCAAAACCACAGTTCGAAATTTCACTTTTAGAACAAATACCCTTACTCACAGTCTGAGTCTCACAGTTACTGAGAAAATCATAACTTGAACTGTACAGACTTTTGTTGTCAATATAATGCCTTTGCTATTTAAAACATTATACTGATTTGCCATAGAGGGATCTTTTAAATCCATGCCTGACTTCTTCCCAATCTATTTTCAAAGAATTGATAGAGCTAGATGACATCATTTAATTTTTTTGTTATTGAGCAATAAGCCATCTTTTATGCTTTCTACTTTCATTGTTATCAGCAAGCTCTTCAACTCTTCCTCACTTTCAACCATCAATGTGGTATCATTTACATATCTGAGGTTATTAATATTTCATCAAGTAGTTTTGATTCAGGCATCCAGCCTGTCTAACCCAACATTTTGCATGATATGTTCAGCAAATAAATACATAAGGTGACAATATATAGTCTTGTGTCACTCCTTCAATGATTTTGAACAAGCTGTTGCTTCTTGTTCTGCATATGGATTCTATAGAATGCAAATAAGGTGACCTGGTATTTCCATTTCTTAAAAGAAATTGCCACAGTTAGAATAATCAATAAGGCAAAAGTAAATTTTTGGAATTCTCTTGTTTTCTTCACTATCCAGTGGATCTTAGCAGTTTAATCCCTGCTACATCTGCCCCTTCTAAAACCAGCTTGTACATCTGCTGGCTCTTGGGTATCCCCTTGCTAGTGTGTGAGACAACTATAAAAGTTTAATAAATTGAGCACCTTTTACTATTGACCTTTTTTGGGAGTGGAATATAATTTAACCATTTCAAGTCCAATGGCAACTGTTGTGCTTTTCAAAATTTGCTGACAAATTCCAGTCAGCACTATAATAGCATAATTTTGCAGGATTTTAAACAATTCCACTGTAATTCCATGAATTCCTAAAGCCTTATAGGACACATTTAATTTTAACTCTTCCAGATATCTGGCTGTAGATCAGAGAACATACTATTGTATGCATCAGTGATGTTATAGTCTTTCATGTATAGTTCTTTAGTTTTATTACTAATATTTCATCTTATCTTCTGCTTCTGTAAGGCTTCTCCCATCATTGCCTTTTATCATGTCCATTTTAACCTGAGATTTTCCTTAATAGCACCAGTCTTATTGAAGAGCAGCCTTGTTTTTTCCATTCTTTTGCTTTCTTCCATGTCTTTGCATTGTTTCTTTAAACATGCCTCTTTATGTTTTCTGAATAACTTTAATGTCATCCCTTATATATTGCTATGGTGTACCGATAGTGTTACATTTATTGTTATATTCTCTTTAATTTCGTTACCATTAGTTTCACAAAGAGTTTCTTGCTAGAAGAGATGAAGATGGTGTGACGCCCGTCCACTGGCCCAGTAATCAAGGAGCCTCAATCCTCACCACTAACACCAGTAAGGGACGTGCAGATTGGGAGGATGATAGGTACATATACAGTAAAGCACAATTTCCCTTAAGAGCACACAGAAACCACAGTCAGTCTGGGGCTGGTTTCTCTCTCTTTCTCCATATCCCCAATAAAACTCCTCACTGGCACAGCTATATGGTTAGGATCTCAGCCAAGTGGTCAAGCCAAAACCTCAAGCACCCTCTCTGTCCAACTAGTGCTTCATGTCCCTGCCCATGTAGCTGACACACACACACACACACACACACACACACACACACACACACACACACACACAGACACACACACACACACACACACACACACACACACACACACACACACACACACACACACACATACACACACACACACACACACACTTTGAGATTTGATTTATATGCAAACAAGCAAACACTCCTCGGGAAGGCTGGCACAGGTTCACTAGGTATGCCCCCTTCTGCCCAGACTATAAGGTAGAAAGCACTGTCACCAACCACCCTTATCAGCTACTGTAAGGCCCTTCCCAAAGGGTGACCCATTATACTGTGTAATGTTACTGTTATCCAAATGGTAAGTGTGACCAGAACTTTTAAGGCTATTCCAGAGTGGCCTGTACAGTATCACCAAATACATATGCTAGTACTCTAAGAGCTTAAATATCTCTATACAAAACCAGCCACAATTAAAAGGTTTAAATATATTTAACAATAAATAATAAAAGCACAGGACAATGCTCATTAACTCAACACAGTGACAGCAGAGTTCAGAATCGCAGGAAATATTTTAAAACAACATTGCAGAACAGTCTCACATAAATACAGAAAACATCTAGACTACTCTTGCTATATTCATATCCATCTCTAAGAGATACTATGCCCTAAATGTCTTACTTGCAGAGCCAGGCAGATATAGATGAGACGTGCTGAAGAGATGTTTGCAGGTCCAGAAAATAATACAAAATGCACTGATTTTATCTGTGAGATAGTTCTTAAATTGATAATATACATTACTGCTGGGTCATCTCAGATTACATCATTCTTGTCAACTCTGCCTTAGTTCCCAGACTAACAGGAACCAACAGAATATAACAGTTCTCTGTCAAAAATACTTATCTCTTAGAAGCTGACACTTATCTCTTAGAAGCTTGCCTGGAACTGGGAATCATAAAACTGTTAAATACTTTTACCCTTGAAACCTATAATTATCTCTGTCTCAAACAATAGAAACAATTTCCAGATACAGGCATTCTGTCTTCTAATTCTGGTAAACACACTTGTAAAATTCTTTATTTATTTTGTCAGAGTTTGCAAGTTAACTCTGTATGTCCCAACTTCTGCTATGAAAGCATACATTTGCACAGGCATATAGTCCATATACATTTTTGATCTTCTCCAGAAGAGTGCACTGTGGCTACATTTTTGAAGTTCAGCACATAACATATAGTTTAATAATAACATATAGTTCACTTACATTTGTAAGCCAAGCCTGTGGATCATATTAATATTTACAAATGACATAGGATTATTTACAAAATTCTAGCTAGCTGGGCTGGCAGCCTTCACAGATGGTGCTGACCAACACTGCTTATGTGGAAAGCTCATGCTACCTAGCAGCAATAAAGCACTTACTCTTGCAAGGGGATGTTTGACTCCAAAACATACTAGAGCACTACTTCTGTACCAGAGATCTGGACTCTAGCAATAAATCCTCTCTGCTTACCACTGAGTTCATCAACAAGGCAGGGGACTCCTTATAGTTCAACTATACCTTAAAATTATGGAATTCCCTCCTTCTCCCTCTCACATTCACACTGAAAAACAAGTTAATACGTTTCAAAATCCACCTTAAATGGTACCTAACAACCCCTGGCTTTGTAAGTGTTCTGCACCTGGCTACACTAACCTAGATAATTATTACAACTGCATGGCTCCTTCTTTCAGACCATCCTTGAAAGATCCTTTATGCAGAGAATATTTTCTCTCTCTCCTCTTCTCTATTATTACCATCTAATTTACATACCCCTTATTTACAATCCAACTCTTTCTTTCTTTCTCCTTCCTTGAAACTTCCCCTATCCACTTTTTCAGTTTGACTAACTAACCTCCATGAGGATCACTCTTTTGGAATACTACAATTTACTCCTTATTATTATTAAATTTTTTGTCCGTGTTTTTTTTTTGTCTCCTCATCATCACTGCCTTTCATTATACTTGCCCCAGCACCCTGGTACCTGTTCATGCTGGATCTACAAACTGCTTATCTTGTTCCCAAGACTTAATCCAGTGTCACCAGGACCAGTTGTAGAATGAGGCATCTGGAGGCTCATTTGTCTGAGGGGGGGGGGCTTCACTTATGACCTACCTGTTTCTCCTCCCTTCCTTGAGGACCTAATGATATGCTTGGGAGCAGGCATGCAGTGGAGATAAGCAATGTATTGCCCTGCCTACGCAGCAGCTCTCATCCAAGTCTCTACCTTATACCCTGTTTAGGCAAGCCTACCAGAATGTCTTCCCCAGCCTCCACCAAGGATAGACACAGTATATTCCTAGGGGTCTGCCTGCCCAGCCAAGGATGGTGATGCCAATTCATCTTTACCATTCAGTCAGTCACTAAGCTGCTAATCAAACCCTGGTCACCTGGATCGTAGTCAGTGCTTTGTCACTGTATGCTTCTGGAGCAGTATGTAAGTATTTCTTTTTGATAAATGCTTATAATTGCTATGAACAGATTGCTTTTCAACTCTCAACCATGTATGCATAAACAGTACTCATATGTATGAGTTACCGTATCCTTATGTGTTACTGTAATTCAGCCACACAAACTGAATTAACTATCATGTAAGGATATTTGGTGGTAGCTCTACTGCCATTCAAATGCATTATCTGTTTTAACAACATGTTAAACAATTCTGTTTCTAAGTAGATATGAATTTTATGTGAACATTTCTCAGTTTTATGTTACAAATGTATTGTTTCTGTGCAGTTTTTCTCCCTGGTCCTCTACTGAAAATGAGCTTTCCCAACTAGTCAGACTTTCCTAGTCAAAGAAAAAAATGAACGAACAAATAAATAAATAGTAAATGCAATCAGATCTAATCAGAACACAGCTGAAAGGGTTGCCAAGCTCAGACAAAAATATTTCTTTCTCTGAGTTGATTATATTAACAAATGTTGTTTGGGGTCATGGAAGGATTTTGCATCATATATGAGTGTGTGCGTGGGACATGTGCAGAAAGGAAGTAAAGACCAAAGCAACCATACCTTTAACGTACTCTCTATAAATGTTAGGTGTCATATTTTCAGTCACAGGCATTTTTTTCCAAATGGATGTTTACTATACTTTGTTTATGTGCTGCAGCCAGGTTACATGTCCAAGTCTACCTGTCAGATAAATGTCCCCTTGATTTAACCTAACAAGACTTACAAAGCGAAATGCACAATTGCAATTCCTGTTATTAAGCCAGCTAAATAGACTTTAACATTTAGTTACTGACCTTGAGCCTGTGTTCGTGTTCTAGCTGAAGCTTGCCTTTTAGGCTAGAGCACTACATTGTGGATTCAGAGTTCACCTTTGGCTATAAAATTGACCTGATTCAAAAAAGGAGACATCTGTTATAAATGCCGCCAACATTAATGCATTCAATTACCAAAAAAAAAAGGCATAGTAACTCAATATTTTAAACTTATTGGTGGAGTGTGTACAAAGTCTTGCTAAGCATAAGGTTATCCCTTATTCTATGTGATATTTTCCTGTACAATTAATCAGTTGTTTTGCATACTTATACCACTCTTTGCTACTCTTTTTATTTCTTCTCCATCTGAAATGGCAAGAAGATGTAATTATCAATTTCTCGTTCCTTTTCATAAACTTTTATTTGCTTCTTCTCCCCCTCAAACAGAACACTCTGTCCCCAAACTGTTTGTATTGCCCTTTACAGGCATGTTCCTAGACAACTTCTAATCTGCCCAAATTTACACGCAAGGTATACTGCAGCATCTTTGCTTTACTGTCCAGGTAGTTACCTGCCCTGTGTCTTAAATCCATCTTCTTAACTTTGTTTTTTACTTTTGCAATGTGTTAGTAGCTTTTTCCTTTTTTTTTTTTTTTTTTTGTCCCTTTAGTAATTCGATTGTCTCCTAAGGAAAATCTCCTGACACAACACTTCAACCAGTCACTCAGCAGTAGTGAAGCTCCCAAAGATTAGAAGGAGGAAGCCATAGCATGTTGATGCCACTCCACAAGGTGGAAGCTAGAAATGACCAGGAAATACAGGTCTCAAAGCCTAATATTTGTAGCATAGAAAATCATGGAAACGTTTCTGAGAGACAGGCTAGTTAGTTTCCTAGGGAACAAATTGCAATTAATTACCGACTTGTATTTGTAGAAAACAGTACATGTCACTCCAAACCAATTCAGTTTTATGAGTGAGTATTACAGATACGTGAGAAAGGAAACCCATTTGTTCTATACCTTGATGTCAGTGAAGTCTATAGTTCAATCCCTCACACGAGAATAATAGGCAAATGGAAGGGACTTGGAGTAGGAGAGAAGTTAATTAAATATGTAGAAAAGTGATTAGGTGACAGGAAACAAAAATTAGTAGTTGGGGACTCTCTCAAATGAAAGAGAAATAATAGAGTTCCACAGGAGTGAGTCCTGGAACCAGTACTGCTTTAAAATCTTTTTATCTGATACCACAGGTGTCAGTCCTGGAACCAGTACTGTTGGCATCTTTGTATCAGATATCACAAGGAGCATTAAGAACAGGATATACTTATCTGTGGATCACCCTGAAACATAAGGAACAGCGGAAGCTGGGAAGCAAGCTGCCAAAGGCACCGAGGAAACCTTTCAGAGTGGGCTGAGCAGTGGTGTCTAAGATTTAAGCGGGAGAAGTATATTATACTTTACCTAGGTTTTGATAATCCCAAAGTGGAATACCATCTGGATGAAGTGACTCTAAGAAGCATGGATTAGAAAAAAAGATTTTGGTACGGTAATGACACCAATAATAAAACACCATGCACAAACTTGAGAAAAGCTTTAGTCAAGGCTAGTAAGTTGTTAGGCTGCATCTTTAATATAAAATATTTCCAGAAAATAAGTTATATTACTCCAATATAAATTCTTGGTGATTCCCCATCTGGCATACTGTGCTCATTGGTTTACTATTATTTCACTGAATTAAACAACGGCAAATTAATACTAATTCGAAACAAAAACACAAAATTTATAAAGCTGAACACAAAGTCGAACTCCAAAGTGGTAAATGTTCGAATTCGACATAATTTGAACATTCACCACACTTCCGGGAACAGTATAACTGTGACTTGCACAGTAAAAAAAAACGTGTTTGCAGGGGGGCATGTTGGGGGCTGCACTCCTCCACACCGTCTGCTACTTAATTAAACGGCACTTTTGCACAAATGTAAATCACACAAAGTGCAATCGACAAAATGATGTACAGCCGTGCTTATTTGGGTGACCATACCAAGCTAGTCAAGAAGGTATGAAGAAAGTCTATCAGGGTAATAAAGAAAATGGTAGATAAGAGCTATTAAGGGAGTGTGTAGGAGTTAAAGCTACTTTCAGCTGGGTATAGATCAGAAAGGGGAGGCCTTATATGGATACATAAGGCACTTGAGGGATGTTGTAACAAAAATGAGCTTATAAGGAAAAACAGAGGATGCAGGAAGAGCCGTGGCCACTGCATAAAGGAACAGCATTCAACGTATAGAGAGTAGGAGGTAACGGGAGGTGGTTACCTGAACAGATAGTGAAATTTAAGACCACAGAGTCCTTCATAAAGGTCTGTAATGGATGGTAAAGGGAAAGGGTATAATAGGGGAAAGGAGAGAAAACCAAAACTTGACAGTTACATAAAAAGGACAGCCTGGTTATATAACATCTTTTTCTGCAGTCAAAAAAAAAAAAAAAAAAAAAAAAACAGGTAAATAAATATGGCAGACTAGTTAAGTTTTTTTTTCTGTCATTGTAAAACTAAATAGCAATAAATTAATAAATAAGCCTGTATACAGAAATGGAAGAGACTGTTTTAAGCCACCGTTGACTCACTGAGCCCAGGACTGACATCATTTGTAGGCTGCAAAATGATTGGCCTTAGCTGGCTTGTCCTGGTTCCCTTAAATAAAACTATAGAGGGAACTAAATTATGAGAAAAATATGCCATACAGTTAGCAGTTACAGTGATCATGACAGTTTCAGTCTGAAATGTTTTCATTTTATTTCTAAGTTATCAATTAGTTTTTTTTTTTTTTTACTTATTGTTTCTAAAAAGGCATTTAGTGTTGTGTTTGAAAAAGCGATTCTTCGTTCTGAACCAGCTGAAGATGTGAAGCAGAGAGTCAACAACCTGACAGATGAAATCACTTATTCAGTATTTGTTTATACTACCAGATGTCTGTTTGAAAGAGACAAGCTCACCTTTACTGCACAAGTTGCTTTTCAGGTATGTATACCTTTTCAAACTATCACTTGCATAGAATCAGGACATTTGTGTATGAGCATGTCACAGTAACATGTAGAATTGGTGTTGTCTTTTTAATTCTTCCTCAATGTATGGGTTATGGATCCAACCTCAGATTGACTCAACAGCAGTCAACAGACTTTCGGATCCAACTCTCAAGCTCCTCCCTCTACCCATAATGCCATTGTCTGCCCACAATACCTCAGATCTTGTTTGCCATCATCTCGCACAGACATGGATTCTCTCTCAGATCATCTTTAAAAGGTAATTCAAGTTTTTCTGAGTGCCTTTCTTTCAAAATCTCTTTATTTATAACTTTAACTTGAGATATAATTTTATGGCTCCTCTCTCCTTTACTGTCTTAGCTTTATGGAGTTCTGTATCATTAGGCCTCATATCTTTGTAAGGTAAAATTTCTTATGTACCATCGTTGCTACTTTCTTCTTTCTTTCCTTACTTTTTCTACTTCATTGTCTGGGTATTTCCCACTACTATTGTTGGTAGTCTCTGCCTGTTAAAAAAATCTACTTTTTCTTTATTTTTTATAGAGTTATGACTGAGAACCTGGCAGGATTTAAAAAATGCACTGCCTGTGGGCACAAAATCCCAAATTCCAATACCCACATGGGAATATGTTTACTGTTTAGGGGTAGCACACCTTAATACAAAACTGCAGTGTTTTTGCTGCATTTAACTTGAGGGTTATTGCAGATAGGAGGAATAAGTTAGTTCTCAAAGGGTTATTGCCCTTTTCTTCCTCCTCTGGGGCTCATATCACCAGCAAACATTCTAAGGCTCCGTCAGAGCATAGGCAAAGGTCCCTTCCTAAAACCCCAAAGACTCAATTGACCACTGAGCCTCCGCCAAAAATGTGAAGATCTTCAGATCCCACTTCATCAGATTCAAAGACAAAAACTTTGGAGCCTAACACCTTGGATCCGATAGGTATTTCAGTTAATTCTCCTTTTCAACCTACGGATCCAAAACATTCAAATCTGACTTATGGAATTTCTAAAACTCCTAGAGCTCAATCATCTGAATTTGTTATTGATTCAATTTCTCCTCGGCTCCACCCCCCCCATGCAAACTCTGAAGAAGCATTCTAGACTTCAATCCACTTCTTCATCTCTCAGGTCCTCCAGGAAATTTGCTGAAGCGGATAGGATGATGATGATGAAGTTCCTCAGAGTTCAGATCCAGACAGGGTTATACTGTCTCTGTCTCCTATTGGATCTGTGAGCCTCCCTTCCATCTCCCATATAGCTGTATCTCCTTCTCCGATCCATCCTTTTGTTTTGGAGCCCTTGAATCCGAGAGTTCCAAGAGAACTGGTGTTGAAGCCAAAGAGGATTGCATCTTCAACTCTGATGGTTTCCCTGACTAGTTCTGTTCCTATACCTTCAGATTGGGATGAGTCTTGGAGCTGAAGCATCATTGTTCGATCCGCAGGAGCCTTGGTGCTAGATAGCTCAGGTCTGGCTCCCACCTCGAGACATGGATCTGGACAGAGTCACAGCTTGTCTGCTCTGGAAGTCTCTGCTCCTGTGTGACTGGCCATGGGTTCTCCTGGTCTGTCTGCTTTTGAGATAGTGGAGATTGGATTCTCTCATTCAAAAGACCCAGTTTCTCATACATTTTTGGATGCTACATTTTTCTAACCCTATGGTTCTGAGCTCTGATCCCATCAGAACATACTCCACAGGGACAGCCAGTACCAACTATCATCCAGACAGTTCCCTCAGAGGAACTACTCCTCTCTCTGGACACCTCTGGAGAGCATCTCACTGAGGAGATTCCCTGTAAAAGGAGGCGCAAATATTCTCCCTTGGCATCTCTCACATAAGATACTGACTATGTCAAGGGGGAACGGTCCCCCAGATCACCACCTGATAACATCTGATTTGGAGACATTCTGGAGATCCTTAAGCAGAAAGGTGGTTGGTTCTCAGATAATCCTTCCCTGTGGAGTCAGTATTTCTGGAAGCTTTTGGTGCTGGCCCATCTACGTCTTGGGTGACTCACCAGCCAATAAGTTTATCGACCTAGACTCTCTCTGGGCATGGAAGGGACTGGATTCTGTTGAAACAATCCCATGTTATCCAGATAAGATTTTGGCTCCTCCAAAAGACAAATCAGATTCAAGCAAAAGAGTCTGTGTTGATATAGTGGTTGTGGTGGCAGCCACTACAAAGGAACTAGCATCCACCTAACAGAGTCTACCACATTGGACATGTTTGGAAAGCATGTATTTTCTTCAATGACATTTGCCTTGAGGTCTCTGAATTAATTGATGCACTTTACAAGGCTGCAGAGTGATTTGACCAAGCAGCTCTCAAAATCCCACTCGGAGTCCATGTCTGCAGAGGATTATAAAACATCAGCCATAGAGCTGAGCCACTCTGTTATCTATTTCCAATGTGTCCATGTGCTTCATTTACCATGGTGAGGGTACCTCACAGGTGGCCAGTTCAGGCATTGCCATACAGAGATATGCCTGGATGTGGCTATGTAACTTTGTGAAGCCTTTCAAGTCTTCTTTCATCAGTGCTGCTTTTGATGGAACATCCTTGTTTTGCCCCTCTGTGAAAGAAACACTTTCCCACTGTGAACAGGAAGGGAACACCCTGTCTTCTGAAGGGATTCACTTTTATACCCCTTGTGACACCCATGCCCTGGCCCAGCAGTTGAGGAGCCTCAATCCTCACCACTAACACCAGTGTGGGGCATCTCATAAAGGAGGAAAGGATAACAAATACTCACAGTAATGCAATTTCCCTTAGGAACACACGGAGATCACAGTCAGTCCAGGGCTGGTCGATCGCTTGATCTCCAGGTCCCCAATAAGACACCCCACTGGCACAGCTATAGGGTCCAGATCTCAGCCTAGTGGGCAAGCTAAAACCTCCAGCACCCTCTCTGTCCAACCAGTGCTTCATGTCACTGCCCAAGTAGCTGACACACATACTACACACACTTTGAGAAGAGTTTATATAACCACACAGACATTCCTAGGGAAGGCTGCCGCAGGCTCTCTAGCTGTGCCCCCTTTTCCCAGACTATACGGTAGTACCAGCTCCCACCACCCACTAATATTTATCAGCTACTCAAAGGCCCTTAAAAGCGTGTCCAATTATTACTGTGCAATATTATTATACAATTGGTAGTATAGCCCAGGGTTAAAGCTATTGGGGTGGCTTTGTACAATTTTACCAAAGGCGTGCAAGTACTCTAAATAGCTTAAATTATCTCTACAAAAACAGCCACAGTTGAAAGGGTTTAAAAATATTTAATAACAAATAGTCAAAACACAAGACAATACTTTTTACTACACAGTGCTAGTTAAAAGTTAAGAGATCACAGAGAAATACTTAAAATAATTCAGTAGTACAGTTCTGACCTCACAGAAAAACACTTAGTCTAATCTTTCTAGTTTCTAGCTATTTCTAAGAGAAAACACAAGTCTAAGATAAACTTACATATAGAGCAAGACAGTGCTGATGATTTGGATGGTCAAGACAAAAATGCTTAATGCTCTTTGATTCTCTCTGTTTTTAAAATCACATTCCTGGCTCACATTACATCATTCTTCACACTTCCCTGGGTTCACAGGCTAACAGAAACTATATTTAAATTCTTCACCTCTGGGCAGAAACCAGAGCAATAAAGGACATTTATGCATGCAAATTCTGGACATTAACTCTGGCCTTAAAACAATAGGCAGGATGCCTCACTCTAGACTTACTGACTCCAAGTTTGAGCATCAAAGGATCACAACATGCTTTACTTGGTCAGTAGAGTGCACTGTTACATTTTTTTCCAGTTCCACATATAACACTATTTTTACCATTTAAGACAACAAGCCTGTGGTTTACATTAATATTTACAGATCACAGAATTATCTCCAAAATTCTATCTGGCTTGGCTGGCAGCCTTCATCTATCTTCACCCAATCTTCACATATCCCCCCCCTGGAGAACTCAAGCTAGTTTTTCAAGTGACCCTTGAGAAATGCTACTTGCGGGAGTTGTCTATCTGAGTATACCTTACCCCGTTCATTGTCTTGAGAGCCCATCTGCATTGGCATTGCTAATCCCACTGCTGTGTTGTATGGACATATCATATGCTTGCAACCTCAGGCTCCATTTTAGCAACTTGGCATTTTGCTGGCTGGCTCTGTTTAACCATGTTAGGAGGTTGTGATCTGTCATAACAGTAAATTTCCTTCCATACAGATAAGGCTGAAGTTTTTGCAGTGCCCACACTATGGCTAAACATTCCTTTTCTACAGCTGCATAGCATTCCTCCCTGGGTTGGAGCCCACGACTGAGATAAACCACTTGGTGCTCTTTCCCCTCTGAAGAAATCTGGCTAAGTACATCCCCCACCCCATGGCTTGAAACATCCACCTGCACAACTAATTATTTGCTGTAATCTGGACTGACTAACACAGGGAATCCTCCCAAAGCTTCTTTAAGCTTCTGGAATGCCTGCTCACATGCTGGGGTCCACACTACCTTATCTGGCCTGTTCTTTCTTGTCAGGTCTGTGAGGGGAGCAGCTATGGTACTATAACTGGGGATGAACTTTCTGTTGTATGCTGCTGTCCTTAAAAATGCCCTCACCTGCTTTTTAGTAACAGGTACAGCCATGCCTGAATGGCTTCCACTTTGGCAGTTTCTGGCCTTATTTTACCACTCCCCACTCTATGTCCTAGGTAGGAGACCTCTGCCATACCCATTTGACATTTGCTTGGCTTAATGGTCAACCCTGCCCTCTGTAGTCTGCCCAGCACCTCCCTGACATGCTGAAGGTGCAGATGGCAATATCATCTAGGTAAGCAAGGGCAAACCCTCCTGCTCCTCCTAGGATACAATCTACTGGCCTCTGGAAAGTTGCTGGGGCATTCTTCATCCCAAAGGGCATCTTTGCGAACTCATACAAGCCAAAAGGAGTCACAAAGGCTGACTTCCCTTTAGCACTGGGAGTCAAGGGCACCTGCTAGTAACCCTTGGTAAGATCAGTGGTTGTAAGATACTTAGCCCCACCCAGCTGCTCTAGGGCCTCATCTCTCCTAGGCATGGGGTAAGCATCTGACTCTGTGTGACTATTTAATTTCCTGTAGTCCACACAGAACCTGGTGCTGACATCCTTCTTTGGCACCAGCACCACTGGGAAGGCCCAGAGAATGTTGGATTCTTGAATCACCCCTAGTTCTAACATCTCCTGTACCTCCTCCCTCAGAGTCTGTTTGAATCTCTCAGGCACTCTATAAGGGGCCTGCCTAATAAGCCTTTGGGGTCCTGTATCCACCTGGTGCTGCCCCAGGTGGGTGCACCCTGGTTTCTCAGTGAACATGTCCCCAAATTCCTGCAACGCTGCTCAGATTTCTCAAACCTGGGTAGGAGATAGCTGCTGGGACATTGCTACCCCTTCCACTGAGGTGTCAGCCCGAGCCTCACTGAGGAGATCAGTCCCCAGATCTCCCTCAGACTCCTCTTGTAATCCACTGCAAATGCTCAGGACAAGGGCCTCCCTATCATGGTAGGATTTCATCATGTTAACATGGTACAATTTGTGCCCCTGCCTTCTGCCTAACAGTTCCACCATGTAGTTAACATCACTTACCTTTCTTACCATCTTGTAGGATCCCTCCCAAGCTGCTTGCAGCTTGTTGTGTCTAACAGGAATGGGAACCATTACCTGCTGCCCCACAGCATACAATCTGGCTCAAGCATTCCTGTCATACCACACATTTGTCTGTTGTTAGGCTTCTGCCAGGTTCTCCTGGGCCAAGCCCATGAGTTCCCTGACCATTGTCCTGAGGTTTAGGATGTATGCCACAACAGACTCCTTGTGAGACTCGCACTCACCTTCCCACTCTTCTCGAATTAAATCTAGAGTTCCCCTCACTCTATGCCCATACAGCAACTCAAATGGTGAAAAACCTGTGGATTTCTGGGGAACCTCTCTGTAAGCAAACAGATGGGGCAAATATTTGTCCCACTCTCTCTTAAGCTGATCTGCAAATGCCTGTAGCATGTACTTGGTTGTGGTTTAACCTCTAAACAAGACCATTAGTCTAGGGATGGTAGCATGTGGTCTTCATGTGCTCCACCCCGCTGGACTTCCACAGACAAGCCAGTTGGTCTGACATGAAACTGGCACCTCACCTCTATCAGTCAGTATTTCTTTTGGGAAACCTACCCTGCTGAAAATCTCTAACAAAGCATTTGCCACCTTCTCTGCCTCAATGGAGGACAAAGCCACTGCCTCAGGGTATCATGTAGCATAATCCACTACAACTAGGATATCCTTTTTCCCTGTGGAACTTGAGGTACTCAGAGGACCCACAATATCCATAACTACTGTCTGAAATGGCTTCTCAATCACAGGCAAAGGCGTCAAAGGAGCACTCAGCTTGTCTCCTGCCTTGCCTACCTTTTGGCACTGCTCACAGGTCCTGCAGTACCCTGTTACATCTCTGGAAATTCCAGGCCAATAGATGTTCTGCATAATGCGCCTCTTTGTACGTTTTATGCCCATATGACCTGCAAAGGGAATATCATGGGCTATGGCTAGAAGCACCAGATGGTAGGCTCTAGGCACTACCAGTTGCTGTACTCTCTCATCTTTTAGCCTTCCCTCAGGAGTCCATTCTCTGTATAGTAACCCTTTGTCCCAGTATACAGATTCCCCCTTTCCTTGAGAATCAGGTGCTTCCCTAGCTATCTGCCTCAGGCCTTACAATGTAGGGTCTGAGAGCTGAGCCTGTGTCAACTCTTTCCTTGTAACCCTTCACAGCTCCCCTTCCACAGGAAGTCTGGCCTACTCTGACTGTTGTGCCTCACTGTCAGCCTGGGTACTACTACTCACCTGTACCTTTGCAGTCACTCTGTCCAAGGGACCATCAGTACCCCGAAGCAGCTGTGGCTCACCTTCAGTCTCACTGCTACAGGGTAGCTCCCTCCCTGAAATAACCACCTCACCAGTCCTGGCTGCAATTATGCAGTCTATCTGGGTCTCCCCCAGGCTACCAGACTTATCTGCTTGTCTCCAAGCCTGACTGCGTGTAACTGCACAAGCACAGGGTACTGCACTATCAAAATCATTCCCTATCAGGGCATCTGCAGGTATATCCTCAATCACACCTACTTGCTGGCTTCCTTTTCCACCCTCCCAGTCAAGGTGAACCCTAGACAAAGGTATTTGGAATGGGATCCCTCCTAAAGCCCTGACTAGAGTAGACTGTCCAGGAAAGTAGTGCTCCTCTGCAACCATTGCAGGCTTTACAATGGTTATATCAGAGGCTGTGTCTCTCTTGGCAATGGCCTCTTTGCCATACATTACAATAGGATATAACCTCTGGTGGTAGTTTGGTACCCTTGTTGTCCCAAGACAACCTACTGTTGGCATTTTGTCTTTCCCACTTACTGGCTCCCTCACCTTGTGTTCCCCACCTTGCCTCCATGGACACCTGTATGCCACATGGCCCCCCTGGTTGCATTCAAAACATTTAACCCTAGCTCCTTTATGTGTACCTGGACTAGTGGCTTCCCCTGCTACTTGCAGATTCTGTTGAAGCAGTCTGTGCTGCCCACCATGGGTTCCTTTAGACCCATGAGCAGTACTAGGGTTCCCTTTCCTATACAGGGCTGCTCTGCTTGCTAGGTATAGGTCTCCCTTCTTCCCCAACTCATCTGAAGTAGCACATTGTCTATTAGCTAACCAGATCCTCATGTCCTCAGGCAAAGTGCTAAGGGCTTGTTCCCTCACCAAAAGGTCTGCCAGCCCTTCAAAAGTGGTGACCTGACATCCGCTCACCCACCTATGGAAATAATTGCTCAGTTCAGTAACATATTCATACACACTTTCATCTGCCTTGCGTCTATGCTCACAGTATAATCAAAACATGCAATGTCAGACATTTTTGACAAAACAGTTACAGCTTTACCATGGAGTATGGGGGTCAGGAACCATACCCAGAGCCTTTGGTCAACACCATAGTGTTTGTATACCCTCTCAAACATGTGAATGAAACTATCAAAATTATCCCCCTCTTTAAACTGCAGAAGAAATATACTGACCTTTTGTGCTTCTGGGGTCCAGTTACTCCCTTCCTCATTGCCTCCATGACTCTGGCAAAGAGTCAGCATCTCCTTCTCAAGCTGCCTCTGCCTCATGCTTTCCTCAGCTTCTAGACGTAGCAGTTTCTCATTCTCCTCAGCCTGCAAACATTGCAGTTTCTCATTGTCCTCACTCTCTAGATGCCTCAGTCTCTCAGTTGCTTCTATTTCCACACGCCTGGCCTCCAACTCAAGTCTCTTTAGCTCCAGATGGATTTTTAAGTCCTCTGCAGAAAGGTTGAGCTGTCCATTCTCCAAGGGTATTATATCTCCACTGCCATTCTGATTGTCCTCCTGGTTGCTGTTTTCTGATGCAGCTGTAACCAAAGCTGCAATCATGTCTGCCTTAGTCAGGTTTCCATGCACTAGTCCCTTAGCCTGGCACATCTCCGCCAGCTGGCTCCTTGTCAGCTTTCCATACTCCTCTGCTGACATGCTGCCTGCTCACCCTGACTAACTAAGCTTACAAAAGAAATAAAAAAATTGTGATCTGAACTCTGAGTATTCACTGAGTGGCTGATTTAGAGTACAAAACACATTCAGAGCTCATTGTACACAAGCTACAAGAATTCACTCTACCCACACCACTACAAGCCAATTAGTATTTGCCAACCAATTAATATGTGGTGTGTATAACCCACCACTGCAAAACAATTAATATGTGATGCCCGTGCCCTGGCCCAGCAATCAAGGAGCTTCAATCCTCACCACTAACACCAGTGAAGGTGTCTCATATAGGAGGAAAGGATAACAAATACACACAGTAATGCAATTTCCCTTAAGAGCACACAGAGATCACAGTCAGTCTGTTGCTGGTCGCTCGCTTGCTCTCCAGGTCCCCAATAAGACTCCCCAATGGCACAGCTAGAGGGTCCAGATCTCAGCCTAGTGGGCAAGCTAAAACCTCCAGCACCCTCTCTTTCCAACCAGTGCTTCATGTCCCTGCCCAAGTAGCTGACACACACACTTTGAGAAGAGTTTATATAACCACACAGACACTCCTGGGGAAGGCTGCCACAGGCTCTCCAGCTGTACCCCCTTTTCCAAGACTATACAGTAGTACCAGCTGCCACCACCCACTAATATTTATCAGTTACTCAAAGGCCCTTAAAAGGGTGTCCAATTATTACTGTGCAATATTATTATCCAATTGGTAGTATAGCCCAGGGGCTAAAGGTATTGGGGTGGCTTTGTATAATTTTACCAAAGGCATGCATGTACTCTAAAGAGCTTAAATTATCTCTACAAAAACAGCCACTGTTGAAAGGGTTTAAAAATATTTAATAACAAATAGTCAAAACACAAGACAGTACTTTTTACTACACAGTGCTAGTTAAGAGTCCAGAGCTCACAGAGAAATGCTTAAAATAATTCAGTAGTACAGTTCTAACCTCACAGAAAAACACTAGTTTCTAGCTATTTCCAAGATAAAACATAAGTCTAAGATAAACTTACATATAGAGCAAGACGGTGCTGATGATTTGGATGGTCAAGACAAAAATGCTTAATGCTCTCTGATTCTCTCCTGGTTCACATTACATCATTCTTCACACTTCCCTGGGATCCCAGGCTAACAGAAACTATATTTACATTATTCAACTCTGGGCAGAAACCAGAGCAATAAAGAATATTTATGCATGCAAATTCTGGCCATTAACTCTGGCCTTAAAACAATAGGCAGGATGCCTCACTCTAGACTTACTGACTCCGAGTTTTAACATCAAAGGGTCACAACATGCTTTACTTGGTCAGTAGAGTGCACTGTTGTTACATTTTTTTCTAGTTCCACATGTAACACTAATTTTGCCATTTAAGACAACAAGCCTGTTGTTTACATTAATATTTAGAGATGACAGAATTATCTCCAAAATTATATCTGGCTAGGCTGGCAGCCTTCATCTATATTCACCCAATCTTCACACCCCTCAAGGATCCTTTTCATGGAATCAAAGTGGAGGCAAGAAATTGTGGTCCTGTAATACCCAGGGATCTTTCCAGGATTCTCATGAAGACCACTCCTTCAGAGGCAGAAGAGGGGGTTAATTTCCCAATCCAAACTACCACCGGTACAGAGCCTGAAGTTCATTGATGCTCATTTAAACACAATAAGTCAGTTTGCTTCTCTGCCTCCTCATTGTATAGATACAATCAAGTCACAAGTTTAACATATTCATGTTAAGTTGTCTATCTCGCCTTCATTCTTGCTGGATGGGTTCGGAGCCGATCCTCGGCTCTGACTCGGCCAATACTAAAGCTCGAGATCTAATTCCACCGGCTCGAGGCTCCCCCATATCCCACAATGCTAGGCGGTAACTCCTCAGATCTCATTTGCCGCTTAGCTGACGAGGTGCTTTTCCAACCGGCTCTGCAGGTTAGTTAAATTTCTAAAGTTCTAGCAACTTAGACAACCTTTAAGTTAGTTTTTTTCGATAGTAATCAGTTAGTTACTTAGTCTGTTATCACTCCCTTACAAATTTATTCCCTTTTTACAAAATTTTTTCCAAGGGTTATTTCCCTTAGGCCTTAGGCCCCTTCCCACCCCTCCTAGTAGTTGGAGTGAGTGTGTTTTTTTCTGTCAGGATCTTTGTTAAATTTAGTTAGTTTAACTTAATTTTTAGTGTAATCAGTGTGTTTGTGTGAGTGATTGCACTAGTGTTGTCTCTTTAGATATGTCTAAAGAATCAAAGGTCTCAGGCTTTAAGAAGTGTGACTCGTGCTGTCAGAAGATGTCTCTGACAGACGGTCACACTTCTTGTGTGTATTGCCTGGGACCTTTACACCTGCAGGACTCTTGTGCTGTCTGTCACGGTTTCAGCCCTAGAGTCCTGCAGGAACGTAAAAACAAATTAATCTTAAGGGGCTTATTGAAGCCCGAGGGTCCCCCGACTCAGTCTCTGTCGGGGAAACCTTCTAAGCCCTCCAGGCAGTCGGCTCCAGTGTCCGAGCCGTCCTCCGGAGGTTCAAAGACCGTTCATACGGTTCAAACATCGGCTCTAGCCAGAGCCGATGATTCTAGACCTGCCACACACACCATGTCCTCATCTCCGGCTGGAGCCGAGACAGACAAGTCAAAGTCGGTTCCGATACCCTTGTCGGAACCGATTTCTAGAAAGAGATCCAGGTCTCCTTCTATCGGCTCCGTTCATTTGGCTCCAGCGTCACCGCTCTTGTCTGAACGGAGCCATAGGTCACACTCCTCTAGGTCCTCCAGACTTTCGGACCATGATTTGCAGAGGGTGGCGAGTAGACTTCTTAAGTCCAAGGCACTGGCCCAGATGTTACACAGCCCGACTCAACAGTCGATGGCTACTCCTGTTCCATTAGAAATTCCTCCTCCGACTCTCTTGAGTTCGGAGCCGGTGCTGCTCGGAGCCGAGACTGTGGGAGCATCGGAACCGATACCTTTCCTTTCGGTGCCGTCGTCTGCTCCGATTTCCTCCTTGGAGGGATCTCGGCGCCGGACTTCCCTTGTCGGCTCCGAGGGGGCGAGTGGCATCGGACCCTTGTCCGACCCCGCTCTCCCTCTCGGTGCTTCGGCGCTGGTTAGTTCGGCTCCGACATCGGCTTCGGAGCCATCCTTGTCGGTGCTGGGGGAGGTTTTTGGCTCTTCGGAGTGGAGACACCTGGCCTTGCCTGACAGGGGTGCCTTTGAGGTCAGGCGGAGCGTGTTAGAACCTGGTTCTACTCCACAGTCAGCTCCATCAGCCCCTCCCTAAACAGTGCCTGCGGTGATTTCTTCTCACCCCCTTGTTTCGGACCGTAGAGAATCTGCACCTCAAGTATCCCCAGTGGGAATTTCCTCCTCTTCCGAGGCCTCTCCTGACCTTGCAGGAGATCCCCCTAGGAAGAGACAGTGCAAGAGGAATCACATTGACTCCCCTGAGTCTGTCACCTCTGACACTGATTTGGAGGATTCTGAGGGTTCCCCTCGTTCCCCCTCTGAAGATGTCTCCTTTGCAGACATACTAGAAATCTTGAAACAGAGGGGGAATTGGCCAGCCCTTAACCCTTCAGAGGACGAATCAGTGTACCTTGAGGCGTTTGGTTCTCGACCTTCCACCTCCTGGGTGTCCCCTCCCTTTGATCCCCTCATGGAAGTGGTGGCGAGGAAGGCTTGGGCGGCTCCTGACTCAGTGGAACCCACCCCTAGGAGGCCAGCCAAATTTATCACTGCCCCCAAAGACAAGGAGTTTTTGTCCAAAGGTGTCACTGTGGATGCCATGGTGGTGGCTGCAGCCACCAAGAAGGAATTAGTGGATCCTTTGGTACCTGTTCATCCTCCTAATAAGG
This sequence comes from Protopterus annectens, assembly GCF_019279795.1. Lineage (NCBI taxonomy): Eukaryota > Metazoa > Chordata > Ceratodontiformes > Protopteridae > Protopterus > Protopterus annectens. Next base: position 138,537,122 of record NC_056733.1, read on the forward strand.
AATCTAGGACCATGGACAGGTACGGTAAGTGGATGTTCTCATCAGCGACCTTTTCTATGCATTCGCTGAATTACCTGTGTCATTTCACTCGTCTCCAAAGGGACTTGCTCAAGGATATGAGTAAAGTGTTGAAGGACCCATCAGCTGTGGGGTTTCAAGATAGGATGAACGCCCAGCTGGCTACCCTTAACTCAGTAGTTAACTCCTCCATGCGCCTGATTTCGTATGCGGCTGATGGAGCGAGCAGGGCCGCAGGTACAGGGGTGGCCTTACGCCGCCATGCCTGGATGCGGCTATGTAGCTTTGCGGTCCCTTTCAAGACGTCCTTCACTAACTCCCCTTTTGATGGATCATCTCTCTTTGGTCCACAAGTGAAGGATATTCTGACAAGGTGCGAGGTAGAAGATAAGACTCTTTCTGCCGTCGGAGTCCGTTTTTCTACCCCTTCTAGACCCTACCCCAAGGGTCAGAAGGGGGGGGAGATGTGGTTCCGCAAACAACCACAGGGTGTCTTACCGGATGCACAGAGTCGTTTCCCCTCTAGAGGCAGAGGGGGGAACAATAATAATAGACGCCATCCTAGAGGCAGAGGGGGCCCGCAGAATCAGGGTAGTCGAGAAACCTTCTCTGACAAACACTTTCAGCACCCCTGAGGGGCTGCCCGACTGCCCACCTTCGGAGGCAGTCGGGGGAAGATTATCTCTGTACCCAAAAGCCTGGCTTTCCCTTACTCAAGACAAGTGGGTACAGTCTATCATATCCGAAGGCTACAGAATTCCATTCATTCACATCCCAAAACAATCCAGAAACTTCCTTCCAGACATTCCACCCAGTCAAAGGGAGCAAGCAGCACTAGAAATTTCAAAGCTGCTAGCAAAAAGAGCCATTCAACCAGTTCCAGCAGACCAACAAGGATCCGGAATCTACTCCAAATTCTTTTTGGTTCCAAAGAAGACAGGGGACTGGAGACCCATTTTGGATCTCAGCAACTTGAACAAGTTTGTCAAGAAAACAACATTTTGGATGGTCACGCTGCAATCCATCCTGCCCTTTCTGGGTCAGGACAACTGGATGTGCTCCATAGATCTCCAGGATGTGTACTATCACATCAAGATGAACAGACGATCCAGGAGATTTCTCCGCTTCAGGCTAGGAGCCAGTCATTTTCAGTTCAGGGCCCTGCCCTTTGGTCTCACTACAGCCCCCCGAGTGTTCACCAAATGCATGGCAGTGGTCGCCGCTCATTTGAGGGGCCAGAGATTCCAGGTGTTTCCGTACTTAGACGACTGGCTCCTGACTGCCACCACCAGGCATCTACTTCTCTTAGCCAGAGACTACACTTTACAAACCTGTCAGACTCTAGGCATCTCTGTAAATTACGAAAAGTCTGTCTTGTCGCCTTGTCAGTCTATTACCTTTATAGGCGCAAGATTAGACACAGTCAGTCTGTCAGCCATACTCATGGAACAAAGAGTAGCAGACATTCACAAGCAGGTTTTTCTTCTATTATGACACAACAGGGTCAAGGTCAGACTGGTGTTGAAAGTCCTAGGGATTATGCCGGCGGCTATTCCTCTCCTCCCCTTAGCCCGCTTCCACATGAGGATTCTCCAGTGGATGCTTTTCACTCAGTGGTCTTTTCAACTTCTGCCAATGTCCCACACTATCAGCATAACTCAGTCATGCAGGAATCATCTTTCCTGGTGGGTCACATCTCCCCAACTTCTTCTAGGGAGACCTTTCATTCCCCCACCCCCGGCTGCAACTCTGACAACGGACGCCTCCCTGATCAGGTGGGGGGGGGCATTACCAGGGCAGGACAGTCCAGGGCACGTGGCAGCCGATCGAGTGCCACTTGCACATAAATGTTCTAGAGATGAGAGCAGTGCTTTTAGCATTGCAAGCCCTTCAGGACTCTCTTCCCAAGGGAACTATAGCAATTCAGATGGACAATATGTCCGTAGTGTGGTACATCAACAAGCAAGGCGGGACCAAATCTTACCCCTTATGTCGAGAAGCACTCAGACTGTGGCAATGGGCGATCTCTTCTCAGCGCTTCCTGATAGCAATGCACATTCCCGGCAAGTCCAATGTGATAGCAGACAGATTGAGCAGAGCAATTCTCATGCCTCACGAGTGGTCTCTGAAGAAATCAGTATTGGAAGAAGTTTTTCGAACTTGGGGCCAACCTTGCTGTGATCTTTTTGCCACTCCCCAAAACAGCAAGTGTCCCGATTTCTTCACCCTCTTTCCCCTACCAGGTCATCCCATCAGAGACGCTCTAGTTCACGATTGGCCTCCGGGACTCCTGTATGCCTTTCCCCCCTTCCCACTGATACCTCAGCTGATTCGGAAAGCCATCGCTCTGAAGGCCTCAATGATCCTCATTGCCCCTTATTGGCCTCAACAGGTTTGGTTTCCCTTTCTTCACCATTACCTTTTGGTGCAACCATGGCATCTGGACCCAGTTCCAGATCTCTTGACCCATCACTCGGGTCAGCTGCATCAATCCCTTTCTTCTCTGAACCTCACAGCGTGGTTCCTCCAATTCCAACCTTAGCCAGGCTTCCCTTAATATCTCACTCAGTTAGAGATATTTTGATAGCTTCTCATAAGTCTTCTACCCGGAAGATTTATAGCAGCAAATGGAAACGTTTCTCCTTGTGGGCAGTGTCCAGGGAAATAGATCCTTTTACTGCGCCTATTCAGTCCATTCTGGATTTCCTAGCTGAGCTTTTCCAAGCAGGCTCTTCTCCTTCTACTATCAGGGTTCAATTGGCGGCTATATCTAATTTTCATGTGGGGGTGTCAGAGTCTACTATTATGTCTCACAAACTCTGTAAAGCCTTTTTGAAAGGAGATTTTCTTCTTAAGCCCCCTATCACGGATCCACCTCCTCCTTGGGATCTGAACTTGGTTCTAGCATCATTGATTCTACCCCCCTTTGAACCTGCGGCTTCACCTTCAGCTAGAAGGGTATCGGAACTCCATGCTCTATGCTGTCGTCCCCCGTATTTACTTTTTCAAAAAGATAGAGTATCCTTGCGTACCAATCCATCCTTTTTGCCCAAAGTGTCCTTTCAAGCAAATCTGAATCAAACTATTGATCTCCCAGTTTTTTTCCCCAACTATGGCAACAGGTCAGAACAGAAACTGCACTGTTTAGATGTTCATCGCCAACTTAGGTATTATTTAGACAGGACTAAACAGTTTAGAAAATCAGACCAACTGTTTATTTCATATGCGGAAGGCAAGATGGGCCTTCCAGTCACTAAAGTGTCACTTTCTAGATGGCTTACTTCTACGATTACCTTTATTTATGAGATCAGGCACCAACAATTGCCCTCGAAGCCTAGAGCTCATTCTACTAGGGCCTTAGCCACATCCATAGCCTTTCAGGATAGGCTTCCTATTGATTCTATTTGCTCAGCAGTCACCTGGGCTTCCCCTCATACCTTCATTTCTCATTACAAGTTGGACATAGCCTCCAGAGACCGTGCCAACTTTGGTTCCACTGTTCTCAAGAGTCTGTTCCAATAGGCCACCCGGGACAAGGTGCTAGGGATGCGGTCCCATCCAGCAAGAATGAAGGCGAGATAGACAACTTAACATTAAGAAGTTATGTACCTACCATAACGTTCCATGTTAGTTATCTTCTTCTTGCCTTCTTTCTTGCGTCCCACCCTCCTTCCCCCTAGCCTGGACAGACCTAGAGGAGATTGTCTTGTGACCTTTTCAATCCTTCTCCCACGCTCTACCACCTCTATATTTTTCTTCTGTTAGGTTTAGGACACCTCACAGTCAGCCCTATAGAGGTGGGTTACCCTTCTCCATGTTATGGAGTTTTTTCTTGCTTGGCCTAGCTTTCAAACGAGATCTGAGGAGTTACCGCCTAGCATTGTGGGATATGGGGGAGCCTCGAGCTGGTGGAATTAGCTCTCGAGCTTTAGTATTGGCCGAGTCGGAGCCGAGGATCGGCTCCGAACCCATCCAGCAAGAAAGAAGGCGAGAAGAAGACAACTAACATGGAACGTTATGGTAGGTACATAACTTCTTATTTCTGATCCTGCTCCTCCAGCCAGGCTTGTCCTTCAAGCTCTGGATTCCATGGCAGTGCCTAAAGTCTTAGTTCCATTAGCATGTTACTATATGCATATTCTGCAAAGGACTATAGCTGTTCAGTAGTCTGCTCTTCAACATCCTCCATCCTTCCCAGTCAAACTTACTCTGATATGCATAAATGAGCTTTGCTGGTGGATTCAGGATAATGATGTTTACAGAGGTTTTCCATTCGTTCTATCTCCTCCAGTGGCCACAGTGACTACAGATGCCTCCCAGCTGGGGGGGGGCATTCCATGGGAAGAACAGTCCAAGGCACATGGCCCCCCAAGAGACCAGCTCACAAATCAACATACTGGAGATGAGAGCAGTCCTTTTAGCATTGCAGGCATTTCAAGATACTGCCGTTCTGGGGACTATTGTGATTCAAACCAACAATGTGTTCATAGCCTGGTCCATCAACAAGCAAGGGGGGAACCTGATTTTATCCTCTGTGTTGAGAAGTTATGAGAATGTGGCAGTAGGAGATATCCTCTAACCACTTTCTAGTGACAACGCACATTCTGGGGAAATCCATCGTACTAGCAGACAGACTCAGCAGGTCCATTTTGATGCCTCACAAGTGGTCCCTCAAACAGTTAGTGGTGGAAGAGATTTTCCATCATTAAGGCCAACCTTGCTGCAATCTCTTTGCAACTCCCTGCAACAATTAATGCAGCAGGTACTTTGCCCTGATCCCTCCTCAGAGGGAGTCACCGAGAGATACTGTAGTCCACACTTGGCCCTCCAGTCTCCTTTATGCCTTCACCCCCACTACCTCTGATGCCATAATTCTTACAGGAAGCCAGTTGGTTGAACAGCTCAGTTATCCTCATTGCCCCCTTTTGGCCTCACCAAGTGTACTTTCTCTTCCTTCAGTTTCATCTTCGTTATCCACTTTGGATAATGGACCCCAGTCCAGACCTTCTGTCACATTCCTTGGGGAAACAACATCCCTATATCTCAGGCCTTAAACTAACCGCATGTTTTTTTGAGTTTCATTAATAGCAAGATAGCCCAAGCTTTCTTCCCCAGTTTGATACATACTTTTATCCTCCCAGTAAGACTCCACTAAGAGGATTTGCAAGAGTAAATGGCAAAGATTCTCAATCTGAGCCCTGAGAAATGACACTGATCCTTTTACTACCCCTATTTCTTCAGTGCTGGAGTTTTTAGCTTCTCTTTTTAAGGAAGGTTCTAGTTTTTTCCACAATCAAAAAACAATTGGAAGCCATATCAAATTTTCACTCAGGCGACAATGCTTCTTGCTTGGCTGGTTCCAAGCTGTGCAAGACTTTCCTAAAAGGCACCCTCTTGCTTAAACCTCCAGTGAAAGATCCATCATCTGCTTGGGATTTAACAGTAGTACTTAAAGGACTGACTCAACAACCCTTTGAACTTTCAGCAAAAACTGATTTAAAATGTCTGTCTTGGAAAGCAGACCTTTAGTTGCTATTACTTCTGTAAAAAGGATTTCCGAACTAAAGGTTATGTCATCCAAATCCCCTTGCATTATTGTTTACAAAGATAGTTACCTTACCAACCAATCCTTTCTTCCTACCAAAAGTAGCCTCTGAACTGAACGTGAATCAATTAATTTATCAGTCTTTTTCCTAACTTTTTGAATAGAGGGGTATATTGACTACATCTCTTAGACATACACAGACAACTACATTTCTGTTTACATAGAACAAAAGATTTCAGAAAAGCATACCAGTCGTTTGTTTGTTTTACACCTAGCAGGCTGGTATCTCCAGTTTCTAAACTTACCTTGGCCAAATGGATAAATAATTGTATTTCTTGGATATATTCCCACCAAGATTTCTCCCTACTAAAACCACCTAAGACTCATTTAACTAGATCTGTGGACACCTTGTATGTATTCTGGTCTAGAACTTTCATTGATGATATTTTTGCAGCAGTCACCTGGTCTAATGCTAATACTTTAATTACTCATTACAAATTAGACATAATTTCCAGAAGCAGAGCGTCTTTTAGTTTAGCAGTTCTTCGAAATATCATTCCATAATGGCCACCCAAGATTTACGCAGCTGGGGACTCTGTCCCATACATTGAGGAAGAATGAAAAGGACAGCATCAGATATTAAAGTTATATACTCTTTGTAACTACGCATCTGTATCAAAGAAAGAAGGAGCCACTTCACCACTGTGAAGATTTAGTAAGAACAAATGAATCCGAAGTCAGATCCATAAGCCATACAATGAGGAGGAATGAAAACATACAACACAGACACATAGTTATGCTGAGTATATAACCTTAATTTTTGTATGATGTTTGTAAAATATGGACTTTTAAATCGGAAAGGAATTAATGCTATTTGTGGAAGAACACTGTCTTCCAACTTTTGTGAAAAAAAAAATGAATTAAATAAAAGTAATACACTAAAAATAATGACAGGATGACAGCAAAACATTTGTTAGAATTGCTTGAATCTGTATTTGTTCTGTATAGGACGAATAATTATAACTATGACCATCTGTAAAATGATAGTGAGCATGCAGGGGACAGGGAAAATCTTGTAGTTTATTGGTATTCCCACAAAATGCATTAGAACACAGTCTGGTTCATATGCATCAATAGTAACTCCCATTCTTTGCTTCAGCATTGTTCAGTTCTAACAAATCAATGACTTGTCCTTGTGATTTGTCTTTGTTGAGGACAGAAGACGTGGAGTAGAAAAGATTACAAGATACTCCATGCATTGCCTTTTTGTAAGGAGTGTGTGATTCATTAAATTTAACATTTGAGATAGCTAATGAAGTGGTGATGTGGAGGAAAATATGTTTATAGTTTCTGTAGCAAGCAGCATTGTGTAACATTGAGTTTAAAATGAAGACTCTGAAATATGACTAATAGAAGAAATGGTAAATGTAAAACGGAAAGAAAAAACTTGTAGTCATTTGCAGGAGTCCTAGTTATAGTTATCCTTTTCTGTTGTGTTTGATTTGCAGTTGGTCACCTTTCTTATACCGCCTTTGATTCTGAGGTTGCTGTGGAGTTACTTTCATATGAAAATTTATGTATTTTTTCCTCAATATTAAACTATTTTCCGATTGCCATTGGACATATGTCATCTTGCATCCCACTGGAACCTTATGCAAGCCTGTGTGTAATGATACAGAGGCACCTTCGGAATACCTGGGTATAATCCATAGATTTATAGGAATAATGATTCCCATTCGCAAATATATAAAGAAAGAATTCCTGTGACAAACAAATTAAAAGTATACTGAGATAAATTATCTTACTTCCTCCCAACATGAATCTAGTATGTCATACGATTATGCTTTAGCAGCCTGTTTCAGCAGTATGTCTGTCTCACAGTAAATGGCCTTTACATCAACCTGAAAAAATGTAAACACTATAGAGGGCCTTGATGGTTTTTCAAGACAGATTTTTGCAAAGGACTTCTACAAATCAACATAGAAAGGAATGTGATATGGAAACAAACTACAAGGAATGACATCAACTTTACAAGAAAAGCATACCATTTGAAGTGTACTTTATTATACAACCTTCCACCATCAAAATCAGGAAGCAGTTACTCTTGAGAGGACAATATCTTTGGTGACCAATTCACCAAAGTGGATATATAGATTTTTAAGACACTACAGATGGGAGGTAGTCCAGGGGTGCACCTGTCATCCACATACTTCTGCAACCATGTTGTGTCACAAGACCTATAATATTTAAAAAACACTATAGCAAGACTCTTGGAATAATTAATCCATTATTAAGGCACCTGCTTCTGCTTGTTTTCCGGCCTATCCACTTTTACTGCCATAGCCTTTGGTTAAGCCTTATTTAAGGGAGTTCTTCATTTAAGGCACCGAGAAGGCATAGTTTTTCTTTTTGAGATTTCAGTTTTATACAACAAAAACTAATATTTTCTCTCATTGAACCTGTATATTCACTATGTATAAAATAACTTTCAATGAAAGCTTTTTCTGATTGCCCTTAACCTTAGGCAGAAAGATTTCTGAATCACAAGTCCTTAATTGTAAACCTTCATATATAATTTGCTATAAAGAAGCACTGTCATTTAAGACTATCCTTTCCAAATGCCAAAAATGAAGAGGATAATTTTTCTTTTATATATTTATTAGAGGAGGACATGCAAATCAAATAGTGTACCAAGTATTCAGTTATAACAAATCTTTACAAGCCAGTATTAAAGTACAGTCCACCAAGACAGTAGCAAAATTAGCAGCTTGCATTGGAAATGTTTCTGCACAAGGTATTTTGGAAGCTACCACTAAATTACTGAAGCAGCTCAGAACTCTTTTCCCCTCTTCATCTGATTACAAGCCATATTATATTTTGGGAGAAAAAGGTACTCCTGAACATAAGTTTGCATGTGTTTCACAGTGCACCTGGGTTGTGAGTGAAAAAAGGATCCCGGAACTGGACCACTTACCTGGCAAAAAGCAAACAGTTGAAAAGAAAAATACAGATCTGATATCAATCTTCACATAATCCTTAACTGTGGGTTCAGTTCTGAACCTCAGAACTGACTTGGCCATTATTTCAGCTTGCGCCTTCCAAAAACTCTTGAACTAAGCTCTACCCATAATGCTCCTAGACAAATTACCTCAGATCGCGTTTGCCGCTTCATAGTGCCAGACACGTTCTCTCCTGAGCTCTGAAGTGACAGATAAAATATCTAAACTGTTAAGTTATGACATCTTTCTTCCTTTACTTAAACTACCCGGTCCTCTGCTTTCTAGCTTATATTGTGTGATTGTGATCTTTCTACATAGCGTTAGGTAGTTTGTCTGTGCCAATGTTGGTACTTTTTCACCCTAACCAATATTTCTTAAGTACCATTGTTGGTACTTTTTTCCTCTGTTAAGTTTAAGAAATAAAAAAAAAAACTTTTTCTTCCCTTTCAGCTATCTCCATGCATGTGTGTGTGAGTGAGTGACTTTCATCATGGCAGACAAGCCAGTTAAAGTCACATCTGATTTTAAGAGGTGCATTAAATGTGAAAGAGAACATCATAATTTTGATGGACACACTCTTTGTGTATACTGTGTAGGGGCACTTCATTTGCAGGAAGACTGTGCCATTTGTCACATCTTTAGCCATAGGGCACTAGTCGACCACAAAAACAAACTTATTCTGAAGAGTCTTTTAAAACTGGATTTCGAAGTGGCCTTATCTGGATCTAGGACCGAAGCAAGTTCTCCTTCTACTTCTTCCTCGTCTAGCAAGTGGGAGAAGCCTAAGAAGAGAAGTCAGTCAGTTCCGACTGTTTCTTCAGAACCACCAGCTAAAGTGGCCAAGACTCCCATGGTTCCTATAGTTTCCTCAGAAATGGTGGGTTAAGTGACTTAACCTTCGGTGCCGTTGCACTGACTGCTTTGGCACCGATGACAACTACAGACTCTTCCACCTTGATGGCCAAAACTCAAGAACCGGAGGAGTTCTCCTTTAAACAGTTACCACATACCAGATCCTCCCCCTCAGTAGACCCTTTTGCGGACCATCCTCCCACTCCATTTCTGGAGAAATGTTCACCGAGATCTCCTTTGATCTCCTCCATCTTATCCACCAAGAGTTTGACCGAATCCGACATCATGAGGCTGGTGGATCAGCTCCTTGCGGTGAGGGTATTGCCTTCTATGACAGTTCCTAGCAATATTGTCTCTGGAATTTTACCTTCTTCCACTCCAGACTTTATTCCTCCTTCGACTTCAACTGAGACTTCAGAGCCCCTGGTACTGACCTTCCCGGCCTCGATTATTTTGGTGCCGGACAGAGCTATTTCTCCTGCACCGATAACTACCCTGAGTTCTTCAGGTTTGTTGGACCCAGAGACCTCCCGTGGTTGAAGTTTCATTGCCAGTTCTGGGTGGAGGGTTTTGACTCCTGCCTTTTTGGCGCCATTCATGCCCCTTGCTGGTTTAGCATTTGCAAGCTCGGCTCCTACTTCAGCTTCGGAGGCTGCTTCCTCTGTGCGGGGTGGGACCACGGGTCTGAAGGAGTTTGTTTCAGTTCCGGGCTCCCATCCCTCTATGGGGGAGGCCTGCCTTCCAGGCCATGGAGAGTGCCTTGTCCATTGTGGACAGTCTATGCCATTCCCATTGGAACAAACCTCTGACCTATCCCCTCAACCAGAGTTTTTCCCAGTCTGTTCCCTGGGACAGAGGGAGCAGAAGTCTCAGGATCAAACCAAAATGGTTATGTCCTCCTCGGATACCTCTCCAGAGCATCCCACTGAAGAGGTACCTGTGGAAAGTGCAAGAGGAAGCACTTGGACTCCCCTGAGGAGTCACTCACAGAAGATACTGATTTTGATGAAGGGGAAGGTTCCCCCAAGTCACCCTCTAATGATGTTTCCTTCAGGGACATCCTGGAGAACCTGAAGCAGAGGGGTGGATGGACTTCCCTCCAACCGTCCTCAGAGGAATCAGTATACCTAGATGCTTTTCATGTCCAGCCCTCTCCCTCTTGGATTTTTCTGCCCGCTGACTATCTCAGTAAGTTGATTGCTCAGCAGGCCTGGAAGTTACCTGATTCAATTGAGCCAATTCCTAAGAGACTAGACTGTATCCTTTCAGCACCTAAGAACCACCAACACTGGGCTAAGGGGAACTCCTGTAGATGCCATGGTGGTAGCAGCAGCCACCAAAAAGGAACTTGCCAACAAAAGTCCTACTATCCATCCTCCTAATACAGAATATAGGACTATGGATAGATTTGGTAAGCATGTTTACACCTCATTGACCTTCACTCTCAGGTCCTTGAATTACATGACACATTTTACCAGACTACAGAAGGATCGAATTAAAGAGCTATCAGGTACTCTGTCAGGAGCAGTAGCTGAAGGAGTTCAAGACAAAGTGGTTTCTCATCTTGCCACTCTTGAATCGATTTCCAACTCATCTATGAGGCTAATTGCACATGCTGCTAAAGGGATGACGAGAGCAGCAGATTCAGGCGTAACCATCAGGAGACACAACTGGATGAGTTTATGTGAGTTCACAGAGCTGTTTAAGTCTTCTTTCATCAATGTTCCATTTGAAAGAACATCCCTATTTGGTCCCAAGGTTAAAGAGATGTTAGCCAGGTGTGAGAAAGATGAGAAGACTCTTTCTGCCATAGGCATACAATTTTCCACTCCTCAACAGCCTTATTCCAGGAATCAGCGGAATGGGAGGATATGGTTCAAGAAATCCCAAGGGCCTTTCCAACACTCACATGGCAATGACTTCTCCTGGGCTGGGGGGGGGTAGTAATGGTGGCAGATGCTGAGGAAGAGGCAGAAGTGGCCCACAGAATCAGGGTTCCAGGTTTCTTTCCCTGGGAACCCCTATCAGCATTCCTGAAAGGAGGCCCAGTTGCTGTCTTCTGGGGGCAGTCAGGGGTGATTATCCCTGTACCAATCTGGACAATTGAGTGCAGAGGATTATAACGTACAAAATCCCTTTCTTAACACACCCAAAGAGTGTAATCAAAGTCCCAGGCATTCCACCCAACCACAGGGAGGCAGCAGTCTTAGAAATTCAAAAACTGCTTGACAAAAGAGTCATCCAGGCAGTCCCCCCAGACCAGATAGGATCCGTAATTTACTCAAGATTCTTTTTAGTGCCAAAGAAGATAGGGACTTGAGACCAATCTTGGATCTCAGTATGCTGAACAAATCAGTTCAACAAACCAAATTTTGGATGGTCATGGTTCAGTCTATTCTTCCATTCTTGGAAAAAGATAATTGGATGTGCTCAACAGATCTTCAGGATGCGTATTACCATATAAAGATGGATAAATGGTCCAGAAGATTTCTGTGCTTCCAGCTGGAGGCCAGTCACTATCAGTTCAGGGCACTGCCCTTTGATCTCACCACAGCCCCCAGGGTGTTCACCAAATGTATGGCAGTGGTAGTAGCTCATCTCAGACTGCAAGGATTCTGGGTGTTTCCATATCTAGATGACTGGATTTTACTACTCCCACCAGGCTTCTACTCAGAGAAGCTCAATACTATACTCTTCTCCTTTGCTGTGACTTAGGCATTACTATAAATTGCGAAAAGACCCATCTAGAACCATCTCAACAATTGGAATTCATTGGAGCGATGCTCAACACAATCACAGATATTGCACTTCTTCCCCATGGAGAGGTTTCAAAGTTTATGATCTCAAGTCAGTCAGATTATTCACAGCAACAAAGTACCAGCAAGACTCCTTTTTCAAACTCTAGGGTTGATGGCAGCCTCTATCACTCTAGTTTCCCTAGTGAGATATCAAATGTGAATTCTTCAAAGGCTTCTAGCATCTCAATGATCTATACTAAATCAATCAATGTCCCATTTGGTCACAATTACCAACCATTGCAAGAAAGACCTGATTTGGTGGCTTCACTCCAACGAAACCTTGTTGGGCCCTACCTTTGTTCCCCATCAACCCCAAGTCATAGTGAACACGGACGCATCCCGGATGGGGTGGGGGGGACATTATCTGGGGAAGACAGTCCAAGGCACTTGGTCTCACTTGGAGGCCAATTTGCATATCAATGTTCTAGAGATATAAGGGCAGTGCTGTTAGCATTGCAAGCATTTTGGGAAACTCTCCCCTTGGTAACGATTGCAATTCAAACAGACAACATGTCAGTAGTCTGGTACATCAACTAGCAGAGGGGAATCAGGTCCTGTCCTCTCTGTTAAAAAGCTTTCAGAGTTTGGCAATGGGTGATTTCATTCAACCATTTTCTCATAGCAATGCACATTCTGGGAGCTTCAACATGATTGCTGACAAACTGAGCAGATGTATTCTAATGCCTCATGAATGGTCTCTCAATCCATTGGTAGCAGAAAAGATATTTTGCTAATAGGGCTAGCCTTTCTGCGACTTGTTTGCATCACCCCTGAACAACAAGTGCAGCAGTTAATTTACCCTATTCCCCCCTCCGGGGGAGTCACCTAGAGATTCTCTTCTACACAGTTGGACCTCCGGTCTATTCTATGCATTTCCCCCAATACCCCTAATATCCCAATTCTTAAAGAAAGCCATCAGGTTGAAGAACAGGATAATTCTCATAGACCCATTCTGGCCTTGACAGATATGTTTTCCATTTCTTTGGCCTCATCTAGTTCGGAAACCTTGGACTCTGGACCCAGCTTCAGACCTACTGTCCCATCTGGATGGACTAGTTCATCCGAATCTCCAGAATTTCAAACTGACTGTGTGGCTCCTCCAGTTCACTTGATTGGCAGGCATTCCTCTCTCAATTCCCCAGTTCAAAGAATTGTTCTGATCTGCCACAAACCTTCAACTAGAAAACTGTACCTTAGCAAGTGGCAGATGTTTTCTAAGTGGGTGTCAAAGACTAACCTTGATCCATAGTCCCTTCCAGTCAGTAAAGTACTGGAGTTCTTGACATTACTTTTTGAAGCAGGAGCCTTATATGAACCATTTGGGTGCATTTAGATGCAATCTCTAATTTCCATTCTGGTCTAAATGGCACATCCCTAATGTCCCACAAGCTTTACAAAGCATTTCTGAAATTATCCTTGATGCTCAGACTGCCATATAAAGAACCCTCTGCACCTTGGGACTTGAATTTGATTCTCCAGTCTCTCTTTTATCCCCCCTTTGAACCTTCTACACATTGCGATCAAAAGTTCTTGTCCTGGACAACATTATTCCTGATAGCTATTACCTCTAAAAGGAAGAAATCTGAGATACAAGCCTTATCCTGTAAACCTCCTTATCTAATTTTTTCATAAAGACAGGGTCTCACTAAGGACAAACCCTTTTTTTTTACCAAAGATATCATCCAAAACCAACCTTAACCAAACTATTCAACTCCCAGTCTTTGTTTCCAGCTTTTCTAACAAAGGTGAATACCACCTACATTTATTGGATGTACATAAACAACTTTGTTTCTACCTGCACAGGACAACAGAATTCAGGAAATCAGATTATTTGTTTTTTTTTTCTCAGTGGCTATGGGGAAACCAGTTTCTAAAGCCACTCTGGCTAGGTGGCTAAAGGATTGTATCACGTTTGTTTATGAAAAGAATAATTTGCCACTACAAAGGCCTGTTAAAGCACATTCCACTAGAGCAGTAGCCACATCTGCAGTCTTTCACTCTACAGTTTCTATAGATGATATATGTGCAGTGGCTATTTGAGCATCCCCACATATATTAATTACTCATTACAAACAGGATCTGGTCTCTAGGGGACGGGCATCCTTCGGCTCGATGGTCCTCGGGAATATTCTTCCGTGAGACCTCCCAAGATTCAGGTAGCTGGGGACTCTGTCCCACAGTCAAGGATTTTGTGAAGATTGACAACATCAGATTAGGAATTACCATAATGTTCCATCTGTGTTGTCGGTCTTCACATATCCCTGACATATTCACCCCCGCTTCCCCCGATCTTAGGCTTCTTGATGTATCGGATCCTTTCATAATATTGGGCTTCATTAGGAGATGCAGATAAGGGCTCTGTTCCTTTGTTTCATGTCTGTCATTGCTGTACGCAAACTCGATTTGAGGTAATCTGGTGAGGAGCATTATGGGTAGAGCTTAGGTCAAGACTTTTTTGAAAGGCGTGAGCTGAAATAATGGCCAAGTCGGTTCCGAGGTTTGGAACGGAACCCACAGTCAAGAATATGTGAAGACTGGCAACACAGATGGAACGTTATGGTAAAACATATATATATATATATATATATATATATATATATATATATATAAAATCTATAAATGTATATATATATAAAATCTATAAATGTATATATATATATATATATATATATATATATATATATATATATATATATATATGCATCTATCTTATATATGATATATAAATGTGCAATTGCACTTCGTCTGCTCACATTGCTTGATTTGTGTGTATCACAAATGCACAAGGGAGAGATGATGTTCCAAAAATCCCTTGGCTAGCTCTCAGCTACTTCAATAGCTTTGTTGTAGAGCAGTTAGAATGGTGATGTGGGAAGACTAGTTTCAGTTCCTTGTTGAAACACACTTCTTTAGTGTTGCTGGACTCTGACTAGGGACTTTCCCTCAAAAAACCTTCTAACCATCATAGCAGTTCATTTATGCTGTGGATGAAGAAGCACATTAATACTCTTTCTCCCCTTTCCCTCTTTGTCTAATTACTTGATATATTGTGTTTGGGGAGGAAGGTGCTCCTACACTTAGTTCTTTAGGAAGTCAATATGCAAAACATCAAAAAAAGGTTCAAATGAACAACTATCTAAACCACATAACCTTGAATCTAAAACTAAGCAAAAAAGAAAAACAATTTCCTTTTTTGATTTGCAACAAAGAAAAAACTCTAAACACTAACCAAACCTTCAAATTTACTTCATCAGAATACAAATATTGTTAGGGAAAGAGGTTTTGTAAGGTGATGTGTTGGGCTGGAGCTAGGGGAAGTGGAAAATTTAGAATTAGGATTAGCACACATGAGTAAGGTTGGGCAGTGAGCCTTCACCCCTCTCCCCCTTTACTCGTGTGTGCTAATCTTACTGCTAACCCTAACCCTGACTCCAAATGTACTCATCACCTTAGGAAAGACCCTTGCTCTATCAGTCCCACCACACAAGGCACTCAGGCACACACATAACCACACACACACAAAACATTAAATGTTACCACTTGCTTAGCCTTTATGCTAAACCTAACCCACAAACACTTGCACACTCTCTTCTATCGCTAATGATAAAATGCTCACAGTATCTGAAAGTTCTAGCTTTAATAAACAAATCCTATTTACCTGCATGCAGACAACCTACCACAATGTTGACATTTCTGGCATTGTACATTTCAGCCTTTTGATGAAACATACACTCCATGTCAAAGAACCAATGAAAGGGAGTTTGACTATTTGACAGGCAGCCATACCTATCGATATCTATTTATCTATATACTTGTATATCTATTTCACATAAGTAAATAAAAAAGTTTGAAACACAAAGACACTGATCTCGAAAAGATGGAAAACAACTTAATTGAAACTGGTAATTATATATACCAACTCTGAGATTGCTCAACAGTGGAGAAAATGCAAATCCATATCCCCTACTGCACCACGATCTCCGACATACAAATACCGGCATTCTTCTTCCCCCTTTGAGGCCAATCTCCATATCAGCATACTAGAGATAAGGGTAGTTCTCCTAGTGTTGCAGACCTTCCTTGCCTCCCTCCCTCAAGTACTGATATCTGTCCAGTTCTCTGGTATATCAACAAACAAAGGGGAACCCATTCTTACCTGTTATGTTGAGAAGCCATGAGGGTTTGGCAATGGATGATGTCTTCCAATCACTTTCTTTTAGCAATACATATTCTGGGGAAATCAATGTACTAGCAGACATTTTGAGCAGATCTATCCTTCTGCCTCACGAGCATACCTCTCAACCTGGAAACATCAAAAATCTGGACAAAGGCCCATGAAAAATAGGTACAAACTTGTACGCTGGTTAACATAAAATATGCACACATAATTACATAGCCCCGCCCACTCTGATGGAATTGTGGGATACCAACATTTAAACGCAAACTGAAGAACAGACAACCAAAATATGATCATAAAACACAAAATAAGAAGAACAATAGTGTTTTATTTATATCAATATTTGAACTTATGCAAACTAAAATACAATAGTATTTTATAAAAATATCAATGTTAAGTTGTCAATCTCGCCTTCATTCTTGCTTGATGGGTTCGGAGCCGATCCTCGGCTCCGACTCGGCACTTGCTAAGCTCGAGAGTCACTTTTACCAGCTCGAGGCAGCCCCATATCCCATGATGCAAGGCGGTAAGTACTCAGATCTCGTTTGCCGCTTCGCTGATGAGGTCCTCCTTTTACCAGCTCCTGGTAAGTGATTTACACACTACTTCTTTGCCCCTTTTTTCAGTTTAAAATCATTTTTAAAGTTAAAATTAATAGTTTTAGACTAGTTTTAGTCCTTTCCTGACTAAATTTCCCTCTCTACTAAAACTTTTTAGTCAGGTCTTCTCCCATCCCATCCCCCCCCCTTGTTAGGGTGTGCGTGTGTGTTTGTGAGACAATACTTTTTCCCTTTTGGGATTGTAAAATTTTCTTGGACAAGTGTTGTGTGTGTGTGTTTTACAACATGTCTAAGGAAAGGGTCTCAGGCTTTAAGAAGTGTGACTCGTGCTGTCAGAAAATGTCTCTGACAGACGGTCACACTTCTTGCCTTTACTGCCTGGGACCTCTCCACCTGCAGGACTCCTGTGCGATTTGTCATTCTTTTAGCCAGAGAGTCCTGCAGGAAAGGAGAAATAAGCTTATTTTGAGGAGCCTTCTTAAGCCGGAGGGCTCTCCGGCTAAGTCGGCTCCATCTAAGACTTCTAAGTCTTCCAAGGCCCAGGCTTCTGTGTCCAAGCCTGCGGCCTCGGCTCCGACTCTTTCAGAGTCGAGATCGGCTCCGGCTGGAGCCGATTCTGGTTTGCACAAACCTTCGGCACCGATGGCTATCGGTGCCGATTCTGGTTCGACCACTTCGGTGTCGGCTCCGATCGGTTCTGATCACCATGTGGCTCAGGCTTCGGTGTCAGCGCCGATTGGCTCCGACACCCTTACGTTTATGGCTGTATTGGCTCCGGCCGGAGCCGATGCATCGAAACCTTCTGTCGGTGCCGAGAAGTTGTCTGCTCTGACAGCTTCCAAGGTTTCTTCGGCTCCGATGGTTCCTTCGAGGAAGAGGTCTAGGTCCCCTTCCTTGGAGCCGATACTCTCGGCTCCGGCTTCTCCTCTCCTCTCGGAACGGAGCCATCGGAGCCGATCATCCAGGTCATCCAGGCTTTCTGACCATGATTTAGAGAGAGTGGTCAGTAGATTATTAAAATCACAGGCACTGGCCCAAATGCTACATAGTCCGTCTCAACAGACGACTATTAGTCCACACCCCATTGCAGTTCCTCCTTCGACTCTACCACAGAGTTTGGAGTTGGAGTCTTCGGGAATGGTTTCTGCTACGGCTGAGGGACAGATACCCCCTTCTGCTCCTTCAGCCTCTACTCTTATCTCCTCTTCGAGACCTTCCTTAGAGGGATTCGGTGGTCGGGCTTCCCTGGTCTCCTCCGAGGGGGTGAGTGGCATCGGACCCTTGTCCGACCCCACTCTTCCCCTTGGAGCCTCGGCCTTGGTGAGCTCGGCTCCGACATCTGCCTCGGAGCCTTCCCTTTCGGTGGGTCCTGGAGTTCCTGGTTCTTCGGAACGGGTTCTCTCGGACCTCCCTGCGAGTGGAGCCTTCGAGGTGATGAAGAGTGTGCTGGCCACTGGACTCAGCCAGCAGTCTGTTCCCTTAGCTCCTCCCTCTATGGTGCCTGTTGACATCTCTGCCACTTCTCTTGCTCCCGGACCCAGAGATCCTCCGCCTCAGGTTTCCCCACTGGGAAGAACCCCCTCTTCCGAGGATTCTCCTGATCCATCAGGAGATCCTCCGCAAAAGAGGACCTGTAAGAGGAAACACGTAGACTCCCCCGAGTCTATCACTTCAGATACTGACTTAGATGAGTCAGAGGGATCCCCAAGATCCCCCTCTGAGGATGTCTCCTTTTCAGACATCCTAGAACTCCTTAGACAGAGGGGAAACTGGCCCACCAATAATCCCTCTGAGGATGAGTCAGTATACCTGGAGGCGTTTGGATCTCGGCCCTCCACCTCCTGGGTGTCTCCGCCTTTCGACCCCCTTATGCAGGTTATTGCTCGAAAGGCGTGGGCTGCTCCTGACTCTGTAGAGCCAGTCCCTAGGAGGCCTTCTAAATTTATCACTGCTCCGTCGGACAAGCAATTCCTCACAAAAGGTGTCCCTGCTGATGCCATGGTGGTGGCGGCTGCCACTAAGAAGGAACTTGCAGATCCTTCCGTACCTGTCCATCCTCCTAATAAGGACTCTAGGACCATGGATAGATATGGTAGCGGATGTTCTCTTCAGCGACCTTTGCTATGCTCGCTGAACTACCTATGTCACTTCACCAGACTCCAGAGGGATATCCTTAAGGAGCTAGGTGAAGTAGTACAGGATCCTACAGCTGCAGGGGCTCAAGAAAAAATTGCTTCACAGCTAGGAACCCTTAATTCTATTGCTAACTCCTCCATGCGACTGATATCATATGCTGCTGATGGAGTAGTAGGGCCGCAGGTACAGGTGTGGCTCTTAGGCGCCAAGCCTGGATGCGGCTCTGTAATTTTGCAGATCCCTTTAAGGCGTCCTTCACAAACTCTCCCTTTGATGGGTCAGCTTTGTTTGGCCCTCAAGTGAAGGAAACGTTGACCAGGTGTGAGCAGGACGGCAAGACTCTTTCTGCCGTAGGGGTCCATTTTTCCACCCCTTCTAGACCTTACCCCAAAGGACAGGAGGGTGGCAAAATGTGGTTCCGCAAATCCCAAGGAGTCACGCCAGATTCACGTGGTCAGTTTACCCCTAGAGGCAGAGGGGGTAACAATAACAGACGCCGCTCTAGAGGCAGAGGGGGTCCACAAAACCAGGGAAGCAGAGAGCCTCTCTCTGACAAGCCCTTTCAGCATCCCTGAGATGTTGCCCGGCTGTCCATCCTTGGAGGCAGTCGGGGGAAGACTATCGCTGTACCCAGAAGCCTGGCGTTCCCTCACTCAAGACAGATGGGTACAGTCGATCATATCCGAGGGTTACAGAATTCCTTTCGAGGAAAGTCCTTTCTATCACTCAAATTCCCTTCCAGATGTACCACCCGGTCTAAGGGAAATTGCAGAGTTAGAAATCTTAAAACTACTGCAAAAAAGAGCCATTCAGCCAGTTACAACAGATCATTCAGAGCCCGGAATCTACTCAAGGTTCTTTTTGGTCCCCAAAAAGACGGGAGACTGGAGACCAATATTGGATCTCAGCAGACTCAACAAGTCTGTGAGGAAGACAAGATTCGAATGGTCACTCTTCAGTCAATTCTGCCCTTCTTACAGAAGGACAACTGGATGTGCTCAATAGATCTTCAGGATGCGTACTATCACATAAAAATTCACAGACGCTCCAGGAGATTCCTCCACTTTCGGCTGGGGTCCAGTCATTTCCAGTTCAGAGCCCTGCCCTTTGGTCTCACTACAGCCCCCAGAGTGTTCACCAAATGTATGGCAGTGGTCACGGCTCACCTGTGGCGTGACGGATTCCAGGTGTTTCCGTATCTCGACGACTGGCTCCTGTCAGCCACCACCAGGCATCAGCTTGTTCAAGCCAGGGATTACACAATAAATCTTTGTTCTCAATTGGGCATCTCGATCAACTCCGAAAAATCATCCTTATTGCCCTGCCACTCTATTACTTTCATAGGCAAACTTAAACACTGTTCGGATGTCAGCTACCCTTACAGATCAAAGAATCTCAGACATTCAAAGTCATGTCAGGATCATTCTAGCCAACAAGAAGGTACAGGCCAGAATGGTTCTAAAGGTGTTAGGCCTCATGGCTGCGGCCATTACCCTTCTTCCCATGGCTCGCTTCTATATGCGCCTTCTTCAATGGATGTTGTTCACTCAGTGGTCTTACCAACAACTTCCAATGCGTCACCAAATACTGGTGACACAGATTTGCAAGAATCATCTTGCTTGGTGGATCGCTTCTCCCCAGATTCACCAAGGCAGACTCTTTGTACCCCCATCTCCGGTAGCCGCTGTCACTACGGATGCCTCCCTGATCGGGTGGGGGGGTCATTATCAGGGCAAGATGGTTCATGGGACGTGGCAACCTTTCGAATACCACCTGCACATAAATGTCCTAGAGATGAGAGCAGTGCTTTTAACGTTGCAAGCCCTCAATGACTTTCTTCCCATAGGGACAATTGCAGTCCACACAGACAACATGTCTGTAGTTTGGTATATCAACAAACAGGGCGGAACCAAGTCCTACCCCTTGTGTCGAAGCGCTCAGGCGTTGGCAATGGGCGATCTCCTCTCATCGGTTTCTGGTAGCAACGCACATCCCTGGGAAAAGCAACATTTTAGCGGACAGATTGAGCAGAGCTATTCTCATGCCTCACGAGTGGTCTCTCAAGCAATCTATAGTGGAAGAGATTTTTCTGGAATGGGGTCGCCCATGTTGCGATCTTTTTGCTACTCCCCAAAACAGCAAATGCCCAGACTTCTTCTCTCTCTTCCCACTGCCAGGCCATCCCCCCAGAGATGCTCTGACCCAGGATTGGCCCCAGGGACTTCTTTATGCCTTTCCTCCTTTTCCTCTGATCCCTCAAGTTATCCAGAAAGCAACCGTTTTGAGAGCCAAATTGATTCTCATTGCTCCTTATTGGCCTCGACAAATTTGGTTTCCGTTCCTCCATCGTCACCTTTTGGTGCAGCCGTGGCATCTGGACCCAGTGCCAGATCTTCTGATTCACCAATCCGGTCAGCTGCACCAGTCTAGCCCCTCTCTCAACCTCACAGCATGGTTGCTCCACTTCCTTCCTTAGCCAGGCTTCCTATGATCTCTAACCCTGTTAGAGACATCCTAGTAGCTTCATTAAAATCCTCTACCAGGAGGATTTATACAAACAAATGGAAACGTTTCTCCTATTGGGCTAAAGCCAAGAATATTGATCCCTTCACTGCTCCAGTTCAAGCAGTTTTGGATTTCTTAGCGGAGATTTTTCACGCGGGCTCCTCTTCTTCCACAGTTAGAGTTCAGTTGGCTGCTATCTCGAACTTTCATGTCGGGTTCGCAGATCACAATATCATGTCCCACAAGTAGAGCCTTCTTGAAAGGAATTTTCCTCCTGAAGCCTCCAGTCAGGAGTCCTTCTCCTCAATGGGACCTAAATTTAGTGCTGACATCCTTGATTCTTCCCCCCTTCGAGCCAGCTGTTTCTTGTTCCCTGAAATTTCTTTCATGGAAAACTTTGTTCCTGGTAGCTATTATATCGGCTAGGAGGGTGTCTGAACTTCATGCTCTATCTGTTCGCCCCCCCTATTTGGTCTTCCACAAAGACAGAGTATCATTGAGAACTAATCCGACCTTTTTGCCTAAGGTCGCCTCAAAGACTAATTTGAATCAAGCCATTGATCTCCCTGTATTTTTTCCAAACTATTCAAACAGATCGGAACAAAAACTACATTATCTTGATGTCCACCGCCAACTCAGATATTATTTGGACAGAACAAAACAATTCAGGAAATCCGATCAACTCTTTGTTTCCTATGCTGATAACAAGAAAGGCCTTCCTGTCTCAAAAGTGACCTTATCTAGATGGCTTTCTTCTGTCATCTCTGAAATTTATCGGCTCAGGGGAAAACAGCTGTGCTCAAAACCTAAAGCACATTCAACCAGAAGCTTAGCTACTTCTACAGCCTTTCAAGCTAGACTTCCTTTAGACACTATTTGTGCAGCGGCCACTTGGGCCACTCCTCATACATTTGTTTCCCATTACAAATTGGATTTGGCCTCCAGGGACAGAGCCAGTTTTGGCTCTACCGTCCTCAAGAGTCTGTTCCATTGAGCCACCCAGGATAGAGGTGCTAGGGACGCGGTCCCATCAAGCAAGAATGAAGGCGAGATTGACAACTTAACATTGAGAAGTTATGTACCTACCATAACGTTCCATGTTAGTTGTCTTCTCGCCTTCTTTCTTGCGACCCTCCCTCCTTCCCCCAAGCCTGGACAGACCTTTCTCTACAAAGAATTATAGTTCTGAAGACCATACAGAGCTGGTCCTTCTACCATCATGCAGGTTTTTCTCTCCTTCTTTCTTCCTTTGGGAAGTTTTTATGCTAGGTGCTATTGCCCTTTTGTCATCAAACGAGATCTGGGTACTTACCGCCTTGCATCATGGGATATGGGCTGCCTCGAGCTGGTAAAAGTGACTCTCGAGCTTAGCAAGTGCCGAGTCGGAGCCGAGGATCGGCTCCGAACCCATCAAGCAAGAAAGAAGGCGAGAGAAGACAACTAACATGGAACGTTATGGTAGGTACATAACTTCTCATTAACTAGGTGTGGTTGCACTTCAGCCTTCTTCATTAAATAACATAAAATATAAACCAGAACAAAACTGTTTTATTTATGTAATTAATATAAAACTTTGAACTTGTATAAAACTAAAATAAACTTCTCTTATATAAAAATACAATTTACTTTAACTAGTCTACTTAATACTACACACATATAATACAATCAAACAAATTATTTCTAACAAGTACTACACTGACTGGTATAAAATTTAAATAAATAAAAATTAAATAAGGTCTGGCTTCTAAATTGGTATAAAATAAAACTGAAATAAATACAAACCAAATTTTACCTGTTAATTAACTAATTACTGAACTAATTTCACACAAAGTTAAAATGAAACAAAAATGGCAACCAAATTAAATAACCAATTATTTTTAAATACTCAGTCACAGATCATGGATTACTTCCTCTTGCTCTTCAGCTTCTTCATTGATTTCCTCTGACTCTGGGACTGGTAGTGCTGCCTGGAGGGCATGTTCACTGTTGTAAGCTACAGTTATCATTTTTGCTGCTTGAAGAATGGGTGGTGGGACTTCCACAGAAAAACAGTCACTGTTTTCATTCATTTTGATTGCTAGCAATGCGTTAAGTGTTTTGGCATGTAATGACTGCCTCAGCTCTGTTTTAACTTTTCCCACCATGCTGAATGCCCGCTCAGGTTCACTATTTGAATGTGGCAAACACAGCAGCGTTAATATGAGCTGCTTAAAGAGAGGTATTCGTTCTGCTTCAGGGATTTGTAGGACTGTTGACCAGTACTTGAGGAAACATATATATGTTTGAGTCCCAGCTGTGCTGTTGCTGTGGCAGCTTGAAGTTAATAACCTGGTATATGCCAAGCTCAGCCTTAAGTTGCCTACGCTGTTGCCATGACTTGAAAAGTCCTAGACAAGTTGCAATGTTTGTTACAACTTCAATGTCAAGATTTAATTTCAAAGAAGGGTTCAATACACTGCCAGTATTTTGCAGTATGACATCACCAACAAGCAAATGCTTTCTCATTTTCAAGAGGAATGCAACATAAAATGCTTTTACTTGCTTATAGAAGGTGTGCTCAGAATACCAACTGTGTCATCACCATTTTCATGCAGATATTTTTCAGCATCAGGTCCAACATGAAGGTGTCACTGCTGCAAAATGTTATTGCCATCCTCAAAAAAAAAATTACTTATTACCTAGAAATTCTACAGCAGCACATGGCTTCAATAACCTGGTTGCATACTCCTGCAGAAGATGTGTGATATCACTGTACAGGGTTAAAAGTTGACTGCTTCTGGCCTGCAATTGCACACTGAACTTAAGGAGAGACTCCATAGCATACTTCAGGAAAAGGAATATAAATTTTACCTCATGACTATTCAGCCATTCTGTTATGAGGTCTATTCTGTGTTACTGAGGTTCATACAATTGGAAGTATGATAAAAGCACAGGCCACAGGTCTAGTATTCACTTTACAACTTTATGAAGACTCAGCCAACGAATGGGGGTATATCGGATAAGTACAAGTGGCTCAATGTCAACAAATAATGCAAATTCGTTTAGCTTCTATTGCCACTGTGCACTATGTAAAAAGTGATTACAAATGTCTGATATTAACTCTTCTGCATGTGATTTCATTGCTTTCAAACCTGATTTGATGCAGAGGTCTGCTATATGGCACAGGCAACCCATACTGAAGAGATCAGGACTGATAGTCTTTAATCATGACATTACAGAATTGTATTTAGCAACCAAGACTGCAGCATTATCTGATGAATATGCAGCCATATTATTTGTTGGAATATTGAATCTGTGAAGACTTTCCATAAGACAATTGTATATCGCTTCACCTGCACCTGCCACACAAACGGGCATATCTAAGAACCAAACAACATTTCTACACTTTGCCTGGTCAAAAAATTCCAGCCAGAATCACAAGGAGTTTATTATTCCCTATATCAGTGCTCTGATCTAAATAACTGCAATAAGGCTGCTTCCAACAAACTGCTGATGCATCTTCCTGATATTTTGGACCCATGACAGCACGTGAAATCCATGCATGCTTAGTCACCCCACAGCTCATCTTATTCAGCATTTCATGATCACCATAGTGTTTTTTCATGTATTTCAGCAGATGTTCTGCAGCACTAAAGGGTAGGCTGTGCTCTGCAACTACGAAAATAAATGCCGCTTCAGCTATTAATGCTTTCTGAGCTATACTTGGTTGTCAGGCTTGGGTGGCAAACATGTCTGTCACTTTCCTTCCAGATGCGGCCTGCTTTGCATTTGTCTTGTGCTTCTCTGTATCCATGTGCCTGTGCAGATCATAGTGTCCTCCATGGAAAATACTAATGTTACAGTGACACGCTTTACAGAATGCATACCTTTGCCCAAGCTTGCTCTCACTTAGCCAATCAAATGACATCTTCCAAGCTGCTTGGACTGAAGACAGTCTTCTTTTTTGTCAACATGACCTGTTAAACACAAAAACCTCCTCTAAGCATGAAGACATTGATTATCTTGCAATTATTTTACTACTACTTGTAAAGAAATATATGACTGAGAGAACATCTAACACCTTTTCTATCTTTAGGTGTCTCTGCTTCTGATTGCTCTGCATGGGTGATTACTGGGTTCTCAGTTGCACTGCTTGTGGTTGGCAATGCTACTACTGCAGATACAGCTTGAAATAAAGAAATTGTTTTCCTGGACCTGACCTATTTATAAAATGAAATAAAAAAATACTTAACAGAAATTATGCTGAATGCCACATTATATTACTAACCAAGATATTACTGAGAACAGGTCTTACCTTTTTAATCTTCAGCCATCTCTGCTCGTTCAAGTTGACTCTTGGACTCATTAGCAGGGGTCAGAGTGGTTCCGGGGGTGTGATGCCCCTGCACTAGCCAGTAATCAAGGAGCCACAATCCTCACCACTAGCCCCACTGAGGGACGTGCACATTGAGAGGATGACAAGTAAACACACATTAAAGTACAGTTTCCTTTAAAAGCACACAGAGATCACAGTCAGTCTGCGGCTAGTTTCTCCCTCTTTCTCCAGATCCCCAATAAGATTCCCCACTGGCACAGCTTTAGGGTTAAGATGTCAGCCAAGTGGTCAAGCCAAAACCACCAGCACCCTCTTTCTAACCAGTGCTTCGTGTCCCTGCACAAATAGCACACACACACACACACACACACACACACACACACACACACACACACACACACACACACACACACACACACACACACACACACTTAGATCTGCTTTATATATAAATAGACACTCCTGGGGAAGGCTGGCACAGATTCACTAGCTATTCCCCCTTCTGCCCAGACTATAAGGTAGTACCAACTGCCACCAACCACTACTTATCAGCTACTATAAGGCCCTTACCCAAGGGTGACCAATCCAACTGTGTAATGTTACTTTTATCCAAATGGTGTGTCCAAAACTTTTAAGGCTATTGGAATGGCCTATACAGTGTCAGCAAACACATATGCAAGTACTCTTAAGAGCTTAAATATCTCTAAACAAACCAGCCACAATTAAAAGGTTTAAATATGTTTAATAATAAATAATAAGAGAACAAGACAATACTCAATAAGTCAACACAGTTCCTACAGAGTTCATAATCACAGGAAATATTTTAAAACAACGTTGCAGGACAGTCTCAAATAAATACAGAAAACATCTAAACTAATCTTAGTATATTCCTATCTATCTCTAAGAGAAATCACTGTAATCTAGTTACTTACTATTAGCAAGGCAAAAGTACTGATGAGAGGATATTTTCAGGTCCAAAGACAAATACAAAATGCCAAGACATTTTCTGAGAGATGGTTCTTAAATTCATAACAACACATTTACTGCTGGGTCAACTGAATGACATCACTATTTGTCACTTGACTTCAGTTCCCAGGCTAACAGATACCAACAGAATTTAATGTTTCTCTGTGAAAAATACTTATCTCTCAGAAGTTTGCCTAGAACTGGAAGTCGTAAAACAATTAAACACTTCTACATTTGAAACCTGTAATTATTTCTGTTTCCAGACAATAGAAAGAAACCTCTAGCTGTAGACATCCTATCTCCTAGCTGCCTTGAAACTGAGATAAACACAGTCGTAAAACTCTTTGCTTTTCTTGAGGGTTTGCAAGTTAATTCTGTATGTTCCAGCCGCTACAATCAAAACAGACATTTGCATAGGCATATAGTTTATATACATTTCTGTTCTTTTCCAGTAGGGTACACTGTGGTTGCATTCTTGAAGCTCAGTACATAACATACAGTTCAACACACACTTCTGCACTAGTAGTTTAATATCCACATAAAATATAGTTTTCTTACATTTGTAAGACAAGCATATGAATCACATTAATATTCACAAATGACATAAAGGATTTACAAAATTCCAGCTAACTGGGCTGGCAGCCTCACAACCCCCCCCAAAAACACAAGTTAGTGTGTCAAGTGACCTTTGAGAGACGTTGCTTGAGATGGTTGAGCCTATCTGGGAATACCTTACCCCATTCCTTGTCTTCAAATCCCATGCATTGAGATTGCTAACTCCACTGTGGTGCTTGCAACCCAAGCTCCACCTTAGTAACTTGACATTTTGCTGGCTGGCTCAATGTAGCCATGTTAAGGGATTGTGGTCTGTAAATACAGTGACCTTCCTTCCATACAGATAAGGCTGAAGTTTCTGAAGTGCCTACACTATGGCTAGACATTCCGTTTCTACAGCTGCATAGCATTCCTCCCTGGGTTGGAGCCTATGACTGAGGTAAACCACTGAGTGCCCTTCCCCCTCTGAAGAAATCTGGCTAAGTGCAGCCCCCACCCCATGGTTTCAAGCATCCAACTGCATAAGAAATTATTTGCTGTAATCTGGATTGGCTTACATAGGGGGTCCTCCCAAAGCTCCTTTAAGCTTCTGGAATGGCTGCTCACATACTGGGGTCTGCCTTAGCTAGTCTGTTTTTCCTTGTTAGGTCTGTGAGGGCAGCAGCTATGGTACTATAACTGGGAATGAACTTCCTGTAGTACCCTGCTGTCCCTACAAATGCCCTCACCTGATTTTTGGTAATAGGTGCAGGCCATGCTTGAATGGCTTCCACTTTGGCAGGTTCTGGCCTGATCTTACCACCCTCCACTTTTTGTCCCAGGTAGGAGACCTCTGCCATACCCACCTGACAATTGCTGGGCTTAATGGTCAACCCTGCCCTCTGTAGTCTGCCCAGCACCTCCCTGACATGCTGAAGGTGCTCTTGCCAGGAATGGCTGTAGATGGCAATATCATCTAGGTAAGCAAGGGCGAAACCTCCTGCTCCTGATAGGATACAATCTACCAGCCTCTGGAAAGTCACTGAGGCATTTTTCATCCCAGCGGGCATCTTTATGAACTTATACAAGCCAAAAGGAGTCACAAAGGCTAACCTCTCTCCAGCACTGGGGGGTCAAGGGCACTTGCCAGCAACCCTTGGTAAGATCAGTGGTGGTAAGATACCACTGGTGGTTATCCCCACCCAGCTACTCTAGGGTTTCATCTGTCCTAGGCATGGAGTAAGCATCTGACTCTGTGTGACTATTTAATTTCCTGTAGTCCACACAGAACCTGGTGCTGCCATCCTTCTTTGGTACTAGCACCACTAGGCCCAGGGAATGCTGGGCTCCTGAATTACCTCCTGAATTACCTCTAGTTACAACATTTCCTGTATCTCCTCCCTCAGAGTCTGTTTGACTCTCTCAGGTACCCTATAAGGGGCCTGCTTAATAGGCCTTTGGGGTTCTGTATCCAGATGGTGCTGCACCTGGTGGGTGCACCCTGATTTCCCAGTGAATATGTCCCAAAACTCCTGCAACACTGTTCAGATTTCTCAAACCTAGGTAGGGAATAGCTGCTGGGACATTTCTACCCCTTACACTGAGGTGTCAGTCCAAGCCTCACTAAGGGGATCATTCAGCAGATCCCCCTCAGACTCCTCCTGCAATCCACTTCAGATACTCAGCACAAGGGCCTCCCTGTCATGGTAAGGTTTCATCAAGTTAACATGGTACAGTCTGTGCCCCTGCCACCTGCTTAGCAGTTCTACCATGTAGTTAACATCATTGACCTTCCTTACCACCTTGTAGGGTATCTCCCAAGCTGCCTGCAGCTTATCTCTGACAGGAATGAGAACCATTACCTGCTGCCTTACAGCATACTCACTAGCTCAAGCATTCCTGTCATACCAGACCTTTTTCTGCTGTTGGGCTTCTGCCAAGTTCTCCTGGGCCAAGACCATGATTTCCCTGAGCCTTGTCATGAGGTGTAGGACATATGCCACAACAGACTCCTTGTGGGATTCACACACACCCTCCCACTCATCTTGAATTAAATCTAGGGGTCCTCTCACCCTGTGCCCATACAGCAACTTAAAGGGTGAAAAACCTGTGGATTCCTGGGGAACCTCTCTGTAAACAAACAACAGATGGGGCAAATATTTGTCCCACTCCCTCTTAAACTGGTCTGCAAATGCCTGTAGCATCATCTTGACTGTAGAGTTTAACCTCTCAACAAGACCATTAGTCTGGGGATGGTAGGGGGTGGTCTTTATGTACTTCACCCCACAGTACTTCCACAGACAAGACAGCAGGTCTGACATGAAATTGGTACCTCTGTTAGTCAGTATTTCTTTTGGGAATCCTACTCTGCTGAAAAACTGTAACAAAGCATTTGCCACCTTTTCTGCCTCAATGGAGGACAAAGCTACTGCCTCAGGGTATCTGGTAGCATAATCTGCTATCACTAGGATATACTTTTTCTCTGTGGAACTTGGTTACTCAGAGGAGCCACAATATCCATAGCTACCCTCTGAAATGGCTCCTCAATCACAGGCAAAGGCATCAGAAAAACTTTCACCTTGTTTCCTGCTTTGCCTACCTTTTGGCACTGCTCACCGATCCTGCAGTACCCTGTTACATATATGGAAATTCCAGGCCAATAGACATTCTGCATAATACATCTCTTTGTACGTTTTATGCCCATATGACCTGCAAAGAGAATATCATGGGCTATGGCTAGAAGTGCTATATGGTTGGATCTGGGCACTACCAACTGCTGTATTCTGTCACCCTCTAGCCCTTCCTCAGGGGTCCACTCTCTGTACAGTAACCCTTTGTTCCAGTATACAGATTCCCTTGAGAATCAGGTGGCTAACTAGCTAACTTTCTCAGGCCTTGTCATGTAGGGTCAGAGAGCTGGGCCTGTCTCAGATCTCTCTTTGTAACCCTTTGCAGCTCCCCTTCCACAGGAAGTCTGGTACCCTTTGACAGCAGTGCCTCACTGTCAGCCTGGGTACTACTACCCATCTCTGCCATTGCAGTCACTCTGTCCAAGGGAACAACAGTACCCACAAACAGCTGTGGCTCACCTTCAGTCTCACTGTTACAGGCTAGCTCCCTCCGTAAAGTAACCACCTCACCAGTCTTGGCTGCAAGTGTGCTGTCTGTCTGGGTCTCCCCCTGGCTACCAGACCGACATGCTTGTTTCTAAGCCTGACTACATGAAAGCATGGTACTGCATTATCAAAATCATTCCCTATCAGGACATCTGCAGGAATATCCTCAAACACACATACTTGCTGGCTTCCTTCTCCACCCTCCCAGTCAAGGTGAACCCTAGCCAAAGGTATGTGGAATGGGGTCCCTCATAAAGCTGCGACTGGAGTAGACTTCCCAAGCAAGTAGTGCTCCTCTGTAACCATTGCAGGCTTCACAATGGTTATGTCAGAGGCTGTGTCTCTCTTAGCAATGGTCTCTTTCCCATTCATTAAGATAAGATATAACCTCTTGTGGTAGTTTGGTACCCTTGTTGTCTCGAGACAACTTACTAATGGCATTTTGTCATTCCCACTTACTGGCTCTCCCACCTTTTGTTCCTCACCTTGCCTCCTTGGACATCTATATGCTGCATGGCCCCATTGGTTGCATTTAAAACATTTAACCCTTGGTCTTGGATGTGTACCTGGACTAGTGGCTTCCCCTGCTACTGGCAGACTTTGTGCAGCAGTCTAATCTGCCCACCATGGGTTCCCTTAGACCCATGAGCATCACTGGGTGTCCCTTTCTTGTGCAGTGATGCCCTGCTTGCTAGGTATAGGTCTCCCTTCTTCAACAACTCATCTGCAGTAGTGCATTGTCTATCAGCTAACCAGATTCTCATGTCATCAGGCAAAGTGCTAAGGGCTTTTTCCCCTCAACAAAAGGTCTGCCAGTCCTTCAAAAGTGGTGACCTGACATCCACTCACCCACCTATGAAAATAAGTGCTTAGTTCAGCAACATATTCACACACACTTTCATCTGCTTTGCGTCTATGCTCATAAAAGTTTTTCATATAAGCTTCAGGTTTTAACTTAAAAAATTCTAGCAAACAGTTCTTTACAACATTATAATTTAAACAATCAGCATTGGATAGATTGGAAAGAACAATTAGAGCTTTACCATGCAGTAAGAGGGACAGGAACTGTACCCAGACCCCTTGGTCAACATTATATTGTTTACATATCCTCTCAAGCATATGAATGAAACTATCAAAATTATCCCCCTCTGTGAATTGTAGAAGAAATTTACTGACCTTTGTTGCCTCTGTGTTTCAGTTGCTCCCTTCCCCATTACCTCCATGACTCTGGTGAAGAGTCAGCATCTCCTTTACATGTTGCCACTGCCTCTCCTTCTCCTCAGCTTCCATGTGTCTCAGTCTCTCTGCTGCTTCTATTTCCATACGCTTGGCCTTCAACTCAAGTCTCTTTAACTCCAGATGAATTTTTAAGTCATCCGTGGAAAGGTTGAGCTGTCCATTTTCTGAGAGTTGTACATCTCCACGGCCAGTCTGATTGTCTTCTTGGTTGCTATTCTCTGATGCAGCTGTGACTAAAGCTGCAATCATGTCTGCTTTAATCAGGTTGGCATGCACCAGTCCTTTAGTCTGGCACATTTCAGCCAACTGGCTCCTTGTCAGCTCACCGTACTCCTCTGCTGACATGCTTGCCTGCTCTCCCTGACTAACTAAGCTAACAAAAATAAAATTGTGACATGAACTCTGAATGTTCACTGCATGGCTGATTGAGAGTACAAACACCTTCAGAGATCACTGTACACAAGCTACAGGAATTCAATAACCATACCACTGCGAGACAATTAATATGTGATGTGGCTATCTCACCATTATCACCCAATTAATATGTGATGTGGGTATCCCACCACTGCCAAATAATTAACATTTGATGCCCCTGCACTGACCCAGTAATCAAGGAGCCTCAGTCTTCACCACTGGCATCAGTGAGGGATGTGCACATTGGGAGGATGACAAGTACACACACAGTAAAGTACAATTTCCTTTTAGAGCATACAGAGATCACAGTCAGTGTGGGGCTGATTTCACCCTCTTTTGCCTGATCCCCAATAAGACTCACCACTGGCACAGCTATAGGGTTAAGATCTCAGCTGGGTGGTCAAGCCAAAACCTCCAATACCCTCTCTGTCCAACCAGTGCTTCATGTCCCTGCCCAAGTAGCTGACAAACACACACACCCACACCCTCACACACACACACACACACACACACACACACACACACACACACACACACACACACACACACACACACACACACACACACACACACGCACTTGATTTATATACAAACACACGGACACACACACACACGCACTTGATTTATATACAAACACACGGACACTCCTGGAAAGACTGGCACAGGTTCACTAGCTATTCCCTCTTCTGCCCAGTCTATAAGGTAGTACCAACTGCCACCAACCACTACTTATCAGCTGCTATAAGGCCCTTACCATAGGTGACCAATCCGACTGTGTAATGTTAATTTTATCCAAATAGTGTGTCCAAGACTTTTAAGGATATTGGAGTAGCCTATACAGTGTCAGCAAATATGCATGCAAGTACTCTTAAGTGCTTAAATATCTCTAAACAAACCAGCCACAATTAAAAGGTTTAAATATATTTAATAATAAGTAATAAAAGAACAAGACAATACTCAGTAACTCAACACAGTTCCTACAAAGTTCAACATCACAGGAAATATTTTAAAACAACATTGCAGGACAGTCTGAAATAAATACAGAAAACATCTAAACTAATCTTACTATATTCCTATCTATCTCTAAGAGAAATCACTGTATCCTAGTTACTTACTATTAGCAAGGCAGAAGTGCTGATGAGAGGATGTTTTCAGTTCCAAAGACAAATACAAAATGCCCAGACTTTCTCTGAGAGATAGTTCTTAAATTAATAACAACACATTACTGCTGGGTCAACTGGATGACATCACTAATTGTCACTTGCTTCAGTTCTCAGGCTAACAGATTTTAACGTTTCTCTGTGAAAAATACTTATCTCTCAGATGTTTGCCTAGAAATGGAAGTTGTAAAACAAACACTTTTACATTTGAAACCTGTAATTATTTCTGTTTCCGTCAGTAGAAAGAAACCTCTAGCTGTAGACATCCTGTCGTCTAGCTGCCTTGAAACTGAGACAAACACAATCGTAAAACTCTTTGCTTTACTTGAGGGTTTGCAAGTTAACTCTGTATGTTCCAGCCTCTGCCATCAAAACATACATTTCCATAGGCATATAGTTTATATACATTTCTGTTCTTTTCCGGTAGGGTACACTGTGGTTACATTCTTGAAGCTCAGTACATAACATACAGTTCAACACACACTTCTGTACCAGTAGATTAATATCCACATAACATATGGATGTTAAGTTGTCAATCTCGCCTTCATTCTTGCTGGATGGGTTCGGAGCCGATCCTCGGCTCCGACTCGGCCAATATTAAAGCTCGAGAGCTAATTCCACCGGCTCGAGGCTCCCCTATATCCCACAATGCTAGACGGTAACTACTTAGATCTCGTTTGCCGCTATAGCTGATGAGGTGCTTTTCTACCGGCTCAGGCAGGTGAGTTAGAGTTTTACCTTATTAGGTACTTCTTAAACCCCCTTTTTTGTTGTCATACCATAACCTTTTAGTTTAATTAAGTATTTAGATAAATCGACCCCTGTTTGTCGAGTCTTTTTTCCCTTTCTTCCCTTATCTTGTAGGCCTTCGGCCCCTACCCTTCCCCCAGTCCATTAGTGACTAAATTAGTTGTCCTTGTTTCTGTTAAGGGCTTGTGTGTGTGTGTGTGTGTGTGTGTGTGTGTGTGTGTGTGTGTGTGTGTGTGTGTGTGTGTGTGTGTGTGTGTGTGTGTGTGTGTTGTTTGCTTTAGCCTTAATAATTTAATAATTTTTTCTGTAAAGAGTGTGTCTGTAGTGTGTTTGTGTTGTGCCAGGCACTCCTTTTTACTATGTCAAAAGACAAGGTCTCAGGCTTCAAGAAGTGTGACTCGTGCTGTCAGAAAATGTCTCTGACAGACGGTCACACTTCTTGTGTGTATTGCCTGGGGCCTTTGCACCTGCAGGACTCTTGTGCTGTTTGTCATGGGTTTAGCCCTAGAGTCCTGCAGGAACGCAAGAATAAACTAATCTTGCGGGGCTTATTAAAGCCTGAAGGCCCCCCGACTCAGTCTGTGTCGGGGAAGCCTTCCAAACAGTCGGCTCCGGTTCCAGAGTCGACTGCTGGAAAGACTAAGTCGGCTTCGACATCGGCTCCGGCTGGAGCCGAGGCTGATAAAACTCCATTGGCTCCGATACTTTTATCAGAGCCACAGTCTAGGAAGAGGTCCAGATCCCCCTCTATCGGCTCTGTGCATTCGGCACCAGGATCCCCTCTTCTTTCTGAACGGAGCCATAAAACTCATTCCTCACGGTCTTCCAGGTTATCTGACCATGATTTGCAAAGGGTAGTGAGTAGACTTCTCAAGTCCGAGGCACTGGCCCAAATGCTGCATAGCCCGACTCACCAGTCAGTGGCTATTTCCGTTCCCCAATACATTCCTCCTCCGACTCCTTTGAGTTCGGAGCCAGGGCTTGTCGGAGCCATGACTGTCGGTGCGTCAGATCCGATACCTTCCCTTTCGGCTCCGTCGTCTGCTCCAATCTCCTCCTTGGAGGGATCTCAGTGCCGGGCTTCCCTCGTCGGCTCCGAGGGAGCGAGTGGCATTGGACCCTTGTCCGACCCCGCTCTCCCTCTCGGGGCTTTGGCGTTGGTGAGTTCGGCTCCGACATCGGCTTCGGAGCTGTCCCTGTCGGTGCTGGGGGAGGTCCTTGTCTCTTTGGAGCGGGGGCCTCTAGCCTTGCCTGACAGGGGTGCCTTCGAGGTCATGCGGAGCGTGCTAGAACCAGGTTCTGCCCCACAGTCGGCTCCTTCAGCCCCTCCATCTACAGTGCCTGCGGTGATTTCTACTCACCCCCTTGTCTTAGGCCGCAGAGAGCCAACTCCTCAAGTTTCCCCATTGGGAATTTCCTCCTCTTCCGAGGCCTCTCCTGACCCGGCAGGAGATCCCTCAAGGAAGAGGCAGTGCAAGAGGAAGCACATTGACTCCCCTGAGTCTATCAACTCTGACACTGACTTAGAGGAATCCGAAGGTTCCCCTTGATCCCCCTCTGAGGATGTCTCCTTTGCTGACATCCTTGAGATCCTGAAACAGAGGGGGAACTGGCCAGCCCTTAACCCTTCGGAGGATGAGTCAGTGTATCTTGAGGCATTTGGCTCTCGCCCCTCTACCTCTTGGGTGTCCCCTCCTTTTGACCCCCTTATGGAAGTGGTGGCAAAGAAGGCTTGGACGGCTCCTGACTCAGTGGAACCCACCCCGAGGAGACCATCTAAATTTATTACTGCCCCTAGAGATAAAGATTTTTTATCCAAAGGTGTCCCTGTTGATGCCATGGTGGTGGCTGCGGCCACTAAGAAGGAGTTAGCTGATCCTTCAGTTCCTGTCCATCCTCCTAATAAGGAATCTAGGACCATGGACAGGTACGGCAAGCGGATGTTCTCATCAGCGACCTTTTCAATGCGGTCGCTGAACTACTTATGCCACTTCACTCGTCTCCAGAGAGATTTACTCAAGGATATGGGTGAACTGATAAAGGATCCTACAGCTGAGGGGTTCAAAGACACAATGAACTCCCAGTTGGCAGCCCTGAATTCCATCGTTAACTCCTCCATGCGGCTGGTCTCATATGCAGCAGACGGGGCGAGTAGAGCCGCAGGCACAGGTGTTGCCTTACGATGTCATGCCTGGATGCGGCTATGCAACTTTGCGGACCCTTTCAAGGCGTCCTTTACCAATTCTCCCTTTGATGGATCATCCTTGTTTGGTCCACAGGTGAAGGATACATTGACTAGGTGCGAGGTAGAAGGTAAGACTCTCTCTGCTGTAGGAGTCCATTTTTCTACCCCTTCTAGACCCTATCCCAAAGGTCAGAGTGGAGGAAAGATGTGGTTCCGCAAACAATCTCAGGGAGTCTCATCTGATGCACAAGGCCGATTCCCCTCTAGAGGCAGAGGGGGGAATAATAATAGACGCTGCCCTAGAGGCAGAGGAGGTCCGCAAAACCAGGGTAGCAGAGAAATGTTCTCTGACAAACCCTTTCAGCATCCCTGAGGGGCTGCGCGGCTGTCCACCTTCGGAGGCAGTCGGGGGAAGGTTATCCCTGTACCCAAAAGCCTGGCTTTCCCTTACTCAAGACAAATGGGTACAGTCGATCATATCCGAGGGTTACAAAATTCCCTTTATTCACATCCCAACCCAACCCAAAAGATCCCTTCCAGATGTTCCACCCGGTCTAAGGGAACAAGCAGCATTAGAAATTTCAAAGCTGCTATCAAAAGAGCTATCCAATCAGTCCCGCAGACCAGCAAGGATCCGAATCTACTCCAAATTCTTTTGGTACCAAAGAAAACAGGGGACTGGAGACCCATACTGGATCTCAGCTACTAAAACAAGTATGTCAGGAAAACAAAATTCGGGATGGTCACGCTACAGTCCATTCTACCCTTCTTGGGTCAGGACAATTGGATGTGCTCGATAGATCTTCAGGACGCGTACTACCACATCAAAATGAACAGACGCTCCAGGAGATATCTCCACTTCAGGCTGGGAGCCAGTCACTACCAGTTCAGGGCCCTGCCCTTTGGTCTCACTACAGCCCCCCGTGTGTTCACCAAATGCATGGCAGTGGTCGCGGCTCACTTGAGACGTCAAGGATTCCAGGTATTTCCATATTTGGACGACTGGCTCCTTACCGCCACCACCAGACATCAGTTTCTTCTATCAAGGGACTTCACCATCCAATCTTGCCAAGCTCTAGGCATTTCGATAAATTTCGAAAAATCTGCCTTGTCGCCTTGTCAATCTATTACCTTTATAGGTGCCACCTTAGACACACTCAATCTTTCAGCCAGACTCACAGAGCAGAGAGTGTCAGACATTCGGAACCAAGTTTCCCTTCTCTTACAATGCAACAAAGTCAAAGCCAGACTAGTTTTGAAGGTGTTAGGACTCATGGCAGCAGCTATTCCCCTTTTTCCCTTAGTTCGCTTTCACATGAGGATCCTCCAATGGATGCCGTTTACTCAATGGTCCTTTCAACAGCTCCCGATGTCCCATACCATATTGATAACTCAGTCATGCAAGAATCAACTGTCTTGGTGGATCACATCACATCAACTTAGGTTCATAGGTTCATAGGTTTATACTAGGCTATCTGCCCTAAGGCATTTATAAGCCTAGCCCAAATTTTTGTGGCTTACGCCACCCCTTATATGAAAAAATACTGTGCCCATTAGTTTGTTGTGCCTCTGTCCAGCAGTGACACAGAGATGATTCCTGGGGTAAACCTACGATCTCCCATCCACAGGTCTAGATTTCTCTTGAACAGAGACAGCGAGGTGCTCTGCCTCACATGGACTGGGATTTTATTCCACAGCATAGGGAGTCTCTGAGTGATAAATCTATCCCTCCAGCACATCCTATTTATATCCGTGCTAAGGTTTAAGTCGCTTGCTCTAGTGGTTTTGGTGGATTTGGATTTTTTGAGGTGGAGCATGTCCATTAATTCCGGGTTGGACATGGCCTTGTATGTCAGGCACATGTCACCTCTGAGCAGACGGTATGCGACTGAATAGAGCTGGAGTTTCTTCAATCTGGCAGCATATGACAGATTTTGGAGTCCTTTATCCTTTTGGTGAGGAACTTTTGGGGTCTCTCCAATTGCTGCAGATGTCGGGTGAGATACATCCCGAATGGGGCATTGTACTCGATCATTGGTCTGATAAGTGAAGAGTACAGGGGAACAATGACCTCACTAGATCTGGATGTGAATCCCTTCATGATCAGGTGGGCAATGTAGAAGGTCTTTCTAACCACTTTAGCAACATGAGTGTCAAAAGAAAGGCCACTGTCAACCTGGGTCCCCAAGTCCCTGATAACCTCTTCTGTGCTTAGTGGATTGCCACCTATATGGTAGCTTGGGGTTACCTTGTTTTTCCCGAAGGGTATGACTATACATACTTCTCCGAGGAAGACCCTTCACTCTTCCCCTCCCAGTCACCACGTTGACAACAGATGCCTCCCTGATCGGGTGGGGGGGGCATTATCAGGGCAGGACAGTCCAAGGCACGTGGCAACCTTTCGAGTGCCACTTGCACATAAACGTCTTAGAGATGAGAGCAGTGCTTTTAGCGTTGCAAGCCCTTCATGACTCTCTTCCCACTGGGACTATTGCAATTCAAAAGGACAACATGTCCGTAGTGCGGTACATCAACAAACAAGGCGGAACCAGATCATACCCTTTATGTCGAGAGGCACTCAGACTTTGGCAATGGGTGATCTCTTCTCAGCGTTTTCTGATAGCAACGCACATTCCCGGGAAATCCAACGTTATTGCAGACAAATTGAGCAGGGCAATTCTCATGCCCCACGAGTGGTCTCTAAAGAAATCAGTTCTAGAAGAAGTATTCCTAAAATGGGGCCAGTCTTGCTGCAATCTTTTTGCTACTCCCCAAAACAGCAAGTGTCACGACTTCTTCACTCTCTTCCCGTTACCAGGCCATCCCACCAGAGACGCTCTAGTCCACGATTGGCCCCGGGGACTTCTATATGCCTTTCCCCCCTTTCCACTGATATCTCAACTAATTCAGAAAGCCATCGCCTTGAGAGTGACAATGATCCTCATTGCCCCTTACTGGCCTCGATAGATATGGTTCCCCTTTCTTCATTGTTACCTTTTGGAGCAGCCTTGGCATCTGGACCCAGTACCAGATCTGATAACCCACCAATCGGGTCAGCTGAACCAATCTCTGCCCTCTCTAAACCTCACAGCGTGGTTTCTCCGATTCCAACCTTAGCCAGGCTTCCCTCAATATCTCGCTCGGTCCGAGATATCTTGATAGCCTCTCATAAATCTTCTACCCAGAAGATTTATAGTAGCAAATGGAAACGCTTCTCCTTTTGGGCAACGTCAAAAAACATAGATCCCTTTACAGCACCTATCCAGTCTATTCTAGATTTTTTAGCAGAACTCTTTCATTTAGGATCATCTGCATCTACCATTAGAGTTCAATTGGCTGCCATATCTAATTTTCATGTTGGTGTCTCGGAGTCTAGCATCATGGCTCACAAACTCTGTAAAGCCTTTTAAGGCGTATTTCTTCTCAAACCTCCAATCAAAGATCCCCCGCCTCAATGGGATTTGAACTTAGTTCTGGCATCTTTAATTCTTCCCCCCTTTGAACTGGCGGCTTCATGTTCTCTGAAGTTGCTTTCTTGGAA
Organism: Protopterus annectens; assembly: GCF_019279795.1. NCBI lineage: Eukaryota > Metazoa > Chordata > Ceratodontiformes > Protopteridae > Protopterus > Protopterus annectens. The sequence goes on from NC_056733.1 coordinate 138,576,932, forward strand.
GACACTTTTTCTGGTAGCTATAACTTCAGTGAGAAGGGTATCTGAACTCCATGCTCTGTGCAGTCGTCCTCCTTACTTAGTGTTTCACAAAGACAGGGTATCCCTCCGTACTAATCCATCCTTTTTGCCTAAAGTTTCCTCTCAAATAAACCTAAACCAAATTATTGATCTCCCCGTCTTTTTCCCTAACTATTCAAACAGGTCGGAACAAAAGCTACATTTTTTGGATGTTCATCGCCAACTTAGATATTACATAGACAGGACTAAACAATTCAGGAAATCTAATCAATTGTTTCTGTCATATGGAAGGGAAATTGGGCCTTCCAGTTACTAAAGTATCCCTCTCTAGATGGCTCACCTCTACAATTACCTTCATCTATGAGATCAGACATCAAAAACTACCCTCAAGACCTAGAGCTCATTCAACTAGGGCATTAGCTACATCCGTAGCTTTTCAGGATAGGCTGCCAATAGATTCCATTTGTGCAGCAGCCACCTGGGCTTCTCCTCATACATTCATTTCACATTACAAATTGGACATGGTTTCCGGAAGCCATGCCAGTTTTGGTTCCACTGTTCTCAAGAGTCTGTTCCGATAGGCCACCCGGGATAAGGTGCTAGGGACGCGGTCCCATCCAGCAAGAATGAAGGCGAGATTGACAACTTAACATTAAGAAGTTATGTACCTACCATAACGTTCCATGTTAGTTGTCTTCTTCTCGCCTTCTTTCTTAAGGCCCCACCCTCCTTCCCCCAAGCCTGGACAGACTGACAGGAATTCAGTTTGTGTTCTTCCTCTGGAAGTTGTCATTCCCACACGTTCTTCCACCTCTTTTATCCTTACTGAGGTCTGCGATACTTTTTACGCAGATTGTTTTGAGGTGGGTTTCCCTACTCCATTCTATGGAGACTAGGATTGCTTGGTATAGCTATCAAACCAGATCTGAGTAGTTACCGCCTAGCATTGTGGGATATAGGGGAGCCTCGAGCCAGTGGAATTAGCTCTCGAGCTTTAATATTGGCCGAGTCGGAGCCGAGGATCGGCTCCGAACCCATCCAGCAAGAAAGAAGGCGAGAAGAAGACAACTAACATGGAACGTTATGGTAGGTACATAACTTCTTATTTTCTTACATTTGTAAGACAAGCATATGAATCATATTAATATTCACAAATGACAGAGTATTTAACAAAATTGCAACTAGCTGGGCTGGTAGCCTCACACTTTTACTCATTTTTACTGCTTGAGCCAAGTTGGGCTACAGGTGTAGCTGCAGCAGAAGTATTTTGTGAAGTCCTGCAAAATCATAATGTGGTATCATGCAACAACCAGTAAATGTAAGACAAACAGACATGAAACAGTTTAGGTGAGTGAGCTAGCTGGCTTGGGGGGTATGGTGATTATATTAGAAAAACAGATGCTTTTGGCATCTTTACTCTTCAATCAAGTTCATTAAACAGACAGGGTTTATGGCAAACACAGCTAGTCAGTCAGATAAGCACAGTAATGAAGCACTCCCCCCCCCCCAATACAGCATTTACATGCATGATTTATAATTAATATGTTCTTCATAACGGGGAAAGGCAGCTGTATATGCTTGATAGGCACAGTGTGAAATGTCATGGTGGGACACAGAAACACAACAGAGAAACCTGAATTAGGCTTACAGAAGCACGGACAGCTAACATACACACACAAGACATGTACCATACCATCACCACCTGTTTTACTTTAACTATGTAATGTCTACACATTACAGAAACTGGCCCATGTGATAGTGTTAGTGTATATACTTTGTAAAAAGCAGAGCACAGTTACTCTACAGTGTGCATGCAATCTAAAATTAACCTGAAAATGTACATATTATGGACTGCACATATCCAAACAACCTACCCAGTTAACAAAATAGAACACAGACACTAGCTAGTGAATCTTTAACTGCTGCTTTTCAGATCTTTAGCAAACATGTGCAAAGTATAACACATTTCCCAAGCTAAGAGGCTTGTGTTTTCAAAACTTAACATCTGTAAAAGCCTCTTTCCATGTGCTGTTACTTATGGGATCTGTAAACCTGTCACAAAGTTCTCTGTTGTGTTTTAACACCTTCGTCCAAATTTTAAAGAACAGAGTGCAGGAGAGAGCCAAGACTAATTGAAGCAGCACAGCATAGGTCTTTTTATGACCCAGGCCTGCCATCATTCCCCACTCTTCTGCTAGCCTGCATAGAGAACTCTGTAATTGCACAACACTACCACAAAAGCACAGATTAGAGGCTATCAGCTGGTGAATTGCTTTCAAGGACAAAAACAAGTGCAGGCAACATATCTCTCAATCAGTCAGCAGTTAGTGATAATGCCAAAATGTAAGGGGTGGGGTGTTTGGAGGCCAGAAGCCAAGAAGATAGTTTAGTTTAATAAATATTGCCTTTATGAAGTTGGTACAGTAATACATTTTGCATTATAATACATTTTCTGAAGCATATGAAGTCTGAGCCTGACACTAAAAGCACCTGTCATTACTTTGCTTACTGACTTAATGCAGTCCTCAATCTGCCAATAAATGTACATTTCACAGGAAAAAGCACCTTAGGACATGCCTCTCAAGCTCTCGCAGCAAGAAATCTGGACAAAGCCACAAATAATGGGGCAAGTGACCAAACAAAGGCACAGAAATAGGGACACTATAAGATACTGCTCTTCCAAACGTAGACTGTCGACAGAGTAACAGATTTTGCATACCATGAATTTTCTGAAGGATGAAGTCTGAAAATAAAATGTAATGTCTGCCTGCCATTATTTTCTGACTTCAGTCCTCAAAGATCTGCCAGTCCCACTGCCAGTGATTTGCCAGAAACTACAGTTTTATGAGAAATGGACCCATAACAAAAAGTCAAAAGCTTAATTCCCTTCAGTAGTTTCAAGCATGTACAAGCATCAGAATGAGACATTTCTCCAAGAGCTCCATTCCCTCAGCGATTTATGCTTATTTTAATCACAATGACAGGTTAGCGGTAGTGGCCCATACTGTCAGGGTAATGACAGAAACAGTGCCATACTTTCAGACAATAAGTCAATAAAAATGCAAGGAAGAAGTGCTACAAAACAGAATAATATTCAAATGGCAAACAAGATTTGTGCTGTGAACATGCATCTTTCAGCTCCAGATGCAAATATGCTCAGGTGAAATTCAACACAAGCAACAACAGCCAAGTAAACCCATAACATATGCACACAACTAAAGCACACAATCACAAAATAAAATGCCTAATCAGTAACCTGAGATAATAATCAAGCTCTGTACCTTGTGTCTGTGAGGTAAGCACAATCTTAACTCAGTGTTGAACTGTCACTGTTTTAAAGTTGTAACATATTTTTCCCATATTCTTTCCCTCTATTTCTCTCTCTTAAGACACAGTTGATAAGCCTTTCAACCTAATAAAATGCACAACGTTTACCTTTGGCTCACTGACACTTAAGACGTATAAAAATGTTGCATTGATTACAACTATTAGCAGTAGTTTTACTAAAAATAAATATGTTGTCATACTGGTCAAATATATGTAATTAATGCTATCTAGGTTAACAAAGATGCTACATCTCATTTCTGAAAATGTTAATTACTTATATTGTAAGTTACATCCTCATTGGGATAACTGATAGCCAATGAGTACTATAAATTTCCATTGGTGAAACCAATATTTATATTTTGCATTCATCATAATGAGACATGACATACCACTGGCATTTCAGAATGGCAGTGCAACCTGATATTACCAAAGCACACAATAAGTGAAACAGCAGGTATTCATTTATTTGCTATGTGTGTGTGACACCCGTGCACTGGCCCAGTAATCAAGGAGCCTCAATCCTCACCACTAGCACCAGTGAGGGGTGTCCACACTGGGAGAATAATAAGTACACAATAAGACTCCGCACTGGCACAACTATAGGGTTCAGATCTCAGCCGAGTAGTCAAGCCAAAACATCCAGTACCCTCTCTGTCCAAACAGTGCTTCATGTCCCTGCCCAAGTAATTGACACACACACACACTTTGAGATTTGGTTTACATACAAACACTCCTGGGGAAGGCTGGCATGGGTTCACTAGCTATGTCCCATTCTGCCCAGGCTAGAAGGTAGTTATCCACTGCCACCAACTGCTCTTAGCTACTATAAAGATCCTTACCAAAGGGTGTCCAATTCCACTGTGTAATACTGTTGTTATCCAAATAGTAAGTGTAACCCAGGGCTAAGGCTATTGGAGTGGCTTATACAGTATCACCAAATACATCCAGGTACTCTGAGAGCTTAAATTATCTCTACACAAAACAGCCACGGTTAAAGGTTTAAAAATGTTTAATAATAAATAAATAAAAACACAAGACAGTACTTATTAACTCAACCTAATGACATTAGAGAGTTCAGAAATCACAGGAAATACTTTAAAACAACATTGTACGATAGTCTAACATAAATATAGAAACAGCTAGATTAACCTTACTGTTTCTATCTATCTCTAAGAGAAATACTAAGGTCTAAGATCCTACTTACAGAACAAGCAAATATAGATAAGTGCTGGTGAGTTGTTGTCAGCTTCAGAACAAAATGCAAAATGTCATCCTTACTGTCTGAGATAGTCCTTAAATTGATAATACACAATGTTAAGTTGTCAATCTCGCCTTCATTCTTGCTGGATGGGTTCGGAGTCGATCCTCGGCTCCGACTCGGCCACTCTAAAAGCTCAAGTGCTAGTTCCACCGGCTTGAGGCTCCCCTATATCCCACAATGCTAGGCACTAACTCCTCAGATCTCGTTTGCCGCTACAGCGATCGAGGTGCGTTCTTACCGGCTCAGGTTAGTTTTGGTATAGAAACTAGTTTTCTTAGCCTTTTTCCCCTTAATTTAAGTTAGTTTTTTTATATAGAGTTATTGTAAAGTGTCTACCCATTCCCTGTCAATTTTCTCCCCTTTTTCCAAAAATCTATAGAAATTTTCCATCGGGCCTTAGGCCCAGTCCCTCCCTTCCTAGTAGTGAGTGACTGTGTTTTGTAGGGATTTTATTAATAATTATCTTTAACTTAATTTAAGTTAGTTTAATTATATTTTAAGTGTAATCAGTGTGTGTTTGTGTTATGTGGTTACACTTTCCCCTTAGATATGCCTAAGGAATCAAAGGTCTCAGGCTTTAAGAAGTGTGACTCGTGCTGTCAGAAGATGTCTCTGACAGACGGTCACACTTCTTGTGTGTACTGCCTGGGACCTTTGCACCTGCAGGACTCATGTGCTGTTTGCCATGGCTTCAGCCCTAGAGTCCTGCAGGAGTGAAAAAATAAACTCATTTTAAGGGGTTTATTGAAGCCTGAGGTTCCCTCGACTCAATCATCGGGGAAACCCTCGAAGCCTTCCAGACCTTCGGCTCCAGCCTCTGAGCCGTCTTCTGGAGGTCCTAAGGCTATTCGAACATCGGCTCCGGCCGGAGCCGATGAATCTCGAATAAAAGCCCCTTCTGTGTCCTCGGCTCCGGCTGGAGCTGAGGAAGACATAGCTGAGTCGGCTCCAATCAAGTTGTCGGAACCGACATCTAGAAAACGGTCCCGTTCTCCATCTATCGGCTCCGTTCATTCGGCTCCAGCATCTCCTTTGCTGTCTGAACGGAGCCATAGATCCCACTCTTCTAGGTCTTCCAGGTTATCGGACCATGACCTTCAGAGAGTAGTGAGTTGACTTCTTAAGTTCGAGGCACTTGCCCAGATGCTTCAAAGTCCGACTCAACAGTCGAGAACGATTCCCACCACTCAAAATGTTCCTCCTCTGACTCTTTTGAGTTCGGAGCCGGGGCGGCTCGGACCCGAGACTGTGGTGGCATCGGAACCGATACCTTTGTCTTCGGTTCCGTCGTCTGCTCTGATGTCTTCCTTGGAAGAATCTCGGTGCCGGACTTCCCTCGTCGGCTCCGAGGGGGCGAGTGGCATCGGACCCTTGTCCGACCCCGCTCTCCCTCTCGGTGCTTCGGCTCTGGTGAGTTTGGCTCCGACATCGGCCTCGGAGCCATCACTGTCGGTGCTGGGGGAGGTTTTCAGTTTTTCGGAACGGAGACCTCCGGCTCTGCCTGACAGGGGTGCCTTCGAGGTCATGAGGAGCGTGTTAGAACCAGGTTCAACACCACAGTCGGCTCCTTCTGCCCTTCCCCCCATGGTGCCTCCGGTGATTTCTACTCACTCTCCCATCCCCGACCGTAGAGAGCCAGCTCCTCAAGTTTCCCCAGTGGGAATCTCCTCCTCTTCCGAGGCCTCTCCTGATCCTGTAGGAGAGCCCCCTAGGAAGAGACAGTGCAAGAGGAAGCACATCGACTCCCCTGAGTCTGTCACCTCTGACACTGATTTAGAGGATTCTGAAGGTTCCCCTCGTTCTCCCTCTGAAGATGTCTCCTTTGTAGACATCCTTGAAATCTTAAAACAGAGGGGGAATTGGCCAGCCCTCAACCCTTCAGAGGATGAATCAGTGTACCTTGAGGCGTTTGGCTCTCACCCTTCCACCTCCTGGGTGTCCCCTCCCTTTGACCCCCTTATGCAAGTGGTGGCAAAGAAGGCTTGGGCGGCTCCTGATTCAGTGGAACCCACCCCCAGGAGACCATCAAAATTCATAACAGCCCCCAGGGACAAAGAATTTTTGACCAAAGGCGTCTCTGTTGATGCTATGGTGGTGGCTGCGGCCACCAAGAAGGAGTTAGCTGATCCTTCGGTGCCTGTTCATCCTCCTAACAAAGAGTCTAGGTCGATGGACAGGTACGGGAAGTGGATGTTCTCGTCAGCGACCTTTACTATGAGATCGCTGAATTACCTGTGTCATTTCACTCGTCTTCAGAGGGATTTGCTCAAGGAAGCGAGTGAAATGTTGAAGGACCCAACAGCTGCGGGTTTTCAGGATAGGATGAACTCTCAGCTGGCAACCCTTAATTCTATAACTAACTCCTCCATGCGCCTCCTTTCATATGTGGTGGATGGAGCAAGTAGAGCGGCAGGTACAGGTGTAGCCTTGCGTAGGCACGCCTGGATGCGGCTATGTAACTTTGCGGACCCTTTCAAGGCGTCCTTCACTAATTCCCCCTTTGATGGATCATCCCTCTTTGGTCCTCAAGTGAAGGAAACCCTGACTAGGTGTGAGACTGATGGCAAAACTCTCTCTGCTGTCGGAGTCCGTTTTTCTACTCCTTCTAGACCTTACCCCAAAGGCCAGAAGGGGGGAAAGATGTGGTTCCGCAAACAGTCTCAAGGAGATTTGCCAGAAGCACAGAGTCGATTCCCCTCTAGAGGCAGAGGGGGGAACAATAATGGTAGACGCCGTCCTAGAGGCAGAGGGGGCCTGCAGAATCAGGGCAGTCGAGAATCCTTTTCCAACAAGCCCTTTCAGCATCCCTGAGGTGTTGTCCGACTGTCCACCTTTGGAGGCAGTCGGGGGAAGGTTGTCTCTGTACCCAGAAGCCTGGCTATCCCTAACTCAAGACAAGTGGGTACAGTCTATCATTTCCGAAGGCTACAGAATCCCTTTCCTTTTCATTCCGAAGCAATCCAAAAAATCCCTTCCAGACATTCCACCCAGTCAAAGGGAACAAGCAGCTTTAGAAATTTCAAAGCTGCTCGCAAAAATAGCCGTTCAGCCAGTTCCAGCAGACCAAACAGGATCCGGAATCTACTCCAAATTCTTTTTGGTTCCAAAGAAAACAGGGGACTGGAGACCCATTCTGGATCTCAGCAACTTGAACAACTTTGTCAAGAAAAACAAAGTTCCGGATGGTCACGCTGCAGTCTATTCTACCCCTTTTGGGGCGGGACAACTGGATGTGCTTGATAGATCTCCAGGACGCGTACTATCACATCAGAATGAGTCGACGCTCCAGGAGGTTTCTCCGCTTCAGGCTGGGAACCAGTCATTTTCAATTCAGAGCCCTGCACTTTGGTCTCACTACAGCCCCCCCGAGTGTTTACCAAATGCATGGCAGTGGTAGCCTGTCATCTGAGATGACAAGGATTCCAGGTGTTTCCTTATTTAGACGACTGGCTCCTTACAGCCCCCACCAAGCATCTTTTACTTCTCGCCAGAGACTACACCTTTCACACATGTCAGGCACTAGGCATTTCAATAAACTACGAAAAGTCTGTCTTGTCGCCTTGTCGTGTTATTACCTTCATAGGCGCAAGTCTAGACACAGTCAATATGTCAGCCAGACTCACAGAGCAGAGAATAGCAGACATACACAGGCAGGTCTCCCTTGTCTTACAGAGCAACAAAGTCAAAGCCAGACTGATCCTGAAAGTCTTAGGAATTATGGCGGCGGCCATCCCCCTTCTACCATTAGCGCACTTCCATATGAGAATTTTACAATGGATGCTTTTCACACAATGGTCTGACCAAAGACTTCCAATGTCCCATCCTATTCGGATAACTCAGTCGTGCAAAAATCACCTCTCTTGGTGGATCACATCTCCCCAGCTCCTCCTAGGAAGACCTTTCGTCCCTCCCCCACCGGTTGCTACAGTGACAACGGACGCCTCCCTGATCGGGTGGGGGGGGCATTACCAGGGCAGGACAGTCCAGGGCATGTGGCAACCATTCGAGTGCCACTTGCACATAAACGTCCTAGAGATGAGAGCAGTGCTTCTAGCGTTGCAAGCTTTACAAGACTCTCTTCCCAAGGGAACTATAGCAATTCAGACAGACAACATGTCTGTAGTGTGGTACATCAACAAACAAGGCCGAACCAGATCTTACCCCCTTTGTCGAGAGGCTCTCAGACTGTGGCAATGGGCGATTTCTTCTCAGCGATTTCTGTTAGCAATGCACATCCCCGGGAAGTCCAGTGTGATTGCAGACAGATTGAGCAGAGCTATTCTCATGCCTCACGAGTGGTCTCTGAAGAATTCAGTGTTGGAGAAAGTTTTTTGAAAGTGGGGCCGGCCTTGCTACGACCTTTTCGCTACTCCCCAAAACAGCAAGTGCAACGATTTTTTCACCCTCTTTCCCCAACCAGGCCATCCCAGCAGAGACGCTCTCTAGTGCACGTTTGGCCCCGGGGACTTCTGTATGCTTTTCCTCCCTTCCCACTGATACCTCAGCTGATACAGAAAGCCATCGCTCAGGAAGCTTCCATGATCCTCATTGCCCCTTATTGGCCTCGACAGATTTGGTTCCCATTTTTTCCCATTTTTTTATTAATTCTTGTTATATTACTATGCTCAGCATACATGATGTAACCTGTTTTGTGTATTATGCTGGATGTACTGTATTTGTATAACTTGATGTTGGAGCTTTTCTCCCCGGGCCTCTGCTGAAAATGGACCTGGTCCAGTCGGAATTTCCCGGTTAACAAATGTAAAATAAAATAAATAAATAAATAAAAAATTTCTCCACCGTTATCTGTTGGAGCAACCTTGGCATCTGGACCCAGTTCCAGACCTCTTGACCCATCAGTTGGGTCAGTTGCACCACTCCCTTCCTTCGCTGAACCTCACAGCGTGGTTCCTCCAATTCCAACTTTAGCCAGGCTTCCTCTGATATCTCACTCAGTTAGAGATATCTTGATAGCCTCTCATAAATCTTCCACTCGGAAGATTTATCATAACAAGTGGAAACGTTTTTCCTATTGGGCGCAGTCAAAGAATATAGATTCTTTCACTGCTTCCATTCAATCAGTTTTAGACTTTCTAGCCGAACTTTTCCATTCAGGTTCGTCTCCATCTACCATTAGAGTTCAGTTGGCAGCAATTTCGAACTTTCATATTGGAGTCTCAGAGTCCTCCATTATGTCTCACAAACTCTGCAAAGCCTTTTTAAAGGGAGTTTTTCTCCTCAAACCACCCATCAGAGATCCTCCTCCCCAATGGGATCTCAACTTGGTTCTGACGTCCTTAATTCTTTCCCCCTTTGAAATGCGGCTTCATGTTCAATAAAGTTACTTTCTTGGAAAACACTCTTTTTAGTAGCTATCACTTCAGCTAGAAGAGTCTCTGAACTCCATGCTCTGTGTTGTCGACCCCCCTTATCTTGTTTTTCATAAGGATAGGGTGTCCTTACATACTAACCCGTCTTTTTTGCCTAAGGTAGCTTCACTGGCAAATTTGAATCAAACCATTGAGCTTCCTGTTTTCTTCCCAAATTATTCTAATAGGTCAGAACAAAAGTTACACTGTTTAGATGTTCATCGCCAACTTAGGTACTATTTAGACAGGACCAAACAATTCAGGAAATCTGACCAACTGTTTGTTTCTTATGCAGAAGGAAGAATGGGCCTTCCAGTTTCTAAAGTGTCTCTCTCTAGATGGCTTACTTCGTTGATTACCCTAGTGTATGAGATAAGACATCAACAGTTGCCATCCAAACCCAGGGCTCATTCAACTAGAGCTTTAGCCACTTCCATAGCTTTCCAAGATAGGCTGCCTATTGATTCGATTTGTTCTGCAGCTACTTGGGCTTCTCCCCATACCTTCATTTCTCATTATAAGTTGGACTTGGCCTCTAGAGACCGAGCCAACTTTGGTTCCACTGTACTCAAGAGTCTGTTCATATAGGCCACCCGGGACAAGGTGCTAGGGACGCGGTCCAATCCAGCAAGAATGAAGGCGAGATTGACAACTTAACATTTAGAAGTTATGTACCTACCATAACGTTCCATGTTAGTTGTCTTCTTCTCGCCTTCTTTCTTGCGTCCCATCCTCCTTCCCCCTAGCCAGGACAGACCTAGAGGAGTTTTCTTTGTTCCTTATGGAATTTTCTTGCTGGCCTTAGCTTTCAAACGAGATCTGAGGAGTTAGCGCCTAGCATTGTGGGATATAGGGGAGCCTCGAGCCGGTGGAACTAGCTCTCGAGCTTTTAGAGTGGCTGAATCGGAGCCGAGGATCGGCTCCGAACCCATCCAGCAAGAAAGAAGGCAAGAAGAAGACAACTAACATGGAACGTTATGGTAGGTACATAACTTTTAATTACTGCTGAGTCATTTCAGAGTACATCATTCTTACTTCTCCTTAAGTTTCCCAGGCTCACAGAACTTAAAATTTAACATTTCTCTTTTTATCTGCACCCGCCAGGAAGCCACAGCAATAAAATACACTTTACATGTGAAACCTAGTAATTATCTATGCACTTTACATGTGAAACCTAATAATTATCTATGTCTTAAAACAATAGAAAGAATTTCTAGCTGCAGACATCCTGTCTCCAAGCTTGAGATCAAACAATCGTAAAATCCTCTGCTTATCAGCTTTCTTCCAGCAGGGTGCACTGTGGGCTACATTTTTGAAGCTCAGAACATACACAGTTTCCTTACATTTGTCAAATAAGCCTGTGGATTATATTAATATTTACAAGACAGAATTATTTGCAAAATTCTAGCTAGCTAGGCTGGCAGCCTTCACAGTGTGCATAAAATATAAATATTTATTGAAACAGCATCCATCTCATTTCAAAATAACATGTTCCATCTCTCTCTCTCACTACTTTTATCATCAGATATGCAGACCACAGGTAGCCCAGGTGGTTTCTTGTGTAAAAAGTTTTAATACAATAGCAAAAAAAAGCAAGTATATGCAGTGGGATGTGGGTGTGTTAACAAGTGGTATATAGAACAAACTAAAAGAGCTGTAAAGGTAAGAATCATGGAACATTTAAAGGATGTTCAAAATAAGAATTTGAAAAGTCCATTTGCTGAACAGTTCATTAACATACATGGTGGTGATGTTTCATCCTTTTTCTTTAGTGTTCTTGCCCAACCTATGTTGCATAAAGGGGGTGATATTGTTATGAACCTTCTAGTCTTGGAAAGTAAATTCATTTTGAATTTTAGGACACTATCCCCTAGGGGTCTTAATTTAGAAGTTAACTTAGTAAATTAAAATAAAGTAATTAGTTAAATCTGATTTAGGAAAGTGTTAAGAATATTTTGCATTAAAATGGTTAATATTATAAAATATGTATTATAAAAGTTTGTCTTTTTAGTAAATGTTTGCAAAAATATATAGTTAAAAAATATAAAAAATGTATTAATTTGTTTGTGAAATGATATTTATGTATTTAACTGGCAATTGATTCATTGGTTAGGTTAATTGGGGGTTTTAAAGTGTATATAAAAAATAGCTGTTGGTAAAATTAATTTATCCGTTGAAGGCGAAAAGCTGAGGTAACAGTGTATTGTGCTGCATGTATTGTGCTGCATTAAATTACTTCAACAGCATTTGCTGTTTGCTTTCCAGTCTCCTTTTATGTTTTTTTTTGCTATAGACTTGGTGAATGTATTTATTATATATTTAATACAATAGCGTCTGCTTCCCAAAGTAAGGATAGTTACAGCTGCAAATGCCATGTCATAAACTAGAAATTACATTTTAAAACGTTTTGGAATATTTATCATGGTTTTATTTTATTAAGTTATAGATTTTGTTAAATACTTTCTTCCCCCCAGAATGTCCAAATGGATAAATGGTTTTGTGTAGGTCTGTCATTTCAGTCTTATTCAGTACTGAAAAGATATACTGCCCAGAAACAGGCACTGTCCTCAGTTGGGGAGGTATGGAGGCTACACATGGGGTGGAGGGAGCTATACATACCTCTCAAGTGTCCAGACTTTCACAGAATGTCCACATTTTAACTCATATTTTTAGTCTGTTCCCCATCAAATTTGTGGTTTTCTAGCAAATCACTGAGGTTTGAACTCATTAAAAAATTACATACATTTGAGTTTCAGACTTAACAGCCGTCAGAAAATGCTTGCTATGACAAATCCCGTTATTCTAGCAACTTTCTAAGTTTATAAGAACAATATTTAACACCTGTCCATATTTTTGAGCTTTTGTTCTACCACTGTTTTAAGTCTTATCCAGATCTCTTGCACTAAGCAGTTGAGAGGTATGGCTGTGTGCATTTTCATTCATGGTCTCCTTTTGCACACAGTGCATGGGTTATGATGCTGTCCACCCTAATCTTTAAAGAACCCCCTCCATGTCAGTACTATTCTCCACAGCTTTAAGGTGCATAGTCTGTGAGGCTGTGCACCTTTATATTTATAAGCCCCTTCTCTACATGTGCTGACAATCCTACATAGTTGCAGGGTGCATTGGCTAAATGCTATGTGACCTTCCATTCACATATATATCATATGCAGCTACAGAGTCCATAGGCTGCTGCTACATACTTCTCCATTCGTAGACCCCTTTGTAGAAGTGCTGCTTGTATTATGCAGCCCAAGACTTATAAGTTGCAATGCTGTCCACTGCAGATATCTGAAAGCATGTTAATTAGAGAGTAGTATGCACTTGGCACCTCCAGTGCCCTTAGGATAGGTTCAGACAACAGCTACAGCACTACTGTTCAGTTCCTGAATTTTACTCAAAATTACTAGTGCAGACTTTACCCTATTTTATTTTTAATCGATTTATGTAGTTATTACCTTGTATACAAGCATTGCAATTTATGGTTTGTAAAATAAGTTAGAACTGTACAGATATGATCAATATGAACATTTTACAATACATAAAACATCAATGTCCTTGGCAAATGTCAGTAGTCAATTTTTGACATGTATTGGTGATGATTCTGGTTTTCCTATGTGCATAGTTGTCAGATGAACAAAATGACAGGCTTTGGGCTTGTTCTGGTATAAAGCAGAATGAGTATGTATGGATGGGGTGAAGATGTGAATTGACAGAAGTATCCATGCCACTTTAATTTTTTTCACCACAGTCCTAATGTAAGGGATAACTACACAGAATGCTTTCACCTATTGTGCAGAAGTCATTGCTGTTTCTTCCAGTTTTTCCTATGATCTTAAAAACATCCACGATCTATCACTGCCCCTGCACTTCCTCCCTGCTTTCTAGAATATGTTTCTTTAATAAGCATAACTTTAAGGAGTGTGAATACATTATTAAGGTGACAGAGATTTGCAGTGTCCCTCAACGCTCATAGTTGTAGGCTCAAGTAGAATGGCAAAAGACAACACACAACTATAATATCCCATGGTTTGTTCTAAGTGGATAACTGTTTATGTGGTAGTTATTTTATACAGTGCAAGGTTACTGATGAGGAAAACATAAATAAAGATGGGACAGATGCCCCTACCCATTCTTATTTAGATGCCAGATGTGTTTTGACTATTTAGCTATCCTTTGGGTAACCACATAGGTAGGCTAGACTCACTGATACCTTTCAGACACAGTATGGCACAAAAGGGCTCAGTTATACAAGAGGCTCAGTATATTACAAAAAAGCATTAAAAACATCAATTGTTCTATAACAAGAAACATATTCTTAGACTTGCTATATACTTTATACCAGCAGACGAGCAGCAACACAAGCTACTAGTTCAAACAAAATCCTTCTATATGCAGAACTGGCATTTAGTGGCATATACCATACTTTGGCTGAGCTGCTCTGTATTTCTTAGCCTCTTTATCAGCAATCACATGAGAATAGAGTTCATCCATGTGCTTCATATAGTTCTCATTGCACTGCTGATATGAATTGTTTTGCCTCTGCGACTGGTTAGTTTTGTCTATGACTTTTATGCATATCATGCAGTAGCTGAGAAGCCCTTCATCTTGCATATGGCATGAAATGCAGAATAAGTCTGTGAATCAAGCTGCCTGAAGATTCTTTATAAAAGGAGATCAATCCTTCTGGAAATATTTAATTTACATCCAAAAAATATAGGTAACAACGTATTTAGTTTTGTCTTGTTAATAGTCTTCTTCAGACTTGCCTCCCCACCAAAAAAAAAAAAAAAAAAATAGCACCAAATATATAACCAAAAAGAGGAACATATTTTTACTTTGCCAGTAATAAAATACAACTAATTAAGTCTGCAAATCAATTCATCAAGAAGGGTGAAGCTCAAAATAGTTATTCAGTCCAATTTTTTTCTTAAGTATAAAGATCCAGTAATTTTTCTGATGTGAACTTGTTCAATCTCGACGTTCATTCTTACACATGGGGTCGGAGCCAATCCCTCGGCTCCGAGTCAGCCGCTTTCACAAGCTTGAGGTTTTAGAGTAGCTCGAGGCCAAGTCCCTATCCCATGATGCTCTCTGCCTCACCTCAGATCTAGTTTGCCACTGCAACAGATCGGAGGTCGAGAGTGGAGCTCGGGCCAGTATTACTATTTTCTAATTACTATTAGATGGTTATTTGAGATTTTTTCACAAATATAAATGTGTTTATTGGCTACCTAGCCTTAGCTTTTGTTTAGGCTTTGTCCTTATTCTCTTTTTGACAAGTTTTTCATCTTTATAGAGCGGCTGCTCTTAGGCCCTTCTTGGCTGTGTTTGTGTTTCTTCCCTATCCTATTTTAAAAGTTTTAAAGTTTAAAAGTATACTAGCTTAGAAGTTTACAACTTTGAAGTTGAAGAGTTTAGCTTTATAGTTAGTTGTTATTGCCTTTTGCAGCTGTAGCATTTTCTTAGTGTGTGTGTGTGTTTAGTAGCAACTATTTAGATTGGTTTCTATTTGTCTAGGGTGTTGTGTCTAGACAGTTTATATTTATATATATATATATATATATATATATATATATATATATATATATATATATATATACATACATATACATATACATAAATAACTTAGACATATACTGTTTGTTTCTTTGTATTATGGCAGATCTTAAAGAGAAACAAAAGTCTGGATTCAAGAAGTGCCCTAACTGTGGGCAGAAAATGTCAATAACAGATCTGCATGTCAGTTGTGTGTACTGTTTGGGGACAGTCCACCTCCAGGAGGACTGCTCTATTTGTCATTCTTTTAGCAGCAGGGCCTTGCTGGAACACAGGAGAAAACTGGTAGACAGGGGTTTGCTCAAACCAGATTTTCAAGAATCGCTGGACAAGGCCGACCAGATTTCAAAATCTTTGAAGGGATCAAAATCTTCAAAAGCTTCTTTCGAGCCAAAGTCTTCAGCTCCGAGACTTGCTGAGAAGGTGCAATCGCCGGTTTTGCAGTCCTCTGAACCAAGCACTGAGCTTGTTTTTCGGAGCCGGTCCCCGAAACTCTGAAATCACCCATTTTGCAGTCGGTGGCTTCATTGATCCCTTCGACTCGTTCTTCAAGGAGTTTCTCCAATGTGGATGTGGACCGAGTGGTACAGAGGCTCCTCTTGAGAATCCAGCACTAGCCAAATTGTTATCGGCTTCGGCCCAACTGGATTTGGACCTGAAGACTGTTTTACCTACTGTGTCTACTCCTCCTCCGAGCCGAGCCAGACCTTCGGAGCTGGGAGAGGTGGAACTGATGATTGTGGAACCTTTGGAACCAAGGTCTGTTCCAGTGCCATCGGCTCTGTCAACTCAGACTACTTCAGTGCCATTCGAGGAGTCTGGGAGCCGACACTCCCCCAGTCGGCTCCGGGGGGGGGGGGGTTTGAACTGATGGGTCGGTTCTGACCCTTCAGCTCAGAGCTTTAGCACGGATGAGCTCGGCTCCTTCCTCTGGGTCGGAGCCCACTGTGTCGGCACTGGGGAGGGTGCCATCTTCTTCGGAACTGGCTACTTCCTTGCATTGGAGCAGTGGAGCCTTCGATGCCATGAGGAGAGTTATGTCTTCCAAGACACCCACGTCATCAGGGGCTTCCTCCTCATCCCCGAAAGTGCTGCTTTCTACCTCTACATCACAGGTCCCTGTAAAGCGTTGAGACCCTGAGCCTAAGGTAGCCCCATTGGGTGACCCATGTTCTACTGAGACATCACCAGAACCTCCCACTGATGAGGTTTTCAGAAAGAAGCTTTACAAGAGGAGGCATTTAGACTCCCCACAGGAGTCTGTTACATCAGACACTGACTTAGAGGAGTCAGAAGGGCCCCCACGGTCCCCCTCAGAGGATATCTCCTTTGCTGATATCCTTGAAGTCCTGAAACAGAGGGGTGACTGGCAGCCCGTTAGCCCTACTGATGATGAGTCGGTGCTTCTGAAGGCTTTTCTGTCTCAACCCTCCACCTCTTGGGTGACTCCACCCTTCGATGAACTAATGGAGTTGGTTGCTCGAAGGGCATGGGAGTCTTCTGATACTGTGGAACCTGTCCCTCAGAGGCCCAACAAGTTTATTACATCGCCACAGGAAAAAATGTTCCTTACCAAGTGCCGGTTGATGCCATGGTGGTGGCAGCAGCCACCAAGAAAGAGATGTCTGAAACCTCTTCTACTGCCCATCCTCCTAATAGAGATTCCAGGATTATGGACAGGTATGGGAAATGCATTTTTAGTTCAGTGACTTTTGCTATGCGATCACTCAACTATTTGACACATTTTATCCGTCTTCAAAGAGATCTCCTTAAAGAGCTTAGAGATGCTCTGCAGGGTATTACAGCTGAAGGCATTCCTGATAAGGTGACATCCCAGCTCAATACCCTTAATTCCATAGTTAACTGGTCCATGCAGCTCATTTCTTATGCAGCCGATGGTTCGAGTTGGGCAGCGGGTTCAGCAATAGCTCTTCAGAGATATTCCTGGATGCGTTTATGCTCCTTTGTGGAAGCCTTCAAGTCTTCCTTCATTAATACCCCATTTGATGGCTCATCCCTTTTTGGGCCTGAAGTCAAGGAGACCCTCACTAGGTGTGAACAAGATGGAAAGACTATCTGCCATAGGAGTCCATTTTTCTACCCCTACTAGACCTTACCCCAAAGGGCAAAAGGGAGGAAAAATGTGGTTCATGAAGTCCCAAGGAGCTTTTCAGAACACACATAGTGAACCCCCCTCCAGGGTCAGAGGAGGGTGTAATAATAGAAGACGCTGCCCAGGTGGCAGAGAGGGTCCGCAAAACCAGGGCGACAGGGATCAGTTCTTTGGCAAGCCCTACTAGCACTCCTGAAAGGAAGCCTTTCTGTCCTATTATGGAGGCAGTCGGGGATCGCTTGTCTTTGTATCCAGATGCCTGGCTAGAAATTACAAAAGATTCTTGGGTATAAAGCATTGTTACCAGAGGTTATGTCATTCCATTCTCAGAAACCCCCCCCCCTCTGTATGAAGGAAAATCCCAGACATTCCACCCAGTCTCAGGGATCAAGCAGCCATAGAGATTCAAAGGCTGCAGGAAAACAGAGTCATCCAGCCAGTCCCAGCAGACCAAATAGGATCCAGTACCTACTCCAGATTCTTTTTAGTTCCAAAGAAAACAGGGCACTGGAGGCCCATCTTGGACCTCAGCAGACTCAACATCTTTGTAAAGAAGGAGAAGTTCCAGATGGTCATGCTTCAGTTGATTCTTCCTTTTCTAGGAACGGGCAATTGGATGTGATCTATAGATATCAAGGATGCATACTATCATATCAAAATGGCCAGACCATCCAGAGATCACTTGCATTTCTGGCTGGGAGCTCGTCACTATCAGTTCCGAGCACTGCCCTTTGGTCTCACAACAGCCCCCAGAGTGTTTACCAAATGCAAGGCAGTGGTTACGGCTCACCTGAGGCATCTAGGATTCTGAGTGTCTCTGTATTTGGACGACTGGCTCCTCACCGCCACCTCCAGGCATCAACTACTTCAATCCCGGGATTACACTCTCAATCTGTGCTCTCAGTTAGGAATAACTATAAATTTTGACAACTCTGCATTGTCACCACCGCAGCATATCTCCTTTATCAGAGCAGACTTAGACACCACCACCGCCATGGTAAAGTTGCCACTGGACAGAATATTCACTCCTTGACAACAGGTATCAGACATCCTGACAAGCAAAAAAGTACCAGCCTCGCAAGTGTTGAAACTACTAGGTACTATGGCAGCAACGCTCATAGTAGTTCCTGTGGTGCATATGCACATGAGAATACTTCAATGGTTACTTTTCACCCAGTGGTCTTAGCAACAACTTCCGATGTCATTCTTGATAATGATTACAGATTCATGAAGGATCTTCAGTGGAGGTTGACCAGCCATCATGTAACAATAGGTCGCCCATTTGTTCTTCTCCCACCATCAGCCACGGTGACCACGGACACTTCTCTGATAAGGTGGGGGGGCTTTTTCAGGGAAGAAAAGCCCAAGGCACCTGGTCAGAGACAGAGTCACGATTGTACATCAATGTTCTGGAGATGAGAGCAGTACTTCTGGCGTTGCAGTGCTTCCAAGACTCTCTTCCTCTGGGAACAATTGCGATTCAGACTGACAATATGTCATTGGTCTGGTATATCAACAAGCAAGGGGGAACCAAGTCTTACCCCTTAGGTCGAGAGGCCCTGAGAGTCTGGCAGTGGGCTGTATCCACCAGGCACTTTCTGATAGTGATGCACATTCTGGGGAAATCCAACGTGATCGTGGACAAACTGAGCAGAGCCATTCTGATGCTGCATGAGTGGTCCCTCAAAGACAATGTTGCAGAGATGATTTTCCGCAGATGGGGCCAGCCTTGCTGTGACCTGTTTGCATCCCCTATGAATGCCAAATGAAGAAGATACTTTGCCCTAAGTCCCCCACTAGGGGAGAACCCAAGGGATTCTCTCGTACATGCTTGGCCCCTGGAACTTCTATATGCTTTTCCACCAATTCTCCTGATTCCAAAATTCTTGCAGAAAGCCAAATCCCTGGGGAGGACTGTAATTCTAATAGCCCCATATTGACTTCAACAGATTTGGTTGCCTTTCCTTTGACTCTACCAACTAGAGGAACCTTGGATTCTGGACCCAGTTCCAGATCTGATGACACATTTGTCAGGGGATCTTTATCCTTCTCTTCATTCCCTCAGATTGACAGCTTGGCTGCTCCAATTTCCAACATAGCCAGGTCACACAATTTTTCCTCGGAGGAACAGCATATCCTTGTATCCTGTCATAAAGCTTCCACCAGAAAGTTGTACACCAGCAAATGGAAGCAATTTGCTTTCTGGGATTCACAAAATCATATTGACCCATACGTCACCACAATTGCTAGCATTTTAGAGTTCTTGACTAAGCTTTTTAATGAAGGTGCTGCAGCTGCCACCATATGAGTTCAACTGGCTGCAATTGCAAATTTTAATTTCGGATCAGAAGGTTCTAATCTAATGTCTCACAGATTATGTAGAGCCTTCTTAAAAGGTACCATACATCTCAGACCACCAGTTGGACAACCTTTTACTCCCTGGAATCTGAATTTTGTTCTATCAAGGATTATTCTTCCTCCATTTGAGCCTGCATCATCCTGACAACTAAAATTTCTGTCTTGGAAAAACATCTTCTTGGTGGCCATTACATCAGCACTTAGAGTGTCTGAACTTCAGGCCTTATCTATCAAACCCACATATTTGATTTTTCACCCTGACAGAGTGTCGCTGAGGACTAACCCTTCCTTTCTCCCAAAGGTATGCTCGGAGCCTAATCTGAAGCAAACTATTGAACTCACAACTTTCTTCAGTAACCATTCCAACAAGTTGGAGTATATGTTGCATAAACTTGATGTTCACAGACAACTAAGATTCTATTTGGATAGAACAAAAGAATTTAGAAAATCAGAACAACTTTTTGTCTGTCATGCTGACACCAAGAAATGGCTACCAGTATCAAAAGTTACTCTTTCCAAATGGTTGACTGATTGCATAAAATTCACATATTTGTCTGTGAATCAACCGTTAGAACATAACGTGAAAGCGCATTCCACTTGGGCAGTTTCTACTTCTTCAGCTTATATGGCTAGGCTGCCTTGGACACGATATGTGCAGCTGCCACTTGGTCTAAGCCTCATACTTTCATTGCGCATTACAAAGTAGATACCTTCATTACGCATTACAAAGTAGATAGGGACTCCAGGAACCAAGGGCTTCCTTTGGTTCCAATGTCCTCAGGAATATGCTCCCGTGAGCCACCCAGGATGAATGGTGCTTGGGATGCTACCCATGTGTAAGAATGAACGGTGAGATTGAACAACTTCATATAAAAAAGTTATGTACTTACCATAAAGTTCCATGTGAGTTGTTCATCTCGCCTTCATTCTTACATTCCCACCCGCCTTCCCCCTCCAGGCTTCTCGAAGAATGAGTAAGAGTTGTCGTGGTCTGGTGGGTCTTGTTCTATGATTTCTTACTCCAGCTGGAGTAATGTTCATGTGTTTATTATGTTATACATGTTGGGATCAGCAAACTAGATCTGAGGTGAGGCAGAGAGAATCATGGGATAGGGACTTGGACTTGAGCTACTCTAAAACCTTGAGTTTGTGAAAGCGGCCGACTCGGAGCCAAGGGATCGGCTCCAAACCCATATCTAAGAATGAAGGCGAGTTGAACAACTCACAGGGAATGTTATGGTAAGTACATAACTTCTTTTTTTACTTAGAACAGCTTCAAAGACCGCCTGGGTCACCCCCCCTTCCTATTTACTGATACAAGCTGTCCAGTGCTTTGTATGTTATATTGCATATCATTCAGGCAGGCTTATCTTTCAAAATTATTTACAAAACCATTTTTGCTAAATATGATTTAATTTCTGATCAAAGTTCAGTTATGTGTATTTTAACTTCCTGTTACTATACACAAGTATAGAAGCATAGAGATTGGTCAAAAGCACAAATCATCTATCTCAAAATCATTAATGTGAACAGACAGACTTCAGAAAATATCGATCCACAAAGGAATGAAAAATAAAGAAAACAATTTTTTGTAGGGGGACAAGACCCCCTGCACCCCCAAACCCCCTGCTAATCACTCATTGAGGAAACACCCCTCAATGAAACTATATACATACACCCATATGCCCACCCATCTAAATAAATCCTATGAATTGTACTGAAAGTAATCAATCCCTTTATTGCTTTCTTCCTTGTTCTCTTTCTTTGAGAGTCCACAGAGTCATTGTTGAAAAAAAGTCCTTGGACCAGCCCACCCACCCATTTAACAAACACAAACAAATAAGTGCCACTTCTGCACACTTTTTCTTAGTTTTACATAGTGTATTTCTGCAAGCAAAACTTTCAAGTTAATTATTAGCACTTCAGTGTTTAATTTGTTCATTATACACAGGTACAGTAACATCTAACATTCTGTATCGCATATGTGCAACACTGAATGCTTTGCTGGAATAGTAAACGGGTCAGCACATCACCATTGCAAAGACACTTGTAGGGCCTATCCAACAGTCTGACCCATTTCCCATTTGTGGAACAGGTTTTTTTTCACTAAACAAAGGCAATCAGTCATTTGTCAACAAAGCAATCTGTGGTTTGTGATCTTTACATAGCTTTAAACTTGGATTTGTAAATAATGCTTGTCTTCAAGAAGTCATGCACATAGAAACATTGTATATAATCGGTAGCCTAACAACAGCTAAATAATAGGTATATAAATACTTCAATAATTTCTTATAAATTAATAAACTCAAAAAGTAATGTGTGTGTGTGTGTGTGTGTGTGTATGCACACATAGTTATTAAACACTATAGATGTTCTTCATGTTTCAGTGTTGCAGTTATTACATTTGGGTTATCTGCTTGCAGTAGACCTCATTTGGCCTGATTAACAAAGTCTTGGGTCCTGCGTCGGTTGCTGTCCCTTCTGCCATGACGTCAGGTCATCAGGGGTATAAACCATGCAGCCAACACCATTACATCAGTCTTTCTTGCTGTGCGGTGCCTGAAGCAGAAGCTATTCGCAAGTGCCAGTCGGCTGACTCCTGAAATTTTTGTTTTTGAGTTTCAGAACCGAAGTCTTCAACTAAAGCTAAGTACCCCGTTGGGGAAACTTTTTTTGTTCCTTACTGATGTCAGTAAAAGTTAATAATTGCATTACTTGCGGAAAGCAAATACCTCATAAAGATTTTCATTCATACTGTATTCCTTGCCTAGGCCCTGATCACGATGTACCTTGCTGTTAGTTTTGTGCTTTATTTAATCAGTGCACTATCCATCGTTGGTATATTTTTGCCTCTAAATATTTCGGTTCTTGGTTTAATTATCCAGAAATGTCGTCGGGTAGCCATCTGACTACCGGGATTCCAAAAAAATACAAAGATAAAGACAGAGACAGGCCGCCAAGGTCCAAAACTGCCGACAACGCTTCTCCTAAGCCAGTCACCAGTTCACCGGTACTCAGTGAGGCACTTTCGCAGCCCCTGATACCCACTACTTCTGATTCGCAGGCCTCTACTGAGACCCATTCGGAGTCCGGTATGTCACGAGATGCTTCAACTATGGAACCCACGGATGTCTCTACCTTGGATGGGTCTGGAGCCGCTGTGCAGGCACTGGCTTTTGAGGGTGTATTCAGGCCTACGGACTTGCATATTAAACCGACACCTCCTTCTTCACTTAGGCCTAAATCTCGAACCATGCCTAATAAAATGACGCCCAGGCCTCTATGCCTAAAAAACAAATTATAAGAATGGCTGAAGATCTTATAACTCTAATCGGGGGAAGCCAACCCCCCCCCCCCCTTCTAAGAGGCCAAGGACTGAAGTTGTTTATGAATCTTCTGACCAGGATTCTGTTTTTTCTGATTCTTCTGGTGATCTGGATTTGCCCTTATCTACTTATGAGGATTCTGATGCAGAGAACTCCATTCCCTCTGCTTCCCCTCCAGAGGATTTTTCTTTTGGTGAAACCTTACTTACTCTAAGGGAGCATTTCCACTGGGAAAGCCAGGATTTTTCTGATTCAAAAAAGAGGCTTAGGGATTTCTTACTCCTGCCTCAGCATAGGCCTTTAGCTATTCCTCCTGTACTAGACATTGTTGATGATGCTTTTTCGGAATCTAGTTTGGCCCCTGATTTCTTGCCTCCTGCTCCCAGAAAACATGACAGATATTATAGGGTCCCTGAGTCACACAAGTTTCTTTTTAAAAGTCCTATTGCGGATCCAGAGACTATTTCACAGGGACCCAAGGGCATTAAGGCTTCTACTGCTAAAAATCCTACCCCTTCCGATAGATACTCCAGGACGCTGGATAGATGGGGTAAGAAGGTTTACACTTCTGCAACCTTGGCCATTAGGGTTTTAAACTGCCAGTTTCATATGTTAAAGTATCAGCAACATGTTATTGGATTGCTTAAACAGAAAATGATGTTGATTCCCGACTGTGTGGAAAATAATTACAGGATTTAATGCATTTTGCTGAATAGGTTGGAAAACATACTTTGCAATGTGGATCTGATTCATTAGAGGCCTCTTGCAGGGGCTGCTGTTACTGGGTCTGTACTGAGAAGGCATGCTTGGCTTAAGGAGCAATCTTTGTCTGATCATGTTAAAGCTAAATTGTTGGATGCTCCCTTAAATCAGAACCGCCTGTATGGCAACAAGGCTGAGGAAGTTCTTAAAAAGATGGAAGATAAAGCTAAATCTATGCAAACTGTTAAAGATTTCTTACAAGTTCAGCCTCCTAGATTTAGTAGGCACTGGCCCTCTAAGAATTGGTCCTTTCCAGCCCCTTCCAGGTCTTCTCAAGCCAAACCCAGACACAGCAGAAACCCCAGGTTTCAGTCCCAGAGGACACACAAGACTAAACAGTGGGGGGTTTTCACACCCAAATCAGGGAGTAGTAAGACTCCCCCCTATGGAAAACTGTCTCAATGACCTGCTTTTAAAATTTCCAAGCACTTGCCAACTGAATGCTCCTTTAGGCTGAAAGATTGGTCTGCAGGCCAAAAACTGGGAACTCATTACCCAGGACAAATGGGTTTTAAATATAGTGTCTCAAGGATACAGACTTCACTTCCAAACCTTACCAACACCAAGCGGGTGGCAAGATCTACCCCCAAATTGGTGGACAGAGGCCCAAAATCAAGTACTCTTTCTCTTAAGCATGGGGGCTATTCAGTTGGTACCAGAAGAGGGAAAGGGACAAGGTTTCTATTCAAGACTTTTTCTGGTACCCATAAAAGGCAATACATGGTGTCCTATCCTGGACCTTTCTACTCTAAATACCTTTCTGGTGATTCCAAAATTCAAGATGCTGATGCTTCACCAGCTGCTTTCTATGCTAGGCAAAGATGCATGGCTGGCAACACTAGACTTAAAAGAAACATACCTGCACACCTTATCAGGGAGTCTTGCAGAAGATACCTATGCTTCAAAGCAGGCTACATGCATTATCAGTTCTCTGCACTGCCCTTTGACTTATCTACTGCGCCCAGGGTATTCACAAAGTGCCTAGCTCCAGTCATTGCATTTTGCAGGCAAAGAAATATTCAAATATACCCATACCTGGACGATTGTCTAATTCAGGCAGAAAGCCAGGACATACTTTTGAATCATCTGGCCTTTGTTCAAAGGGTACTGACTTGTCTGGGGTACACCATAAACGAAAATAAATCACACCTGGTACCCTGTCAACAAATTATATTCCTGGGAGCAAGCTTGAATACAACTTCCCAGATGTCTTTCCCCAAGCCAGAGAAACAGATTCTTTTGACAACCTACTTCAAACAAGTGGCCACAAAAGCCCAGTTATCTGCAAGGCAAATACTGCAAGCCTTGGGGTTCATGGCCTCCTGCATTCTTCTAATTCCATATGCAAGACTGCATATGAGGAAACTGCAATGGTATCTCAAAAGCCTATAGTGTCAACATTCACAGGATCTAGAAGCAATGATTCCTATCATACCTTGCCTGTGCCTAGAGTTCCTTTGGTGGGCAGAGGCCAGCCACCAAAACAAGGGACTACCATTCACACTACCCCCTGCCACCCAAACCTTGACAACAGATGCATCAGATTATGCATGGGGGGGCTCACCTGGCAGGGAAGTGTGTTCAGGACAAATAGAACCCAAGTCAAATGCACCTACACATAAATCAAAATGAAATGTTAGCTGTACAGAATGCTGTGACAGCCTTCAAGGACCACATTCTTCCAGGATAACTAATGGTAAAGATGGACAACACCACAGTCATGTGGTACATAAAACAAGCAGGGGGGTACCCATTCTTACCCTCTTTGCAGACTAGCCATGACATTGTGGAACACAGCCTTGAGCTACCAAGTGAATCTACAAGCTCATTTCCTGCCAGGAAAACTAAATACACTGGCAGATGGACTAAGCAGAAACCTCATGGACCCACACGAGTGGAAAATGGAACCAAGGATTTTCAACATGTTGACAAGCAAATGGGGGAGCCCAGATATAGACCTGTTTGCCTCCCCCCAGAACCATCAATTGGACAAATTTTGCACAAGGATTCCCCACAAACTAGCTTGGAAAGTGGATGCTCTATCCTTCAGCAGGAAAAAAACCTATCAGTTTATGCCTTTCCTCCTCTGCCTCTACTCTCCAAAGTACTACTAAAGATCAAACAGGACAAGCCAATGACGATCTCAATTGCACCAGACTGGCCACGACAACACTGGTACCCCCTCCTGCGCAGTGTGTCATGCTTGGCCTCATGGCACCTGCCTCAGACTCCTTCCCTGTTGTCTCAGCAAGACAACTAGATTCTGCACCATCAGCTGCAAACCCTGAATCTAGCAGCCTGGCTAATTACCTAATCTCTCCTTTACCACCCCTCAGCAAATCAGTGATGGATATCATTTTAGAGGCTAGGAGGCCTAGTACTAGAAAATCTTATGCTGCAAAATGGAAAATATTTTGTACCTGGAACCAGTCTCAAGGGATGAATGCAGCAGTGCCCAAGTTATCTCAGATTCTACAATATTTGACTGAGATACTTCATAAGGGCTTGTCCTTTTCCTCCATCAAAATCCATGCCTCAGCCTTTTCAGCTCATTATGACACAGTCTCCCATCTTCTCTCACCCACTGCTTAAGCAGTTCAACAGAGGGGCCAAAAATTTAAGGCCACCCAGGAGAGTGCCAACTCCTGCCTGGGACCTTAAATTTGTCTTGGAGAAACTCACTCTTCCTCCTTTCGAACCAGCTGCTACTTCAGATTTAAAATTCCTTTCCTGGAAAACAACTTTCCTTTTAGCAATCACTTCTGCAAGACAGGTATCTGAATTACATGCCCTTATGGCAGTAGAGCCTTTCATTAACTTTCATGTGGACAGGGTGTCCCTCAGAACCAGTCCCTCCTTCATGCCCAAGGTGGTATCCAGTGTGGCTCTTAATCAGTCCATTCATTTGCATACCTTCTTTCCTAACCCACAGAACAAAGGAGAATGGATACTACACTCCTTAGATGTGCACAGACAACTTAGATTCTACTTGGACAGGACTAAACCTCAAAGGAAATCTGAACAACTGCTGGTGGCATTTGCTGCAGGGACAGAGGGGAAAGCTATTTCAAAGCAAACCATTTCAAAATGGATAGGCCACTGCATTCATTTCTACTATAAGCACCATGGAAAACCTATCCTACAGGGCATCAGACCCCATTCAGCCAGGGCTGCATCTACCTCTACAGCCTTTCTCAAGGGCATCCCTACAAGGGACATCCTAGAAGCTGCAACCTGGAGTTCTGTACATACTTTCACCAAGCATTATCATTTGCCAGTTTTCTCTAAATCCAGAGCTGGTTTTGCCTCTGCAGACTTGCAGGGCCTTATAGCTAGTTATTTAAATTATTTTTAAATTCCTCCACCCACCGTTGAGAATCTACCCAAATGTAATGCCTGCAACAGTGAAACACGAAGAACATAGTACAATTGTGTACACTAAACGTAAATGTAGATGTTTGAGTGTATTCACTGTTGCAGTCCTGGTTACCCTCCCGTCAGCACCCTTTCTTCTTTTGGCTATACCTCTACTCTCACGTACTATGCTCAAAAATCTTTTTGGTGTATTTGCTTTTTTGTTGGAGGTATATCCTTTTATTTTAGATTTAATTGCTTCCTATTAGGGGGGCACCTGACATCTGGGGCAAGAAAAACTGATGTAATGGTGTCGGCTGCATCTTTTATACCCCTAACGACCGCTCCAAATAAAGGCTGCATATTATTGAGGAAGCATGCCAATGGCCAAGTAGAAGGCCATTGGCAATGCAAACTGTTTAAAAAAAAAAAAAATGTTTTTTTTTTTTCGCCAATCTCGGCTGTTTAAGCATAGGGCAGTGGGGCGCAAATGGGATCGGGGGGAAAATAATAAAAGAAACCTAAAATAAGCATTCTAACTAAAATTAGTATTCTGCCATGCAAGTCAATGGCAGGCATAAGACAACCTGGCCAGTGATAATGGTTGCTAAGGGGGGAGGCTCAGTGTAGGACATGTAACTATGCATTAGCAGGCAATCCTATGCAAATGAGGGAATGGTTAGTGAATCCCAGTTTTCCCCAGGGTGTTAGGCAGGTCCCAAGAGTGTAATAGTATAAATAGCTGGGTGCAAGACTAGGATATAGGTGACATCATGGGGGGTGTTGGGCATACTGTAAGTGGATTGGAGCCCTGTGGCATGGGATTGCTCCTAGCTTAGCACAGCTAAGCTAAAGGTGTGTCTAAATCTGCCTAGCACTCTTTAAGTGTAAGCAGGTGTGCGTGCCACGCATTGGGTTTTACAGGAAGAAAAAGGAAGTTAAAATAGGAAATAGCAGCTCTGTGCACGTTTGAGCACTCCTTTTGCATGGCACGCACATGGGCTTAAACAGGGAGGCAATGGAAAGGGAAAACAGTAGTAGGAAGGTAATCAAGGAGAACTAGCTTAGCTGGCAGATGAAATGTATCAGAATCAGCCAATTACACAGAAAGCAGACCAGCCCAGCCCAGAACAGTACTATAAACTAAGCAAACATCTTCCCATCTGGTTTTTCCACACTCTACACCACCCATGTATACATGCAGGGAAATTTTAACAAACAAACCTACAAAATGAGAAGGGCTGCAACAGGCAACATAGAACATCATGTGCAAGAGGCTGAGGGTGGTGAGGATGTGAATGCTGCCGAACAACCCACAGTGAGGAGACGGAGAAGAGTGTACAGATCCAGGGAAACACACCAGGAGCTACATGAGCTGGATATAGTGGAGAGCTATAGGGTGGACAGAGACCTCCAACAGCAAATTGTTGAGCTGTGCCGGCCACACCTGACACACCAAACTGTCCGAGGGGAACCCATCCCAGTGGATACCAAGGTATGTGTAGGCCTAGGTATACTAGCCAAAGGTACCTCCCAAAGCACAACTGGGGATATCATGGGGATCTCACATGCATCAGCATCCAGAGTATTCCACCAGTTCCTGGAAGCCATGACTGCACATGCCAGTGAGCACGTATATTTCCTCAACACACTTGAGGTGTTGACCAGCAATATGTGTCTCTTCCACCAAATAGCAGAATACCCTGGGGTAGTGGGTGCTATAGACTGCACGCACATATGCATTAAAGCACCACCCGGTGAGCAGGGTAGGGCCTACATCAACCGCAGGGGCATCCCCTCCATCAACTGCCAGGTCATATGTGATGCCCAGGGCATTATAATGAATGTGTGTGCTGGCTGCCCTGGAAGCTATGACGATTCACACATATGGCATCTGACGCAGCTGTACCACAGATTTGCCAATGTGGACATCCCCTATCGTCACCTAGTGGGGGATGCTGGGTGCCCACTAGAGCCGTGGCTGATGACACCCATCAGAAATGCACACACACCTGAACAGCAACGCCATAATGAGGCACACGCACAGGCCAGACATAATAGAAAG
The DNA here is from genome assembly GCF_019279795.1 of Protopterus annectens. Classification (NCBI taxonomy): domain Eukaryota; kingdom Metazoa; phylum Chordata; order Ceratodontiformes; family Protopteridae; genus Protopterus; species Protopterus annectens. The sequence continues at coordinate 138,606,444 of NC_056733.1, forward strand.
TGTGTTTGGGATGCTCAGGTCACGGTTACGGTGTCTGGACACATCCGGTGGAGCCTTGCAGTATTCACCAGCTACATGTACCCAAATTGTTATGGTATGTGCTATGCTACACAATATGATCCTGCGGAAACAGCTGCAGCAGGAACAGGATGGGGCAGCCCACCAATGCCAAGGCCTGTACAGGCACAGATTGACTCAGAGGAGGAGCAACCCAAGCCTGCCCCAGTAGGCAGAAGGAGGCATGCCCATTATGCCCTGGCCTTGGCAAAGAGGCAATGCATAGAATATGCACTGACACAGTAGGGACCCTGGGAATGACTCCTCTCTCTGACTCGTACAGACAGTAAAAGGGATGCCAAACATGACACTACCTGTGCTCAACCATGTATAGGGAGTGTACTTTGTGCATCCGACATAGGCAGCCCTCTAGCACCATCCTCAAGTCTGGCACACCCTCAAGGTAAGTCAGTCAACCTACCAATTGCCAAATGGAGTAGAATGTGTTGTTACCTGTAACTATGGTATGGATGTGAGCATGCAAGAGAACTGGGTGGCCGAATGTTATGGCAGCAGACAGTAGACACCCATAGTGACACCAAGACATCTGTAACACATACTGGAGTCACCATAATAGCCAGTACTACACAGGGTGACAAAACCCACTGCACGAAATGGGCTGAGCAACATGTTTGTCCATAAGACCCACACATGCCAATCAGGAAGGTTCACATACTCAACAACAGTCTCAGCCAGCAGAACAGGTGTAGACAAACACAAACAAATGCTGTACTATGGCCTCTGAATGAGCCATGTGGGTAACCCCACCCCCAGGCCTACACAGACAAACTACAGCAGGCCAGGCAGTTGGATGTAAATTGCGAAGGCTATGAAGTCAGAAACTAATATGTAGGTAATTAAAGTTAAGATCTGTAGTACACTGGTATGCCTCTAGCCAGCACGATAGGTAAGACTACAGACTGAAATGGAGTACCTGACATACCAGTACAATCCTAGTAAATGAGTACAAGTGTCAGATGTGCCCCCCATCCTATGTACACTTATAGTAACAGTCAGGTGTGCCCCCCTCACTCCTGTGTACAAATGTAGAAACAGTCAGGTGCCCCCCCCCACTATACAGAAATGTAGCAATAGCCAATGCCAAATGACCAATGGATACCCTGCAGACACAGCATGCTGCCTGTGGTGTACAACACAAAGGTCAGCACCGCAGTACAAACTAGCTGGACTTGATCCACACATGCAATACAGATGGCCATACTGGGCATGCTCACACACTAGGAATACAGACACATATGTAAGGACAACACACTATAATAAGCCAAAGGTAGAGGGACATAGATGTGTGGAAGAGGGTGAACGTGACAAGAAGCCATCCGGGCCTGTCCCACCCAGCACACAGCCAAAGGGCCCCAAACACATGAGGTGCAGATATCACTCATTGCAGATACTAGCCACCAGTATCTGTCAGCATGACAGACTATGTGGTGCACGTGCCAGCTGTGCAACATGACTGTACAAGGAGCTGTATACACGTACCTGTGTCATATGACACCGCATGTGCCTGCATGTGGCATGTCAACCCCTACAGGAATGGGTTATGGCCCATGCACACACTGCCCTCTCCATAGCAGTATTATGACAAGCCTGCTGAGGTCATCCAATGTGAAATACACTTTTGGGAGAGCTGTAGCTCAGTAATCTCCATGGTGCTTCCCATAACTCCGTACTGCTGCAGTGATAAACTAGTGAGGTAGTAGTTCTAACCCCAGACTTGGCAATTGTGTGAGTGTGTGTTTGTGTGTGTGTCTGACTGTGTAGAGAGAAATGCTTTTTAGGCTACTCACACACCGTACAATTCATATGCTCAACTTTGGCAAGGCTGCTGATGTCACTCACCTAGAAATACACCTCTGGGAAAGTCATAGCTCTGTAATCTCTGTAGTGCATCCTCTAACTGTGTACTGCTGTAGTGTGATAAAGTTGTTAGGTAGCTGTTCTAACCCCAGACTTGGAAACTGTGTGTGTGTGTTTCTGACTGAGTAGAGAGAAATGCTTTTTAGGCTACTCACACTCCGTACAAATCATATACTCAATTTTGGCAAGGCTGCTGATGTCATTCACCTAGAAATACACCTGGGGGAAAGTCATAACACAGTAATCTCCATAGCGTGTCCTGTAACTGCATACTGCTGTAGTGTGATAAAGTAGTTAGGTAGGTGTTCTAACCCCAGACTTGGAAACTGTGTGTGTGTGTGTGTGTGTGTGTGTGTGTGTGTGTTTGACTGAGTAGAGAGCAATGCTTTTTAGGGTACTCACATTCCGTACAATTCATATACGCAACTTTCGCAAGGCTGCTGATGTCACAAACTTAGAAATACACGTCTAGGAAGGTTGTAGCTCAGTAATTTCTATAGTGTGTCCTGTAACTGCGTACTGCTGTAGTGTGATTTAGAACTGTGGTAGGGTTCCATCTCCACCCATGGCAGTTCTGGATGTTTTGTGTGTGTTCCAATGTTTGTGTATGGAGCAATGCATTATAGCCTACTCACTCGCAGTACATTTCAGATGCCCTACTTTGGCAATCCTGCTGATGTCATTCATTGTGAAATACAACATTGTGGAAAAAGTTCTGTAGTAATCCCTGTGGTGTAACCTATAACTGCTCCATACTGTAGTGTGATATAGGCCTTGGTCAGGGTTTCAATATCCACACATGTTGGTTGTGGATGTTTTGTGTGTGTCTCACTGTCTGTGTAGGGAGCAATGCATTTTAGGCTAGCCACTCGCAGTACAGTTAAAATGCCCTTTTTTGGTAATCCTGCTGATGTCATTCATTGTAAAATACACCTTTGGGGAAGGAATTCTCTAGTAATCCTTGTGGTGCGTCCTATAACAGCTCCATGCTGTACTGTGATATAGACCTCGGTCAGGGGTTCTATACCCACCCATGGTAGTTGTGGATGTTCTGTGTGTGTCTCACTGTCTGTGTAGGGAGCAATGCATTTTAGGCTAGTCACTCGCAGTACAGTTGAAATGCCCTTCTTTTTTAATCCTGCTGATGTCATTCATTGTGAAATACACCTATGGGGACGAAGTACTTCTGTAATGTCATGGCGTGTACTATAACTGTGTAGTGCTGTAGTGGAATAAACTAGTTAGATAGGGGTTCATCTCCCAGGCATGACAGGTATGTGTGTTTGTAACTTGTATCCTGTGTAGAGGTGGTTGTGAGTGTGTGACACCTGTGAGCAATGTGGAGGGGGTTTTGCTTATTTCTTTAATGGTGGCCCTACTATATATCACAATGTCAACCATACAGGGATAACAGATGCAAATTAGCTGAGAGGCTGAGGTGCAAAGCCATACCCATACATGTGACATCAAGGCCAGCCAATCACAGTTAGCAACCCCACTTTTACCTAGAGCACACACTCAACCCATGTGTCATAATCACACACATGCCTAGGCAACAGCCAATATGTGAGTAGTGCACTGCATATTGGCCACTGATAGCAGCTATGTAGTGATAGGAGTGGGCTACAGAGGGCACGTCACCCTGCCCATCTGTCCAATATGCACGTGCATGCACACAGTGCACCTCCACCATGTTCCCCAATGGACACCTGCACCACCTATGGTGCCTTCACATGTGACTCACAATGGACATACCATGCCTGACAACATGCCCTGTATCGACAGATGACACTGACATCAGGGAATGCTGTTAGCATGCTATCAATGTAGGTTAAGGGTAAACCTGCTGCCCATTACCAGTCCCTGCCACAGGTGGGCAAGACTGGCACATTTGATGATAATCTGTGTTCACAACATGGGCCAGACACCCCAGATACAGTAGCACATGTCACTGTACATGCATGTGGGAGGTGTGCACATCCCAGACACCATCCATGCCATGGACTAAGGGATACATACATGGCAAGTGATGCACAACATTGGCCACACACAATAGTCACCCAGGTAACTGGATGGGGGATGCAATACTCACCTGTGTGGGCAAGTGCAGAAACTACAGGCCTGAGCCACAATGCATATCATTTTCATGTGGCCTGATACCAAGGTATACCCATCACTTACCCTTGTACAGCCTGCTGGCACAGTTGACCACCACACACCCGTGCAGACATGCACCCATGCATGTCAGAACTGGCACCCTGTGTGTTTGTGTGTGTGTTGTATGGTGCATATGTCCACATCCACACTCACTACAACCCCCCAGGGCATACTGAAGCATGCTGTCTGATGTTTGACACCTCCTCATACTCTTTGCCCATACGACCTCTGTATGACCCATGTGGTGTATGTGATACCTGCACACTGATGTGTTGTGGCAATCCCACTAGTGACGAGTTGCACTCCTGGCCCTGCCAAGTGTGTCAATGTGTGTGCATCCCTGTGTATGTGTGCCTGTGTTGACACTGAGTCCTGTCCATGTAGACAGGCACATGTACGTCACCTACTGTATATCCACCGTATCCCTGTTGCAGATGTCACTCACCATCACATATATGTTGTGAGTGCTCCACAGCAGGTAACCCATTTGGCACATCCAATAACTGCACAGAACTGTGATAGCACTACATAGTTGTCAGGGGGTTGATACCCTGTGCTGGTAGGTGTGTGACACAAACATGCTTAAGTTTTACTCTCCTACCCCTCCCTGACATGTATTTGCCTCTGTCTGCCTCCCCCACCCCCACTCTGGTGGATGTGGAGGCCCATACCTGCTGTGCTTAGGCAGCAGCATATGTAATTTAAGTGATGCTCATGATCAGCTGATGGCCTCTGCACGAATTGCAGCCCACCCCTAGCTGATTGAATGTGGAACAGCTGTGGTAACATTCCCATAGCCAAATGCATGGAAACACACTCCAGTACCTAGGAACATCATGGTGGTGTTGGCCCTTTTCAGTCACTGTGAGCAGGAACTAGATCTGCTGTTTGGCAAACAGCATCTCAGATGGATTGGGATTTACCTCTAACAACATACACTGTGGAAAGAGGGCAACAGACAGGAGGAGGATGTGCCTGACCTGAGTACAGACTGTAAGTGCTGCTATACTGCATTTGGAGTAATGTTGGTTTAACAGTATTTGTCTGGATATGCCTGTCGTACATGTCGCAATACCCGCCATGTCAGTTCCATGTATATGAGGAATCCCCTTCTGGAGGGTCATCTGCAGACTGGGCAGTGTTGTGCCTTTTGTTTCATGTGTTAGCCACGGTGCGTCTATCTGTGGAATGCAGAAGGTAGTGTGAGGACTACAGTCTGTAGATGGTGAAGGCTGTGAGAGTTACTGACTTCATATTCCTCATAGGACATATGTTGCAACAAACCCCGTTACAATGGTAAATGTATGAGGTTATGACAGCAACATGTCTATACTGGCCCTGTATATGTGCTGTTAGCCACACCTCTGTTAACCTTTGTACATATGTCATGCATGAAGTGGTGCATATGTGCTGTACACCATAATAGTGTCATCATATCTGATAAGCCAGTGATATATCAGAGGGCTACACATGTCATGTACAGTAGGGGTTATATATCATGACATCACCTGGACATTCTGTGGATGTTTGTACAGTACTGAGGTCTGTGTAATGATGGTGAATATCGGCAGTGTGTGTATTGTTAATATGTACATTAGCCTGTGTACAGACTGTGGTAGAGGTCATTGTTCTAGCTCCCCTTCTATCTGATGTTACATGCTGCCCCACTGTATTGTACCGTTTTGCCATACATATTTGTAGGGCCATACACACATGTCCCATATCACAGACAGCCATCAGACCAAACTGTGTAGCAGCCCAGTATATGTAGGGTCATTCTGTGAGTGGCACATATGAGGATGGTGTAGAACAGATAGTCCATATATTGTAATAATATGCTAGCTTACCACATGTGGCTGTGGCTCTGTTCACATTGGTTGTGGTTATGCACTTTCACACAGGTGTATCTTACCATGTGCTGTGACATGGCTGTTGAGCCTGCTATATATGCAGGTACATGTGCATTCCCCCATACGAGATGTAGGCCAGTGTTGAGCCAGTCTGCCTGGTAGCCTGTACAGTGCATTGTTACATGCCTAGCAGCCTAGTGTACTTACCCAGTGAGATGTCATGTGCTGATACTTGCCGGATGTACTGCTGCCAGGCATCCCTTAAAAGTCATGTATGTCAGACAGAGCAGTGGGATGCTATACAGATGTATGTCAATATCTAGTGGGTAGTATGTGTCCATGGCACCCCTGTACCAGCAGTCATTATGTGTCAGGCCAAACAGGAGTGTGTGAATCCAAAACCTATGGTGGCAAATGTATACCAGTTGTTATGCGTTATACCCATCTACATGGCTGTCTACATCCATATTGTCAGGCCTGGTACACATGTTGTGCAATAAGGGATTATGTGTAAACCTCTGGACTGTACAGGATGTGTCTGAAGTTCCACATATATTGGCCAATATCTCTGCTGCACTCTACAGGGGCATTACACGCTAGTGGCGGTACTTTACAATGATTTCCTTAGGATGTCTGTCAGTAGCCAATGGCACACATGTTATAAGAAGATGTCACCTTCCACACACACCATGTCTGTGAAGACAATCCCAATGACAGTAGCAATAGTCAAGTAATATACCTGCTATACATACCAGACATCCCCTTGCACTACGACTTTGGGACGATAGGGGCTGGGGTAGGGCTACACTCCAAATCCAGGACATATGGTGGAAATATATGTACATATACTTATCCAACAATGACCACCACCAGTACTGTTGGCCTACAGGGTGCTGGCGGAAATTGGGCTACTGTTGGCCAAAGGAGGAGAAGAGGGGGAAAGCATGCCCGAAGGCAGGTAAAGGCTAGGACTGTGATAGTGAGGGTCAGAACTTTGAATGTTGGCAGCATGACTGGTATAGGGAGAGAGCTAGCTGATATGCAGGACCAAAGGAAGGTTGGTATATTGTGTGTGCAAGAAACCAGATGGAAGGGGAGCAAGGCTAGGTGTATCGGAGGCGGTTTCAAATTGTTTTATCATGGTGTGGATGGGAGGAGAAATGGCGTAGGTATTATCCTGAAGGAACAGTATGCTAATAGTGTTTTGGAAGTGAAAAGAGTGTTGGATAGAGTGATGTTTATGAAGCTAGAAATTGATGGTGTAATGATGAATGTTGTTAGTGCATATGTTCCACAAGTTGGGTGTGCAATGGATGAGAAAGAAAAATTTTGGAGTGAGTTGGATGAAGTGGTGATGACTGTACCCAAGGGTGAGAGACTGGTGATTGGAGCAGATTTCAGTGGGCATGTTGGTGAAGGGAACAGAGGGGATGAGGAAGGGATGGGTAGGTATGGTGTTAAGCAAAGGAATGCAGATGGTCAGATGGTAGTGGATTTTGCAAAAAGGATGGACATGGCTGTGATGAATACATATTTTAACAAGAGGGAGGAGCATAGGGTGACATACAAGAGTGGAGGAAGATGCACACAAGTGGATTATATCTTGTGTAGAAGGGCCAGTCTGAAGGAGATTGGAGACTGTAAAGTGGTGGCAGGGGAAAGTGTAGTTAGGCAGCATATGATGGCGGTTTGTAGGATGACATTGGTGATCAAGAAGAGGAGGATGAGTGTGAGGGCAGCACTAAGGATCAAATGATGGAAAATGAAAAAGGGTAATTGTGAGGCGATGTTCAGGGAAGAGTTAAGACAGGCACTGGGTGGCAGTGAAGAGTTACCAAATAGCTGGGTAACTACAGCAGACCCAGTAAGAGAGATGGCTAGAAAGGTGCTTGGTGTGACATCTGGAAAGAGGAAGGAGGATAAGGAGACCTGGTGGTGGAATGTAGAAGTACAGGAGAGTATACAGAGAAAGAGGTTGGCGAAGAAGAAGTGAGATTGTCAAAATGATGAAGAAAGTAGACAAAGAGTATAAGGAGATGAGGCGCATTGCAAAGAGAGAGTTGGCAAAGGCTAAGGCATATGAAGAGTTGTATAAAAGGTTGGACACTAAGGAGCGAGAAAAGGACCTGTACCAATTGGCTAGAAAGAGGGACCGAACTAGTAAAGATGTGCAGCAGGTAAGGGTGATAAAGGATAATGAGGGAAACGTACCCACAAGCAAGGAGAGTGTGTTGAGCAGATGGAACGAGTACTTTGAGGGGTTGTTGAATGAAGAGAATGAGAGGGAGAGAAGGTTGGATGATGTGCGGATAGTGAATCATGAAGTGCAGTGGATTAGCAAGGAGGAAGTAAGGATAGCTATGAAGAGGATGAAGAACGGAAAGGCTGTTGGTCCAGATGACATACCTGTGGAAGCATGGAGGTGTTTAGATGAAATGGCAGTGGAGTTTTTAAGTAGATTGTTTAATGAAATCTTGGAAAGTGAGAGGATGCCTGAGGAATGGAGAAAAAGTGTTTTGGTACCGATTTTTAAGAATAAGGGTGATGTGCAGAGCTGTAGTAACTACAGAGGGATTAAACTGATCAGTCACAGCATGAAGTTATGGGGAAGAGTAGTGGAAGCTAGGTTAAGAAGGGAGGTGATGATTAGTAATCAGCAGTATGGTTTCATGCCAGGAAAGAGCACTACAGATGTGATGTTTGCTCTGAGAGTGTTGATGGAGAAGTACAGAGAAGGTCAGAAGGAGTTGCATTGTGTCTTTGTGGATTTAGAGAAAGCATATGACAGGGTGCCTAGAGAGGAGTTGTGGTATTGTATGAGAAAGTTGGGAGTGTCATAGAAGTATGTAAGAGTGGTACAGGATATGTACGAGGGTAGTGTGACAGCAGTAAGGTCTGCAGTGGGAGTGACGGATGCGTTTAAGGTGGAGGTGGGATTACATCAAGGATCAGCTCTGAGCCCTTTCTTATTTGCAATGGTGATGGACAGGTTGACAGACAAGATCAGACAGGAGTCCCCGTGGACTATGATGTTTGCAGATGACATTGTGATCTGTAGTGAGAATAAGGAACAGGTGGAGGAGACCCTGGAGAGGTGGAGATATGCTCTAGAGAGAAGAGGAATGAAGGTCAGCAGGACTAAGACAGAATATATGTGTGTGAATGAGAGGGAGGATAGAGGAATGGTGAGTATGCAGGGTGTAGAGGTGACGAAGGTGGATGAGTTTAAGTACTTGGGATCAACAGTACAGAGTAATGGTGAGTGTGGAAGAGAGGTGAAGAAGAGACTACAGGCAGAATGGAGTGGGTGGAGAAGAGTGTCAGGAGTGATTTGTGACAGATGAGTACCAGTAAGAGTGAAAGGGAAGGTCTACAAGAGGGAAGTGAGACCAGCTATGTTATATGGTTTGGAGACAGTGGCATTGACAAAAAGGCAGGAGTCAGAGCTTGATGTGGCAGAGTTGAAGATGTTAAGATTTTCACTGGGTGTGACAAGGATGGACAGGATTAGAAATAAGTATATTAGAGAGTCAGCCCAAGTTGGAAGGTTTGGAGACAAAGCCAGAGAGGCTGAGGAGGGATGCAGAGTATATTGGGAAAAAGATGCTAAGGATGAAGCTGCCAGGTAACAGGAAAAGAGGGAGGCCTAAGATAAGGTTTATGGATGTGGTGAGAGAGGACATGCAGGTGGTTGGTGTGACAGAGCAAGATGCAGTGGACAGGAAGAAATGGAAACAGTTGATCTGCTGTGGCGACCCCTAACGGAAGCAGCCAAAAGAAGACTTATCCAGATAGCCCTATATATATAATGACACATGTGTACTACTTCCTGTTACCACTGTCATGGCAACCACCCACTATAAATCCCTACAGCATCTGGATGTGGTCCCTTTACATTTCCTGTGTGATGGACATCCTTCCTGTGTGTGGGCATCAGTGTTGCAGACAGCAGGTAGCAATACCTCTTACAGGAGAGCCTGCACACTCAGAGCGGCCACATATCCGTAGGAGGATCAGGAACTACAGACAGACTGTGACTAGAGTTGTGTTATGCTTTGCATAGTACTGGTGTTACAGGGTGTGTGTGTGTGTACATACTAGTGTACCTTGGAATGCAGTCTGTCTGCATAGCTCACTACTGTGGGCCTATCCTCTTGCTGGACAGAGGTATGCCTATCATGTGTTGTCTGTCCACCACACAGGTCCTGTGTCAGATATTACACTGGCAGTGTGTGTGTTGCATGCTATCAGTACATGGCTACATCCATTTCTGTGTCTAATCTCAATTCCCTGACTAAGGGTATGTTGCAGACCATCCTGTAACACCAGCACCTTGCTTAGTGTATGGCAACAGTGTTCCACATATGTGCCTGTGTTCCAGCCTCTGTCCTCCATCTACATACCAAGCTTTGCATATATGTCATGCTGTTGGGGGTTGTTCTGTAGTGGGCTGTGAGAATATCACAATGCCATTGCTGCCATTCCTCCACTGCTGTTGTATCCCCCACACATACAGTGGAGCTGGGGCCATATATGTGTGGGCATCATTTACACAATACATGTGTGCCCTTATACACTCCAGAGGCCAGTGTATGTAACAGTGATATATGGGCCTGTATTATTGAGTGTAGGTGGGGAGCACCATAAATGACCTAGGCTGTTACAAAATGTGGGGATATCAGGGGTGAGCTGCCACAAGGTATCTGGATGTATTGACATTACTTACATGAATCGGGGTACTGCAAGCCTACTGCCTCCTGCCATACAGACTGTTCTGTTTGTCGGTGTGCTCGTGATGGTGTCAGTTATGCCTTGTTATGTACCAGTTACAACCCATTTGATCACAAAACATCTTTACCTCCTACTGAGTTTGTACAGAGTGTAGATAGAGGCTGCTGAACTACACACCTGCAGTACATGCTGTTGATTGTTTGGCATCCTGTGGCCCAGTCTGTCTTCACTATTGTACAATTTGAAGGGCTTGGCCTGGACAGCAACAGTTGTGAACCTTTCCAGACTACTGTATTAGTGTAACTGTTCCACAGTTGCAGTTCTCTGTTTATATGGTTGTCAGTATCTGAACAGCTATATGTAATGGCATATAGAACTGTTATAGTACACAATTAAAGGATTCCCATTTCTGCAGACCTGTGTGTGGTGTCTTCCCTATGACCTTTCTATGGGTATATATTGCAGGCAATGATTGACATTTGTATGGGTGGCCCATACAGTGTCTAGATATTCAGGTGTTAACTGTAGGCATAGTGGCTGTTCCATATTGTGTGCACCTTCTACATATGTATCTTACTGTACATATGTCTGCATGTGTGTGTGTGTGTGTGTGTGTGTGTGTGTGTGTGTGTGTGTGTGTGTGTGTGTGTGTGTGTGTATATATATATATATATATATATCTATATATATATATATATATATATATATATATATATATATACATATACACGTATGTATATCTGTATCGGCATATATGTGTCTGTGTATCTGTATCCTGGGAATGTTGATGGCTACAACATATTACATGTCCTATGGGAGGCAGACTGTACTTGGTAGTGTATTGCAGGGTGCACGTGTTTGGCTGTGGGGGGGATGCCTATTCGTACAAGACGTGTAGTGTGTGGGGCCTCTCAACCCCATTAACGGTGCATGTGGACATATGTGTATTTGTTAAACTGCCATTGCTATCTACAGTGTATGGCCATATATACCTATATAAATATATGTATCTGCTAACATATATATAACTATGTCCATATATACCTACATATATATATATATATATATATATATATATCTGCATACACATATGTAACGTGATGCGTATTTGTAGACATATAGGTGTAGACACATATATGTGTTGAGTTAGGCATATGCATGCATTTATGTGCATATATATTGATATATATGTATATAGTTTTAGAAATCAATATATATATATATATATATATATTTACATATCTAGATATGTTGTATCTGTTTAGATATTAATATATTTACACACACATACATCTAGCTGTTGGTATACATTCTCTGTACTGTTGTATGACTGGACTGGATGATATGTTTCTGAAAACATCAAATCTCTTTACATTTGTCATGGTTTAGTGGTAAATCACTTTGTCTATGGTGTGCCAGGTCCTTGGTTTGAACCTTGCAAGAGCTGTTTATTTTGTTGCTAGGCAGAACACGACCCGTTGGATAACAGTGATTTAGGCACTTTAAAGCAGTTGTAAGCAGGTTTGCATAGATTTGTGCAGATCTAAGCAATGGCTACACAGGTTAAGCAATTCAGCAGCTAACTGAGTATAAGAAACTGTAACCAGACGTTAGGAGTGATTACCTCCGTGCAAACCCGCGCAAATCTTCTTACAACTGCTTTAAAGTGCCTTAATCACTCTGTATCCATCAGCCCTTGTTCTGCCTAGCAACAAAATAAAGAACCTCTGCTAGGCTCGAACCCAAGACCATACACACCACAGCCAAAGTGATATACCTCTAAGCCATCTCAGATATACATAACCCTGCTGTATTCATAAACATATCATCCAGCCCAGTCATTCAGCAGTACAGAGAATGTATTCCAAAATGTACATGTATGTGTGTGTGAAAATATATTAATGTCTAAACAGATACAACATATTGATATATGTAGCTATATATATACACACACACACACACACACACACACACACACACACACACACACACACACACACACACATATATATATATGTAAGCAGATTTTTATATCTATATAGGTATATATGGACATACATCTGTAGATAAGGTGGGAACATAGCAGAAACATATATGTCCACATGCACCATTAATGGGGTTGACAGGCAGAAACAACATACATCATGCACGAATAGGTATCCCCCCCACAGCCAAACATGTCTGCCCTGCAATACACTACCAACTGTTGCAGATCCCATAACCAGGACCTTACACAACAAGGGCACAAGATGTTAAAAGTACTCCATCCCACCTGTATGGTGTCAGGCTGGTATCAGTAACATATCATGCAGTACAGTCAGGCTCATAATGACTCCCATTTTGCAGTCATCTGTTACCATTGTTAGCCAGAGTCCCGTACAGTTGGCCTGTACTTCAGAGATGTAGATGCCAAACAACAGTGGTCCCAGGAATGAACCCTGAGGTACTCCACTTGTCACTTGTCTGGGGATGGATTTGGAGTCAGTTACACCTACAGTTTGGGTTCTGTCAGTAAGCCATGTGGCAAACCATCAAGTGGCATAGGGATGTATGGCCGTATTTGTATGTTAATCTATGTTTCCAGACTGGGGGATGGTGTTGAAGGGCTTGGCGAGGTCCACATAGGCTTTGTGGACTGCCTTAGCCTCTTCAACAGCTATGCAGACTGAGTCAAAGCAGTCAGTCAGTTTCAGGAGACAAGACTGGCCCTCCATGAGCCCAATCTGTGTGGGGTCCAGTGTTTGAGGGATGCCAATGTCTGCGTTCAAAACTTCCCTGATAATGCATTCTATGGCCATGCAGATCAGACTTATCAGACTGATGTGACGGTAGTTCCAGGGATCCAAGGTGGATCCCCCCTTGTGGGGTGGGATAACTGCAGCTGTGTGCCACTCAATGGGCACCAGGCCTGATGCAAGGCTATGATTGCACATGACAGTTAGGTGAGTTGCCATTTCATTTTGTAGTTCATGAAGTACACAGCCCAGGATGTCATCTGGTCCCATGGATGCTGTACTCTTAGCTGAGGATAGTGCAGTTTCTGCCTGTGTGGCCATGATTACTGGGCAATGGAACTTTTTTCGTATCGACATGGGCCCTTTTGGGGGTGAGATGGGGTGAATGTGGCACTAAATCTGCCAGGATATTGGCACAATCCGTGGGAGCAGTCTATGTAATGCCATTATTTTGTAGCTCAGAGCACTTCTGAGCATTGCCAGTTAGATTCTGGACATAACTATAGAAAGCTGTGTGGTTGTCTGTGGAATCTGTGGTGATTTTAGTCACATAACCAGCTTGGAGGATTCCATGAGGGATCTCATTGTCTTACTGGGGCTGGTAAGAGAGTTGTTTGCATCCTTGGATTATCCTTTTTTCTTCAACAGTGTCTACCTTCTGTTGTATACTCTCTTAATGGCAGGAGATCATCAGACTGGCTTGCTTATTTGGGAGATGAGCGTCGTGGTTCTATGTGGGATGTCAGGAATCATGCACAAGTGGATGTGCTCATACAGTGCCTTTGTGCAGGATTCATCAGTAGAACTGTCAGCTCCTGTCTCCATGGGTGTCACAAACATTGTCAAGTCTGCCTTGAGTAGCATGAAGTTGGCTTTGGAGAGGTCTTTTACAGACAACTGTATATACATTCCTTTCACATGTTCAGTTTGATTAGCCTATGGTGGGATTACTTTGGTGAAACCTCAGTCTCATGTACTGTTGTGATGGCTTAGTGGTTAGTTACTGTGACTATAGTGTGCAGGGTTCTGGGTTCATGACCTGCAAAGACAAGCTATTTTGGTCTGGCCAGAACAGCGGTTAATGCATACAGACTAATTAGGGCAATTTAGGTTAGTCGCACTCAATACAATTCATATGCCCTACTTTGGCAATCCTGCTGATGTCAATCACTGTGAAGTACACCTTTGGGGAAAGAGTACTCCAGCAATCTCTGTGTTTCGTGCTATAACAGCGTAACACTGTAGTGTTATATAGAACTCTGGTAAGGGTTCTAGTCTCACACATGGGAGTTGTGGATGCTTTTGTGTCTGTTCCTATGCCTGTGAAAAGAGAGCAGTGCATGTTTGGATAGTTACACTCACTTCAATTTATTTGCCCTACTTTGGCAATCCTGCTGATGTCACTCACTGTGAAATAAACCTTTGGGGAAAGAGTACTCCAGTAATCTCTGTGGCATGTTCTACAATTGCATAGTGCTGTAGTGTAATAACAAGTTAGGTAGGAGTTCTAATGTCAGATGTGACAGGTGTGTGTGTGCGTGTGTCTTAATGTGTTGATGTTTGTTGTTTGTGTCCTGTGTGGAGGTGGTTGTGAGTGTGTAACAACTGGACTCAATGCTGAGTGGGTTTTTATAATTTCGTATATGGTGCCCCTAGCATAATTCACAATATCCACTGTGCAGGGATAACAGATGTGATATCAGTACATAGTTAGTCAGGGGTTCAGTACCCTGGTCTGGTAGGTGTGTGACACAAACATGCATACCTTTTACTCTCCCAACCCATCCTGACTTATCTTTGCCTCTGTCTGCCTTTCTCACTCCCTGTCTGGTGGATGTGGAGACTTACACCTACTTTGCTTAGGTAGCGGCATGTGTATTGTCAGTGATGCTCATGATCAGCTGATGGCCTCTGCACAGATTACAGCCCTTCTCTAGCTGATTGCATGTGGAACAGCTGTGGTAACATTCCTATAGCCAATTGAATGGAAACACACTTTAGTATCTAGGAACATCATGTTGGTGTTGGGCCTTTACATTCACTGTGAGCAGGAACTAGATCAGTTGTTTGGCAAACAGCATCACAGATGGATTGGGGACTTACCTCTGACAACATACACTGTGGAAACAGGCCAACACACAGGAGGGGGATGTGCCTGTCTTTACTACAGACTGTAAGTGCTGCTACACTGCAGTTAGGGTAATAGTTTAACAGGGTGTGTGTGGATATGACTGTCCTACATGTTTTAATACTTGTCATGTCAGTGTTATGTTTATGAGGAATCCCCATCTGTAGGGTCATCTACAGACTGGGCAATGTGTGGTGCCTTGTGTTCCTTGTGTTACCCACAGAGCACCTATCTCTCAACTGCAGAAGGTAGTCTGAGGATTGCAGTCAGTAGATGGTGATAGCCGGGAGAGTTACTGACGTCATATCCCTCATAGGACATATGTTGCATCAAACCCTGTTACGACAGGAAATGTATGAGGTTATCACAGTGACATGTCAATATTAGCCCTGTGTTTGTGCCTCCAGCCACAACTCTGTCAACTTTTGTACATATGTCATGCAGTAGAGGGTGCATATGTTCTGTACACCATATTCATTGACAGCATATCTGATAACAAGCCAGTGAGATATCAGACTGCTACACATGTTATGTATGGTAGGGGTTATATTTGAGGACATAGCCTGGGCATTCTGTGGTTGTGTGTACAGTAATGAGGTATATATAAGTCTGGTAATTGTCGACAGTGTGTGTATAGTGCATATGTACCTTGGCCTGTGTAGAGACTGCGGTAAATGTCATTGTTCTTGGTCCTGTTCTATCTGATGTTACAAGCTGCTCCACTGTATGTCACCCTATCAGCTTACATGTTTGTAGAGGTGAACACACACATGTCCAAAACCACAGACAGCCATCGGACCACACTGTGTAGTGGCCAAGTATATAAGGGTTGTTGTGTGAGTGGCTCATATGAGGATGGTGTACATCAGATAGTCCATATACTGTAATAGTACGCTAACTTACCATATGTGGTCGTGGATGAGTTCACATTGGTTGTGGTTATGCACTTTCACACAGGTGCCTGTTACTCTGTGATGTGACATGCCTGTAGAGCCTGCTATCAATGCAGGTACATGTGTATTCCCACATAGGAGATGTAGTCCAGTGTTGAGTCAGTCTGCCTGTAGCCTGCACTGTGCTTTATTACATGTCTAGCAGCTTACTGTACTTATCCAGTGAGATGTCATGTCCAGATACTTGCCAGATGTACTGCTGCTGGGCCACCATAACAGTCATGTATGTCAGACAAAGCAGTGGACGCTGTTCAGATGTATGTCACTAACTAGTGGATAGTATGTGGCCATGGCACCTCTGTACCAGTGGTTATTATGTGTCAGAACAGACAGAGGTGTATGAATGCATAACCTATGGGGGCAAACGTATACCAGTATGTACGTGTTATATCCATCTACATGGCTGTTAACATCTACATTGACAGGCCTGGTCCACATATCTTGCATGAAAGGGTTCTGTGTATACCCCTGGACTGACCAGAGTGTGTCAGACTGTCCACATATATTGGCCATATTGCAACTGTAGTTTACAGGGGCGTTACTGTGCTAGCAGTGGTACTGTACTATGATGACCTTAGGATGTCTGTAAGTAGCCAATGGCGCACATGTTAACAGCAGATGTGGCCTCCCACACACACCATTTCTGTGAAGACAATCCCTATTACAGTAGCAATAGTCTACAAATATACCAGCAATACATACGTGACATCCCCTTGTACTGAGAGGTTGGGACTGTCAGGGCTGAGGTAGGGCTCCGCTCCATGTGCAGGACATATGGTGAACATATATGTATATGTAATTGTACATATATTCATATAGATATATATACATATACATATCTTGCTTACTGTATGACAACAGTTTTACACATATGCCTGCATTCCAGCCTCTGTCCTCCACCTACATACCAGGCTTTGCACATATGACATGCTGTGAGGGGTTGTTATGTAGTCGGCTGTGTGTATGTTATGCTGTCATTCCTGCCATCACTCCATTGCTGTTGTGTCCCCCACATATACTGGGGGGTCGGGACCATATATGTGTGGGCTTCACCTACACAATACATGTGTGCCCTAATGCACTCCAGAGGCCAGTGTATGTAACAGTGGTATATGGCCCAGTATTAGTGAGTGCAGGGGGGGGTGCACCATGACTAACCTAGGCTGTTACAACATGTGTGGGTATCTGAGGTAAGCTGCCTTAAGGTATCTGGATGTACATTACCATACAATCCACCTTGGGTAAATGCAGGCCTGCTGCCTCCTGCCGTATGTAATGTTCTGTTTGTCAGTGTGATTGTGATGGTGTCAGGTATGCCTTGTTATGTAAGAGAAAATCCCATTGTGTCAACTGGAGTCTGTACCCCCTAGGGATTGTGTACAGAGTGTGGATAGAGGCTGCTGACCTATACATCTGCATTACGTACTGTTGATTGTCTGGTATGTTCTGGCCCAGTCTGTCATTACTATTGTACTACGTGAAGGCCTCGGCTTGGACAGCAACATATGTTAACCTTTCCAGACTACTGTCTTAGTGTACCTGTTTCACAGTTGCATTACACTGTTCATATGGATGTCAGTGTCTGAACAGCTATATGATATGGCATATACAATTGTCACAGTACACAAATAAAGCTTTCACATTCATTTATGCACACCTGTGTGTTGTGTTATAACCGTTGATATCTCTGTGGGTATATGTTGCAGGCTATGAATGTCATTCGTATGGGTGGCTCATACAGTCTCCATTTGGTAAGGTGGTGACCGTAGGAATACTGGCTGCTCCATATTATGTGCATGTACTACATATGTAGCTTACTGTACATATCTCTGTGTGTGTATGTGTAGTTACATATATATCTATATGTATGTATGTATATATATATATATATATATATATATATATATATATATCTATATATTTATATATATATATATATATATATCTGTATCTGCATATATGTGTCTGTGTATATGTATCCTAGGGATGGCCATGTCGTGTCTGGTCCTGGTTATGGGATCTGCAACACTTGGTACTGTATTACAGGGGGGACGTGCTTGGCTGGGTGGTATACCTATCCGTACTAGACGTATATTGTGTGGGGCCTCTCAACCCCGTTAACGTTGCATGAGGACATATATGTTTATGTTATTTCCCCATTGTTATCTACAGATGTATGTCCACATAAACCTATATATATATATATATATATATATATATATATATATATATATATCTTCTGACATATATATAACCTGCTGTATATATTTAGACATGTAGATGTGGACATATATATCTATAGATGTAGACATTTGTATGCTTATATGTTCATATATATTTTGATATATATATATATATATCTATCTATATATATATATATATATCTACATATATCAATATGTTGTACCTGTTTAGACATTAATATATTTACTTACACACATACATCTACATGCTGGAATACATTCTCTGTACTGTTGAATTACTGGGCTGGATGATATGTTTGAGAATACATCAAGGATATGTATATCTGAGATGGCTTAGTGGTAAATCACTTTGGCTATGGTGTGCAGGGTCCTGGATTTGATCCTAGCATAGGGTGTTTATTTTGTTGCTAGGCAGAACAAGGGCCATTGGATACAGTGTGATTGAGGCACTTTTGAGCAGTTGTAAGCAGGTTTGCACGGGTTTGCCTGGCAGTAAGCACTGCCAAGTTATGGTTACTGTTTCTTATACTCAGCTCCTGAGTTGCTTAACCTGTGTAGGCATTGCTTACACCCGCGGAAACAGGCATAATCCCGCTTACTGCTGCTTAAAAGTGCTTACTCCCACTTATCCCTGCGCTCATTTCTTTAAAAGAGAAGAAAAAGGGGTTGATAGGAAAGTGGTGAAAAGAATGGGCATAAAGAGGGAAAGACAGTAGGAAAAATAGCTAGGGATGTGCAGGAATGGTGTAGGGAAGGTCCATAGCTGCCCATTTCTTCTACAGCAGCAGCTGTGCATATACATTGTATTTGGAGGTAGATTTGGACACTTGAACCCCTGGGAGAGGGGTGAGGACAACAATAATTCATTGTGATGTCAATTAGACCAGATTACATGTGTCCAGTAGACACGTGTGCAAAATGGACAGCTATGCATGGGGCGAGATTTTTTTGTGGGAACAGATTGCCCTATTTTTTTTTTCAGGTGAGAGTGGGATGTTGGGGAGAGGTAGTAGGTATATTTGGGGAGGTAGGTTGGGTAGGTTAACAGACAAGACAAACAAGATGCATACAGGGCCGGTATATGACACATGAGAGGGGTAAACACCTTGGACGGGGAGGGGTGTTTGGAAGTCGCAATCCCATGAGCCCCCAACTGGAAACAGTGGGACTGAGGTCCCTGCCCATGGGCAGTCACCACTGCACCTTCACGGCCCCAAAGGTGGCTGTACTGGGGGCTGTGTAGGAGGGGTAGGCTCACCCTCTAATAGCATCACTCGGCCCTCAAGCTGGCATAGCCGGTCTCGATACTCCAGATCGAGCTTCCCATGCACCACGGCCCGGACCCTGTTGACGGGTGACAAGTTCCCCTCCATGCCCGCTCCAAGGGGGGGTGAGCCCCATCTCCTGCAGCAGTTCCACCCAAAGGTGGTGCAGGGCCCACAGAGGAGGAGGTCCCAGGCTGGGCCCCAGATGTGCTGGTGCCCGGTGCCATGGCCAGCTGAGATGGGACAGGTGGGTCCGCTGGGAGCGGCCTTCCCATATGAGCTATGTTGTCGCAGGTTTATGACAGATATGGGTTAGTAACAGTCAACAGCATTCAGGAATAGTTATAGCAGCATGCATAGGTATTCCCATTAACACAAAACACTAGATTTAACACAGTTGCAGAGCAAGCAGAACACATGCATATATGGAACAACAGTGGCCATTACAGGGGCATGCAGGTTTCATTGATGGCAACAGGTCACCAATATGGGTGTATTTTAACATGGCACATGCATAGAAACAAATGTGAATATTTATAAACCATTAGGACATATGTCCCAACAAAAGTTTGGAGTGTACACATACCAGTTGAGAAGTGTCATTGGGTTATTTTGCACATATGGTAGGGGGTGAGAGAGAGAGTTCAATTAACAACTAATATATCCTTGTAGTTTTCACAACATTCTTAGTCACTGCAGTTATCTTTCCCTTACATGTATTATTACACTACCCAATGGCCTTACATTGTACACTGGTATGTTTATAGATTATTATATACGTGACCTGTGTCTTACATACAGGCGTGACAAGATGCAGGTGTTAATGCAACATATGTTGAGAACTGCTCTCATACACTTTGGGTGAGGTGCTAGAATGACAGGTTTATTTTCATATACATTCTATGACTATGTACACGTTTGACTATCAGTTATATGTCATTAACAGCTGCCTACATGTCTTGGATCATCACACTGATTTTTCAGGGGAACAGGATACCAGGCTGGTGATATGGGCCATTTATCTGGACATGCTGGACAGATTGGAACAGTTGTGGGGTATGAATATGCATACAACTTTCAATTTGAACAGTCTAGCAAATTCTGTACAGTTGGGTGTAATTATGCATACAGCTTTCTATCTGAACATTGTAACAAAATCTGTACAGTTGTGGGGTATGATTATGCATACAACTTAGTATCACTCCCAGGATTCAAACCCCTGCTGTGTGTGATAAAAATGTATAGCTAAAATCACAGTACACTGTGCTGTCAGGGAATTGATGTAAAGCTTTCAATTGTTTTCTATCTAAGTCTCCCTAACTTGTAGAATATGACTAACCTCTTGACACTTCCAACATTGTTATGCAGGACTTCATACACATTTTATCTGCATACCACAGTGTGGGTGACACTGCTTAAGATACAACAGTACTATTTATAGTATGCAACAGTTCGCCAGCATACGAATGAGGAGTAAACAGAAGCACTCCAGGGGTTATACCTTTATTCACAGACTATCGCACATTTATTTCTACTGGTACAACACTTTCTAAGGATCTTTATTTATTTATGACAGTATATGTAGACTAATTACTAACCTGCCTTGAGACGCAGCCTTTGCAGTCTAGCATCATGGGCTTGCTGGTTCACAGCCTGCTCATCTGCAGCTGTCAGAGAAATACAGTGATATTTAGCCATACCTATTCATAGTATACACAAGCTAGGCAATTATTTACTATTTAGTAGAATGACTTAGTACTGGGGCATTGGGCAAATGCCAAGACTCCTGGATCCACTGTTCCAGTACATCCCCCCTCCTCCTCTTCAGGTCAGTATGGTGGTGCCTGACCTGCTCACCAGTCTGGGGGATACCTGTTTCACCGATGAAGTCACGGGCGAGACTATCCCAGGCCTCAATTTTATACTGCGAGCCCTTGTACTGGCTCTGCTTTAGTCTCTGCTCATGGTGTTTTACCAGGAGCTATACCATGATTTTTGACTCCTGGATGCTCCAGGGCTGGGCTCTAAATCGAGTGCCTTCACCCACATCAACCATTCTGCCTGCAGTAGGAAGCTACAACCAGTTATGAGAAGTATTCCCACCTGTGGGGTTTAAATATGGCAATTACCTGCACTTTCCTGTGGTTGGCCAGTTTTGAAAAGGCTAAGCTATGGGCACACCTGCTTACATAAGGTTGGCACTGCTTAAAGAGGTATACCACTAGGCAGAGTGAATTGGCTTCCCTACACATTGCTTACACTTACTAACTTGAGCTGTGCTGCGGTTAGCATTGCTTAATAGTTAATTAGCACTATATTTGCCATTTGGCAGTGATTTACTCTTCATTACAGGTTATATATGTGTCTGGTATCCGTGAGTCATGTGTACATACACTGTGTGGGGACCTGGGGACTTCTACACTTTATTACAATAACACCTCAAATCTATGCTTACTGCAGTACTCCAGTTGACATATTTATGTTTTGTGTCAGGTTATACAACATCACGCTGTACATAGATTGAGTTCACATGTTTGTTTTGATTTTCCTGTGGTGAGGATTAGTTTGCTGATACCTCATTTATATGCATTTCTATGATGGCTTAGTGGTTAACTACTCTGACTGTGGTGAACAAGGTCCTGAGTTTGAGTCGTGCAGTAGCTGTTTATTTTGTTGCTGGGCAGAACATGGGCCATTGGGTACAGAGTGATTAAGGCAATTTAAAGCAGTTGTACGCGAGTGTTAGCGGGTTTGCACGGAGCTAAGCAATGGTAACCTCCGGGTACAGTTTCTTACACTCAGTTAGCTTCTACTTTGCTTACTCTGTGTAGGCAATGCTTACCCCATCCAAATGCACTTAAATATGCTTACTACTGCTTATATATGCTTACTACTGCTTATTTGTGCTTAAACCTGCGTACTAGTGTCTTATTCATTATGACACTGATACTTTGCATGTGCATTTAATGCAGTACTCCAGTTCACATTTAAATGTTATTATGTAGGTTATACAGCAAAAAGATGTAAAAATATGTTCATATACAGATTTCACATGGAAAATGATATGTGCTGCAGTGGGACTCGAACCAGGAATGTCTGTTCGTTAGGCAGATGCTCTAATCACTACACTATTGCTGTGCTGCTTCATTTGCATATATATTCCTTGTTATCCTCTTCAGACTTTTCAGCTGCTTTAACTGTAGCTAAACAATAGGCAAACCTGCGCACCTACGGTTAGCTGTACTCGGGGTTTTAAAAAAATAAATAAAAGGGTTTCATTTTATTTATGTGTACTGTTGCTGTTGAACACATGGGGACTGATGGTGGGGATATGCGGACACCTATGAGTGGCCTCACTCATTTATTTACAGTTTCTGCTGTTCTACTTTGCAGGGGCGTGTTCACATGCCCCCTGCACTCGACCATGCTCCATGTAGGATTTGGAGCTCAGGCAGCACACCTTCATTAATATGCATGGCGTGCTGCCGTCCTCCTCTTAAACAGCTGCTTCTGTACAGGACTAGATTAGTCCTGCACAGAAGATTAGTAAATCCATGTCATATTTTATTTGTAGCTAAAAAGTCATAATTTAAGGAACAGGCTTTAGTATGAGGTAAAGCTGTATTTTCTTATATGTTTCTTAATATGTCAGCTTAACATTTTTGAGGTGTTATCATTTTATCTTTCCTTTACTTGAGGATTAATATTGTTATACTCATTTTTCAGCTTAATGAACCATTATACCCAATTACTTTATGTGAAACTAAATAAAAATAAGCAAGCAAACCTCTGCAGCAAATCCATACTAGTCCCAATAAGATGAAGAACTAGTATATTGCCCAAGGTAGAACTAAGCAGTAACCTTTGATAAATGCTTATAACCACTGACCGCAGCACTCAGATATTATTTGACTGTACTGATAAATCATGTTTTTTTTTTTTATTTTACCTGCTGGAGATGGAGGAGTTGTCAGGGGAAGAAGAAGAAGTAGAAATGTATTTCTTCATTATGGATGACTCACTATTTACTGCCGCACAGCTCCAGGTCCGATAAGACTGCTCTGCTGCTGTGTTGCTCAGGGACATGGTTGCTTCCTGCCTAAGTTCTAATTCTAAACTAAATAAATATTAGCTGGAGCCTTTTTAATTTAAAACAAAAAACACTGTCTGTGTCTGACAGTCTCTCTGAAAATTCACTTCACACTGGGGGATCTGATCTGTATTCTTTCCTACTGTTCCGAGAGCTGCTGCAGACAGCGTGCAGGATGTGTCTATGAAGTGCACACACATGCAAGTAAAAGATAAACAAACACTCTGACTCAGCCCTCAGCTGAATTCTGACAGGCTGGCAGGCTGGTCATGAAGCTGATGTCATCTCGCACGCTTCTGCATGAGATGACGTCACCAAAAAAATTAAATAAAAGCCGAAAAAATTCAAAATAAGGCTGGCAAATTTGGGAATTAAGTGGGGCCACTCATGAACTGATGGCACCCATTATTTGGACCTCAAAGTCAGTAAATACTGAGGAATTTGGTACAGTTGAGAGGTATGCTCGCAAGTGGTCCCTCATTCAACAGGTGGCAGAACAGATCTTTTGTCATTGGGACCCACCTTGCTGCAGTCTTTTTGCTTCTCCCTCAACACTAAATGCAGCAGGTTCTTTGCTCTGATCTCCCAAGAGGGGGAGTCACTGATTGATGCTTTGTCCTCCCCAGACTCCTTTATGCCTTTTCCCCTGACTTTTCACATTCCAAAATTTCTTCAGAAAGCATTAGAGAGGAAGGTCACAGTGACCGTCATTGCTTCCTTTCAGCCTAGACAAGTATGATTCCCCTATCTGTGGCCTCATCTGAAATACCCTTCATGGGTGCTGGATCCCAGTCTGGATGTCATTTCTCACACATCGGGCTTATTTCTCCCAGGCATTTGAGCTCTCAGATTAACTGCTTGGTTTCTCCACTTCTAATGATGGTTAGTCAGGTTAGGCTGCACACCCAATTAATCCAGCTTCTCACTTCATCCCAGAGACCTTCAACTGGAAAGATTTGCAAACATAAATGGAAAAGGTTCTGTATTTGGGGTACTCAAATAAATTTAGACCCTTTTTCAGTGGGTCTAGATTTTCTAGACTGTCTTTTTCAAAATGGTGCCAGCTACTCTACTATGTTTGTATGGGCTTCATAGTGCACCTGGGTTCGGATTCTCACATTGGAGAGAATTAGTTCCCAGTTGCCACTCTCAGGCTATCTAAAGCTTTTTTGAAGGGTACTTTTCTTCTCATATCTTCTCTTACAGATTCTACTCCTCCTTGGGACATTACTATTTTACTTCTAGCCCCAACTAGACCGGTCGAATCACAGCTAAGGTAGATCTCCAGTTCCTAATGTGGAAAATGTTATTCTTAGTAGCAGTTACTTCTGCTAAGATAGTGTCATAACTTCCAGCTCTTTCTTGTAAACCTTTGTACATTATTTTTATAAGGACAGAGTTTCCTTATGAATCAGTCCTTCCTTTTTGCCAAATGTAACTACATTACTGAGACCTCTTTAAATCAGAACATTAATCTTCAAGTTTTCCCAATTTTTTCCAGTAAAATAGAATACATGCTACATGTATTGGATGTTCATAGACAGCTTTGTTTTTACATTCACTGTACAAAAGCCTTCAGAAGGTCTGATCAACTTTTTTTGCGAGTCCAGAGTTTCTAAAGTCACTTTATCAAGATGGTTGTCTTCTTGTATTATACATGTATGCAAAGAAAAAAGCTTTAGCCTTACCTAAGCCATTAAAGCTCACTCTACTAGATCTGTGGCAACTTCAACTGCTTTCTTTTCCAGAGCATTTATCAACGATATTTGTGCTGCCACTTGGTACCTTCATATCCCATTATAAATTAGATTTATTGTACCGAGGCAGGGCAACCTTTGATTCAGCTGTCCTCAGGAATATCCTTCCGTTAATCCACCTGAGCATTATATTAGCTGGGGACTCTGCCCCATCCATTAAGGAATGGATGTAAGAGTCAACATCAAATATGTTATTAATGTAATGCTAGATCTGTGTTGTCTGCTTCTATCCTTTCCCACCTCCCCTTCCACCTATTCCTCTGTCTAATTATGGAATTTATTATTCCTTTATCCCAGTTTGACAAAATTAACTTATTCTAAAGACCCTTCAAGTGCACTCTTTAGCTCAAGATCAACTTATTAGCACTCGTATTACCTCTGGGTTATCCTTTGTATTTTTATTATTATTATTATTATTATGGAGTTGTCTGTTATTGGGCAAACTCAATCCAACACAATGTGGGGCTTTGCTAGGGGTTATGGGTAAGGGGAGGAGCCTGAGCTTGTGATCCAAAGTCTTGAGTAGCCAAGGATGGATTTGAGATTGGATCTGAAGACCCTTCCATTGAGGAAGGATGGAAGCAGACAACACAGATCAATCGTTATGGTAATTATATAACTTTCATTTATGGTAAGTTTCACTTACACAACTGTACTTTCTGCCTTTGCCATGTCAGGGAGGGGATATCATGAGAGGTGAATTTGTTATTTTTGGTTTATAGCATGCCATATAAGTCATGGTTCTATATTTCCTGATCTGATTTTAGCCTTTTTCATCTGATTCAACAAATGGGTCTCAGATCTGACACAGATCCAGTGTTAGTAATTCCAAAGAGCTGAATCCAGGACTCTGACCTCCCCTACCTATAATCCCTCTCCGCTTCTCCTAATTACCTAAGATCTCATTTGCTACCTGAACCAAATGGTTGTACAGCTCATGGGCTCTGATGTCTGCTTCTTAGCGATGGTAAGTCAATAAAGATGTTTTCACTTTCTTCAGTTTCTGTCTTAGACTAAACTGTCTTTACCTTTCCCTTCCCTTTTTTATTGCTTCTATAAATAATAATAAGAAAACCTTATTCTCTTTCTAGCTGCATTTTATACTTTAATGGCTAGACCATTTAAGGTCCTATCCTTTCGGTTTTTTGGCTTAAAAATTTGTAGCAGTTAGATAATACTTATCTTTTCTAGGATATCTAGTAATACTGTTTGTTCTATAGTGTATTGTGTTATGGAGTTGCTTTTTGTTTTCTGTATCATGTCTGATAAGAGCTTCAACAAGTGCTCCAAGTGTGGCCACAGAATACCCTCACAGGACCCCACACCTTATGTGTTTATTGTGTGAAGACGGTCTACCCAGAGACTAATTGTGAGGCCTGCACCTTCTTTGTACATAAGGCCTTACAAAGCTGTAAAGACAAGTTGATTTTGAAAGGTTTATTGCTTTCTCAGCAAGGGTCATCACTGTTGTCTGCATCTCACTCTAAGGTGGTTGAAAAGCCTGTTCAAAAGGAGAACAACAAAGCGGGATAAAAATTTCAGGGAAGCAACACTTCTGAGAAGAGTGTTGAAAAACCATGTAAATGGTCACTCAGCCTGACAGTTCTTTTGAGTCTGGCACTGAAAGTGTTGAAGCCATTGGATCCTAAAGCAGGTCATATCCAATCTCCTTCACCTACATTACTATTCTCCTCAGATTTAATTAGTTCCTGGATGCATTCTTCCATCTTGCAGGTAAAAAGATCATTAAAGGCTTCCTCGGTAACCACTTTATTGAGATTTGCCCATTCTTTGAAGAGCCTTAACAAAACCAATGTCGACAGGATGATGCAGAGATTTTTTCAATAGCAGATTCAGTTGGGGGTCATCCTGGTGTCATCTTTACAGATTGACCTGAGAAAACATCCCATGACCTCTCCTCCCAGGAATGCAATGCTGATCCACAGCCCACAGATCCATCCAGAGTATCTGTATCTGTGCCAATAGACTTTACTTCTTCAACTGCAACTTTAACCCACTCTCTTTTGATGCCAACCTTGTCAAATCAGGAAGAGAATCAGAACCAAAGTATCAGAATCAGAGCCCCAGAGGCAGATTGAGTTTGAAAAAGTCAAATCCATCTCTGCCTCTTGGGGCATCATATCTCAATAGCTTGGCTCTGATGTCAGCTTTGGATCTGATACTGTTTAGCATTAGTTGAGTTCTCTCACCCATGGCTCCTCGAGAGGCTGCCTCAATTCTGATTTCTGTCTCAGCATTTGAAACCTTCATGAAGTTTCTCACTACCAGAGAAAGGGTGTCTTTTTCATGTTTGGATCCATCCTGACCTCCTTTTCTGTACCAACAGAGACAGTCAGCTTCTAAAAGTCACAGGAAAGTGCTCACTCTGAGATGCCAGTCTGATTCAGATCTATCACTTGAGGCTCCCCAACCTCAGATCCATAAAAAGCAGACTTGTAAAAGCAAACATATAGATCGGATGATGTCCTTTTCGTTCTTCCTCAACAAATGAGTTATGGATCCAGTCCTTGGATCTTACTCATCTGAATACTAAAGACTTTGGATCCAACTCTCAGCCTCCTACCTCTATCTATAATGCCCTAGTCCATCCTCAGTACCCAAGATCTTGTTTGCTGCCATCATGTCTAGATGTAGAATCCTTCTCTTGAGCAATTACATCAGTAATCTGTAAGAAATTTTTTGTTCTCTTTGACTAAATATTTTTCTTTCCCTAATTTCTCGACCACTTTCTTAGTTTTTCGATACAGTGTCAGGTTTCTTACTCTTTATAATTAGTAATTGATTTACTTTTTTACTCTCGTTGGTATTCTCTGTCTTACCCATTAACTTAGGGTAATTCTTGATTACCATTGCTGGTAATTGGTATTTTCTGTCTTACCCATTAACTCAGGGTAATTCTTGATTACCATTGCTGGTAATCCTTCTTTATTTCTTAACACTTTTCTAACTTAAAAAAAATATTTCCTATCATACTTTTAGTTGTTTTTTTCTTAGCAAGTCCCTTTTTATTGTAGGGCTTTTCATCTCTACTCTCCTGTCATAGCTGATAAACCAACAAGATTAAAAAAATACACTTCCTGTGTATAAAATCTCTAACTCAGATGCCCACAAGGAGTGCATTTATTGTATTGGAGCTGATCATCTGGATATTAATTGCAATATTTGTGCTGGCTTCAATTCCAGGACATTGGGTGACAGGCACAGCAAACTTATTTTAAAAGGATTTTTTTTTCTTCTGCTTCATCATCTACTTCTGTTGCTCAAACCCCTGGCAAAACTACTAAATCTGCTCCTTCAGAGCATAGAAGATGCTCTCTGCCAAAGTCCTCTAGGACTTCATCAGAACCACCACTGAACATTTTGAAATCTTTGGATCCAGTGGCCTCCAATCCAAAGGCTCAGTCTTCAGATCTGAAATTGTGAGATCACAAAGCTTCAGATCCAGTCCCAATATCAGCCAGTCCTATGGCTCCATCCTTGGATCCCAGGCCTTCGGTTCTGAAATCCTGCACTGCACACAGCCAAACAACTTGCTCACTAGAATTCATCCTGCATCCAATATCTTCTATAAAGCACTCTCCCTTCATGCAGACTCCCAAGAAGCATTCCAGGCCATAGTCCACCACATCCTCTAGGTCTTCCAGAAGTCTGTCATAAGTGGGTGTGGATAGGATGATGCAAAACTTTCTCAGAACTCGGATCCAGATGGGGTCATATCTGCTCCATCCCCTGTTGGATCTGTAAATCTTCCAACCACTTCTCACATGATACTGTCTCCTTTTCCCAATCCGTCCTACAGTTTCAGAGCCACATGATCCAACACCCTTTGAGAGGTCCAGAATCAGATCCAAAGAAAATCACTTTTTCGACTCCAGCAGGATCCCTGATGAATTATGCTCCTATACCTTCAGATTGGAATGGATCCCAGAGCAGAATTGTCAGCATCGGATTGATGAGGCCAGGATATACTCCATTGTTATCAGATCTGTCCTTTCCCCTTGGAGCCTCGGCACTAGACAGCTCAGGTCTGGTTCTATTCTTGAGACATGGATCAGAAGTGTCAGCATCAGATTGATGAGTCCAGGATATACTCCATTGTTATCAGATCTGTCCTTTCCCCTTGGAGCCTCGGCACTAGACAGCTCAGGTCTGGTTCCGTTCTTGAGACATGGACCTAGTAAGAGTCATGATCTACCTGTACCGGATGTCTCAGTTCTGGTGTGGGTGGCCATGGCTTTTACAGACCCATCTGGCTTTGAGGTTGTGGAAAAGGCTTTTTCTCTTTCTAGAGAACTGGTTTCTCACCTCCTCAGATCTACTCCCTATTCTCTCCTCTGTTCTGAGCTCTAAGTCAGTTAGGCCTATTCCACAGGGACAGCCAAGTCCAGCTAGCTTCCAATCATTTCCCATAGACAATATCCCCTGTCTTCAGATTCCTTCCCTAAACATTCACTGGAGGAGATTCACTGGAAGAAAAGGTGCAAGAGTAGGCACACAGATTCCCTGCCAGGCATGGAAGGAGCCAGATACTGTTGAACCCATTCCAAGGTGACCTGACAAATTCTTAGCTCCTCCTAAGGATAGACTCCACTAGAACAAAGGAGTCCCAGTAGATGCTATGCTGGTGGTGGCAGCCACTAAAAAAGAGCTATCAGAGCTCTTTGGTTCATCTTCCAAACAGAGAGTCTAGGGTGCTGGACAGATTTAGAAAGTGAGTTTATGCCTCTGTGACCATCGCCTTGAGGTCTCTTAATTACTTGGCACATTTCACAAGAATACAGACAGATTTGACTAAGGAACTATCAAATTCGCTCTCTCTGAGTCCATGTCTGCAGAAGATTTCAAAAGATTATCCTCTCAACTGGCCACTCTTTTGTCAGTTTTCAATGCTTCCATGAGGTTGATCTCTCACGCAGCTGAAGGCACCACACAGGGTGCTGGTT
Organism: Protopterus annectens; assembly: GCF_019279795.1. NCBI lineage: Eukaryota > Metazoa > Chordata > Ceratodontiformes > Protopteridae > Protopterus > Protopterus annectens. The sequence goes on from NC_056733.1 coordinate 138,637,213, forward strand.
CGGGCTTTGCCATAAGGAGACATGCCTAGTAGCAACTGTGTGACTTTGCAGAGCCTTTCAAGATGTCTTTCATCGATGCTTCCTTTGATGGTACATCTTTATTTGGTCAACTGGTAAAAGAAAAGCTTGTCCACACTGAACAAGAAGGGATGATTTTGTCTGCAATGGGAATCAGGTTTTCTACCCCTCTTTGTACCTTTTCCAGGAATCAAAGAAGTGGTAAGAAAATGTGGTTCTGCAAATCTCAGGGACCTTTCCAAGATCTTCATGGGGCAACTCCTCCAGCAACAGAGGAGTCAGTTCCAATAGAGTTTGCCATAGAGGCAGAGAATGCCCGCAAAATCAGGGTTTCAACTGTGCCTTTCCAGAAAGACTCTTCCAGTGCTCCTGAACTACTGCCCAACTGTCCATCTCTGGAGGCAGTTGGGGAAGGATTGTTGTTGCATCCAGATGCCTGGCAAATATAACAGAAGATTCATGGGTGCTAGGAATAATATCCAGGGGTTATTCCATTCCATTTTTCCAACTCCCTATCTGCAAAAGATAGAAGCTTCCTGACATTCCACCCCATCAAGAGATGGCAGCAGCACAAGAAATTCAAAAGCTGCTAGACAAAAGAGTTGTCCAAGAGCTCCCACCAGACCAAATAGGATTTGGAACTTTAATGCCCAAAAATATAGGGGGACTTCAGACCAGTCTTGGATATGAGCAAATTAAATCAGTATGTGAAAAAGTCAAAGTTCCAAATGGTCATGGTACAGACCATTCTGCCATTTCTTAGCAAGGATGATTGGATGTGCTGTGAAGATCTTCAGGATGTATGCTATCACATCAAAGTAGGCAGATTCTCCAGAAGACATTTACACTTTTGGCTGGGAGCCAGTCACTACCAATTCAGAGCCTTGCCTTTTGGACTCACCACAGCCCCAGGGTGTTTACCAAATGTATGGCAGTGGGGGGCAGCTCACTTGAGACTCAAAGGATTCCAAGTGTTTTTGTGTCTAGACTACTGGCTCCTCAGTGTCCCCTCCATGCACCTCCTTCAACACTCCAGGGACTGTTTCCTCCAGATTTGTCAATCACTGTGAATAGCAATTGATTATGCTAAGCAACGTTGACACCATTTCAGAGCCTGGAGTTTATTGGTGCATATCTGAACACAGCAATGCAAACTTGCCAACTCATTGCATAGACATGCTCTTATCTCAGGTTCATCAGATCCTTTCCTATCCATCTCCTCCAGCCAGATTAATTCTTCAAGTGCTGGGATCTATTGCAGCAGCAGTAGTATTACTTCCCTTAGCATCATACTATATATGTGTGTTCTTTAATGAACTCTAGCTGCTCAGTGGTCTATTCTTTGACAACCCCTATCCTTTCCAGTCAAGCTTACATGGATTTGCAAAGACCATATCCATTAGTGGATCCAGTTGTATAACTTTTATCTAGATAAAAAAAAACAGAAAAAAACAAGAAACAAGTGCAACCCCAGATGGGAAACTAGTAAAATCCAAAACCACTTGTGAAGCAGTGTGACCAGTGCAAAATAAGTAATTTATTAAAAGGCCAGCAAAAAATGTAACACTTTAACTGAATCCCCACATTTTCATTTCAAGACTTCTTCAGATAAAATTCCAAATGAATGTGTTGCCTTTATATATCACGGCAACGGTGGTCCTGCTACACAAGGGTGGGGCCACAACTGACCCTGGGAACTACCGACCAATAAGCCTGACCAGTCTGATCTGTAAGGCTATGGAGTGAATCATTATGGAACTCATAAATGGAGAGATTGGAAACCTCCAGTCGCTGGACCCCACACAGTTCGGCTTCGTCAAGGGCAGATCATGCCTCCTGAACCTGGTGGATTTCTTTGAGACAGTTACTCAGGCTATAGATAAGGGGAAGGAGGTACACACGGCTTACCTTGACCTTGCTAAAGCATTTGACACCATTCCCCATTCAGGTATTATTGATAAGCTCACCAGCCTGGGCATAAACCCTTACGTCACAAGATGGATCGCAAACTGGCTCTCAGACAGATCCCATAAAGTAAGAGTAGCGGGATCTATGTCCGAATCCAGACCAGTAATGAGTGGTGTGCCTCAGGGCTCTGTTCTGGGGCCCCTTCTGTTTGGCATATACTTCTCAGAAGTACAGGCAAGCACGGAAGGGCTGTGGCTGACTAAGTTTGCGGACGACTGCAAACTGGGTGCTATAATAGAGTCTCCGGCTGACATGGAAATCCTCCAGAAGGGCCTAAACGAGACTGATGTATGGTATCAAAGCCATGGTCTCAAGCTAAATGCAAAAAAATGCATAGTAATCCCCTTTGGAAAAAACAGAGTACCTGCAAACTACAACATAGGAGGTAATTCCCTGAAATCTGAAGAAGAAATAAGGAATCTAGGGACCCAAGTAGATAGTCAGCTTTCCTTTGATAACCATGTTGCCAAAGTGGTTAGAAAATCCTTCTATGTGACCCATCTGATCACGAAAGGGTTCGCATCAAGATCTAAGGATATAATGGTGCCCCTCTACTCTTCCCTCATCAGACCCATTATTGAGTACAATGCACCAATTGGAATGTACTTGGCTAGACATCTTCAGCAGCTGGAAAGACCACAGAGGTACCTAACCAAGAGGATAACTGGCCTCAAACAGTTGCCCTATGCAGCACTACTGAAAAAGCTAAGACTGTTCTCTGTTGCATACCGCTTTCTCAGTGGCAATCTCTGTCTAACGTACAGAGCCATGTCCAACCCAGAATTGTTGAACATGCTCCATCTTAGCAAAACCAAATCTACTCGAGCTACATGCTCTAGGGATATAAACCTCAACACAACATTGAATAGAACATGCTGGAGGGATAGATTCCCTTCGCAGAGACTTCCCTTACTATGGAACAGGGTCCTGATCTGCATAAGACAGAGCCCCTCACTATCACTCTTCAAGAGGAACCTTGATGAGTGGATGGGTAACAGAAAGTTCACACTGGGGATCACACCAAGAGCACTACTAGATAGGGGCCAAGGGTACTAGCTGCTAGTACAAGGGTCTAGAGAACTACTAAAGGGGTGGTGAATACTGCACAACGTGGCTGGGGTAATATATGCCTTCGGGCAGATAGCCCAGTACCAACCTATAAACCTATAAAAAACTCCACTTATCAGTTATACAGCATCCAATAATAGTCAAACACTCATTAAAACAAGTTACTGAGGGGGAGAAATTAATAACAGGTGACCATCAAATAATTAAAGAAGGGGGTTAAGTATGTGAACGGTAGCTACAATATTTACAATTATAGTTCAGAGGAGGTCACTCATGTTTATTTTACATTGTTTTCTAAGCGGTTTACTTTTGTCCGTAGAAGGAAGGGTGACATCAGTAAAGTATTAACAGATTTAAAGCTTTTTTGAGGAAGAAGAATTTTTAAATATTGTTTGCTGGTAACAAACACCCTGAAACAGAGGGTGGTGAGTTATATAAGAAAAGCACGTATAACCCCCCCCCCCCTTTACATCTGCAATTAAAGAACCTGGAAATGGTTTTGGAGAGTCACCTAAGGAAAGGGCTTATGGAAATAAATTTGTCTAATTTGACTGTGGAAGAGAAAAATTTAATAAGATATAGTCAAGGAAACAGGAACCTTAGGGTGATGAAGCCGGACAAGGGAGGTGGGACGGTGCTTATGGACAGCATTATTTATACTGGTAAAGTGATGGAAATTCTTAATGACACTCATAAGTGCACTATAGTATCCAAGAATGAGATTAATTTAGCCTGTCATACGATTGAATCTGATGTTGTTAATCTTCTTTCCATTTATCACAGATGGGTTCGGTTCCAAGCTCACGTCAGCCAAAAACTCTCTTGCTAAGCTTCCACCCAGAATGCCCTTCTCCCTGTTACCTCAGATCTCGTTTGTTGCATAGCTGTAAAGCTGCATTTCAGCCAAGCTCTCAGCTAAGTGGAAACTTATTTGATATTTTGTGTGAAAAACGTTGTGATATTTTCTCTTTTAATGAGCAATTAGTATTTCTGGTGTGTTTTCTACTGTTAGACCTTGATCTTTTCTTCCTTGCTCTACCTGTTGGTAAACTTTCAAGTACCATTGTTAGTATGGCCTTCTCTTCTTAACCTTGTGGTATCCCTTCAATACCATAGCTGGTATTTCTTTTTTTCTTTCCTAGGCTGTTAGTGGTTTTTTCAGTAAGACATTCCTGTCTTACTTATATATATCGATATAGTGATATGAATGTGTGGCTTTTTTGAACTGTGTTTGACTCACTAGTACAGACATGTTTCATTTTGTCCTTAAACTGTTTGTGGTGTCTCTCTGTCAAAATGTCAGATAAGAAAGGTACTTCAGGGTTTAAGCAATGTGCTTCATGTAATGGCAAGTTACCTAATAGTGATTCTCATGATGATTGTGTATATTGTTTGGGGGTGCCCCACCTTTCGGTGCAACCTCCCTGTGACATTTGTCAGAATTTCAGTCAATGCACTTTGAATGAGCACAAAAATAAACTGATACTGAAAGTGTTACTTAAGTCTCCCTTCTCAGAGGCCATTTCTGCGATGGAGATCTCAACCACTCCTACAAAAGACAAAAAGAGGTCCCACTCGGTTTCCTCCTCACCCTTGGTTAATCAGTGTAAGCTGGTGAAATCAAAGGTCCCCAAGTTGTCCTTGGAGCATAAAACTGCCGCTATGGCTCCGTCCTTGTCGGCTCCGAGCATCTTGAAACCTACGATACCAGCGCCAGCTTCGGCACTGATCCTGCCTCCTGCACTGACAATAGACCTCACTACGCCTATTACAACTTCAGCACCTGTGGCCACTACAGTTCAGGGCACGCATTCAATACCTTCATCTGTTATGATATTAGAACCTACCACTTCAGCTCCAAGTGCCACTTCGGCACCGAGCATTTTTTCGACCAAGTTGGATTTGACCACTTTGATCCCGGCCTCGAAACTTGAGACATCGGTGCCGGCAGACCTTGCACCATGGACTTGATACACCCTTCCATAGATCCATTCCTGGGCCAGTTGTATAGCCCATTCATTGACAGACCTGACTCTCCATCTGGAGTATCCACTAGATCCACCAGGAGCCTGTCAGAACATGATGTGATGCATCTTGTGGACCAGCTGTTGGCAGCCAGGGGGATACCTACACTTTCCAAGACCCATCCGCCTGCAGGATTTGGGTTGGTTTCTCCAAGGACTTCTTCTTATACTCCTCCTTTGACCATTCCAGTTCCAACGCTTTCTGCTCCGATGTCCTTCTTGGAACCCATCACCGCGGTGCCTATAGTGGACCTTACTCAGGATCTGAGTTTGCCCCTTTGGTCCTTGGTTCCTGGGGAACTGATCCTTCCTCAGTCTGGGGATTGGATGGCGGGCACCTCAGCTCGGGGCAGAGTTCTGTGTCTGTCTTCAGTTCCATGAAGCTCCTGCTTGAGGCTTCATCCGTGGGAGCGGGTTTGTCAGAGTGGGGTGTGACCCTGGTCCCGAGGTTGTCTTTCTCGGTTCTGGGCTCCCATCACTCTTCAGGCGAACCTGCTTTCCGCACGATGGAGAGGGCTCTCACTTCTGGAAGCACTCCTTTGATGTCAGAACCCCAATTTTTGCCCACTGAGCTGCAGCTGCCACAGCCCACCCCCCTGGGCACCAGGCAAAGAAGCTGCAGGGCAACCCTGTTCAGGGTACCCGCTCTTCTGAGTCCTCCTCAGAGACCCCCACTGAGGAGCCCCCTTGAAAGAAGACGTGCAAAAGAAAGGACATGGACTCACCTGAGGAGTCTTTAATGGAAGATACAGATTACAATGATGGTAAAGGGTCCCCACGGTCACCTCCTGATGATGTCTCCTTCAGAGACATCCTGGAAATGCTAAAACAGAGATGACTGGAAGCCCTCCAACCCTTCATCTGAGGAGTCTGTGTTTCTGCAGGCTTTCCGCACCCGGCTTTCTACCTTTTGGGTGACCCCACCTGCTGACGAGCTCATCATGCAGTGCACTTGGAAGAACCCTGATTCCATTGAGGCAATCCCTCAGAGACCTGGCAAAATTCTTTCCCCTTTCGAGGAGAATCCGCATTGGTCCAGAGAGTTACCAGTCAACACTATGGTGGTGGCGGTAGCCACAAAAAAGGACTTGGCTGAGGAAAATTCCACTGTCCACCCACCCAACAGAGAGTCCTGGGCAGTGGACAGACTTGGGAAGCGAGTTTTTGCATCAGGGGCCTTTGCTATATGGTCACTGAACTATTTGGCACATTTTATGCGGCTCCAGAGGGACTTGATCTCCGAACTCTCTGGGACACTTGCAGGACTAGTGTCTGACGAGGTCAGGGACAATGTGGCCTTGCAGCTTGCAACCCTTGAATCGATCTACAACTCGTCCATGAGGTTGCTATCACATGCGACCAAAGGGGAGGCTAGAGCAGCGGGTTCTGGCATTGTCATGAGGCATCATGCCTGGATGTGCATTTGTGACCTCATGGACCCCTTTAAGTCTTCTTTTTTGAATGCTCCCATCAAAGCATTGTCCCTTTTTGGCTCCAAGGTGAAGGACATGCTAGCCAGGTGCGAGCAAGATGGCAAGACCCTGTCTGCTGTAGGCCTATAGTTTTCCAGTGCTGAATGTTCCTTTTCCAGGAATCAGAGGAGTGGGAAAATGTGGCACAAAAAATTTCAGGGTGCGTTCTGTGCTGCATATGCTGATGATACCCCCAGGGGCAGAGGGGGGTAACAATTCCAGAAGATGCCCCTACAGAGGCAGAGGTTCCAGGGACTCCTTCTCTGGACAGCCTTACCAGCACTCCTGAAAAGCAGCCAGATTGCTTACCTCTGGAAGCAGTCGGGGGTCAATTTTCTCTGCACCAAGTTGCCTGGCAATCCATCACCACCGATCATTGGGTGCAGAGTATAATCACTAGAGATTACACCATCTCCCTTTCTTGTCAACCAAATTTTCCAAAAAAGCTTCCCAACATTCCACCCAGTCAAAGGGAAGAAGCAGCTTCAGAAATAATAAAGCTGTCTCAAAAAAGAGTCATCCAACTAGTCCCACCAGACCAGTGTGGATCTGGATTCTACTCAAAATTATTTTTGTGCAAAAAAAGACAGGGGACTGGAGACCCATTTTGGATCTCAGCAGCTTGAACAAGTCTGTCACCCAAACCAAATTCTGGATGGTCACGGTTCAGTCCATCCTCCCTATTTTAAGGGAAGGCTATTGGATGTGCTTGATAGATCTCCGGGATGCGTATTACTACATCACAATGGACAAATGCTCCAGGAGTCTGCTTCGCTTCTGGCTAGTGGTCAGTCATTATCAATTTCATGCCCTACTGTTCGGTCTCTCTACAGCCCCCAGAGTGTTCACCAAGTGCATGGCAGTGGTCACAGCTCATTTGAAACTACAATATTTGGACGATCGGCTCCTCCCCACCCCCACCGAGCATCTTCTGGTAACAGCACTGTATTGTGCTCTCTCTCTTTCTCTGGCAAAAATTTTATGAATCAATTGGGAGAAATCAAACCTTACTCCTACACAAATAGAATTCATTGGAGCAGTTTTCAATAACCGGTCCTGTCTACTTTCACTCCCAAATCACAGACTGCAGCTATTGAGGCTCCAGCTTTGGGTGATACTCTGTCAAACAAAAGTATCAGCAAGGGAGGTTCTTCAGGCTCTAGGATCCATGGCAGCTTCAATTCCAATAGTGCCCTTAGCGAAGCTAAACATGTGAATCCTGCAATGGCTTCTTCTTTGTCAGTGGTCCCCAAACTATCACCCCCTCAGTTACCAGATTCACATAACCAACAACTGCAAGCAGGACATTCTTTGGTGGATGAGGCCAGACACAGAACTTTGGAGTCACCCATTTCAATCTCCTCAGCCCAGGGCCATTGTGACCATGAATGCTTCCCTGATGGGTGGGGGCCATTTCCAGGGAAAGATAGTCCAAGGTGCGTGGTCCACCTCAGAGACCCACCTGCATATCAACGTTCTAGAACTGAGAGCAGTGCTGCTAACATTGCAGACTTTTCATTTGGTTCTCCCTTCTGGGACAATCACAATTCATTCAGACAACATGTCAGTGGTCTGGTATATCAACAAGCAAGGAGGAACCAAGTCCTACCTCCTGTGTCGAGAGGCCATGAGAATTTGGCAGTGGGCAATAGCTTCCAACTGCTTTCTGACAGCAATGCACATCCTGGAGAGCTCCAACGTAATTGTGGACAAACTGAGCAGATGCATTCTCCTGGCTCATGAGTGATCCCTCAACCCCGAGGTGGCGACAGAAATCTTCAGCCACTGAGGCCAGCCTTGCTGTGATCTTTTCACTTCCCCATTGAGCAACAAGTGCAGCAGCTATTTTGCCCTGTTTCTCCAGAGGAGGAGTCCCTGAGGGACGCTCTGATCCATGATTGGCCCACGGGACTTCTTTATGCTTATCCTCCCATTCCCCTGATTCCACAATTCCTAAAGAAAGCTTTTCAGTTGACATGCAAGGTGATCCTCATAGCCCTGTTCTGGCCTCGACAAGTTTAGTTCCCCTTCCTTCGTCCTCACCTAGTATACCCGCCATGGATTCTGAACCCTCTTCCAGGTCTGATTACTCACCTCCAAGGGTTGAGCCACCCAAATCTGTCCATTCTCAAGCTAACAGCTTGGTTTCTACACTTCTATTTGTTACCAGGCAAGCTAATCTCACCTTACCTGTTTGAGACATCATTCTGGCCTCTCATAAACCATCCACCAGAAGACTATATTAGGAAAAATGAAAAAGGTTCTCCATCTGGTCTAAGGATAACATGCTAGACCTGAATTCAGCTCCAGTGACTACGGCGCTGCAATACTTAGCCATGTTTTTGGATAATGGAGCCTCTTCTTCTACTGTATGAGAACACCTGGCAGAGATTTCTAATTTCCGCAGTGGTATAGATGGCACCTCTCTCATCTCCTTACATCTATGCAAACCTTTTCTCAAGGGAACCTCTCATATTAGGCCTCCTGTCAGACAGCCTGTGGTACCATGGAACCTTACTTTAGTCTTTCAGTCTTTGAGTCAAAAAACATTTGAACCCGCAGAAGTGCAACCTAAAGTTCTTGTCCTGGAAATCTTTGTTCTTTGTAGCCATCACATCAGCCAGATGGGTTTTGGAGCTGTAGGCATTGTGAATCAAGAGGCCGTATCTGGTCTTCCATAAAGACATAGTATCAATCAGGACAAACCCATCATTCCTTCCCAAAGTTGTTTCTGATTTTTCCATTAACCAGACCATTGATCTTCCAGTGTTCTTTCAGAATTTTTCCAATAAAGGAGAGTAATGCCTACATTTCTTGGATGTACATAGACAACTTAGATTCTACCTAGACAGGACCAAGCGGCTTGCCTTAGGCATAGGCATAGGCCAACTAGGCAGCCGCCTAGGGCGCCGCTCTAGCAGGTGCACTTTTCCAGTATTTATTTGGTGTAGGTAGACCAGGGTGGGGGCACTGGGTGGTGTGGGGGGGCACTGTGGAGCTCTTTTGCCTAGGGCACCAGTTGACCTAAGGCCGCTCCAAGCCTATCTGTAAGTCTGAACAGCTTTTTATCTCCTTTTCTGGGCCTAGAATGGGAAATTTGGTTTCCAAGGTCACATTATCAAAATGGCTAAGGGTCTGCATATGTTTTATCTAGTCCCTCACAAAAGAACATATGCCAAAGGTTAAAGCTCACTCCACTAGATCTATGGCAACATCTGTAGCTTTCCATTCCAGGGCTTCCATGGATGACATTTGCACTGCAGCCACTTGGGCTAAACCTCATACCTTTATCAATCAATACAAATTGGACTTAGTCTCCAGAGGGAGAGCTGCTTTCGGCTCAATGGTACTCAGGAATGTTCTTCCATAAGGGCCACCCATGGACCTCAAGGTAGCTTGGGATTCTGTCCCATCAGTGATGAATGGAAAGAAGATTAACAATATCAGATAAAGAAGTTGTGTCTTACCATAACATTCCATCTGTGTTCTTGATCTTCTTTCATTCATCACACCCCACCCTCCTTCCCCCACCAAAGGCTCCTGGGGGATGCCTTGAGTCCAAGTGGTGTCCTAGAGTATTTGCGCAGAAGTGGCCTCGGCTTTACTTCTCTATCTCTAGCAAACTCGATCTGAGGTAACAGAGAGAAGGGCATTCTGTGTAGAAGCCTAGCTCGAGTGTTTTTGGCTGGCACGAGCTTGGTAAAAGGCCAATTCGGTTCTGAGGCCTCGGAACCAAACCCATCAGTGATGAATGAAAGAAGATCAGCAACACAGATGGAATGTTATGGTAAGAAGTAACAACTTTTTTTGTTCTTAGAGAGATACACCATGACTACTTGTTAAATAAAAAAGTTAATGACTACTTAAATAATGCTGACCCTATTTTTCCATCCTTGTTTGGCATTACAAAGGTACACAAGTATATGGAAAATCCCCCTTAGGCCAATACTTACAGCATATGAGTCCAAGATTCACTCCCTTGCATAATGTTTGGATTTAAAGATAAAAAAATTGTGGGGTGGAAATGAAAATATTTTAAAGGGCTCGGAGAGCCCATTAAAGAGCCTTAAAAGTGAGGTTTATAAAAATGAAATACTGCTGTCAGTGTGGTCCTGCTCTTTTCACTACACTCACTATGTTCCCCTACACTGCCCCCATTTCCCACACACCCCCTCTACCTCTACATTTATCCCATCCATAATTTCTCCTTCCCCTACAATTAACCCTATACACACCATGTTTCACACTACAAAATACTCTTTCAGCCTAATAATAATCACTACTCTACTTACAACCCTCTCCTATCTTACCTACCTCCCAACCCCTCCCCCACCTTATCCTCAAATTATACATCAACCTTCATACATACTATCCAACCCTCTTTCTCCTCTATAGCCCATAAGATCTACTCTTCTAACACAGTCCTCCTATATAAATTTACAGTCTTGTCCCTCTCTCTCTCTCTCCACATCCTACTAAATTCACCACATATTACCACCCATTCTCATCTTCCATATCCTACTGTATTACTCTCATACTCGACAAAATATCTCTCTCTCTCTCTCTCTCTCTCTGGTGGCATCCACCCCAACCCTGGCCCTATCAACACCCCACCCAACTCTAATCTTCACATACCACATTCCCCCACCCCCAAGAGCTTTTGTTTCCTTTCAATTAATGCCCAAAGCTTCAGAAATAATATCCCCATCCTCCATGCCTGGTTGTCCCACAACCAGCTTGACATTGCTGCCATCACAGAGATCTGGCTTAAACCAAGTATAAAAGATAACAAAATTCTCTCACCAGGTTACCAAATACTACACTTGGATAAACCCAACAAAAAAGGTGACGGAGTAGGAATACTCTACTCCACCTCCTATACTGTTACTCCCTACAACAGTTGCATTCCTAAATTTGCCAATTCTGAACTACTTATTGCCCTCCTGAAACTCAACAAACACAAATCCATATGCATAGCTGCCCTCTGTATTCCCCAGGTAACAACATTCCTATACTTGAAGATATACTCTCCTGGTTTTCGTCTAACATCAAAAACAAAGCATTTATTCTAGGTGACGTTAACATAAACTGGGCAACAATTAACTCTGCATCCCCTTCCCTAAGTATCAACCTCTACAACTACATTCAACTAATATACTCTCCCACCAGGCTAAACAAAGATGGTACTACTGGTACTATCATTGAATGGATCTTAGTGTCTCATCCAAACCTTATCTCAGATACTGCATCCTTCCTGGCTCCCTCAGTGACCACCAGCCTGTATTTGCTGACCATCATTCCTCTCCCCCTAAAAAACACCACCGCTATATTCAGTCATGGAATCTCTCTAATTTTAACCCACAAACACTCATAGACTGTTTAAAAGTAACAGGTTGGTCACCCTTAAGCTTTGCCTCTTGATATTGCTGTTGATTACTTTAACAACACTTCATAAACCTTCTTAACAATCTCGCGCCACTAAAAACTAAAAGAGTTAAAGCTTCTACTCCCCTTGGTTAATTAAAGAAACCAAAGAAATCATGCACTAAGAGATAAGAAATGGAAACTGTACCAGAAAAATAAATCACCCTCTGTCCTAACTCCATAACACTGTAAAAAAACTAATAATCAGGGACCGTAAATCATACTATAGCAAGCTACAATCTGAACACTTATTCAACCCTAGAAAATTCTGGAGCTCCAGCACCTCCCTCCTTCACCCTGGCAACAAGGATAACTCATCCCCAAACCTAAATTATACTGACCTAGAAACTGCCTCTCTTTTCAATAACTTCTTCATTGACTCCATAGATAAACTTACTACCAACTTCTCTCACTCCTCTTCATCACCCCTCCCGCCAACCAACCCCCTCTTCGTCTCCATACAATCTAACTTTCCCTACCCCTAATTTTAACTTCTCTCTGGTCTGTACAGACAAAATAAAAAAAAAATCTCCCTCCAACTGAAACCATACTCCCCTGCCCCTGATAACTTACCCACATCTTTCCTCAAACTGTCTGTAGATAGCATTGCCTATCCCATCTCCATCATAATAAACAGATCCATCCAAGAATCATACATCCCCTCCCTCTGGAAACATGCTTATATCATCCCACTTCATAAAGGAGGCAAACACACTGACACTTCTAAATTTCAGCCCATAGTCATCCTTTCCCCCACTATCAAAAATCATGGAGAAATGTATTCAATCCCAAATGATGACTAATCTGACCCAAAATAACCTATTAACCCCAACACAGCATGGTTTGCATCCTGGGCATAGTACCATCACTGCCCTCCTCTCGTTTCTAGACTCTATTAACATTGCACTCGACTCTGTCAAAATTGTATCCACTCTGTTCCTTGACCTCTCCAAAGCCTTTGATGCTGTTTCCCACCCCTTACTCTTATGTCAACTCTCCTCTCTCAACCTCTCCCCCCCCAACTATTACCTGGTTCACTAGCTACCTCTCTGAAAGACAGCAAACCATAAAATGGAATAACTCATTCTCTTCCTTTCTTCACCAGGGTTCTGTTCTTGGCCCCGTCCTCTTTAACATTTTCATAAATAACTTCCACCTGTCTCTCTCTGATACCATGCTAATCCAATATGCTGATGTCTTGACTATTATTTATTCAGCAGACACCTGACCTTCTTCGCAAACTCAGTTAGCTTTCTGTAATACCGAATCTTGGCTACATAGTAATCACCTTGCCTTAAATGCCAATTAAACAAAGCTAATGGTCTTCTCTCAGTACAAAAACATCACTATAGACAAAAACTCTTACAGTAACTGCTCAGAATACCACCTCCATAGAAATAGTGTCACTTACCAAACTGTTAGGTGTAATAATCGATGAACATCTAAAATGTGACACACACATTCAGATTAACATAAAATAATCACCAAAAACTAGGTCTCCTGTACAGACACAATCGATACCTCTCTCCTTCTACCAGACGAACCCTTACCTCTACTTACCTCCTACCCTCTCTTATGTATGGTGCTCCCTTATTCACCAATGTTCAGCTTGGCTTACAGGTCAAGCTGGAAACCTGCTACAATAAGATCTCCAAATTTGCCACCAACTCCAGAAACACATCTCACAGCTGCCTGTCTCTGCACTCTTTGCAATGGTTTGAACTTCCTAACTACCACAAACTTCTTAAACTTATTACTGCACACAAGCTTGTATTTCAACCTTCTAGCTGGCCCTCTCTGTCCACCTCCTTAACCCCATACATTCCCAACCACCCACTTAGATCAGAAAACCATAATCTTCTAAAAATATATAAACCTCTTCGACCCCCAGGTCACCTACTATTATCTTGCTCCTTAGCTAAACTCTGGAATTCCCTTCCTGCCTCCCTTTGAAATATCCAAAGCCACTCAAACTTCAAATCTCTTCTCCAGTCTCACCTATTTTCAAAGTGGGAATGTTCCTGTTCCCCTACTACATAACTCCTTGATACCATCTCCCAAGCACTACAGCTTATACTTGCTTCTACAGTGCTCATCTACTTTCTTCATCTACTTCCTCTGTCTGACACTTGTTAACTCCCCCTTCAACCCACTCCCTCTCCACTAAAAAACATCCTTTTACCTCACCTTCTTCTCCCTCTTTTCAGATAAAAAAAACAATGTTTATACTTTGAAAATATATTACTCAGTCTATATAATTATATATATATATATATATATATATATATATATATATATATATATATATATATATATATTCTAAGATATATTGATATAGTCTAAGATTTATAGGAAGAAGACTTTCACTAACTCTTACTTATATTATACAAGTGACCATCCTTTTAAGGAAAAAAAAGAATATAGTTAAAAGACAATATGTCCATATAAGTAGAATGATATCAGATGATGATGATTTTGTCCAGGAAAGTAGATATTTAAAGAGCATGTTTCTTGAAAGGAAATATCCAATGAAACTAATAGACCAGGTACCGGAAGAAGTTATAGTAGGTAGAAAAGATAAATGTCTGCCCATACTAGGTTTGGGTGAAGCTGGTGAAAATGTTAGTAAGGGTAAAAATAATGAAATAAAGGGTGTTAGTATAGATGGCGCCTTTGTTATAGATTACAGTGGGGATGCCAAAGTAATTACCAAAATCGTTAGGGAAGAATGGAAGAAATTTTCTCAGTTTTCTGATTTAGATGTGCTTTTTAAGAATCTCATTAATATAACTTACAGGAAGGCCCAGAATATAAAGGGCCTGGTGGAATGTAACGTTAAGACTAAGAGCAATAAAAGGATGGGTATGTTTAAGTGTGCTGCATGTGCTCAGTGCACCTATATTGCCCAAAAAGAAAGTCTTTTTCTGACACGTTGGAGCAGAGTTATTAAAGGAACTTCCTTTTCTAATTGCAATAGTCAGGGGGTTAGTGTATCTGGTTACTTGTGAATGTTGTAATGGATTCCATATTGGTAAAGCAAAAAGAACTTTAAGGAGGAGAATATATGAATATTACTATGATATAAAAACTAAGGATGAGAAAAATAGTTATATAAGCATTTGAAAGGTTGCCCCAATGCAAAATCAGGATGGTCACAGCACTACCTCCACTCTGCTGTCCTTCACCAACACTATACTTCATCACAAAAACAATGGCCTCATCTCCACTGCTGTATTTCTAGATCTTTCAAAGGCTTTTGACATGGTATCTCATGAGCTACTACTCTCTACTCTCCCCAACCTCTCCTTCTCACAATCAGCCTGCGACTGGTTCCACAGCTATCTACATGGACACCAGCAATCAGTAATCTGGGATGATAACATATCACCTCGCCTCCCAGTTACTCTTGGAGTTCCCCAAGGGTCTATCCTTGGCCCTCTGCTATTCTCACTTTTCACTAAAAACCTACATACTGCTACCAGACAAGCATCTCTTATACAGTACACAAATGACTATACTCTCATCTGCTCTGCCACTACTCTACCAGAACACCAACAAATCACACAGGAATCATTCTCTTCTGTAGAAAGCTGGCTATCCAATGCTCAACTCCTACTCAACCCAAGTAAGACCAAACGTCTCCTGTTCCAACCTTCCAAATCCACCCAAAACACCCCCCACTTCAACATTCTCGCCAAAGACAATACCAACATCTCTCCATCAGATCACACAAAATTACTCAGCGTGGAGATTGACAACAAACTTAGATTTGACACCCACATATCTCTCACAATAAAAAAAGTTCACAAGAAACTTGGTGCATTATATCGAAGCCACCAATTCCTAACCAAGTTGGCTAGAATCTCCATAGCCAATTCCCAGCTAATCTCTACCCTACTCTATGCATCTCCCATACTTACTAACCTTAGACAGACAGACCTACACAAGTCAGATGCCTGTTACAACAAAATTGCTAAATTTACCACTGGGGCCTCCTACCGCAGCCATCATTGTATCTCCCTTAAAGAACTAAACTGGCTAGAACTCCCACAACTCCTTCACTTTAATCAACTTACCCTCGCTCATAAACTTATTAACCACCCCCACAACATCCCATCCCTTCAAACCATTCTCCAACCCTATCACTCCACTAGGCCTCTAAGATCAAGCAACAAAAATCAACTCATTATCAAACCCAAAAACTCAGCAGGAGAAGGCCTATTTTCATGTACCATTTCTAAACTTTGGAACAATCTTCTTACCTCCTTAACTACTCTACCTTCCAGCAGCCTTTTCAAGACTGCGCTCAAATCCCACTTAAATTTGCACTGGCTTTGTCCTTGCTCTAATCCAGACTAGCACCCCCCCCCCCACTTAGACTCTTAACCCAACTATACTACCACAACTACTAACCGCAGTCAGAATAAGCTAGTTGACTTTGCATACTTTAAAATTGTCTGACAACGTTTTAACAACTTTTATTATAAACGACAATAAGCTATCTTAACTTGCAACATTTACTGTATATACTGTTGATAATCAATATCTAGTTACTGTATTAATGCCAACAACCAGGAATGTTGTTTCCTATTGCTTCAACTTTGTATCACTATTTATCATGTACATGTTGTGGAGCTTTTCTCCCCGGGCATCCACTGAAAAAGGACCTGCGTCCAGTCAGAATTTCCCAGTAAACAAATGTAAATAAATAAAATAAAAATAAAAAAATAAATAAATAAAATATACGTTTTTTTTTGTGATAGAAGTAGTTCCTTTTGATTTTAAGGGCGGTTCTTGGGAGAAGTATCCTGAATTGTACTGGCAATTAATCCTAGAAGCTAACAGAAGCCCAGGATTTAATAAGAATTTAAGTTGTGTTAAAAATAAGAGCAGCAAAATTGTGAATTATTTGCTATAGGATAAGATTTCTGTACGTTTTTTTTCTATTTATGTCCACCTGCAATTTTGTACTTTGGCCACTAAATGGCAGTAAAAGATTAATATTTTGCTGTTTTGAATGCAGAAAAGTTTTAAGTGTTTAATTTACTTATATAACATATTTTATATGTAAATTGTTATATGTATTAATTTTTAACATTTATAAATGTACAAGTTTTTCATTTGATACAGAGAATGCAGTATTTATGTATAGCATCTTTTATACAGAAGAAGTAATGTGATTATTTTTTAAATTTGTAACTTGTTTTAATGAATGTTTGATTATTATTGGATGATGTATAATTGATAGCTGGAGTTTTTTTTATATATAAAGGCAACAATTTTATGTAGAATTTTATATGAAGAAGTCTTGAAATAAAAGCACAGTGATTCCGTTAAAGCATTACGTTTTTTGCTGGCCTTTTAATAAATTACTTATTTTGCACTGGACACACTGCTTCACAAGTGCTTTTGCATTTTATCTAGGGTGACCCTTTATTCTACTGCCCCCCACTGGCCACAGTAACTTCAGATTCCTCCCAATTGGGGTGAGGGGGCATTTCTTGGGAAGTACAGTCCAAGAAACGTGGTCGCCCCAAGAGACCAATTCGCATATCAGTATATTGGAGATGAGAGCAGTCCCTTTAGTGGTGCAGGCATTCCAAGATGCTCTTCTTCTAGGGACTATTGCAATTCAGACCGACAATATGTCTGTCTGGCATGTCAACAAACAAGGAGGAGCCCAATCTTACCCTCTTTGCAGAGAAGTTATGAGAGTGTGGCAGTGGGCAATCTCCACAAACCGCTTTCTAGTTGCAATGCACATCCCAGAGAAAACCAGTGTGTTGGCAGACAAATTAAGCAGGTCCATTCTGATGCCTCATGAGTGGTCTCTCAATCAATCAGTGGCAGAACAGATTTTACATAATTGGGGCCAACCTTGCTGCAACCTCTTTGTGCCTCCTCCACAATAACAAGTGCAGCAAGTATTCTTCCCTGATTCCCTCTCAGTGGGAGTCACCAAGAGGTGCTCTAGAACACATTTGGCCATCCGGTCTCCTTTATGCATATCCTACACTTCACTTGATTCCCAAATTTCTATAGAAAGCAAACCAGTTGAAGAGCTCAGTCATCCTCATTGCCCCCTACTGACTTCAACAAGTGTGGTTCCCCTTCCTTTGGTTCCATCATTATCCTCTATGGATACTGTACCCAACTCCAGATCTCTTGTCACACCCCTCAGGGATGAGCCATCCCAATATCCAGGCCCTAAAACTGACCACATGGTTTCTCCATGTACAGTAACTGTCAGACAGCCCAGGTTTTCTTCGACAGTATGCACCATTATATTAGCTTTACAAAAAAATTCCAACAAGAAAGTTTGCAAGAGCAAGTGGAAAAGATTCTCCCTTTGAGTATTGAAAAATTATGTTGACCCTTTGTCTGCCCCATTTTCTGCTGTTCTTGAAGTTTCGGCTGTCCTTTTTAAAGAAGGAGCTAGTTTTTTATGACTAAACTGCAATTGGCAGCCATTTCAAACTTTCGTACAGGAGACCAAAATTATTATTTGGGTTCTTCCAAATTATGTAAAGCATATCTAAAAGGATTTTATTTTCTTTAACCCACCAATAAAAGATCCTTCAGCTCCCTGGGATCTGACTGTTGTGCTGCAAGGGCTAACCTACCTTTAAACCTTCAGCAAAAATGATCTAAAATTTCTTTTATGGAAAACAGCCTTATTAGCAGCTATCACTTCTACAAAAACAATTTCTAAAGTCCAAGATCTCTCATCAAAGACTCCCTACATTAGTTTGTATAAATATAAGGTTACTTTATGAACAAACCCTTCTTTTTTATCTAAAGTGGCTTCTGAGTCTAACATTAACCAGTCCATTCATTTACCGTTTTTCTTTCCAAATTTTTCAAACAAAGGAGAATACATGCTACATCTCCTAGATCTGCACAATTACATTTTTAGCTACACAGAACAAAACAAATCAGAAAATTATATCAGCTATTTGTTTCTTTTTCACCACTTTCTAAAGTTACATTAGCTAAATGGATTACAGATTGCATTTCTTAGACCTGTTCTCAACAAGGCATTTCTCTACAAAGACTACCTAAAGCCCACTCAACTAGAGACATGGCCAGTTCATCTGCTTTCTAATCAAGAACCTCTACCAATGATATTTGCTCAGCAGTCACTGGGTCAAATGGTCATAGCTTTGTTACTTATTACAAATTGGATCTAATACCCAGAAGCAGAGCTGCTTTTGGCAGTTCTCCAGAATAGCCTTCCATGACAGCCACCCAAGATTGACATAGTTGGTGACTGTCCCATTCATTGAGGAAAAATGAAAAGAACAACATCAGATTTAAAAGCTGTATACTCATCATAACTATGCATTTGTGTTGTCCATTTTCATTTTTCCTCAGCTCCACCCCCCCCCCCCCATCCATCCCTCTTCCTAAAGTCTTTTTGAGGAACCTGTTGGATTACTTATTGGAAATTATAGTTCTGGATTTGTGCCCTATTCTTTCAGCTATCCCTTTATCTGTCTAATTTATGGTGATTTTATGGCAACAAACTCAGTCTGATGTACTGAGGATGGACTAGGGCATTATGAGTAGAGGGAGGAGCTCAAGAGTTGGATCCAAAGTCTATAGTACACTGCCGAGTCTGATCCAAGGATCAGATCCGTAACCCATTCATTGGGAAATAATGAAAATGGGAAACACAGATGCCTAGTTATGATGAGTATATAACTTTTAAATTTATCACCTAAATCTGTCATGGAAGGCATGGTGTAGGATGAAGAGGAGTGTTCCCCTAGGTCCCCCTTTGGACACTCCACCTTTGGCAAAATCCTGGAATTGATGAAATATAATAGGAGGTTGGTCCACCAATGCACCATTCCTGCAAGAATCTGTTTTCCTGGAAGCTTTTGTAGCTGGCTGTTTTACTACCTGGGTTGCCCTCCTCCTGATGCCTTAATTGATTTCATAGCTCACAGCACTTGGAAGGAATCTGACATAGTGGAGCCCTTACCAAAGAAGCTTGACAAGATCTTAGCAACTCCTAATGATATGGCACATTGGAGTAAAGGGACCGCAGTAGTTGCTATAGTCATAGCAGTAGCCACTAAAAGGGAACTCTCTGAAGAGAGTATGCCTGTCTATCATAGGGCACTGGACAGATTTAGGAAATGGAATTATGCTTCAATGACTATTTCCCTTAGAGCCCCTGAACTTCCTGGCTCATATCACACACCTCCAAAGAGGATTGACCAAAGAGATTACCAATTTTCTCTCAGTTAATTTGACAGTGCATATAAACAAATGTGGATTCCCAGCTATCTACCCTCAGTTCTATTTCCAATGTCTTCATGTGTCAGCTTTCAAATGCAGTTGATAGGGCAGTCAGAGTGGCAGGCACCAGCATAGCCATTCGCCATCATACCTGGAAGTGATCATGTGATTTTACAGAATGCTTCAAGATGTCCTTCCTTAATTCGACTTTTGATGGTTCCACTTTCTTTGGACTGAAGGTTAAGGACACATTAACTAGGAGTGAGCAAGATGGTAAGATCCTGCTTGCAATAGTAATCTGCTTCTCTACTCCTAAAAGGATCTTTTCAAGGAATCAATGAGGAGGAGATAAGCTGTAGTTTAGAAAATCCAAAAGGTTTAACCAAGACACTTCCTTGGATAAACGGTCCCGTGAGTGGGGGTGGGGTTCAATGAACATCACCCTAGGGGCAGAGGCAGTCCACAAAAAAGAAGTATTTTGTGAGCCCTTTTCTGATAAATCCTTCCAGGGCTCCAGAAAGATTGCTGACTTCCACACTCGGGAGGCAGTTGGAGTTGCTTATTCCTGCACCATCAAACCTGACAGGCCATCACTTCAGACTCATGGGTGCTGCGTATAATCACCAAAGGATAGATAAATTCCCTTACTTTACTCTCCCAAACCAAGAAAAGTGCCACTCTACCAAAATGGAATCCACCATAGCAGAGGTCAAAAAGCTATTAGAAAAATGAACTGTCCAACAAGTCCCATCAGACCAGATAGCATAAGGAGTCTGCTTCAAGGTTCTTTTTAGTTCCAAAAAAAAAAAAAAAACAGGGGACCTAAGGTCAATTCTGGATCTCTGTCGTTTAATCCAGTTTTGTGAAGCAGACAAAATTCTGTTTGGTCATGGTTCAGTCCATTCTACCTCTACTCAATAAGGATGACTGGATGTGCTCAATAGGTCTCCAATATGCTTATTATCATGTAAAGAAAAACAATCAATCAATGAATTTCCTCTCCTCTCTTTCAGGCTGGGAGTCAATCATTATCAGTTCAGAGCTCTGTCCTTTGGTCTTACCACAGATCCCCAGGTGTTCATCCAATGCATGCAGTAGCTACAGCCTATGTCAAGCTGAAAGGATTTCAGTTTCTCATACCTGGATGATTGGTTCTTTACTGCTTTGACCAATAATTTATTCATCCAAAAGAGGGACACTTTAGCCCTGTTACTTCACAGATGGGATGTAACAGTCAACATCCTAAAGAGTCAACTAAATCCCACTCAATCACTAGAATTATTTGGATGCCATCTAAACACACTGAATCAGATAGCTGCCTTACCACATTCCAGGATTCTTTCTCTTCAAAAAGTAGCAAATTGGGCATTGTCATACTCTTCCCCAGCAGTCAGATTGCCTCTGAAACTACTAGGTTATATGACCCAAACATTCCGTCTGATTCTCTTCTCTCTTTTCTTCATGAGACTCCTTCAATGGACTTTATTTCAATGGTCACAAGTACATCATCCAATGAGTACACCCATCAGACTAACTCCAGTATGCTGAACTCATGTCCAGTGGTGGGTATATTCTTCAGTGTTATGCAGTGGCCATCCATTTTGTCTCCCTCCTCCAATAGCTGTGGTCACCATGGATGCTTCCCTTTTAGGATGGGGGGCATTATGAAGGGAAGATTGTTCAAATTACCTGCACTCAATTAATGGCCAATCTTCACGTCATCATTTTGGAGACGAGAAGTCCTATTAATGCTGCAAATATTTCAAGACTCTCTAACTGATGGTGTGATCCCTATTCAGACAGACAATATCTCAGTAGCCTAGTACAGGAACAAACAAGAGGGAACCAGATCTTTTCCTCTTTGCCAGAAAGACATGAGGGTTTGATAATGGGCAATGTCTTCCCATCACTTTCTTGCATCCTGGGGACTTCCACTGAGCTAGAGGACAAGCTAAGCGGAAACATTTTTCTGCCTCATGAGTGGTCCCTTAATCAGTCAGTGGCAAACAAAAGATGTTATGTTATCTCTATCTCACCTTCATTCTTGCTTGGTGGGTTCAGAGCCAATATTCGGCTCCTACTCGGCTGAGTCCTAAACCTCGAGAGCTGCCACTGGCTTGAGGCTAGACCCTATTCCAACATGCCTAGTGAGAGTTACCCAGATCTTGTTTGCCTCTTGAAGCTTCGGGATTGTCTGCGACTGGCTCAGGCTAAGTTTTAGTTTTTCTTGTTATTTTTTGCAAGAATCTTGGTATTTTCTTAATTGTAGTATTCTTTGTAGTTAGGGGTTGCTAACTGTTTCGGTACTTCCTGTTTATCTCCCTATTTTTTGCTGTTTGTTGTTGAGGCCATCATTTCCTTCTCTCAGGCCTACTAATCGCCCATGAATCCATTTTAGTTAGAGGATTCGCTTCTCCCCTTCAGCCCATTTTAGTTAGAGGGCTTCTCTCCCACCTTTATTTTACTTTCCGTTTTCAAGGGGAGCTCGCTGTTTATCTCACCTGTCGGAGGGGTTGTTGTTTAACTTACAGTCTCCTTCTTCCATCCCATGTTTCCCTTCTGATAAAAAAAAATGTCCTTTTTTAGTCTTTTTGGCTGCTTTTTCTTCTGCTACTGTTAATAGTCATTGTGGTAGTTACTCTGTGGTTTATCAGACATGTCCAAGGAGTCAACAAAAGATTCCAAGCCTTCAGGATTCAAA
This sequence comes from Protopterus annectens, assembly GCF_019279795.1. Lineage (NCBI taxonomy): Eukaryota > Metazoa > Chordata > Ceratodontiformes > Protopteridae > Protopterus > Protopterus annectens. The sequence continues at coordinate 138,660,135 of NC_056733.1, forward strand.
AAATGGGATTCCTGCATGCAAAAGATGTCATTGACTGATGGCCATACTAGCTGTGTGTACTGCCTGGTAGCCGTTCACCTGCAGGACTCTTGTTCCATTTGTCATGCGTTTAGTTTTAGGGTCCTGCAGGAGTGGAAAAATAAGTTGATTCTGAAAGGGTTACTGAAAGTGCCCTTTGATGCATCTATGGAAGGGGATCAGGCAGGCAAATCAGATAGGCCCTCCAAGAAAGCATCTTCGTCAGATCCAAGCTCAGAGCCGTCAAAGGCTCATGACAAGCAAACAAGTTCATCGGATCCGAAGTCAGTCAGGTCCGACAAGACACAATCTCCTTCAGTTCCTCCAGTGTCCTTGGAACTGACCAGAAGCCATAAAAGAAACCAGTCTCCCTCCTTGTAGCTGGTATGCTCTGCACCTCAGTCTCCTCTGCTCCAGTCTGTGACAGGTAGTTACTGTATGTCCACCCATTCCTCTCGATCCTCCAGGAGCCTCTCAGATGATAATGTGGAGAGGGTGGTGAAGAGGTTACTTAAGACTCCGGCCTTGGCAAAAATTTTATTGAGCCCACCCATATGGATGTGGAGCCGACTGTCCATCCTTCTTTGTTGTCGATTCCTCCTTTGACTCATTCAAGTTCAGAGCTGGAGTACATTGAAGTCATTGTGGTGGAACTGTCGGTCCTGAAAGCCACTGGTCACTGGGGTCCGACATCTGCTCCGATCTCTTCGATACCACCTTCTGTCAAGGGATCTGGGGGCCGAGACTCCCTCATTGGGTCCAGGGGAGAGTGGAATGGACCCTTGTCGGTTCCTACTCTCCCACTCGGGGCTTCAGCGCAAGTGAGTTCAGCTCCTGCATCAGCCTTGGAGCCATCGCACTTGGTGTGGGGAACATCTCCTGGCTCTTCGGAGCCGGAGACTCTCTTGGGCCAGGATCATGGTGCCTTCAAGGTGATGAGGAGTGTGCTGTCCTCCCAGACCACTCCACCCTCTGCTTCAGCTGCTTCTTCCCCTTCTGGGCCAATGTCTACCTCCACACCACCCCTCCAGCCAGCGTAGAGAACCAATGCCACAGGATACCTCCTCAGGTGACCCCGCCTCTTCCGAAACCTCCCCAGAGTACCCCTCAGAAGCAGACTTGTAAGAGGAAGCATATAGACTTCCCCAAGTCTCTCACTTCAGACACGTATTTAGAGGACTCAGAAGGGTCCCCACGGTCCCCCTTGGAGGATGTCTCATTTTCAGACATCCTGGAAATCCTCAGGTAGAGAGGTGGCTGGAAATACCTTTCCCCTTCTGAAAATGAGTCCGTGTACCCGGAGGCTTTTAGATCCCGACCCTCCACCTCTTGGGTGTCTCCTCCTTTTGACAAGCTACTGGGGGTAGTCATTCGAAAGCCATGGAGTTGTCCAGAATCTATAGAACTGGTTCCACTGAGGCTCCATAAATTTATCACAGCACCAGAGGTCAAGCTTTTCCTGTCTAAGGGTGTTCCAGTTGATGCTATGGTGGTTGCGGCAGCCACAAAGAAGGAATTAGCAGAAACTTCTTCTTCTGTCCATCTGCCGAACAAAGAGTCCCATACGATGGACAGATAAGGGAAGTGTGTGTATTCATCAGCGGCTTTTACCCTTAGGTCACTGAATTATGTGTCCCTCTTCAGAGGAATCTCCTCAAAGAACTGGGAGATATGCTTCAGGATCCTACAGGTGTGGGGCTTTAGATAAGACTGCTTCCCAGCTTGCAACCTTGTCTTCTATAGTCAACTCCTCCATGACACTCATCTCTTATGCAGCCAATGGAGCAAGCAGAGCAGCAGGCACAGGACTTGTCTTACGAAGACATTTCTGGATGCACTTTTGCGAGTTTGCGAAGCCCTTCAAGTCCTCCTTTACCAGTGCCCCATTTGATGGCTCGTCATTGTTCGGGCCCAAGGTAAGAGAAACTCATACCAGGTGCGAGCAAGATGGCAAAACTCTCTCTGCTGTGGGAGTACATTTCTTTGTCCCTATTAGACCTTATCCCAAAGGTCAAAAGGGTGGGAAAATCTGGTTCCAGAAATCCCAGGGAGCTTTGCCTGATGCACATGGTGATTTTTCCCCCAGGGGCAGAGGGGGAAATAATAATGGGAGACATGCCCTCACGGCAGAGGCAGTCCGCAGAATCAGGGTGAAAGAGATACATTCGCTGGTAGGCACTTCCAGTGCTCCTGAAAGGATGCCCACCTGTCCACTTCTGGAGGCAGTCGGGGGCAGATTGTCACTGTATCCAAAAGCATGGCAAAGTATCACAAAAGACACATGGTACAGTCGGTAATATCCAGGGGATACAGTATTCCTTTCTCCATGCCACCTCTTCCCAGAAAACAAAAATCAATCCCAGATGTGCCACCCAATCTATGGGATCAAGCAAACCTAGAAGTTCAAAGGTTGCTAGAAAAACGAACCATCCAAGAAATCCCTGCAGACCAAATCGGATGCGGAACTTACTCAACAGGGACTGGAGCCCCATTTTGGATCTCAGCAGACTGAACAAGTCTGTCATGAAAACAAAGATCTGGATGGTGACACTGCAGTCCATTCTTCCCTTTTTGGGAAAGGACAATTGGATGTGCTCCATCGATCTCCAGGATGCGTACTACCACATCAAGTTGGACAGGCGATCCAGGAGATATATACGCTTCCGGCTGGGAGCCAGTTATTAGTTCAGAGCTCTGCCCATTGGTCTCACTACAGCCCCCAGAGTTATCACCAAATGCATGGCAGTGGTTACAGCTCACCTGAGGCATCTAGGATTCTGGGTGTTTCCATATCTAAATGACTGGCTCCTTACCGCCACCACCGAGCATCGATTAATCATAGCAAGAGACACCACAATTCGTCTCTGCTTAGAGTTATGTATCCCTATCAACTACAAATAAATCTGCCTTGTTGCCCTGTCAGCATATTACATTTATAGGGGCAGATCTAAACATAGAAGGCATGATCGCAAAATTGCCTCAGGAAAGAATGTCAACCATATGACATCAGGTGTCAATCTTGATCAGGAGAAAAAAGATTCAAGCAAAATTTGTCCTCAAAGTACTAAGCTCAATGACAGTAATAACACTAGTTCCCTTGGCATGCTTCCATATGAGGATATTGCAGTGGCTTCTTTTTGCTCAATGGTCCATGCAGAATCGTCCCATGTCACATGAGATCCACATTATGGAGACCTGCAAAAGGGATCTATAATGGTGGCTTCCATCTACGCAAGTAACGATAGGCAGACAGTTCATCCTTACCCAACCAGTAGCCACAGTGACCACAGATGATTCCCAGATAGGGTTGGAGGGGAATTATCTGGGACAGACTGTTCAAGGAACTTGGCAGCAACACTAATACCACTTGCACATCAATGTCCCGGAGATGAGAGCGGTACTTCTGGCATTGCAAGCAATTTAGGGCTTTCTACCTATGGGGACAATTGCAATTCAGACAGACAACATGTCCATAGTGTGGTACATCAACAAGCAAGGTGGAACTAGATCTTACCCCTTGTGCCAAGAGGCTCTAAAAGTATGGCAGTGGGCAGTGTTCTCTCAGCATTTTCTGATTGCAATGCACATCCCGAGAAAATCCAACGTGATAGCGGACAAGCTAAGCAGGGCAATTCTGATGCCACATGAGTGGTCCCTGAAGCAGGAAATTGCAAATCAAAATTTTTGCAAGTGGAGACAGCCTTGCTGCGACCTTTTTGCCATGTCCATGAATACCAAATCCAGCAGCTATTTTGCCTTGGTCCCCCAACTGAAACAGTTACCCAGGGATGCACTTGTTCACGATTGGCCCTCCAGGACTTCTTTATGCCTTTCCCTCATTTCCTCTAATACCCAAAGTTCTTCAGAAAGAAAAATCGCAGGGTTGCAAGCTAATCCTCATTGCACCTTACTGGCTTCGTCAGATTTGGTTCCCCTTCCTTTGGCCCCATCTCCAAGAGGACCCTTGGATCCTAGACTCAGTTCCAGATCTTATGATGCATCAGTCAGGAATGCTCCACCCTTCTATTTAGACCCTCAATCTGACAGCTTGGTTTCTCCAGTTCCCATTTTAGCCTGGCTTCCTGACATTTCCCCTGCAGTATCACACATTTTGATTTCTTCTCACAAAGCTACAACTAGAAAGATTTATGCCAGTAAACGGAAGAGGTTCTCTTGTTGAGCAGCCAAAAATCATATTGACCCTTTTACTGCACCCATTTCGAAAATCCTGGAATTCCTGAATGAGACTTTTAACCAAGGGGCAGCGTCAGCTAGAATTTGAGTTCATCTAGCTGCTATTTCCAATTATCATGTTGGAGAAATGGGTTCAAACGTTATGTCTCACAGATTATGCAAAGCTTTCCTGAAAGGTACTATCCTCTTGAGACTCCCAATAAGAGAACCACCTCTTCCTTGGGATCTAACCTTAGTCTAAGCTTCCTTGATTCTCCCTCCTTTTGAACTGGCTGCTACCTGTTCTCTGAAGTTCTTGACTTGGAAAACAATCTTCTTGACTGCCATTACCTCAGCTTGAGGGTATCAGAGTTACAAACTCTCTCCATTCATCCCCCTTATTTAGTTTTTCACAAAGACAGAGTTTCTCTCAGAAGTAATCCAGCCTTCCAACCAAAAGTTTGTTCTTAGTCAAATTTAAATCAATCAGTAGAACTCCCTGTTTTCTTCCCAAATCATAGCAACAAGGCAGAATATAGCTTCACAACTGGATGTGCATAGGCAGTCTCTACAGGACAAAACACTTCTTTTCCAAAGTGGGGTGTGGTGTTTCCAAGGTCACCCTCTCTAGATGGCTGTTAGACTGCATTCTATTTGACAAACTGGGTTTACCATAAGCTAAAAAGCAACTGCTCATTCAACAAGATCAGTAGCAAAATCCACAGTTTTTCAACAAAATCAGCCCATTGATGAAATTTGTGCTGTTGCAATATGGTCAGCTGTTCGCACCTTTGTGTCTCATTATAAAGTGGATGTACAATCCAGATCATGTACTTGCACAGGACAAAAGACTTCAGAAAATCTGACCAATTGTTTATATCCTTTTCAGAAAACAGAAGGGGTACTTCAGTCTCAAAAGTAACCTTATTGAAATGGCTTACAGACACCATCACCTGTGTTTATAGCTCACAAGTTAAGGAACTTCCAGGAAAAAATTGTGGGCATTCCACTAGAGCATTATCTACCACTACAGCATTTCAGGCTAGACTGCATTTGGACTCAATTTGTGCAGCAGCTACTTGAGTTAATCCTCATACCTTTATCACTCATTACAAGGTAGATGTGGCCTCCCGGAACAGAGCACCCTTTGGTTCCACTGTTCTGAAGAGTTTATTCCCTTGAGCCACCTGAGAAAGAAGGTGCTGGGGACGCTGTCCCACCAAGCAAGAATGAAGGTGAGAGTGGGACAACATAATATAAAGAAGCTATGTACTCACCATAACATTCCATGTTTTTTGTCCATGATCTCACCTTCTTTCTTGCATCCCTTCCCCCTTCCCTCTTCCTGGAGGATTGAGAGGAATTATTTGGTGTGTTTGGCTATATATGTGCTATGATTTGGGTACTAATTAGTGTATATATATATATATATATATATGTATATATATATATATATATATATATATATATATATATATATATATATATGTGTATATGTTTAGTGTTATGGGTTATCTCAAATGAGATCTGGGTAACTATTGCTAGGCATGTTGGGATAGGGTCTAGCCTCGAGCCAGTAGCAGCTCTCGAGCTTTAGGATTCGGCTGAATCAGAGCCGAGTATCGGCTCCGAACGCACCAAGCAAGAAAGAAGGCGAGATCATGGACAACAAAAATGGAACGCTATGGTGAGTACATAACTTCTGTTTTCCATCACTAGGGCCAACATTGCTGTGACCTGTTAGCATCTCACCTCAGCAACAAGTGCAGCAGTTACTTTGCCCTCATCCCTCCTCAGAGTCAGTCATCGAGGGCCTCTTTGGTCCACAGTTGAGCCCCAGGTCTTCTCCATGCCTTTTCCTCATTCCCCTTGATCACACAGTTCATTCAGAAAACCAGGAAGTGCAATGCAAAAGTAATACTCATTGTTCCTTATTGGCCCTGACTGGTTTGGCTCCTGTTTCTTCTGCCTCATCCTCCCTAGAAAATGGTTCATAGCCCAGACCTTCTGTCTCACCCATCCGGTTATTCTCTTTCAGATCTAAACACCCTGAATCTGACTGCTTTGTTACTCCAATTTTAATGATGGCCAGAGATGCCAGGAGTAGCTCACATTCTAACAACTTTTCAAAAATCTAGCACCAGGAAGTTTTACCAAAGTAAATGGAAAATATTTTCATTCTAGGCTACAGAAAATGGATTGGATCCTTTCTCTGCCCCTCTCCCTTTAATTTTGGATTTCCTGTCAGAATTGTTTCATAAAGATGCCATTTTCTCTTAACATAAAAGACCAATTCAATTATCAGCAATTTCAAACTTTCATATAGGAAATAATCAAACACCGATCACATCTTCCAAGTTTTCTAAAGCTTTCCTGAAGGGAATCTTTTTTCCTCAGACTTCATATCAGAGATTCTGTTCCACCTTGGAACATTACAGTAATGTTGTAGGCTCTTACACAATCCACTATTGAACTGGCAGCATCAGCAGATCTTAAATACTTAATATGGAAAACAATCTTCTTCTTGGCAGTAATTTCAGCCAAAAGAATCTCAGAACTACAGGCTCTTTCTTGCAAACCACCTTATGTGATATTTCATAAGGATATAGTCTTCTTAAAAACAAATCCTTCTTTTATTCCTAAAGTGGCATCTGAATCTAACATCAATCAATCAACCCATACATCTTCCATTTTTTTCCCAAAGTTCTGTAACAAAGCAGAATATACACTACATTTGCCTGATGTATGTAGACAACTTAATTTTTCTCTCTACAGGACAAAACACTTCTTTTCCAAAGTGGGGTGTGGTGTTTCTAAGGTCACCCTCTCTAGATGGCTGTCAAACTGCATTTTGTTTGACAAACTGGGTTTACCATAAGCTACAAAGCAACTGCTCGTTTAACAAGATCAGTAGCAAAATCCACAGTTTTTCAACAAAATCAGCCCATTGATGAAATTTGTGCTGTTGCAATATGGTTAGCTGTTCACACCTTTGTGTCTCATTATAAAGTGGATGTACAATCCAGATCATGTATCTGTTTTGGCTCCGCTGTGTTCAGGAATGTCCTTTCTCGATGCCTTCCAGGAAATTGGTAGCTAGAAAATCTGTCCCATCGGTTTAGTCAGATGAAAAAGGACAGCATCAGATACAAAGATATGAAAGTTGTGTACTCGCCAGATAGATCCATGTTGTCCTGTTTTTGCCTAATTCAACATACTTCCCTCCTTCCCCCTTCCAAAACATCACCTATGGTACCTCGAAGAATTGGTGATACTTTCTGGTGTCTTGCAAACCTCATCCTCAACTAGTTGTATCTTCCTCATATGTACACTTTAGTTTTTGGCCTAGGTTTAGTAATATAACATATGGTTAATGGGCAAACTCGATCTGAGGTACTCAGGGAAAGGCCGAGAGGTATTGTGGGTAGGGGTGGAGTCAGGGCCCTGGATCCAAGCATTTGGAAGTGCTGAGAATAGAACTGAGTCATCTATGAGACCCATATGTTGAACCAGATGAAAATAAAGCAACATGGATCCATTGTTATGGTGAGTACAACATTTTAATTTCTGCCTGCACACTCTCATACCCAATGAGTAGATGACATACTGTGCTCTTTTCTTGCATTCTAGAAAGCCCAAGTGTGTTTTTGCTAATATAATGTTATAGTTAAATAGGACTGAACACTTTGCCGCCTTTGAATATCAATTCTTTTGCATATGGCAGTTCAGCAGAAAATGGGAAATATGGTATAATGAGAGGATGCAGCAGCTTCATCCCATTAGACAATCCTGTTATAATAACATCTGTAAGCAACTATAATTCTGGGTCTTCTCTATTGTAAGCTTTCAACTTTTGTAGCTTCTGTCTATATTTCATAACTAAAACGCAATCCATAGTAGTTTGAAATCTTTCTCTAGACCTTCTTTCCATCAAAGTAGGTCTGTCCTGTTTAAAATATCCACAGTGTTATAATTTGTCACATTTCTGCAGTGATGAAGGTATCTAAATGGAAGCTTTTAATAAAGACTTTTATACTCTGAAGTAGTTTGAGGTCAGATTCTACTGTAATACTTTTGCCATAAATATAACTCTTTCTGTGATTAACATTTCCTTTTTTCTTTACATGAAATGTATCCGAGCATCTCTTAATTCCCTGGATGCATAAGTTACATGTCGGCACTTTTGTAATAGAACTGAACCTAATCTTTGTTTATTAGCATCAATTTGCAAGGCTATGGGGGTGTTTAATCGTAAGATTTGAGAGTCGGTGTTGCAATTACTAGACAATTCAGCAAATCAAAACTTTTATTAGTAATGTGCTCACCAACATTACATTACATTATATTCTAGCTGCTTCTCTAGTGGTACTGTGTTTTCTGAAACTGAGGTATGAGCGTGGACAAACACTGAACCATAATCACGTATGATTTATCAGGTTTCTGCATTTTTGCAATAGATTTAAACATGTCACCACCTGGTTGAAGACCATTTTCTGTTACAATGTCTAATCTATTTCAAAAGTAACATATACATGGCATTTGGCTTTATTGAGTTTCAAACCTTAATACATCAGTCCATCCAGAAACTTTATCAGTCATCTATCATATTCCTTGTTTGTAGCAAGCAATGCTATATTGTCATCTATTATGCTGACTGCACCACCTAGTCCCTCAGATATATTTGTCCCTGTCTTTTTGAATACTTCAAGAGCTAATGTAGCCTCATGGCTCTCTAATACCCTAAATTTATATTGAAAGTGTAATGTTTAGAACTGTGTTCATCCAATCTGATCTGGCCATACCAAGGTTTACATCAAGCACTTAGCATGTTCAATAGTTTTAAATGGATAATGCCCACTTTTGATCCATTTATTGAGACCTTGAGGATCATTACATATTCTATGTCTTGCAACATGACTGCCACCATACTGTTGACCACCTATATTGGTTTTGTATGTTGACTATGATACCCATTGATTCCACATGCTGTAGTTCTTGTTTACTCCTAGCATTAATTACAATAGAGTATGTTAATTATGCCGTAGTAGCATTTTAGGTTATCTGCCAAGGTAACTGAGTACTGACCAGCTTTCAAAAGCTCAGACTCCCTGCCCTCTCTCCTTCTGTGACAGCAGATTGGCTGAGCATATCCTGAGAGGGAAATCTTCAGCTGTCACAGGAAGTCAGTGCTCAGTCTTTTTCTGCCATCCAAAGAAGAAAGTCCTCTGACTCTTTACAGGATCAATGCTGATTTATTTCAGCTTACTGCTCAGATAAGCCCCATCTGGGGACCCCTTCCTGTCATCCTATTATTAGATTGATTATTCTCATTCTATTTTTATGTCTTTAAAAATATCTATTTCTTTTAGTATTTTATTTCTGTCAGCATTTACAGTAATTACTGATGTAATTTCTGCTTGTAGCAGTCTTTATTTGGCTTCTATCTTTGGCAAATGCTTGTTTTTACTGTTTCTAAGGAAGCGCTCAGTATTTCTCTTACAAATGCAGTGGGTATGTGTGATGTTAGACACCTGAGGCTGTCTTGTGCAGTTAGAACTGCATATTAATTGTGCCTGTCTTTACTGTTGTTGTTGTTGTCTTTCGGCTTTTTCCCGGTTAGGGGGTCGCCACAGTGGATTGTGCTAATGATTGGCAGTAGATTTTCACGAACGTCGAGATGCCAGCTCAACGTTCAACGAGGGCGCGCCCATTTATGCATGTCTTTTGAACGCCCACCCAACCACGGGGAGGACAAGCAGACTCCACACAGAAGGCAATCCTCACACTCCAGCCGAGAATCGAATGGGAGAACCTCTTGCTGTGAGGCAACAATGCTACCGCTGCACCACCGCAGATTCCTGTCTTTACTGTTGTTACTCTGCTTTATTTTTATCTTTTGGCAAGAAAATGTAGAAGAATTTGTATTGTCTCAGCATTTATAAATTATTTATCATACTTATATCTCCACTCTATGTGTTTTTAACACGAGATCCCAATTTTACCACAAATGAAGTTATTTAAATGTACTGTGGAAATTTTACTCTCTCTGACAAGAAAATATATTTTAAATTGCTATTAAACATTATCTTGTCTAAGTTTAACATGGATAAAGTGTATGAAGATATTTTTTTAACACTGGTTTTGTACATTGGTTGCTTTGGTGCTTGAACTTTGTATACTGGAAATTCTTGAACTTTTATTAGTGGTAAAAGAATTCTGAAAACATTTCAAACTTTTTTTGTGATTATAGCACAGTTTGGCAAAATTTAGTTGTGTGGGGACATACTTATTACTAGTATCTTAAAGTTCTTATTGAGATACATTATCCAGTATTGTCAGTTTATTATTCTGACTAGTGTTCTCTCCCCTGACTTGATAGAGCATAACTCTGGTCCCCACCCCCATCAAATCTGGGTGAACCTAAAATAAATAAATAAATGAATAAGCCTCAGCCTACGGTTAGAGATTTTGCTGGGGCAGTGCTTTTGCCTGCAGACCACTTGCCTTTTGCTCCATCTCCCTCTAGTGTAGCTTTGCCAGCCACTATAGAATAGGGTTTAGACATGACCTCTAGGGCTTTTTCAGAGAAAGAGACTCCTTGCCAGACATAATACTCTGTGGCCAGATATTGTAATTAATAGTGAAATTAATTTCATCAGATAGCTGATAATCAGATTATAGCTGTTTATAAGTCTGATGGGATTTCCTTGACTAAGAGTGTTCTACAGATAACTAACTGTGATGGTTGTGTTCCCATAAGTGGTCTCAGTGCTAGTTTGGCTAGAGACTTTTCTGTTTAAAAACATATAAGCACACAACAGACTGGAAAATGAAACTCAAACCAAAATCTGTAGATGGAATGAAGGAGCAAACACAATTCTTTAGTACTTTTGTTCAAATTTATTCTTCATGAACTTCTTAGTTCATGAAGAATAAATTTGAACGAAAGTACTAAAGAATTGTGTTTCCTCCTTCATTCCATCTACAGATTTTGGTTTGAGTTTCAGACCTTTCTCTTGTTTCAGCGAATGATGAGGAATCTGATGAGAACAACTGTGGTTTCCTAGTTGACAATCAGTCCAATCTCAGGATATGCCAATCAGCTGTCACAGGAAGGGAAGGGGGATTGTTGCAGTGCTTGGCAAATAACCCAAAATACCACTATGGCAGTGAGGAATTTGAATATCTACTGTTAAAGGTCAGTAGGACGTATGCAACTGGACTTTTCTTTTAAAAACATTCATTACAGGTACTTTCTCAGGTGTCTTTCTATGATACTGAGCCTTCAAACATCCCGAGCCCCCAGATTATTGATGTGCCTGATCAGAATATCATCCATATCAAGCACATTGAACTCTGTGTTTTATAGCTTTTATTTCTGAACTTGTAAGGTAGTAGAACTCTCAGGCATACATTTATTGAATTTCTTTGCCACAGCATGTTTCCTACTAGTAAAATCATGATGTCATACATCTTTGACCAAATTTTGTAGTTTATATTCAGCATTAGGCTGCCACAATATTATACCAGCTTCAGAATTATTCAGACATTTGAGATGATTGCCTCTGTGACCGCTTCACTGACCTGTGAGAAGCTCTCACACATCCTCAGAGGAAAGCCTCACAGTCTGTCTCTGCTTGTTTTTAGTATAGTTATTTGGCACTCTGATTGCTTTATTACTGAAATGAAGTCCATTTTCATCTAAACTGCATGGATTCCTTTTACCATCTTAAGTGCAACATAAGCATTGCTGTCCAAAATATGATGTTGTTTTGTCAAAAGCATAGCTTGGGCATGGAGAAGGGGGTCAGCTACCCAAGGTGCAAAGTGTTAGGGGGGTATGGTTGGCAGATCCTGATCGTTTTTCATTGCATACCAACAAAATGCTGATATTTCTTATGCAGTCAGAACTGAAGTACTGTAGCACTGTTTGTATAGCATAAAATATAGTTGGCCATGGTTTAAAAAAATTTTTTTTTATGAAACTAAAGCTCTGTAGTACTCTGTGTGTGGCATAAAGTGTCAAAAGCAGTTTGCAACAATTTAAATTATGAAAATGTCTTAAAAATAAACTGTTGTAGCTCTCTGTGTTGTCTTAAACTTATATCAGCTGCTTGTTTTTTTTTAATTTCCCTCCTCAAGTCCAAGGTGAGAAACTTTTTGAGGAGGGGGTGTAAGATCAGGATATAGTCCCAGGTACATAATTAGCTAGCTACAATTCTGGCTTTAGGTACCCTGCAGGAATACTATCTAAAACAATAGCTTGTACTTGTTATTTTATATACACAGTCCAACAACCTAACTCATAATATTTGAGTTTGTGCCCAGTATGTTCGTAGGCTTATAGTTCATAGGAGAATACTAGGCTAACTGCCTTGAAGGGACATTTTTTCAGCCTAGCTAATAACCTGTGGTTGGAATCAAACCCTGTACCTTATGTCTGTGAGGTGAAGACCCTAACCATTATGCCAAATCCCCTCCCAAAAGCAAAGGACCATAACTGGTACAATTGTGCCATAACAGTGTTACAGTAACACACATGCAGATTTGTAAAACTTACTATTTAAATATATAATTACATCATTTTGAAGTAAATCCTGTCATTGTGTTGCACTCTGCACCAGCATACTGTTTAAGTGTAACTACTTTGCCTTCATGCTCACTGTCACTGAATGCACCAATACTGAATGAAGCATGCATTGTATTCAATGGATGTACTTCAGCATTACCAGAAAACAAGTTTACTGCATCCTGTTTACTTCTCTCAAAAACAGTCATACATTGACTCTTCCTGTGCTTATTTTACTCACATACTTTGACAAAATGGATCTAAGATAAGGAAGTAAATCCTTATCTGCCAACAGGACTTAAGCAATAGACTTTAAATCACCTTGGTATCAAAACTTTCCCAGCTAAAAGCCTATCCCCTTGTTCCTGTAATGCTCTGCCAGTCAGATTATTTTCCATATCACTTTTGCTATTATAGAACTAGTGCAACATAGACTGCGTTTTTTGCTAAAGTTATTATTGTTATTATTGCTGTTGTAGTGAGAAAATGTTTGTTTTATGCCTTTTATTTCTCATACTCATTTTCTCTTCTTATTCTACATTTTTTAAACTTTTAATTATATTTATTAATTTCACATACATTTAGTAATGACATGGATCAGTATATATTAACAGAAAATAAATCAAACCATTATAAACATCTTTCTTTTCATGCATTACACATATGCTTTATTTTAAACAATTGTCATTAATTCATTCCAACATTACATAAATTGCTCAAGTCCTGCTTTCCCTGATATTGTACTCTTACTCCTGAGCATTATTCTGCATGTATTGCTTCCACAAATTCCATTTATTTCTATATAGTTTATTCCTTCCCTTTTCTTGAGATCCCACCCCCATTTTTTATTTGCTTTACAACTTTCAGTATTTCAGTTATGGCTGGGCTGGATTTTAATTTCCAGTTTCTAGCAACTGATTTTTTTTTTAGAAGCTAGTAGCATTAAACTTAGCAAGACATTATGATATCTAGGCAATTCAGTTTGAATATCCCAGCTCAAAAGGAATAATTTGCTTAGTTAAAATAATTTGCTGTCTGAACATTTCTGATAAAGTACTCTGTTGGGAATTTTTTAATTCTGCCAACTCATTACAACCCCCCCCCCAAAAAAAAAGCCATGTTCCTTATTACCCCTGGCTGGCTTTCCTATCATACCTCCAGCAGTTGTTATATACATGAGTAAAATTTATTTGATGTTTCTCGGGGCATAAAATACCTTTCCAAACACTTCCATGCAAAAATTGTTTAACTTTCAAGACTTTGTTGCATACATGACAGCCATGCAAATGTCCTTCCACTGTTCCTATGTCTATTGTCTTTTCATTCTCACTTCTTTCCTGACCTCTTCTGATTGATTGTAGTTATGCATCATTTTATATGCCTTACTAATTATCCTTTTTATAGCAGCAGCTTCTGTTCTAGACTCATCTGAAAACTCACCAATAGCTGATATTTCAATTAACACTTGTGTGACACTGCCAGCCCAGCTATCTGGAATTTTCTAAATAATTCTTTGTCATTTGTGAATATTGATATGATTTATGCAGAACTGTATGTTATGTACTGTGCTTCAAGAATGTAACTGCAGCATACCCTGCTGGAACATAACAGATTAACTTACAAAACTTCAAGAAAATAAGTTGAAATTAAATGCTTTAAGACGTGCTATAAAAGTTAGTTTCAATGCAGCAAGGAGACACAATGTCTACAGCTAGAAGTTTTTTCTCTTGTCTTGGAGAGAAGTAATTACTAGCTTTAAAATATAAAAAGTGTTTTATTGTTTTACAACTTCCAGTTCTGAGCAAACATCTGAAAGATATGTATTTTTAACACAGATATGTTAGGTTTCTGTTTAGCCTGGGAACTGAAGTCATGTGATAAACAGTGATGTCATCCAAGCTGGCCCAGCAGTAATATTTGATATTAAATGAAGAACTCTCTCAGAGAGAGACTGTGCATTTTGTATTTTGTCTTTGACCTGGAAACATCCACTCATCATCATCATCTGCACTTGCTGTAAGTAAAATTCAGGTCATAGTATTTCTCTTAGAGATAGATAGGAATATAGTAAGGATTAGTTTAGATGTTTTCTGCATTTATTTGAGACTGTCCTGCAATGTTGTTTTAAAATATTTCCTGTGATTTTGAACTCTGAAGTCACTATGTTGAAATACTAAGTATTGTCTTGTTCTTTTATTATTTATTATTAAATGTATTTAAACATATCTTTGTGGATGATATTTGTGAAACATTTTTAAGCTCTTAGAGTACTGCCTGTCTATTTGGTGACACTGTACATGCCACTCCAGTAGCCTTGCTTGGTCAGACTACCATTTGGATTAATAGTAACATTACACAGTAGGATTGGACATCCTTTGTAAGAGCCTTAGAGTAGCTGACAAAGAGTTGACTGGTGACAGCTGAAACTACCTTATAGTCTGGGCAGAAGGGGGCATAGCTATTAAACCTGTGTCAGCCTTTCCCAGGTGTGTGTGTGTTTGTATATAAATCAAATCTCAAAGTGTGCGTGTATCAGCTACTTGGGCAGGGAGCAAAGCACTGTTTGGGCAGAGAGGGTGCTGGAGGTTTTGGCTTGGCCACTCAACTAAGATCTCAACCCTATAGCTGTGAGGAGTCTTATTGGGCATCTGGAGAAAGAGGGAGAAACCAGCCCCAGACTGACTGTAATCTCTGTGTGGTCTTAAGGGAAATTCACTTTACTGTGTGTGTATTTGTCATCCTCCAATTGTGTACGTCCCTCACTGTTGCCAGTGGTGAGGATTGAGGCTCTTTGATTACTGGGCCAGTACAGGGGCATCACAACTTGTATCAACACCTAGGAGGGAAGGCAGTCTCCACCACACAGTCTAAACATCTGCTTGTCCGCATACCAATCTATTACCTTTTCCTCCCTAGCTATTTGCTTCCAATACCTTGGCTCCTTTGCTAATTTAGTCTACTAAATTCCAGCCTCTTTTCTATTTTCTATTCCCCTACTTGCAGTTATCCCTGTTGGTAGCATCTTCTTTCTCCATTCTCATTCTGGCTTAATGCTTATAATACTTTCTGTTGCTGTATAAATATGAATTTCCACTATTTTTGTATTCTTCTCAAAGGCTTGTATCCAAAATCATAATCACTCCTTATTTTGTGAACCCCCACCCTGTTTCAACATAATTTTTTCTACTTTGATTTGCAATCTTCTGCTTTTGTTATGTATGTGGTCCTAAACTTTTTAGCTCTAGAGTAGCCCATCAAATCTGTAAATCCTAAACCATCTTATTTTATGGGGAGGAACAATTTATCTAACTTAACTCTTCCCCTGTATCCCTCCCATTATTTTTTTCAGCTCTTTATTAACTATGGTTCATAACTTCTCCTGTGTGGTTGACAAAAACAGTAGCATATCAAGGGGGAGGCAAAGGGGGCAGCTGCCCTGGGCACAATGCATCAGGGTGCATGATCGTGAAGTACACTTCCTTCATTAATTTTTAGTACAGGCATTTTTTTTTTCTTTTTTCTTCAGTTGAAGAGATAAGGGGGCATGGGTCTGCAGTAGGGAGCAGATTGATACAAATCAGTATAAGCTAAAGTTCTTTTTTGGTTGGGGGGTATGGATCAACTGTAGAAAGCTGATTGGTGCAAAATACTTTTTTTTAATGCTCTGAAGTGCTGAGGAGGCATGGATTGGCTTAGTATATGGGTCTGTTGTAAGAAGCTGGTTGATATAAAGGTAAGAGTAAGCCAATGCCCTTTTTTTTGCTGTCCACTTGAGCTGAGGGGGTGGGGCACTGTATCAGCAATGGGCACCAAATGCTAGGTGAGCCAGATATGTCTCTGCCTGATTTGTTGTATTGAAAGGATTAACTTATCCCATTTAACTCTTGTCCTCTTCCCTCCCTGATACATTTTTTCAACTCTTTATTAGTTATTGCTCACAACTTCTCCTCTGGTTGATAAAAATATGCCTAAACTGTATATAAAACTAAAGGGACTAGATTAACTTTCACTGCTTGTACCTTATTATCCATATTCATAGTCCAGAACTTCTAACTTCTCAATTTTCATATGATCTTTTGTTTAATTTTTTCTTACATATTTTAGCTGCCATAATAAATCTTTTTTAGTCCATATACCCACGTACTTCATGTTAGCATGTCCTCATAAAAACTGGTATTGCAGGACCAACTCATAAGTGGGAACATAGTATGTTAAGTTGTCTATCTCACCTTCATTCTTGCTGGTTGGGTTCGGAGCCGATCCTCGGCTCCAACTCGGCCATCTTCAAAAGCTCGAGAGCTGCTTACTGGCTCGAGGCCCCCTCCTATATCCCATGATGCCTGGCGCTAGATACCCAGATCTCGTTTGCCGCTTCTGCTATGAGGTTGCGTTTACTGGCTCAGGTCATAATTTTCACTTTGTTCTTATATTTAGGACTTTTTTGTAATTTGTTAGATATACCTTTATTGTTATAGAGTTTAGAATAGATTATATAGTAGTTTGTTAGAGTTTACCCCCTTCAAAACTTGTTTTCTCCTCAGAGAGTTTTTCCTTTCCCTCCCTCACCCCCGTTTACCTTACAAAGTAAGCCGTTTTAGTTAGAGGCTTATCATTGCTTTATTTTTAAGGTAGATAAAGGTTTTCTTTTTAGTAAATTGTGGTAGCTTGTAGGTCTTATATTATTATAGTGTGTGTGTGTGTGTGTGTGTGTGTGTGTGTGTGTGTGTGTGTGTGTGTGTGTGTGTGTGTGTGTGCTGTTAGGGTGTGGTAACTTGTGTGAATTGTGTATAATTTTTTTCAGTTACCTACTCCCCACTCTACTTGTTATTTGTATTTGATTTCCTTTACAGGAATGTCTAAAGACACAAAAGTGTCAGGATTCAAGAAGTGTGACTCATGCTGTCAGAAAATGTCTCTGACAGATGGTCACACCTCTTGTGTCTACTGCTTGGGCTCCCTACACCTGCAGGACTCTTGCTCGGTGTGTCACTCCTTTAGTCCGAGAGTCCTGCAGGAGCATAGGAATAAGCTTATCCTGAGGGGTTTGCTTAAACCTGAAGGATCACCGGCCAAGACTCAGTCAGTGAAACCTTCCAGGCCATCGAAGCCGTCAGCTCCCAGCTCGGAGCCGTCGCTGGGTATGGCTTCTGCTTCAACTTCGGTTCCGGCTGGAACCGAAGTACCTATTACTCAGTTGGCCCCCACTCTTCCTTCGGAACCATCAGGGAGTCGGAAACGCTCCAGGTCACCATCATTGGAGTTGATACACTCGGCTCCAGGGTCACCCTTATTGCTATCTGAGCGGAGTCATAAATCCCACTCTTCTCGGTCGTCTAGGCTATCCGACCATGATTTGGAGAGAGTGGTGAGCAGGCTTTTAAAGTCGCAGGTCCTGGCAAAAATGTTATCCAGCCCCCCTCACTAGGGTTCGGCTCTACCTGTTTCTCCAATAGGTCCTCCTTCAACTCATTTCTTGAGTTCGGAGCCAGAGCATGCTGTGGCTGGAACCGTGGGTCCATCTGCACCGATACCTCCCCTTTCGGTGCTGTCGTCGGCTCCGATCTCTTCCATGGTGCCATCCTTGGAGGGATCTGGGCTCTGTGACTCCCTCGTCGGCTCCGAGGGGGCGAGTGGCATCGGACCCTTGTCTGACCCCATTCTCCCTCTCGGAGCTTTAGCACAGGTGAGTTCGGCTCCTATATCGTCTTCGGAGCCATCTGTCTTGGTGCCGGGAAGGATTCCGGTCTCTTCAGAGCCAGAGCCTTCTTTGGCATCGGGAAGGGGCACCTTCAAGGTCATGAGGAGTGTGCTGGCATCTGAGTCAGCCTCACGGTTGGCCTCATCGGCTCCTCCCCCCATGGTGCCTGCTCCTGCCTCTACCCCTCCTCTAGACCCCAAGCATGGGGAACAAGTGCTCCAGGGCACCCCATTGGGTGTATCTTCCTCTTCCGAGGCCTACCCTGTTCATTCAGAGGAGCCCCCTCAAAAGAGGAAATGCAAGAGGAAGCATGTTGACTCCCCTGAGTCTATCACTTCAGATACCGACTTGGAGGAGTCAGAAGGGTCCCTGAGATCCCTCTCTGAGGACGTCTCCTTCTCAGACATCCTTGAAATCCTTAGGCAGAGGGGGAACTGGACTACCCTTAACCCTTCCGAGGATGAGTCGGTATTCCTTGACGCATTTGGTTCCCGACCCTCCACCTCCTGGATGTCTCCGCCTTTCAATCCACTGATGTCGGTGGTGGCTCGAAAGGCATGGTCAGCTCTAGACACAATGGAACCAGCTCCCCGTAGGCCCACAAATTTCATCACTGCCCCTCAGGACAAGCAATTTCTGACCAAGGGTGTTCCCATTGATGCCATGGTGGTAGCAGTGGCCACTAAAAAGGAGTTGGCTGAAACTTCTTCGTTTGTTCATCCCCCTAATAAGGAATCTAGGATGTTGGACAGATATGGGAAGCGGATGTTTTCCTCAGCGACCTTTTCCATGAGGTCTCTGAACTATTTGTGCCATTTTACCCGCCTTCAAGGGGATCTCCTTAAAGAGTTAGGAGATACCCTTCAAGATCCATCAGCTGCGGGGGCTCAGGCTAAGATTGCCTCCCAGCTGGCGACTCTAAATTCTGTAGTAAACTCCTCCATGCGGCTCATCTCTTATGCAGACGATGGAGCATGTAGGGCCGCAGGTACAGGTGTCGCTTTGAGGATACATGCTTGGATGCAGTTATGCAACTTTGCGGAACCCTTTAATGCGTCTTTCACCAACACCCCCTTTGATGGTTCTGCTCTGTTTGGACCACAGGCGAAGGATACCCTTACCAGGTGTGAGCAGGAAGGCAAGACTCTCTCTGCCGTTGGAGTCCATTTTTCCACTCCTTCAAGACCGTATCCCAAGGGTCAGAAGAGTGGGAAGATGTGGTTCCGGAAATCCCTGGGAGCCATGCCTGACACACGTGGAGAGTTCCCCTCCAGGGGCAGAGGAAGGAACAACAATAGATACTCGCCCTAGGGGCGGGGGGGAGTTCACAAAATCAGGGCAAAAGAGAATCCTTCTCTGACAAGCTCTTCCAGCATCCATGAAGTGCTGCCCGGCTGTCCACCTTTGGAGGCAGTCAGGGGAAGATTATCGCTGTACCCAGAAGCCTGGCAAAGTATAACAAAAGACAAATGGGTACTTTCTATCATATCCGAAGGCTACAAAATCCCCTTCTTTCACACTCCACTTTCTTCCAGCAAATCCCTTCCAGATGTTCCACCCAATCTAAGGGATCAAGCAGTTCAAGAAATTTCAAAACTGCTAAGAAAAACTGCCATCCAGTCAGTCCCAGCAGACCAACAAGGATCCGGAATTTACTCAAGGTTCTTTTTGGTATCAAAAAAGACAGGGGACTGGAGACCCATTCTGGATCTCAGCAGACTAAACAGGTCTGTTCAAAGAACGAAGTTCCGGATGGTCACGCTACAGTCCATTTTACCCTTTCTGGGTCAGGACAATTGGATGTGCTCCATAGATCTTCAGGATGTGTACTACCATATCAAAATGCACAGATGCTCCAGAAGATTCCTCCGCTTCTGGCTGAGAGCCAGTCATTATCAGTTCAGAGCGCTGCCCTTTGGTCTCACCACAGCCCCCAGGGTGTTCACCAAATGTTTGGCAGTAGTACCGCTCACTTGAGATGGCAAGGATTGCAGGTGTTTCCATATTTAGATGACTGGCTCCTTACTGCAACCACCAGGCATCACCTGCTGCTAGCCAGAGACTACACCATCCAAACGTGCTCCACTCTAGGCATCACAGTAAATTTCGAAAAGTCTGCATTGTCGCCTTGTCAATCTATCACCTTTATAGGCGCAAAGTTAAACACAAAGGACATGTCAGTGACTCTACTAGTAGACAGAGTGTTAGCCATTCGACGACATGTGCAGGTCTTACTAGGATGCAAAAAGATTCAGGCCAGAGTTGTCCTAAAAACATTGGGTCTCATGGCAGCAGCTATAATACTAGTCCGCCTTGCACGCTTTCATATGAGGATTCTTCAGTGGATGCTGTTCACACAATGGTCTTTCCAGCAACTCCCAATGTCTCACATGATAATGATCACACAGTCATGCAAAAACCAACTTGTTTGGTGGATGGTTTCCCCATCATTACACCAGGGCAGACCATTAGTTCTTCCTCCCCCAGTAGCTACGGTGACCACGGACACCTCCCTGATCGGGTGGGGGGGGGCATTATCAGGGAAGAACAGTCCAAGGCACCTGGCAGCCTCACGAGTACCATCTGCATATCAACGTCTTGGAGATGAGAGACCGTGCTTTTAGCATTGCAAGCTGTTAAGAACTCTCTTCCCACCGGGACCATTGCAATTCAAACAGACAATATGTCAGTGGTATGGTACATCAACAAGCAGGGCGGAACCAAGTCATACCCCTTATGTCGAGAAGCACTCAGACTTTGGCAGTGGGCGATCTCTTCCCAACGGTTTCTGATAGCAGCACATATCCCTGGGAAGTCCAACATTATAGCAGACAGGCTGAGCAGAGCAATTCTCATGCCTCATGAGTGGTCTCTCAATCAGACTGTGGCAGACAGAATCTTCTGCAAATGGGGTCAGCCTTGCTGCAACCTTTTTGCCACCCCCTTCAACAGCAAGTGCAACAATTTTTTCTCTCTCCTACCTCTTCCCGGACACCTCCCCAGAGACGCTGTAGTTCACGATTGGCCCCAGGGACTTCTTTATGCATTCCCTCGATTCCCCCTGATTCCCAAACTAATTCAGAAAGCTACCACACTGGGATGCAAGATGATCCTCATTGCCCCTTACTGGCCTCGACAAATTTGGTTCCCCTTACTGCATCATCACCTTCTGGAGCAGCCCTGGACCCTGGACCCAATTCCAGATCTCTTGATCCATCAGTCGGGCAGGCTGCACCAATCTCTTCAATCTCTCCAGCTCACTGCTTGGTTTCTCCACTTCCGACTTTAGCCAGGCTTCCCAACATCTCCCATTCAGTGTGTGAAATCATCTTATCCTCGCATAAGTCGACCACTAGAAAAACTTATGCTAGTAAGTGGAAACGTTCTTCCTTATGGGCAGAGAACAGGAATATAGATGCCTTTTCAGCCCCTGTGCACCATATTTTAGATTTTCTAGCAGAACTTTTTCGAACTGGATCCTCTTCTGCCACGATTAGAGTTCAGCTAGCTGCAATTTCAAACTTTCATATGGGCCTATCTGATTCAAGCATCATGTCCTATAAGCTTTGTAAAGCCTTTCTGAAAGGGACCACTCTACTCAGGCCCCCAGTAAGAGATCCCCCGCCTCTGTGGGATCTGAATTTGATTTTAGCTTCCCTGATACTACCCCCCTTTGAACTGGCAGCTTCTTGTTCCTTGAAGTTTCTTTCTTGGAAAACCCTTCTTTTGGTTGCAGTTACGTTGGCCAGAAGAGTTTCTGAACTTCAGGCTCTTTGTGTTCGTCCTCCTTACCTAGTTTTTCATAATGATAGAGTTTCTCTTCGCACTAATCCTTCCTTTCTCCCAAAGGTTACTTCAGATTGTAATTTGAATCAGTCCATTGAACTGCCTGTGTTCTTTCTGAATTATTCCAACAAGGCAGAATACAAATTGCATCAGTTGGATGTCCATAGACAATTACTCTTTTACTTGCATAGAACCAAGCAATTCAGAAAATCAGACCAGTTGTTCCTGTCTTACGCTGAAGGAAAACAAGGCATACCGGTGTCAAAAGTCACCTTATCTAGGTGGTTGTCTTCTACTATTATCTTTATATATCAGTTGAGAAATAAAGACCTTCCTGCTAAGCCCAAAGGTCACTTCACCAGAGCTTTAGCTACTTCGGTGGCTTTTCAGGCTAGATTGCCAATGGAAACTATTTGTGCAGCAGCTACCTGGGCTAATCCACATACCTTCATTTCACATTATAAGCTGGATGTGGCTTCCAGAAGCAGAGCTGATTTTGGTTCCACTCTTCTGAAGAGTCTGTTCCAATGAGCCACCCAGGATTGAGGTGCTAGGGACGCTGTCCCAACCAGCAAGAATGAAGGCGAGATAGACAACTTAACATTAAGAAGTTATGTACCTACCATAACGTTCCATGTTAGTTGTCATCTTCTCGCCTTCTTTCTTGCGTCCCACCCTCCATCCCCCTATCCTAGTAGACCGAGAATAGTTCCTTAGGCTTCTTTATCACTGGCTGAGTCTTCTCTGGCTGTTACTTCTGACTGTCAATCTCTCCAGTAGGTTCCTGTATCCTGCTACAGTTGCTGTATTATCATGATTATTATTATTATGTCTGTAGTTAGGTTACCAAATGAGATCTGGGTATCTAGCGCCAGGCATCATGGGATATAGGAGGGGGCCTTGAGCCAGTAAGCAGCTCTTGAGCTTTTGAAGATGGCTGAGTCAGAGCCGAGGATCGTCTCCAAACCCAACCAGCAAGAAAGAAGGTGAGAAAAAGACAACTAACATGGAACGTTATGGTAGGTACATAACTTCTTATTTCTGCTACATTATTTGCTTTATCCTTATTCATTTTATGTCATTAAAAAAAAAACAAATATAAAAATGTCTTAAAAATTTTCTGCAACAGTGAAATGTCCTTTTCTTGATTTCTCAAGTAGAAATAATATCATCTGCAGATAAAACTATTGATGTTAAGTTGTCTATCTCACCTTTGTTCTTGCTGGTTGGGGATCGGAGCCGATCATCGCCTCCGACTCGGCCACCTTCTATAGCTCGAGAGCTGTTTACTAGCTCGAGGCTACCCCTTATCCCATAATGCCTAGCGATAGCTACCCAGATCTTGTTTGCCGCTTCAACTGCGAGGTGTCGTTTTTCTGGCTCAGGCTTGTATAAAGTTTCTTTATAGAACTTTTTTACTAGAAATAGTCTTTTTCCTAGGGGTTATTGTTAACTTTTAGTCTTATATTTCTTGTGTTAGCTCAATGTGTATTTGTAGCTTCCTTCCCTCCCCTGTAGAACTTGTTTAATTTAAAGAGTTCTCCCCCTCCCCCCTCCTTATCCTTTTCTTGTCAGGTTAGCCATTTAGGTTAGAGGCTTTCCTTCTGCCTTCTTTATAGGCTAGCCATTTGAGATAGAGGCTTTCCTATTAAAAAAAAAAAAACTTTAGCCCCAGGATTCACCGGCCAAGACTCAGCCTGTGAAATCCCCAAAATCTACCAAATCGTCAGCTCCAAGTTTGGAGCCGTCTTTGGTTCAGACTCTATCTGCTACTTCGGTTCTGGCTGGAACCGATAAGACTATCTCCCTGTCGGCTCCATCAGAAACTTCGGAGCCTTCGCGGAGCCACAAGAGGCTGAGGTCCCCTTCTCTGGAATCGATACATTCAGTTCCTCGGTCTTCCCTGCTTCAGAGCGAGCGCAGTCACAGATCTTCTCACTCCTCTCGATCCTCTAGGCTCTCGGATCATGATGTGGAGAGAGTGGTCAGTAGGTTGCTAACGTCGCAGGCACTTGCCAAGATGTTGTCCAGCCCTCCTCAACAGGTGTCAGCTCCATCCACTTCTATCGATGTTCCTCCTCCGACTCCATTGAGCTCAGAGCCGGAGTTAGTTGGGGTTTGAGTAGTGGAACCATTGGCTCCGATAACTCTATCTCCTTCGGTTCTATCGTCAGCTCCGATTCCCTTGATGGTGCCGCCCGTCGAGGGATCTGGGCACCGGGGCTCCATTGTCAGCTCCGAGGGGGCGAGTGGCATCAGACCCTTGTCCAACCCCATTCTCCCTCTCAGGGCTTCGGCGCAGGTGAGCTTGGCTCCTACATCAGACTCGGAGCTCTCCCTTGGTGCGAGAAGGATTCCAATTTTCTTGGAACCGGACCCTTCTCTGCATTGTGACAGGGACACCTTCGACGTCATGAGGAGTGTGCTGGCCACTGTCAGCTCCACTATTGGCCCCATCGGCTCCATCCCCTCTAGTGCCTGTGCCAACCTCTGCTCCTCCTCTAGACCCCAAGCATGGAGAACCGGCACTCCAGGGCACCCCATTGGGGGTTTTCTCTTCTTCCGAGGTCTCCCCTGATCATTCAGAGGAGCCCCCTCATAAGAAGAAGTGCAAGAGGAAGCACATTGACTCCCCTGAGTCTGCCACTTCTGATATAGACTTAGATGATTTGGAAGGGTCCCCAAGATCCCCCTCTGAGGATGTTTCTTTTTCAGACATCCTAGAAATGCTTATGCAGAGGGGGAACTGGAATCTGCTAGGACCTACCGAGGATGAGTCTGTATTTCTGGATGCGTTCGGTTCCCGACCTTCCACCTCCTGGGTTTCTCAGCCTTTCACTCCACTTATGTCTGTTGTGGCTCAAAAGGCTTGGTCATCCCTGGATACAGTGGAACCAACTCCGAGGAGACCTGGCAAGTTCATCACAGCACCCCATGATAAACAGTTCCTTACCAAAGGTGTTCCTGTTGATGCCATGGTGGTAGCAGCAGCCACCAAAAAAGAGTTAGCGGAAACCTCTTCATCTGTCCATCCTCCTAAAAAGGAGTCTAGGACCATGGACAGATACGGGAAGTGAATGTTTGCTTCAGTGACCTTTTCTATGAGGTCACTGAACTACTTATGCCATTTTACCCAGCTTTAGAGGGATCTCCTTAAAGAGCTCGGAGATACCCTTCAAGATCCATCAGCTGAGGGGGCTCAAGTTAAAGTGGCTTCCCAGCTGGCGACCCTTAATTCTGTAGTCAACTCCTCCATGAGGCTCATTTCCTATGCAGCCGATGGTGCGAGTTGAGCCACAGGTACTGGCGTGGCCCTTAGGAGACATGCATGGATGCGGCTGTGTAATTTTGTGGAAATCTTTAGAGTGTCATTCACAACACCCCCTTTGATGGTTCCTTTCTTTTTGGACCACAGGTGAAAGACACTTTGACTAGGTGTGAGCAAGAAGGCAAGACTCTCTCTACCGTGGGAGTCTGTTTTTCCACTCCTTCCAGACCATACCTCAAGGGTCAGAAGAGTGGTAAAATGTGGTTCCGAAAATCCCAGGGAGCCTCACCTGACACACGTAGTGATTTTTCCTCCAGGGGCAGAGGGGGAAACAACAACAACAGACTCCGTCCTCGTGGCAGAGGGGGTCCACAGAACCAGGACAACAGAGAATCATTCTCTGAGAAGCCCTTTCAGCATCCCTGAAGAGTTGCCCAGCTGCCCGCCTCTGGGGGCAGTCGGGGGAAGACTTTCACTGTACCCGAAAGCCTGGCAAAATGTAACGCAAGACAAATGGGTATGGTCAATTATATCCAGAGGTTACAAAATTCCCTTCTTTCAACTCCCCTTGCCATAAAGCAAATCCCTTCCAGATGTTCCACCCAATCTGAGGGACCAGGCAGTCACAGAAGTTTCAAAACTGCTAGGAAAAAAAGAGTCATCCAGGAAGTCCCGGCAGACAAACACAGATCCAGAACTTACTCAAGGTTCTTTTTGGTATCAAAAAAGACAGGGGACTGGAGACCAATTCTGGATCTCAGCAGACTAAACAAGTCTGTTCAAAGAAAAAAGTTTTGGATGACCACGCTACTGTCCATTCTACCCTTTCTGGGTCAGGACAATTGGATGTGCTCCATAGATCTTCAGGATGCTTACTACCACATCAAAATGGACAGGCGCTCCAGGAGATTCCTTCGCTTCCGTCTGGGAGCCAGTCATTACCAGTTCAGAGCTCTGCCCTTTGGTCTCACCACAGCCCCCAGGATGTTCACCAAATGCATGGCAGTGGTCACAGCTCACCTGAGACGTCTAGGATTCCAGGTGTTTCCATATCTAGACGACTGGCTCCTCACTGCTATTACCAGGCATCAACTTCTGCAAGTCAGGGACTACACAATCACAATCTGCTCCCAGCTAGGCATTACAATAAACTTCGAAAAATCTGCCTTGCTGCCCTGTCAATCTATCACCTATATAGGAGCAGACTTAGACTCAAGGAACATGTCCGCAAGGCTACCGTCAGAAAGGGTGTCTACAATTCACCAGCAAGTACAAATTCTAACGCAGAGCAAAAGGATCCAAGTCAGGTTCATCCTTCAAACTCTGGGTTCCATGGCAGCGGCAGTTCTTCTAATCCCATTGGCCCACTTTCACATGAGGATCCTTCAGTGCCTTCTGTTCACACAGTGATCTTTCCAACAGCTGCCCATGTCTCACATGATCATGATTACAGAAGCATGCAAAAGGCATCTTTCCTGGTGGATGGTCTCCCCACTAATGACTCAGGGCAGACCCTTCATTCTGCTCCCTCCGGTTGCCACAGTGACCACAGATGCCTCCCTGATAGGGTGGAGGGGCATTATCAGGGCAGGACGGTCCAAGGCACTTGGCAGCCTCATGAGTACCATCTGCATATAAACGTCCTAGAAATGAGAGATGTGCTCCTAGCGTTGCAAGCTCTTCAGGACTCTCTCCCTTCTGGGACCATTGCAATTCAAATGGACAACATGTCAGTGGTGTGGTACATCAACAAGCAGGGCAGAACCAGGTCCTACCCCTTATGTCGAGAAGCACTCAGACTCTGTCAGTGGGCGATTTCCTCCCAACGATTTCTGATTGAGATGCACATCCCAGGGAGGTCCAACGTCATAGCGGACAGGTTCAGCAGAGCTATTCTCATGCCTCACGAGTGGTCCCTGAATCAGGTAGTTGCAGATCTGATCTTCCGTAAATGGGGACAGCCTTGCTGCGATCTTTTTGCCACCCCCTGCAACAGCAAATGTAGCAACTACTTCTGCCTTCTTCCACTTCCAGGTCACACACCCAGAGATGCTCTAGTCCACGATTGGCCTCAGGGACTTCTTTATGCTTTTCCACTGTTTCCCCTGATACTGAAACTCATACAGAAAGCTATATTGTTGGGTTGCAAAATGATCCTCATTGCCCCCTACTGGCCTCGACAAATATGGTTTCCGTTCCTGCACCATTACCTTCTTGATCAGCCCTGGACTCTGGATCCAATTTCAGACCTACTGATTCATCAATCAGGCGGGCTGCATCAGTCCCTTCAAACACTCCAGCTCACAACTTGGTTGCTCCACTTCCAACCTTAGCCAGGCTTCCCAGCATTTCCCCAGCCGTACGTGAGATTATTGTTTCCTCTCACAAGTCCACAACTCAAAAAACGTATGCTAGCAAATGGAAACATTTTTCTTGTTGGGCAGAGGCTAGGAACGTAGATCCCTTTTCAGCCCCAGTCCACGAAATTTTGGAATTCCTAGCACAACTGTTTCATTCTGGGTCCGCTTCTGCTACAATCAGGGTTCAATTGGTGGCCATTTCTAACTTTCATGTTGGTTTGTCTAATTCAAACATTATGTCTCATAATCTCTGTAAAGCCTTTTTAAGAGGGACTACTCTCCTTAGACCTCCAGTGAAAGATCCCCCTCCTCCTTGGGACCTTAATTTGGTACTAACCTCCTTAATTATGCCCCCCTTTGAACCTGCAGTGTCTTGCTCCATTAAGATTCTGTCTTGGAAAACACTCTTTCTGGTAGCTATTACTTCAGCCAGACGTGTCTCTGAACTTCAGGCACTATGTATTCGTCCTCCATACTTGGTTTTTCATAAGGACAGGGTTGCTCTGAGGACTAATTCTTTTCTTCGTTCCTTCCGAAAGACTGCTCAGAAAATAATTTAAACCAATCTATAGACCTTCCTGTGTTTTTTCCTAACCGCACCAACAAGGCAGAATACAAATTACACCAATTGGATGTTCATAGACAATTGCGTTTTTACTTGCATAGGACTAAGGAAATAAGGAAGTCAGACCAACTATTCCTTTCCTACGCTCTAGGCAAACAAGGTCTCCCAGTTTCCAAAGTGACCTTATCCAGGTGGTTGTCTCACATTATTACTTTCATTTATCAATTGAGAAACAAAGAGTTGCCTATCAAACCAAAAGGTCATTCTACTAGAGCTTTGGCCACCTCTGTAGCCTTCCAATCTAGGTTGCCCATGGATTCTATCTGTGCAGCTGCTACATGGTCATATCCTCATACCTTTATTTCTCATTACAAGCTAGATATGGTCTCCAGGAGCAGAGCTGACTTTGGTTCCACTGTTCTGAAGAGTCTGTTCCAATGAGCTGCCCAGGATTGTAGGTGCTAGGGATGCTGTCCCAACCAGCAAGAATGAAGGCGAGATAGACAACTTAACATAAAGAAGTTATGTACCTACCATAACGTTCCACATGAGTTGTCTTCATCTCGCCTTCTTTTTTTGCGTCCCACCCTCCGTCCCCCTGTCCTATTGGATCAAGAGGAGTTCTGGTTTCACTGGCTGAGTGTTCTCTGGTTTATTTCCTCTACTGACTTAGAGAGTATGACAGGTATGCTCAACCTGCTTGTTTGGACAAGTTGATTCTCTGGCTATGTCTGGGGTTAGCTATTTCAAACGAGATCTGGGTAGCTATCCCTAGGCATTATGGGATAAGGGGTAGCCTCGAGCCAGTAAACAGCTCTCGAGCTATAGAAGATGGCCGAGTTGGAGCCAACCAGCAAGAAAGAAGGCGAGATGAAGACAACTAACATGGAACGTTATGGTAGGTACATAACTTCTTTATCTGTGTTACCTGCTTCCATTCTTACTCAAATTCCCTCCCACCCTGCCCTTCCCATTATCTTTTTCCTATTATTTCTGGAGTTACTATACTAACAGTCCATATGGCTTGGTCATGTACTCTTCAAGCTCTGAGTCAGGGATTGTTCACTATATTTGCGATGTGTTTTGTTTTCTGATAATACTGTTTCAGTTATATTGTAGGATATGGACAAACTCTTTCTGAGTTAACTTACCAAATGCAGGGTATTGTGGGTAAGCCAAGGAGCCTGAGCCTTGAATCCATAGTCAGAAAGTGGTTTAAGTTGGATCATAGTTGGATCCAGAAGCCCACCTGCTGAGGAAGGATGGAAGCAGATAACACAAGTGTATTGTTATGGTAAGTACATAACTTGTTTTATCCACAAAATGTGCTTAAAATAAGAACAAGCAGTAAATGTTAAAAAAGAAGATAAAATGGTCTTGTGATAGTCCTTTAAAACCACTCAAAATATAATAAAATTCCTACTTTCTCACAGAAATGAGCATATCTCACTGAAAAAAAAAGATTGTGGAAGTTTTACTCTAGAGGGAATGGATGAGGGTAAGCAGACAGTTGATCCTCAGAAGATCACTAGAGAAGTGCTTTCTAAGGGTGGCAAGAAAGTACTAAAGCTTTTGGCACCAATGCTGCTGGTTTTCTCCACTTATGAGCTTGGGCAATCAGCAACCTGGGTGCATGTGGAAGGAGCCCAAGGCTTTGGAAAACTGTTCGGCTCTTATATTCTAAGCAGAATGTAACCCAAACAGCTAAGACTGTTGCAGCAGTAATTTATTCGAACATCTGCTGTTATGATAAGTTTACTTACACAACTTTACTTTCCGCCTCAATGGAACATGTTTAAATTTGGTTGGTACAGTGTAGTCTTCTTGTCTTTCTTGGCTTTTTTAAGTTTGTCTTTTAGCCAATGTGCAGGTTTAGTCCTTGTTCTTTTAGTTTCCACAGCAAATAATTTATTCACCAGTAGTAAAAAGATTTTTAGAAGTTATTACACAGTTGTGTTACACTCACTGCATGCCGTAACACATATCCAAGAAATGGTTGCAAACTGTGGTAGTAGGGATAGCTTAGTGCCACATTTAAAAGATCTTTTGGTGGAAATGAGCTGACAACCCTGAAACTTTTTACAGTGATGATATAGTGTTGCAGTGATTTCAAAAAAGAAAGAGGGCTATTTTCAGGAAGTTTGTAAAGACAGTCAAGGACTGTTTGGTTTGAGGAGGGCTTGTGAAATCCTTTATGAGAAAAAACAGTTGGGGTAAAGGAGAACTTACTACTGTATCTCTAAGGAATTTGGTGATACTTTAATCCCAATGCAGATTTAAACCCCTGGCAAGATGGTGATCTGCTTTCTAATCAGTTGGATAGTGTAGGTTAGTATATTATAGAAAGCGTCAGTCAAAGTGGGTGGATTATAAATTATTTCTAAAAGTTAACCTGAGATGGCCACCAATTTAACAAGATCATAATAGCCATCTGGTGTCATAATCAGTAGTATCTGGGAATCATGTGACTAACACATTTGTGACATACCTGACTACTAGCAGCAATACACCCCTGCTAGTAGGCCTTAAGCTGTAAACAGCATAGCACCATAATCAATTGCTGTTGGTAGTTTATTGTCATGTTTTAGCCATGATTCCATTCTGGCTAAGGTATTGGGGTGATGTTCCTGAATTTAGGAATGTGGTTGTATGTATTTGTTTCTAATTCTGGCATTCATTCAAGTTACTGAGACTCCTTTTAGTTGGAGTGTGCAGTGTGTTTTGGGCAAGGGTTTGCTTTATTATCACTTGTGATTAGTATAAGAGATGTATACAATATCATAGCTCATGGAATGTTTCCGAAGGGTGTTGCCTACTGTCAAGTGTATTGGGCTTAATATAGAGAGTCTACATAGGACAGTGTACCTATAGTAACTACCATGTGTTCTGACCACTAAGAGTATGCTTGAGAAATGGATAGGAGAGTGGACATATGGGTTAACATAAGAAGTGCCATGATATGGTTGCTATTTAACATGTGGATGAAAACAGATGATGTATAATATGATAATTACTTCTAGTCATGAAATGCCTACTGGATACTATATTTTATACAGCACTGGGATCAGCTAGCGTGTTGGTAAGCCTATGGTTTGTACACAAGTCAAAAATACCTTAACAGTGAGCAGACATGGGTTGGAGTCGCAAGTGTAGCTGAAGGTGTATAGCAAGAAGAGTCTAGGAAGTCAATTTTAGAGCAAGTTAGGAGGAAAATAGGTGCAGAAATGGAATATGTGGGAGGATTCAAGGCAGAGAATATGATGCAGATAAGTTTGCCATGTGACTGTTAAGAGGAGATATCTGAAGGGTGGATATGGATGTCAGGAAAGGTGTTTGATAATGAAGACCACATCAAGTTATCTTATGCTGATATTTTGTTACATGTTTGTTAAACCAGCAAAACCTAATTAAGCAATCCTATATGTTTAATAAACCAGGTGGATAATAATTACTTTTAGGATGAAGAATCCTAAAGATTGGCACCACTTCTCTTTTAAAATTCAAAGATATCTCTGGTTGTAGTGACAATGTTTTGTCAAGTAGCGGACTTCATAATTTCATTAAACATTTTACCTCTGACATAAGACCTTTTACTTAGTTAAATCCTTCTGATGGGCATTCTCTTCCTTAAATATAACATCTTAGCTGGCATTAGTTACTAGTTATACTCGTGGCTGTGGGGAGCACCTTGATCATCCTTGACTTGGGGGGGGGGGGTCTCAAAAGCTGCTGCTGGTTGTGGAAAATGAAGAAAAACCAAAAAGATTATTCATTCTCCAAATTGTGCATTTTATTATACACAGGGTTGTGATATGACCTTTTTGTGATAAAACTAGTAATGAGTGAATGAACGCGAGAAAGGTAAGTGCAAGAGATCAGTAGCCAAGAGCAAGCAATCTCAGTCCTCACCTGGAATTTTAAGAATAGCAGATCCTCCCAACCTTCAGTGATGTCTTTTTCTATCAGGGAGTTTTATAAGTACTGGCAAGACACCAGTTGCATTGCTGACAAATTCTGGGCAAAGTCAAAAATAATGGTGGAATAAAGGGTCAAAATCAGAAACACTTTTTAAAGTGAATTAGAATAACATTGAAGTTAATAGAATAACACGCTTTGCATCAACATGCATTTGCTGAACAATAATTAGTATGAAACTCTAATCTCTGCTATTATTGACTGTCTAATCCTGAATGATTTACCAGCAAAACCAAATTTTTATGAGGTACAGAGCAAAGATATGAGGCAAAATTAGGGACACTTTGTAAAATCAGGGACAGTATGCATTACTCTTCAATGAGGTGAATAAAAGTGAATTAACACTGCTGTTTAATGACTGTTAAACAACAGTCACTGATTTGGTGTGGTAGAACTGGTGTCATATGCTGTAATGTTATTAGCTAAAGTTAGTGTATAACTAGCATTATTATGGCTTATATTTTGTGTGTTTTGGGAGGGGGGGGGGTTGCAGTGTAAGGTAACAAACTGGCCATAATTTATTTTACTTTCTGTTCTAAACATTGTCAGCACTACCATTATGCTTGTGTGTGGGGGTGGTTACAGTGCATTTGAGTAACAAGATGACCATAATTTATTTCACTTACTATCACATATACTTTACACATGATAGATAGATGTTTTTGATGGTTTGGCAGGGGCATGATGTGTGTGAAAGCAACTGCTGATTGTCACAGTAGTACAGTGAGTAACATTGTCATTTCACAATGCTTTGCTCTGGTTGAGTTTTTGCTATAGCTTCTTCTGTGTGGAGTCTACATGCTCTCTCTGTGACTATGTGGGTCTACCTTTGAAATCTGGTTTCCTCCAGCATCCCAAAGATATGCTGTAGGCAAACTGTCATTCCTCCAATTTCTCTGAAGGTGAGTGTGTATGTGTATGTTCGTGTATCTTGTGATAGACATGGCTTGTGAAAGAGAGAGTCATTGTGTGCATATGTGTGTGTGTGTGTGTGTGTGTGTGTGTGTGTGTGTGTGTGTGTGTGTGTGTGTGTGTATGTGTGTAAGCACAAATAATATAGCTGATTTTTTTTTTATCTGTGGGCACACAAACAATACAGGGCACATATGTAACTCCTTTGGGTAGTAGTAAAAATGCAGTTATCGAGTAGTTATCTTAAAAACAGGATATAAAATATATCACAGAAAATTCAGACCATTAGAGGGGTCTGGTGGTGTTCATATTCTAGAGTATATAAATGGATTTTGGCATGGACTGAATGGTGGCCTCTAACCTCAACCCCACCCATTCTAAAATCAGCCTTGCTCAGGGGCATGTACAGAGGGTTGGTGTAGCTTGCTGTGGGCTGAAGATAGTGTGATAATTATTTTTTTAATTGTCCTTACATTCAGACCTCAAAGGTCTGCACAGGAGGTCATTATAGCTTATGTTGGGGCTGGGGGCAGTTTGGTCATTGTTTCTTTTACTTCTCTCACAGAGCTCACAGGAGTGCAAAGAAGGTGAGTATAGCTTATGTGGGGTAATGTATGGTCCAGCAAAAACAAGTTGGAATACATTATTATGATCTTTATTTTTTTTTATTTCACTTTTCAAACAATGACACATCAGACACTCATACAAGTGGCTGCCTTTTTATGGTAGGGGATAAGGAGGCATGTTATGTCTATATGTGAGAACAATCTCTTGAAATATGTGACTATGGCTATTTGAGCCTTTGCTTGCAGTTCTGTCTATCTCTAAGTGAATCAACAGACAGTGGCTTTCTTTTTTTTGGGGGGGGGGTATAGGGTGACAGACAGTATTGCCAAAAATATTGTCTTGTTAGTTTATAGTGAGGTACTAGTTTGTCAGCTTTGAACAGTAAGCCTCTACAAACCTTATGTCTTCTTTGAAGTAACAAAATAAGACTGAATTTCATTTCTTACTCATGATTTTTGTTAGGTCACCACTAGATCAAAAAGTTGGAAAAATGCTCTAAATTGTACCTAAGAGCATATATAATCCTATGACTTCTGGGATTTACCCTTACTTAATTTATTTTCTACACAGTTATTACTGTGCTGCCTTGACCAATTAAGGTGTGTTGAAAATATGCAAGGAAAAGTAAAGTTTAAAAGAAACTCTGATTTTCTTTCTTTCTTTCATTAGTCATAATTTTATTTCAGGCTATGAAAAGGAAGTTAAAAAACTCAAAAATAGATGTCAGAGCATCTAGAAAACCATTGCTTCTGTTAAAAACAAAAGTGTAAGGTATAATGTGAGAAAAGGGAACAAATAACGTGCATGATTTGGGTACCGTGGGAATTGGGAAAAACAAGGAGGAGAAATGGAGGATGTGTGTGTTTGTGGTGGGGAGAAACAGTAAGAAGTGGGTACCATGGAGTACTTCACCTATGCCTCTATTTCACCTAAGGCTCGCTCAGTATATAGGGTTGTTGTAACATAAAATTATTACAACTAAATGCCAGTTGCTGTGAATTTCCCTCTAGAAGATGACCAGTGTGGCGTGGTGTAGAGAGCTGTTGTAATGAAAAAGAGCATTATAGCTACAGATCAATCTGAATGTACTACTCCTAAAACTTTGCAGCATAAACGAAAAGGTTGCTTGGAGAAGTGTCAGTGACATGGTCATGCTTAGACTGAAAGTCTCCAGTGTATGAAGTTGTTCACATAATATAAAAGTATAAGCTTTAGGTTGTACAAAATGACAGCATTTAATCAGGCATACTGCATTCTGTAAGTGAGAGTAAGTTAATACATTTAGTGTGACATAATGGACTGCCTTTTTGTCAGGTGTTCCACACCTTTTGACAGTGTCAGTACAGCAGAGGGAGCATTTTCTGTTAGCAGTAGGTCTGATTTTTTTTTAAAAAGCAGCACTTGTGCTTTGAGAGGGAAGTGTGCAGTCAATGACGATTATTCATACAGTGTGTAAAACATGACATTTTTTAATCTGTCACTTCTTGCCTTCATAGTTGTTTTATTGTTGTAATACCTCTGTCTGTGGCTTTACTATAATTGTTTCATGGATTGTGAGTAATTCTTTGTGGAATGCCCTCTGACCTTTGATGTCATATAAGGGGTCTATATTACTTTGTCAGAGGTTCATTTCCTGAACCTTTGTTCATCGACCCTAATACATCGAAAGTTTACTTCAGTGAACAACTTACCTAGGGAAAGGAACAAGTTGTCCGTCATAAGAAATGCGCCCTTTTCCCCACTGTAGTGCAACCTCAGAGTTGGCATATATAGGTGGGAGGGGTTCGCCCTCCACATGGGTGGGTCTGAAATTCTGTAATTTGTGTGACGGTCAGAATGCTGGGGAACTCATCAATTTCCATAGGCAAGTCATTTGTTGAAGTGAACATTCATTGATGTAAACATTTGCTGTATTAGGGTCGATGAATGAAGGTTCATGGAAATGAACCTTTGATGAACTGATATAGACTCCCTATAAGACATTCCACTAAGGCTGTTTGTTCAGTGCATGAAAGCAGTTCTAAGAACTGGGGCATTTTTCTAGGCATAGCTGTTGATCTAGAGCTCCACCAAAAAAAGTTAAAGAACATGGGCATCACAACTGCTGCTGCTACACTCCTTTTTCCATTTTCACACATGCAGTTGGGATGTGACTTCAACAGCCACACCCATCTAGAGCCAACTATCGTGGCTTTAGATGGTTGTCTGGCTTTAGATGGTTGTCACTGGTGAAGTCACTCCCCGACCCTGTGTGTGGAAATGGGAAAAAGGGGATTAGCAGCAGCAGGTGTGATGCCTTAGTTGTTCGTTTAACTTCTTTTTTGGGGAGTTCCAGATCTTTGCAAGGATGACCTTTATTTGACTTTAGCAGGAAGTTCAGATGACAGTGATGTTGATGCTGGTGAGGCTGTGCAGCCTCCTCCATACTGTAGTGAAAGACATTTCAAAGTCATGAATAATATGGGTTCTGCTAGGATATAATGAATTGCTTTTGCAGCTGAATACTAAATTTTATATATATATATATATTTTTTTAAAACTAGTGATTGCATTACTTTTATTTTGTAGTCACACTTAATGTTATCACTTTTGGTTCACATCAGTGCACTATTGCTTTTGTAAGTGTTCTGAGTGGCAACAGTCAGAAGCATAGCTGGTTCAATTAGTACCCTGTGCTGGCACTATGAGCCATTACCCCACCACCTCAGCTCTTCAAGTGAAGAACAAAAAAAAAAATTCACTTCACTGCAATAAGCATTAAGCAATCAGCTTATTACACTTAGATCTATGCATCCCCGGCGCAAAAAAAAAAAATGGAAGTTCCTTCTACTGGCACATCAACTAGGTGGCAGGTTGCATGACACACTTCCCTTCCCACACATACTCGACATGGTCAACTAGGTGACAGCCTAGGGTGCCACTCTAGCAAGGGAACTTTTCCAGTAAACTGGAATGTGTAAATAGACCAGGATGTGGGCACCATGTGGTGTGGGGGGCCGCTGTGGATCCCTTTTGCCTAGGGCACCACTTGACCTAAAGCTGACCCTGTTCTCACCCCAGCCATTCAGGTCCTGTTTCTGTGCCCTGTCCCCAACCCTCCTTTAACATATTTTATAAAATAAATAAATAAATGAATAAAGCATTTCTTCTTTTAAACTGTAGCAAACTGCTACAAATATAGCAAACAGTTGCTACAGTCTTATACATGCCTGCACAGAGTGCTTCAGTGCTCATGTTTTAGTTTTAAAAAAAATCTTTTTAAACTGTAGCAAACAGATGCTACAGTATATAGCCTGCCTGCACAGAGTACTACAGCACTCAGGTTTTAGTTAAAAAAAGATTTTTTTTTCTTTGAAACTGTAGGAAAAGTACAGTTGCATAAAATATTACCATAACAGTAAATGTCCTTGTCTTCGCTGTTGCAGTATCCAAAACAGAAGGGATCTCCTGCCTAGGGCAGCCTGACTCTCAGCCAGTATACAAAAGCCTAATGATCTTGTATGTGCCAAACATAGGAGATCTATTTTATTTATTTTTATTTATTTTACATTTGTTGACCGGGATAGTCTG
The DNA here is from genome assembly GCF_019279795.1 of Protopterus annectens. Taxonomy (NCBI): domain Eukaryota; kingdom Metazoa; phylum Chordata; order Ceratodontiformes; family Protopteridae; genus Protopterus; species Protopterus annectens. The sequence continues at coordinate 138,697,596 of NC_056733.1, forward strand.
ACTGGATACATCACTGAACAGCCCTCCCCCCTTAACCCATGTCCTTCTCTTCTATCCTTTCACACCCTGTTAGCACACTCAACCATCAAAATTGTCCTGCCCCTAACAAAATGCAAACAAGTAAAAAAATACTAATTACTCTACTGCCTATACTATTTTTTATTTTACCATCTTACTGCCTACGAACAAAAACTTGACGGTGGTATTCACTACCCAAATGGTCAAACAGCCACCCACGACTTCACACATAACACCAAACACTTTACCATCCCCAGCACACCGAATCTACCACCCTCAACAAAATATCACCCCTGTAAAGCCACAAAACATAATCCTAAAGACAAAGACAATATAAAACTTATAAACAAACTCCTAAAGTTTAGAGTATCCTGTCACTATAACCTTATAACACATGGGGACATCCATCCCAACCCTGGCCCACCCACACCCAATAACCTTCACTCCCCTACCACTACCCCCACAGTCAAGCTACCCCTTTCTACTCCCACTAGTTCCCTCCTAGTATTTCACCTAAATATTAGAAGTATTAACAATAAGATTCCCAACCTACATGCCCTCCTAGCAACCCACTCCCCAATCATTATGTGTCTTACGGAAACCTGGCTAAAACCTAGTAATACTGATAATGAGATACTACCTCCAGGATATAATATTCACCGGTTAGACCGTACTACAGGGAAAGGAGGTGGGATAGCAGTCCTTTACAAAAATACTCTAACTGTTAATAGAGACACCATTCAACCACCCCAATTCAATAATGCAGAACTCCTCATAACCAAACTACAGATTAACCAGAACAAATGCTTGAACATCGTCTGTGCTTACATTCCACCAGGCAACAACTTAAATACCCTAGAGGATATCCTACACTGGTTATCCACTACCTACCCCCAAGAAACCACAGTTCTTGCTGACTTCAATACCAACTAGCACCCCTGCTCCTCCGAACCCCCCCTCAACCCTATAAACTTATCTGGATTTAAACAGACCATAACCTCTCCCACTAGGATAAATAAAATGACCAACAGGGAAAGTATCCTAGAATGGATCCTAGTTAATAACCATCCCCAACTGTACACAGTTGGCACTCTCCCTGATGACCTTAGCGACCATTTACTAACCTATATCATAAACCATAAGGCAGGAAACCCTCACCAGACCAAATATAAAACACTCAGAAACAGGAAAAACTTTGACACTGCTATATTCCTAAATGAACTAAAAGCAGCTGACTGGTCAAAACTAAAAAAAATCTACCATTAGAAAAGGCTATAGCTCACTTTAACATTAAATTCCTAAGTATCCTTGATTCCCATGCTCCAGCACATACAATAAAATCTAGATCAAACACAGCACCATGGCTCACAAAAGATACCAAATCTACAATCAAAACTAGAAACAGAGCCTGGGTCAGCTGGAGAACAACTAAAGCCCCACTTGACCATCTAAAATATTGTCAACGCAGGAATGATACAAAAAAATCTATTTCACTAGATAAAAAAAGCTTCTACCAAAATCTCCAACAAAAACACCAAAACAACCCTCAAAAGTTTTGGGCAGGCTTAATCAACTACTTCATCCAGGTCATTCTACCACCCCAACCCCAGCTAACCACACCTATAGTTCCCCAGAGGCCATAGCTGGTGCTTATAATAACTTTTTCACTGAAACAATCCAATCCCAAGCAAATCAACTAACCCCCACAAACTTAAAGCACACCCCTAATCTACCCACTAATCACCCCCAATTTAGCTTCCAACCAATATCCACTAGTTTTATCAAAACACTTATAAAAAAACTAAAACCTACCACCCTCGCTGCTGACCTCCTCCCTGCAGAGTACCTACAAATAGCTGCAGATGCCATTGCATATCCCATATCTATCCTTATCAATAGAACATTATCCGAAAGCACTATCCCCTCCCTCTGGAAAATATCCCATGTCATCCCACTCCATAAAGGTAGTAGTTCTACAGACAAATCCAACTATAGACTCATTGCCATTCTTTCCCCACTAGCCAAAATAATGGAGAAATTTGTACACAAGCAACTAATGCAATACCTTACACAGAATAATTTACTATCCAACTCCCAGCATGGTTTCAGGCCATATCACAGCACCTCCTCAGCCCTCCTTTCCTTTACTAATGCCATAAATAAAGACAGGAATGACAATAGGCTATCCTCCACCCTCTTTCTTGACCTATCAAAAACCTTTGACATGGTCAAACATGAACTTCTCATTCTTTCCCTAAAATCTATTTCCCTCAATAAGCACGCAATCCAGTAGTTCCAGTCCTACCTGACTGGTAGACAGCAGGCGGTACAATGTTAGGGAAAACTCTCCAGCCAGCTACCTCTCACACTTGGTGTCCCTCAAGGCTCCACAATAGTACTCTAATCTGTTTTTATCAACAACCTTCACACTGCTATCCCTAAAGCTACCTGTATTCAATATGCAGATGATTCCACTCTGATCTGCTCAGCAACCTCCCCAGCTGAACTGCAATCCTAACCCAAAATACATTAAACACTATTGAGAAATGGCTCACCAACCAACGCCTACTGCTGAACCCCAATAAAACTAAACTTCAACTCTTTATCCCCGTTAGTAGATCTGCCACACTTTCATTCTCTGTCACGTCTAACAATGGTACCACTATCTCCCCAGATCAATTCACCAAACTTCTAGGGGTTATCATAGACAATAATCTCAAATTTGACCTACAGGTCAACAAAACCATACAGGCCATCAATAAGAAGCTTGGATCAATGTATAGAAACAAGACATTTTTAACCCCACTGGCTAGTACTGCAATTGCCCGGTTACACCTACTCTCTACTTTTTTATATGCCTTGAATGTGCTCTCAAACCTCCACAAATCCGAACTAGGTAAGCTGTCCCATAGCTACAACCATATTGCCAGATTTGCTACTGGCTCTACCTATAGAACCAACCACTGCCAGAACCTGAAACAACTAGAGAGGCTCGAACTGCCCAGCTTAATTCAATTCAATCAGCTCTTAGCAGCGCACAGAATTCTGTACCACCCTGAGGATACCCCCCTCACTTATAAATATTAGTAAGCCGTATAGTAACCTGAGATCCCTATGGCCAGCCAACAAGCTACTGGTCCAAACCCACAAAGCTAATAACTCTGCTGGTGAGTCTCTGGTCACCAACTTTGTTGGCAAAACCTGGAATTCATTGCCAAACTATATAACCCTACAATCCTCCAAAGGTCTCTTCATAAAAAACCTCAAACAGTATCTCAAAGTGAACTGGCTTTGCCCATGTACCAACCCTGATTAAGTTATAAACTGAAAGCATAATATGTAAATATCATAACATGCAACTACATCACCAAGCTCTATATCCAATCTGACGTCTTGCTTTTAATTGTGTCTGTCCATGAGAATTATGAATCTCTACTAGGGAGCACTACTAAGCCATTGTACATAATCACTTTGTTTTATATTTTATATTTTCTAATGTTATCCAACTTCTTGTGTAATCTATGTAAGTTTGTCTATTTGGAGCTTTTCTCCCCGGGCCTCCGCTTAAAATGGACATGTATCCAGTCGGACTGTCCCGGTAAACAAATGTAAAATAAATAAATAAAATGCCCATTTTCAGTGGAGGCCCAGGGAGAAAAGCTCCTAAGATAATTACAACAGCAAACATGACAAAAATACACATTTAGCAAGGTTTACAGACTCAGTTGACATTTGAGTTATACAATCTAACAAATTTATGGTGTAGCACACTTAAAACAACAGATTAAAAAGTATTAGTGCACAAGTATTTCAAAACTTAGTCAGGATTAGTGCAGGAACATAGCAAATGCGATTTAAAATACTGCTTGAGACTTTTCTTACATTGTGTTAGGGAGGTCACTAGAGTGATGTCAGCAGGTAGTGAGTTCCAAGCTTTACAGACAGAATTGGCAAACAGAGACTCTTCGGCAAAGTTTTTGGATTTAACAGTTTGGACTACCAATCTATTAGATGAGTGAAGTGGTCTAAGCTTGCAGTGGAAGTAGATAATATTTTTAAGAGCAGGTGTATTATCTGGTTGGTTAAGTACTTTATGAGCAATTATAAGTTGGTTGTACTTTAACAGGCTGGGTAGCTCTAGCCAACCAAGATAGTTTAGGTTTTTACAATGATGTGTTCTATAAGACATACCAGTGGCAAATCTAGCTATCTGGTTATAACAGGAAGAGAGATTATTAAGATCACTTTTGTTTAAGTTGGTAAGTATAGGGGAGGCATAGAAAGGGTAAAGAGTAAGTGAGAGCTGGCTATGGCAATTCTAGCAGGTGGGGTAAGAAATGGTCTAATTCTATATAATGTTTTTTTGTTAATGGTTTTGATAGGTTGGTTGACATGCTTATCAAATTTAAGATTGTTGTCAACCAAAACACCTAGAAGTTTTGTGCAATCATCAGGGGAGATTGTGGTACCATTAGAATTAATGGTGAAGGGTAGTACAGAGGACCTTTGAGTGGGCGAGAAGAGTAGCAGCTTTGTTTTGTTTGGGTTTAAAATTAGACACTGCTCAGAAAGCCAGTTTTCGACTATGTTAAATGTATCTTGGGTTAGTGTCTGCAATACTAGTTGGAAGGTGACAGAGCATATCAAAGTCAAGTCATCTGCGTATTGAATACAATTAGCTTTTGGGATGGCCGAATGGAGGTCATTAATGAAAATGGAGAACAAAAGAGAACCCATAATGGATCACCAGGGTGTTGGGAAGGAGGTTGGATAGTTTGTTCTGCCATAGGATGGCTTATTGTTTATTGCAGAGATATGACTGGAACTATTAGAGAGAATGATTGTCTAAGGAAATTGCTTTCAAAGTGGAAATAAGTAGTTGGCAGTTAACCATATCAAAAACCTTTGACAGATCCAAAAAAGGGCAGAGGATAGTTTGTTAATGTTTCTGTTATAGTTAATAGCATCAGAGAGGGTAAGAAGGGCTGAGGTGGTACTATGGTGTGGTCTAAAGCCATGCTGAGATTTAGCCAGTAGGTGGTTCTGGATTAGATAGTGCAGAAGCTGCTTATGGATGCACTTTTCCATAATTTTAGCCAGTGATGATAAGATAGCTATAGGTCTATAAGTGGAGAGTTCGGTGGAGCTACTGCCTTTATGGAATGGTATGACATGAGACGTTTTCCAGATGGAGGGAACTGTAGCTTCTGATATGCTACGGTTTATTAGTATAGAAATGGGATATGCTATGATATTTGCAGCCTTTTGCAGATACTCAGCTGGGAGAAGATCAGCAGATGGGGTTGTGGGTTTTAGTTTTTTGATTAGGGAACAGATAGCAGATGTGGATACTGGAAGGAGGCTAAAGGAGTACTGGGTAGTGGAATGGGAAGCTGTAAATTAGAGGAACCAATAGATAGTTTACTGGCTAGGGCCTGGACAGTTTCAGTAAAGAAACTATTAAAGACATTAGCAACATCCTGTGATGGTTTATCTGGGGAGGGGTGTATGAATTCAACTACCAAGAATTGAATTGCCCCAGAAGAGACCAATCACCATAGAACAAAGGAGTCCATGCACATCCAGAAGGAAAAAAATGCAGAAGTAAAAGGGGAAACCCTCCATGAGAAGGGAATCTAAACAAAAACAAGGACAAACAAGAGGTGGGTGGATGGAGGGAGTAAATACTGCAACAGTGAAGAGAAGGACAACTACTGTTATAGTAAGATTTTACACAACTATGCTATGTCCTTCTATATCACTGTACAGTATCCAAAACAGACGAGAAAGTGAAAAAGCTCAAGAAACTATGAGAGGTAGAAGGCTGAGAAGAGCCCTCAGCAAACCTACATAAAATGGTTTCAGCAAAACCTGCTGTGGCCCTAGAAACCATATCTAACTTATAATGCTTATTAAAGGTATGTACTAAAGACCAAGCAGCAGCTTCAAGGATGGAATTGGTGTTCAACCCCTGAAGAAGGCATCAGAAGAGGCAACAGCCACAGTGGAATGTACTCTAACAGGAGTAGACCGAGATTTGCCGTGAAAAGTATAACAAAAGGAAGTGGCCTTAGATATCAAGCAAGAAATGGTTTGCTTAGATACATCCAAACCCAGTTCCTGAACTGAAAAGAAACAAAAAGCTGATCAGACATACAAAGGGCCTAAGTTTTAAACAAATAGCACCTGACCTGTCTGTGCAAATCCAAGATATGCAGGACTCTCTCGCTAGCAGTCTGAGGAGACGGAAAAAAGGAAGAACAGATGAGGTAACTTATGTTGATTGCCCCTAGCCATATACATTGGGAGGGAGAACCAGTGCTGTCTTGGCCAAAAGGGAGTTACTAGCAAGATTTTTGGGGAGTCCAGCTGATTCTTTTGCAGTACTTTTGGAAGTAGAGGAAGCAGAGGGAAAGCATAAAGAAACATCCCCTTCCAAGGAAAAGAAAGGGCATTCATCTTCCATGCCAGATGGCATGGTATTCTGGAACAGAAGAGAGGAAACTGCCTGTTCAGAGGGGAGACAAAAAATTCTACCCGAGGAATACCCCAATGATAGACAATGTCCAGAAACATGCTGTGAAAAACTGAGGGGCTGCCAGCCCAGTCAGATAGAATTTTGTAAATAATTCTATGTCATTGTAAATATTAATATGATCCACAGGCTGGTTTCACAAATGCTTTGCTCTGTAAGTAGGATCTTAGATCTTAGTATTTCTCTTAGAGATAGATAGGAATATAACCAGATTAGTCTAGATGTTTTCTATATTTATGTCTGGCTATCCTACGATTTTGTTTTAAATATTTCCTGTGATTTCTCAACTCTCTAATGTCGTGTTGAGTTAATAAGTATTGTCTTGTGTTTTTATTATTTATTATTAAATATTTGTAAACCTTTTAACTGTGGCAGTTTTGTGTAGAGATAATTTAAGCTCACAGAGTACTTGCATGTATTTGGTGATACTGTATAGGCCACGCCTAAATAGCCTTTAAGTCTCAGTCACACTTGCCAATTGGATAATAATAACATTGCACAGTAGAATTGGACACCCTTTGGTAAGGGCCTTTATAGTAGCTGATAGTAGTGGTTTGTGGCAGTTGGTACTACCGTATAGACTGGGCAGAAGGGGGCATAGCTGGAGAACCTGTGCCAGCCTTCCCCAGGAGTGTCTGTGTATTTGTATATAACTCATATCTCAAACTGTGTGTGTCAACTACTTGGGCAGGGTCATTAAACACTGGTTGGACAGACAGGGTGCTGGAGGTTTTGACTTGACCACTTGGCTGACATCTGAACCTTATAGCTGTGCCAGTGGGGAGTCTTACTGGGGATCTGGAGAGAAAGGGAGAAACCAGCCCAAGACTGGCTGTGATCTCTGTGTGCTCTTAAGGGAAATTGTACTTTACTATGTGTGCACTTGTTATCCTCCCAATGTAGACGCCCCTCACTGGTGCTAGTGGTGAGGATTGAGGCTCCTTGATTACTGGGCCAGTGCACGGGAGTCACATATTAATTGTTTGGCAGTGGTGGGATATCCACATCAAATATTAATTGTTTGATAGTGGTGAGTTAGCCACATCACATATTAATTCGCTTGTGACATGGATAGTGAATTCCTCTATCTTGTGTACAGTGATCACTGAAGGTGTTTTTGTACTCTGCACCCATGCAGTGAACATTCAAAGTTCAGATCACAATTGTTTTTTTTCTTTTGTTAGCTTAGTTAGTCAGGGAGAGCAGGCAAGCATGTCAGCAGAGGAGTATGGCAAGCTGACAAGGAGCCAGTTGGCTGAGATGTGCCAGACTAAAGGACTGGTGCATGGAAACCTGACTAAAGCAGACATGATTGCAGCTTTGGTCACAGCTGCATCAGAGAATTGCAACTAAGAGGATGATCAGACAGTGTGGAGATGTACAACACTCAGAGAATGGACAGCTCAACCTTTTTACAGAGGACTTAAAAATCTATCTGGAGCTAAAGAGATTTGAGTTGGAGGCCAAGCATTTGGAAATAGAAACAGCAGAGAGACTGAGGCATCTACACACTGAGGAAAATGAGAAACTGCTGTGCCTGGAAGCTGAGGAGAAGGAGAGGTAGAGATAACATAAAAAGGAGATGCTGACTCTTCGCCAGAGTCATGGAGGTAATAGGGAAAGGAGTAACCAAACCCCAGAAGCAACAAAAGGCAGTAAATTTCTTCCACAGTGTACAGAGGGGGATAATTTTGATAATTTCATTTATATGTTTGAGACAGTATGTAAACAGCATGATGTTGACCAAAGGCTCTGGGTACAGTTCCTGACCCCCTTACTCCATGGTAAAGCTGTAACTATTTTGACCAAACTGTTTGACAATGATTTTTTTAATTATAATGCTGCAAAGAATTGTTTGCTAGAATTTTTTAAGCTAATATCTGAAGCTTATAGGAAAAAGTTCCATGAGCATAGATGCAAGGCAGATGAAAGTGTGTGTGAATATGTTGCTGAACTAAGCACTTATTTTCATAGGTGGATGAGTGGATGTCAGGTCACCACTCTTGAAGGGCTGGCAGACCTTTTGGTGAAGGAACAAGCCCTTAGCACTTTGCCTGACGACATGAGGATCTAGTTAGCTGATAGACAATGCTCTGCAGTAGATGAGTTGGGGAAGAAGGGAGACCTATACCTAGCAAGCAGGGCATCCCTTCACAGGAAAAGCACCACCAGTGCTGCTCATGGGTCTAAGGGAACCCATGGTGGGCAGCCCAGACTGCCCCAACAGAATCTGCCAGTAGCAGGGGAAGCCAATAGTCCAGGTGCACATCCAGGACCTAGGGTTAAATGTTTTGAATGCAACCAGTGGGGCCATGTGGTATATAGATGTCCATGGAGGCAAGGTGGGGAACAAAAGGTGAGAGAGCCAGTAAGTGGGAATGACAAAATTACAATAGTAGGTTGTCTTGAGACAACAGGGATACCAAACTATCATCCTGCAGATGTCCTGATAGGGAAGGATTTTGATGAGGCAGTACCATGTGTTCATGCAGTTAAAGGCACTCAGGCTTGGAGACAAGCATGTGGGTCTGGTAACCTGGGGCAGACCCAGACCAACAGCACACTTGCAGCCAGGACTGGTGAGGTGGTTACTTCAGGGAGGGAGCTACCTGTAGCAGTGAGACTGAAAGTGAGCCACAGCTGCTTGTGGGTACTGATGTTCCCTTGGACAGAGTGACTGCAAAGGTAGAGGTGAGTAGTAGTACCCAGGCTGACAGTGAGGCACCACTGTCACTGGATGCCAGACTTCCTGTGGAAGAGGATCTAGGAATGGTTACAAAGAGAGAGTTGAGACAGGCTCAGCTTTCAGACCCAACATTACAGCACCTGATTCTCAAGGGAAGGGAGAATCTGTATACTGGGACAAAGGGTTACTGTATAGAGAGTGGACCCCTGCGGGAGGGCTAGAAGATGAGAGGATACACTTCTAGCCATAGCCCATGATATTCTCTTTGCAGGTCATATGGGCATAAAATATACAAAGAGACATATTATGCAAAACTTTTATTGGCATGGGATTTCCAGAGATGTAACAGGGTACTGCAGGACCTGTGAGCAGTGCCAAAAGGTAGGCAAGGCAGGAAACAAGGTGAAAGCTCCTTTGATGCCTTTGTCTGTGATTGAGGAGCCATTTCAGAGGGTAGCTATGGATATTGTGGGGCCTCTGAGTACACCAAGTTCCACAGGGAAAAAGTATATCCTAGTGGTAGTAGATTATGCTACAAGATACCCTGAGGAAGTGGCTTTGTCCTACATTGAGGCTGAAAAGGTGGCAAATGCTTTGTTAGGGATTTTTAGCAGGGTAGGTTTCCCAAAAGAAATACGGACTGGCAGAGGTGCCAATTTTATGTTTATTTTATTATTTCTGTTTGTTTTAACTGTGGAGCTTTTCTCCCTGGGCCTCCGGTGAAAATGGACCTACGTCCAGTCGGATACTCCTGGTCAACAAATTTAAATAAATTTAAATAAATAAATAAATAATAATGTCAGACTTGCTGGCTTGTCTGTGGAAGTACTGTGGGGTGAAGCACCTAAAGACCACCCCCTATCATCCCCAGACTAATGGTCTTGTTGAGAGGTTAAACTCTACACTCAAGTCCATGCTATGGGCATTTACACACCAGTTTCAGAGGGAGTGGGACAAATATTTGCCCCATCTGTTGTTTTCTTACAGAGAGGTTCTGCAGGAATCCACATGGTTTTCACCCTTTGAGTTGTTGTATGGGCATAGGGTGAGGGGGCCTCTAGATTTAATTTTTGATGAATGGGAAGGTGAGTGTGAATCTCACAAGGAGTCTGTTGTGGCATATGTCCTAAACCTCAGGACAAGGCTCAGAGAAATCATGGGCTTTGCCCAGGAGAACCTGGCAGAAGCCCAGCAGCAGAAAAAGGTCTGGTATGACAGGAATTCTTGAGCTAGAGAGTATGCTGTAGGGCAGCAGATAATGGTTCTCATTCCTGTCAGACACCACAAGCTGCAAGCAGCTTAGAATGGACCCTACACAGTGGTAACGAAGCTCAATGATGTTAACTACATGGTGGAACACTGCTAGGCAGGAGGCAGGAGCACAAATTGTACCATGTTAACATGATGAAATCTTAGCATGATAGGGAGGCCCTTGTGCTGAGTATTTGCAGTGGATTGCAGGAAGAATCTGAGGGAGATCTGGTGACTGATCTCCTCAGTGAGGCTCAGACTGACACCTCAGTAGAAGGGGTAGCAATGTACCAGTTGCTATCTCCTACCCGGGTTCGAGGAATCCAAGCAGTGTTACAGGAATTTGGGGACATGTTTACTGGGAAACCAGGGTGCACCCACCTGGTGAAGCACCAGGTGGATATAGGATCCCAAAAGGCCTATTAGGCAGGCCCCTTATAGGGTGCCTGAGAAAGTCAAACAGACTCTGAGGGAGGAGATACAGGAAATGTTGGAACTAGGGGTAATTCAAGAGTCCAACAGTCCCTGGGCCTCCCCAGTGGTGTTGGTGATGGTGCCAAAGAAGGGCGGCAGCACCAGGTTCTGTGTGGACTACAGGAAATTAAATAGTCACACAGAGTCAGTTGCTTACCCCATGCCTAGGACAGATGAAGCCCTAGAACAGCTGGGTGGGGCTAAGAATCTTACCATCATTGATCTTACTAAGGGTTACTGGCAGGTGTCCTTGACTCCCAGTGCTAGAGAGAGGTCAACCTTTGTGACTCCTTTTGGCTTGTATGAGTTCACAAAGATGCCCTATGGGATGAAAAATACCCCAGTGACTTTCCAGAGGCTGGTATATTATATCCTAGCAGGAGCAGGAGATTTTGCCCTTGCTTACCTAGATGATATTGCCATCTACAGCCATTCCTGGCAAGAGCACCTTCAGCATGTCGGGGAGGTGCTGGGCAGACTACAGATGGCAGGGTTGACCATTAAGCCAAGCAAATGTCAGGTGGATATGGCAGAGGTCTCCTAGCTGGGACATAGAGTGGGGAGTGGTCAGATCAGGCCAGAATGGCCAATGTGGAAGCCATTCAGGCATGGCCTGCGCCTGTTACCAAAAAGCAGGTGAGGGCATTCATACGGACAGCAGGGTACTACAGAGAGTTCATCCCCAGTTATAGTACCATAGCTGCTCCCCACACAGACATGACAAGGAAAAAACAAGCCAGATAAGGTAGTGTGGACTACAGCATGTCAGCACACTTTCCAGAAGCTTAAAGAAGCTTTGGGAGGATCCCCTGTGTTAACAGTCCAGATTACAGCAAAGGATTTGTTATGTAGGTGGATGCTTCGAACCATGGGGTGGGGGCTTTACTTAGCCAGATTTCTTCAGAGAGAGAAGAGCACCCAGTGGTTTATCTCAGTCATAGGCTCCAACCCAGGGAGGAAAGCTATGCAGCTCTAGAAAAGGAATGTCTAGCCACAGTTGGGAATTGCCGAAACTTCAGCCTTATGTGTATGGAAGGAAATTTACTGTAGTTACATATCACAATCCCCTAACATGGTTACATTGAACCAGCCAGCAAAATGCCAAGTTACTAAGTTGGAGTCTTGGGTTGCAAGCATATATGTCAGTGCAGCACTGTAGTGGGATTAGCAATGCCAACGCAGATGGACTGTCAAGACAGGGAATGGGGTAAGGTATACCCAGATAGACTTAACCCTCTCAAGCAATGTTTCTCAAGGGACACTTGAAAAACTAGCTTGAGTTCTAGGGGGGGGGGGGTGAAAAACTGAGGGCTGCCAGCCCAGCCAGATAGAATTTTGTAAATGATTCTATGTCATTCATTGTAAATATTAATATGATCCAGAGGCTGGTTTCACAAATGTAAGAAAACTTTGTTATGTGCTAAGCTTCAAAAATGCAACCACAGTGCACCCTGCTGAAAGAAAGCTGATAAGTAAAGCGTTTTATGACTGTGTGTGATCTCAAGCTCGGAGACAGGATGTCTGGGCCAGGAAATTCTTTCTATTGGTGTAAGACAGAGATAATTGCTAGGTTTCACATGTAAAGTGTTGATGTTATGTGATCCTATCTCGCCTACATTCTGACTGATGGGTTCGGAGCCGATCCTCGGCTCCGACTCGGCACGCTTATGCCAAAGAGCGAAGTCTCTTATTGGCTGAGCTTACTATATCCCAGGATGCACCACTACCAGTCCCCCAGATCTCGTTTGCCGCTAACAAGCTAAGACGTGGTCTCGAGCTGGCTGAGCTAAGTAGTGCTTTTTTTCACTTACTTTCCTGTCAGGAATTTTCTAAATCTTCAACAAAAAGCTGTTTTAACAGCTATCTTGTGTTTTTGTGTTTGAGTGAGCATTTTCTGTAAAGTTTTTGTGTAGTGAATGCGTTTGTTCTGATCAGAGGTTCCCTCTGAGTTTAAGGGCCTTCCCCTGTCAGTCCGTTGCTGTTTTAGTCCCTTTTTATTTAGGGGCTGTTGGACCCCTTTGGTTATTCTTGTTTATTTGTGACAGCCTTTGTTTTAAAAAAAAGAAGAAGAAGAAAGAGAAGAAATTTTTTTCTGTCATTGTTAGTGTGTTTGGTTTTGGCTAAGTTACACTAAATTGGTTGCCATTATGTCACAGGCTCCTAGGCCTTCAGGATTTAAAAAGTGCACTAAGTGCAGTTTCAAGATGTCAGTCACAGATGACCACTCTCTCTGTGTGTACTGTTTGGGCGCCAAACATTTGCAGGAGTCCTGTAGCGTGTGCCACGCGTTTTCCTCGAGGGTCCTCCAAGAGAGGAAAAATAAACTTATATTAAAAGGCCTTATTAAGCCCTCTTTTGAAGAGGCATTAGCTTCCTCTCCTTCTCCTGCTAAAAAGAAAAGGGCATCGGCTCCGACCAGTCCGTCGGAACCGACCGCCAAAAGACATAGGCAGGCTTCTCCTTCGGCTCCACGGACTTCGGAGCCGAGGGCGGAACGGTCTGCCTCGATGCCTCCAGCCTCGACTCCTCTGGGTTCGGAGCCGACGGCTGGGGCATCGAGAGGCGGGTCACCTTCATCGGCTCCACTGATCTCGGAGCCGATGAAGGTTGTCCGCTCAGACACTTCCTCCTCGGCCAAGCCCTCTTCGCACCGATGGAAATTGGTTTGGACACTCCTTTGGCGCCGATAATTGTCGAGTCGATTCGGAGCCGGTCCCCTAGTCCCTTGGAGCCGTTGGAGAGGCCTACTCGGACCCATTCGGTCTCTTCCAGGTCATCAAGGATGTCAGATTCGGACATAGACAGGGTGCTCCAAAGACTGTTCCAGTCCCCAGTCTTTCAGAAATTTGTTTCGGCTCCGACCCACTTGGCTTCGGAGCCGATAGCCCATTCCATTGCCATTCCTCCTCCGACCACATCGGCTCCGTCGGAGCAGGTGCTGATGGAGCTAGTGGAGATCCTAGGGTCGGCTCCGACCCTTACTCCAACCCCGGCCTTTGGGTCCGAGTTTAGCACACGGACTTCTTCGGCCGGACCCGGGGGTGACGTTTCGGGACCAATGCTGTCGGTTCCAGGCCTCCCTCTCGGTGCTTCGGCCGCGGGACTTCCGTCTGCTATCATGGCTCCGGAGACCGGACCCTCCCAGGATTCTGGGGGTCCGGCCTTCAGAGCTATGAGGAGTGCCTTGGCCAAGTCTTCTTCGGCCATCTCTACGGCTTTACCGGCACCTTCCTGGGCATGGAGACTGGGTCTTTGGCAGTTCCCCTGTCTCTAGGCAGCGGAGCCCGGGCCTGAGGTTACCCCACTGGGGTTCCCTCCTCCTGAGGGTCTTTCGAGTTGTCTTCGGAGGAGCCCCAAGGAAGAGATCGTGCAAGAGGAAGCACGTGGACTCCCCGATGAGTCTCTTACATCGGACACTGATCTTGATGATGCGGAGGGGTCCCCAAAGTCGCCCTCGGATGATGTCTCATTTGCAGACATTCTAGAGATCCTTAAGCAACGAGGCGGCTGGAATTCCAAACCCCCCTCCGCTGATGAGTCGGTGTTCCTCAAGGCCTTCGGGCTCAGCCCTCCGCCTCCTGGGTGTCTCCGCCTTGACGAGCTCCTGGATTTGGTTTGTCGGAGGGCGGGAACATCCAGATACTGTGGAACCAGTGCCTTCTCGCCCTAACAAATTTTTGTCTGCCCCACCCAAGAAGGAGTTCTTAACGAAAGGCGTGGCTGTAGATGCCATGGTGGTGGCATCTGCTACCCAGCAGGACGTGGCAGAGGCTTCAACGTCCGTCCATCCTCCTAATAAGGAGTCTAGGAGCATGGACCTGTACGGGAAGCGCACCCTGACTTCAGCGGCCTTTACTCTGAGGTCCCTGAATTATTTGGCACATTTCACCAGACTACAGAGGGATCTGGTCAAGGAGCTCTCAGACTCCCTCTCAGGTAACCTACCTGAGCAGCTAGCCCAGTCGGTTAGCTCTCAGTTGGCTATCCTTACCTCGATTTCTAACTCGTCCATGAGGCTCATTTCATATGCGCAAGGGGGCAGAGCTGTAGGCACAGGCGTGGCTCTACGGAGACAAGCCTGGCTCCGATTGTGTCAGTTCGCGGAGGCCTTCAAGTCTTCCTTTGCCGACGCTCCCTTTGATGGGTCCTCTTTGTTTGGACCCAAGGTAAGACACTCTTACCCGCTGTGAGCAGGAGGGAAAGACTTTATCTGCCGTAGGAGCACGTTATTCCACTCCCTTTCGGCCTTATCCCAAGGCTAAAAGAGGAGGGAAGATGTGGTTCCAAATCACAGAAATTCTTTCCCAACAGCAGGAAGATTCCCTTCCAGAGGCAGAGGACGGGGAAATTTTTCTGGGAGACGCCGTCCCAGAGGCGGCAGAGGCCCCCGCAACACTGGAGACCGCGAGTCCTTTTGTGGCTCTTCAGCCTCCCACACTCCATGAGGGATTGCCCGGCTGTGCTGCTCCGGAGCCAGTCGGTGCCGCTTTTGCCAAGCACCTAAAAGCCTGGGAGGCTATTACTCAGGACAGATGGGTGCTTCGGATTATTGCCGGAGGTTACACCATTCCCTTCACACACTCACCCCCACCGTCCAAAAAAATCCTGGACCCACCACCCAGTCAAAGGGAAATTGCAGCCGTAGAAGCCTCAAAGCTGCTAGAAAGGAGTCATCCAACTGGTCCCCACAGACCAGATCGGATCCGAAATTACTCAAGGTTCTTTTAGTGCCAAAAGACAGGGGACCTGAGACCCATTTTGGATCTCAGCAAACTAAACCAGTCCGTCATGAAGTCCAAGTTCAATGGTCACTTTACAATCCATTCTCCCATTGTTGGAGAAAGATGTTTGGATGTGCTCCATAGATCTCAAGGACGCCTATTATCACATACCGATACATCAGGCATCCAGGAGGTATCTGCGCTTCAGCCTGGGAGACAGTCATTTCCAATTTTGTGCACTGCCCTTTGGTCTCACCACAGCCCCCAGGGTGTTCACCAAGTGTTTGGCAGTAGTGACTGCTCACCTGAGGAGTCTCGGATTCCAAGTGTTTCCCTATCTGGACGACTGGCTCCTGACTGCCACCACCAGGCATCTACTACTAGAGAACCTACAAGCCACCATCTCCTGGGTGTTTCCCTGGGAATTACATTCAACTGGTCAAAGTCTGTCTTGCTGCCTTCTCAGCGCATAAAATTCATAGGAGCAGAGATAGACTCAAAATTAATGCGGATCTTCCTTCCTACTGAAAGGATACAAACATTACAAAATCAGGTCCGAGCCCTGCTTCTAAGATCCAAAGCCCCAGCCAGGATGGTCCTGCAACTTCTAGGTTCAATGTCTGCCACGGTTCTCCTAGTTCCTCTGGCAAGGTTGCACATGAGGATTCTCCAGTGGCTATTATCGACACAATGGTCTTTTCAAGATCTCCCCCTCAATCATCACATACTGATTACAGAAACGTGCAAACGGGACCTCCGCTGGTGGCTTCTGCCATCCAATCTGAATCAGGGAAGACCCTTTGTTATACCCCTTCCGGTGGCCACCTTGACTACGGATGCCTCCCAGACGGGGTGGGGGGGGCATTGTCTGGGCAGGTCAGTTCAAGGTTCTTGGCTTCCCAACGAAACATCTCTCCATATCAATGTGTTGGAAATGAGGGCTGTTCTTCTGTCCTTACAAGCCCTCCACAAGTTTCTCCCTCAAGGCATTATCGCCATCCACACAGACAACATGTCGGTAGTCTGGTATCTAAACAAACAAGGAGGGACCAGATCTTACCCCCTTTGCAGAGAGGCCATGAGGGTGTGGGAATGGGCAGTGGCTACCAAGCGCTTCCTGGTAGCGACCCACATTCCAGGCAAATCCAATGTATTGGCAGAATGACTGAGCAGGACTATTCTCTCTCCTCACGAGTGGTCTCTGAACGAAACAGTAGCAGCTCAGATTTTCAAAAGATGGGGGATTCCGTGCTGCGACCTGTTTGCAACACCACGAAACACGAAGTGCAAAAGGTTCTTTTCCTTGACCCCGTGCCAAGGGGAGACAGCTACGGATGCTCTAGTCCATCCTTGGCCAACAGGACTGCTTTATGCTTTTCCTCCGATTCCACTCCTCCCCAAAGTCATCCAGAAAGCTTCCCAATTGGGGTCCACAATGATTCTAATTGCTCCGTACTGGCCTCGTCAGGTATGGTTCCCCTACCTACAGAAATATACTCTGGACGGTCCTTGGTTCTTGGACCCAATTCCGGACCTTCTGGTTCATCAGTCGGGACAACAGCACCAGTCCCTTCACACTTTGAAATTAACAGCTTGGCTCCTCCACTTTCGACTATAGTCAGAAATCACACCTTGGACCCGGAAGTTATTCACATTTTATCTTCAGCCCACAAACCCACCACTAAGAAGTTGTATCACAGTAAGTGGAAGAGGTTTGCTATCTGGGCTCAACTCAGAGGATTAGACC
Organism: Protopterus annectens; assembly: GCF_019279795.1. Taxonomy (NCBI): domain Eukaryota; kingdom Metazoa; phylum Chordata; order Ceratodontiformes; family Protopteridae; genus Protopterus; species Protopterus annectens. The sequence continues at coordinate 138,715,028 of NC_056733.1, forward strand.
CTATTACTGCCCCGATACCAGAGGTCTTGAAATTTTTGACATCCTTGTTTAATCAAGGATCTTCAGTCTCTACTATTAAAGTCCAATTAGCAGCTATCTCCAAATTTCATGATTCCACAGACCCACCGTTGATGAGCAGCAGATTATGTAAAACTTTCATGAAAGGTGCTGTGCTTTTAAGACCCCCAGTTTTTCATCCTGCGCCTCCGTGGGATCTTGATTTGGTACTTCGTGCCTTAACATCTTCCCCTTTTGAACTGGCTGCTACATGTGAGTTGAAATATCTGTCTTGGAAAACTGCCTTCTTAATTGCAATTACCTCTGCAAGAAGAGTTTCAGAACTTCAAGCCCTATCTATCAAACCACCGTACTTGATTTTTCACAAAGATAGAGTATCACTTAGACCTAATCCATCCTTTGTCCCAAAAGTTTGCTCTAATCTCTGTCTCCAACAATCTTTAGAGCTACCAGTTTTCTTTCCAAAATTTTCAAACAAAGCGGAATACACCTTCCATACATTGGATGTTCACAGGCAATTGCGCTTCTATCTAGATCGGACTCAGCAAATTCAAAAAACAGATCAATTGTTTGTGTCCTTTTCAGATAATAAATTGGGTAAATCCATCACTAAAGCTACTATTGCCAAATGGATCAGAGATTGCATAACTCAAGCTTATTCATCTTCAAATAAGCAACTTACAACATCTGTCAAAGCTCACTCTACTAGAGCTATGGCTACCTCTATTGCATTCCATTCCAAGCTCGCTATTTCTGAAATTTGTGCTGCGGCTACATGGTCCAACCCGCACACTTTCATTTCCCACTATAAATTGGATGTGGCATCTAAAGGACGAGCATCATTTGGTTCCACGGTACTCAGGAGTGTTTTCCAGTGAGCCACCCAGGATTTAGGTGCTAGGGACGCTGTCCCATCAGTCAGAATGTAGGCGAGATAGGATCACATAACATCTTTTAGTTATGTACTCACCATAACTTCAGATGTTTGGGATCCATCTCGCCTACATTCCTAATACCCACCCTCCTTCCCCCTGCCTTGGAGATCAGAAGAGATTGAACGGTTTGAGTTCTACTGTTTTATCTTGTATCATCTGTCAATGTTATATAAGCAGTGCATGCGTGTGTGCATGTATGCGGACAAACTAGATCTGGGGGACTGGTAGTGGTGCATCCTGGGATATAGTAAGCTCAGCCAATAAGAGACTTCGCTCTTTGGCATAAGCGTGCCGAGTCGGAGCCGAGGATCGGCTCCGAACCCATCAGTCAGAATGTAGGCGAGATGGATCCCAAACATCTGAAGTTATGGTGAGTACATAACTAAAAGTTTATTGCTGTGGCTTCCTGGCAGGTGCAGAGTACAAAGAAATGTTAAATTTTAAGTTCTGTGAGCCTGGGAAACTTATGCAGAAGTGTCAAGAATGAAGTAATCTGAAATGACTCAGCAGTAATGTGTATTATCAATTCAGAGAGAAAGATTTTGCATTTTGTATTTGTGTCTGAACCTGGACACATCAGCTCACCAGCACTTGCTTTGCTCTGTAAGTAGGATCTTAGATCTTAGTATTTCTCTTAGAGATAAATAGGAATATAGCCAGATTAGTCTAGCTGTTTTCTATATTTATGTCAGACTATCCTACAATGTTGTTTTAAAGTATTTCCTGTGATTTCTGAACTCTCTAATGTCATTGTGTTGAGTTAATAAGTATTGATGTTATGTCATCCTATCTCACCTCATTCTTGCTGGTTGGGTTCGGAGCCGATCCTTGACTCTGACTCGGCCAATTTACTATAGCTCAAGAGCTGTTACTGACTCGAGGCTACCCCTTATCCCAACATGCCTAGCGTCAGCTACCCAGATCTCGTTTGCCACTTGCAGCATCAAGATTGTTACTACTGGCTCAGGCTACGTATTTTGTGCTTTTTTATGGTTTTATGGCTGTTTTTCTAAATTTTTGTGGTTGTATTGACTAGTTAGTGTGTGTGCTGTCCCTCGCTAGTCTAACAACTCCTTTCTCTCCTTGTTGTGGTGCTTTTGGCCGTCATTTTTTTCTCCTCAGGCCTTGCTTTCCCCATAGAGCCCATTTAAATTAGAGGGTTCTTCATTTTTCCTCACTTTTTCTGGGATTGCCATTTAAATTAGAGGCTCTCCCATTGGGGGAGTTGTCATTTAAGTTTGAGGCTCTCCTCCTTCTTTCTTTCTTCTCCCCTTAAAAAAAAAGTTCTTCCCTTTTTGTTGTTGTGCTACCTGTTACAGCCTAGTTGTAGTTACTAGTTGTGTGCTGTTAGTTGATAGCTTTCTGTTTTTTCTGGTGCTGTGAAAATTTCCTTGACTAGTGTTTACCATGTCTAAAGATTCAAAACCCTCTAGGTTTAAAAAATGTGACTCATGTTGCCAGAAAATGTCCCTTACGGATGGGCACATGAGTTGCGTTTATTGTTTAGGGCTGTTCACCTGCAGGACTCTTGCTCGATCTTTCACGCTTTCAGTTCCAGAGTCCTGCAGGAAAGAAGAAATAAACTTATTTTACGTGGCCTCTTGAAGAACCCTCAAGATTCTTCATCGCAGGGTCCTCAGCCAGCCAAAGTGTCTGAGAAACACTCCAAGCCATCGGTTCCAAGCTCAGAACAGACAAAAATCACTGAGAAGCCATCAGCTCTGTCGGCTCCCAGCATTGGCTCCGACAAAGCTAAGTCTCCGGCAGCTCCATCTATGTTCTCAGAGCCGGCCTGGACCAATAAGAGATCAAGGTCTCCTTCTTTGGAGCTGGTACGCTGTGCTCCACAATCTCCTCTCCTGCAACCTGGAGCGGGCAGTCACCGGTCCTCTTCACACTCCTCTCAGTCCTCCAGACTTTCTGATCATGACGTGGAGAGAGTGGTCAACAGGCTCCTCAAGTCACAGGCACTTGCTAAATTACTTTCGAGCCCAGCCCATAAGGAATTGGTTCCTTCAGCCCTCCCAGATTCTCCATCTATTCCTCCTCCAACTCTCTTGAGCTCAGAGCCAGAGTGCATGGAGGTTGTGGTGGTGGAACCATCTCCTCTGGTTTCTTCTCCCTTATCGGTTCCAGTCACCGCTCCAATCTCCTCGATGTCTCAGTCTGTCGAGGGATCTGGGCATGGAAGCTCTCTCACTGGCTCCGAGGGGGGAATTGGCTTTGGAACCTTGTCTGACCCCGGTCTCCCTCTTGGAGCTTCGGCGCAGGTGAGCTCAGCTCCTACATCAGCCTCGGAGCCATCGCTCCCAGTTTGAAGGAGATCTCTGGGCTGTTCGGAGCCAGCGGCTCCTTTGACTTGTCTCATTTCACATGACGTCAGAGGGATTTCCTGAAGGAGCTAAGAGATACCCTGCAAGATCCTAGCTGGAGGAGTTGCAAACAGGGCAGCTTCCCAGCTTGCGACCTTGACCTCCATGGTTAACTCCTCCATGAGGCTCATTTCTTATGTGGCAGATGGAGCAAGTAGGGCAGCAGGTACCGGAGTAGCTTTGCGGAGACACTCCTGGATGCATCTTTGTCAATTTGCGGAACCTTTAAAGTTTTCATTTACCAACACCCTCTTTGATGCCTCGTCCTTGTTTGGATCTCAGGTAAAAGAGACTCTCACCAGGTGTGAACAGGATGGTAAGACTGTCCCTGCCATAGGAGTCCATTTTTCCACTCCATCTTGACCCTATCCTAAAGGTCAGAAGAGTGGAAAAATGTGATTCAGAAAATCCCAGGGATCTTCGCCTCACACACGTGGAGATTTTTCCCCCAGGGGTAGAGGGGGAAATAACAATGTAAGATGCAACCCTTGTGGCAGAGGGGTTCCACAACAGCAGGGCAACAGAGATACCTTCTCTGCTAGGACTTTCCAGCACTCCTGAAGGGAGGCCCGGCTGTCCACCTGTGGAGGCAGTCGGTGTTTGACTATCACTGTACCCAGCAGCCTGGCAGTCGATCACGAGAGAAACATGGGTACTTTTGATATTATCCAGGGGTTACAAAGTTCCCTTTTCTCAGTCCCCTCTCAAAAGACAAACGTTCTATCCCAGATGTTCCACCCAGTCTTTTGGATCATGCAATCCTAGAGGTTCAAAGATTGCTAGAAAAAAAGAGCCATCCAGGAAGTCCCCACAGACCAAATCTGATCCAGAATTCAAGGTTCTTTTTCATTCTAAAAAAGACAGGGGACTGGAGACCCATTTTGGATCTCAGCAAACTAAACCAATTGGTAAAGAAGAGAAAGTTTCGGATGGTAACACTGCAGTTCATTCTTCCCTTCTTGGGTCAGGACAATTGGATGTGCTCCATAGATCTCCAGGATGTGTACTACCATATAAAAATGGACAAGCAATCCAGGAGATTCCTACGCTTCCAGCTGGGAGCCAGTCAGTGTCAGTTCAAGACCCTGCTCTTTGGTTTCACCACAGCCCCCAGGGTGTTTACCAAGTGCATGGCAGTGGTCATGGCTCACCTAAGGCATCTAGGATTCCAAGTATTTCCATGTGTAGATGACTGGCTCCTCACTGCTACCACCGAGCATCAACTGATCAAAGAACGGGACTATACAATCCAAACTTGTTCCCAGTTAGGCATGACCATAAATTATGAAAAGTCTGCCTTGTTGCCTTGTCAGTCTATTACCTTTATAGGGGTAGACTTAGATACAAGACGGATGATAGCAAAACTGCCTCAAGACAGGGTGTCAACCATTCATCAGCAAGTTTTGTTTCTCATAAAAAAGAAGAGAGCTCAGGCAAGACTAGTTTTACAAGTACTGGGCTCAATGACTGCAGCAATTACGCTAGTTCTTTTAGCACATTTCAACATGCGGAATCTACAGTGGCTTCTTTTCACTCAGTGGTCTTTCCAGGATTTGCCAATGTCACACATGATCTTGATCATGCAAATCTTGCAAAAGGACCTATTATGGTGGCTTGTCTCCCCCCACATAACTCTGGGTAGACCCTTTCTAGACCCCCATCCGGTAGCCACAGTGACCACTGATGCTTTTCAGATAGGGTGGGGGGGGGGGCATTATCCGGGATGGACTGTCCAAGGAATGTGGCAACCCCATGAGTACCATTTGCATGTCAATGTTCTAGAGATGAGAGCGGTGCTTCTGGTGTTGCAAGCACTTCAAGACTCTCTATCTACCAGGACCATTGCAATCCAGACAGACAATATGTCAGTTGTATGGTACATCAACAAGCAGGGAGGAACCAGATCTTATCCCTTGTGTCAGGGGGTGCTTCGAGTATGGCAATGGGCGATGCCTTCCCAACGTTCTCTGATTGCGACGCACATTCCTGGAAAATCCAAGGTGATAGTGGACAGGCTCAGCAGGGCTATCCTCATGCCTCATGAGTGGTCCCTGAAGCAAGAAGTGTTGGACTTAATTTTCTGCAAATAGGGCCAGCCATGCTGCGATCTTTTTGCCACTCCCCTAAACAACAAATGCAGCAGCTACTTTGCCCTAGTTCCCCTTCTGGGACAGTCACGCAGAGATGCACTTGTTCACGATTGGCCTCCGGGACTCCTATATGCCTTTCCACTTTTCCCTCTCATCCCGAAGGTACTTACAAAAGCAAAATTGTTGAGTTGCAAACTCATCCTCATTGCTTCTTACTGGCATCATCAGATATGGTTTCCATTTCTTGACCATTATCTTCAACTGGAGCCTTGGATACTGGATCCAATTCTGGACCTCTTGACGCATCAGTCAGGCGGGCTTCACCCATCCCTCCAAACTCTCAAGCTGACTGCTTGGTTACTCCATTTCCAGTCTTAGCCAGGCTCCCTAACATGTCCCTTGCTGTACAAAACATTCCAGTGTCCTCCCACATGCCCACTACCAGGAGGATTTACACAAGCAAATGGAAGAGGTTCTCTTATTGGGAAAAGAGTAATAACATTGATCCCTTCACGGCTCCTGTTCACAAGATTCTTGACATTTTGGCCAAACCCTTCAAAAAAGGGGCAGCTGCAGCTACTATTAGTGTCCAACTTGCTGCCATCGCCAATTTTCATGTAGGAGACTTGGGTTCTAACATTATGTCCCATAGGTTGTACAGAGCATTCTTACGAGGTACGGCACTTTTACGGCCCCCCCAGTAAGAGAACCCCCCCCCCGGACCTAAACTTGGTTTTAGCTTTGATAGTTTTTCCTCCCTTTGAATCAGCAGCATCTTGCCCCCTGAAGTTTCTATCTTGGAAAACCCTCTTCTTGGTTGCTATAACCTCAGCTAGACGGATTTCTGAATTTCATGCTTTGTCTATTCACCTGCCGTATCTCATTTTTCACAAAAATAGAGTCTCTCTTAAAACCAATCCTTCCTTCTTGCCAAAGGTTTGTTCAGAGTATAACTTAAATCAGTCCATTGAGCTCCTGTGTTCTTCCCCAATTATGGCAACAAGGCAGAGTATAGGTTACACCAGTTGGATGTTCATAGACAATTACATTTTTATTTACACAGGACCAAAGACCTCAAAAAATCAGACCAATTGTTTGTATCCTTTGCTGACAATAAACAAGGTTATTCAGTTTCAAAAGTGACCTTATCAAAATGGCTGTCAGACACAATCAGTTATTCATATAATTTGTGTAAAAAGATGCTTCCAGGAAGGCCCAGAGGACATTCAACCAGGGCCTTAGCCACCTCTGTTGCCTTCCAAGCTAAATCGCCTTTAGATTCAATCTGTGCAGCAGCAACATGGGCAAATCCTCATACATTTATCTCTCATTACAAAGTGGATGTGGTTTCCCAGAATAGGGCATCCTTTGGTTCCATGGTCCTGAAGAGTGTTTTCCAGTGAGCCACCTGAGAACCAGGTGCTGGGAATGCAGTCCCAACCAGCAAGAACTAAGGTGAGATGGGACAACATAACATAAAGAAGTTATGTACCTACCATAACGTTCCATGTTTGTTGTCCTTCATCTCGCCTTCCTTCTTGCATCCCCCCTTTCTCCCTTCCTGGAGGTTCGAGAGAAATTCTTTATTAGTTACACTGGCTGAGTTTCCTGCTAACATACCAGGTTAGTTAACCATGCATTGTCCTTTCCTCTTTCCTTCCTACCTTGATGTATAAGACCTTAGTAAAAAATTGTTTTTTTTACTATGTATGTCTAGTGTGGGCTATTACAAATGAGATCTGGTTAGCTGCCACTAGGCATGTTGGGATAAGGGGTAGTCTCGAGCCAGTAAAAGCACTTGAACTATAGTAAATCGGCTGAGTCGGAGCTGAGGATTGGCTCCGAAACCAGCCAGCAAGAAGGAAGGCGAGATGAAGGACAACAAACATGGAACGTTATGGTAGGTACATAACTTCCTTTTTTGTGTTTTTATTATTTATTATAAATATGTTTTAAACCTTTTAACTGTGGCTATTTTGTGTAAAGATAATTTAAGCTCTTAGAGTACTTGCATGTATTTGGTGATACTGTATAGGCCACTCCTAAATAGCCTTCAAGTCTCAGTTGCACTTACCAATTGGATAATAATAACATTGCACAGTAGAATTGGACACCCTTTGGTAAGGGCCTTTATAGTAGTTGATAGTAGTAGCTGGTGGCAGTCGGTACTACTGTATAGTCTGGACAGAAAGGGGCATAGCTGGAGAACCTGTGCCACCTTCCCCAGGAGTGTCTTTGTGTTTGTATATAACTCAAATCTCAAACTGTGTGTGTGTCAGCTACTTGGGCACGGGCACGGACATGAAGCACTGGTTGGACAGAGAGGATGCTAGAGGATTTGGCTTGACCACGCGGCTGAGATCTGAATCCTATAGCTGTGCCAGTGGGAGTCTTATTGGGGATCTGGAGAGAAATGGAGAAACCAGCCTTAGACTGACTGTGATTGCTGTGTGCTCTTAAGGGAAATTATACTTTACTGTGTGTGTACTTGTTATCCTCCCAATGTGGATACCCCTCACTGGTGCTAGTGATGAGGATTAAGGCTCCTTGATTACTGGGCCATTGCACAGGCATCACACATGCTTATGTGAAGCATCCATTTGTGAGCCTGTGGTTTGGACCTGCTCAGAGAGTGTACCACTAGGTTGTGCTTTGAAGGAATGTGTACTGACTGAAGAGTTAACTGATAACTAAGAGCCACCTTCCAAGCCTGAAGAGCCATCCTGCAGAGAAGGTAAGATTTTGTACCTCCCTGCTTGTTATCATACCACATCACTGTAGCTTTGTCTGTGTACGCCTTCAAGAGGTCTGGAGAAAACATGGGGTAAAAAGCTTGAAAGGCCAGAATCAGATCTCTGATCTCTTTGATGTTGATATGGTCTGACTTCTGATGGGGAGGCCAGAGACCTTGAACTTTCAGTTGACCAAAATCAGCCCCCACCTTATGTCTGAGGCATCGGTGAATAGTTCCTGAGAAGGGACTGGAGGATGAAAGGGCAGGTCAGGACTTATAGCAAATTGTTGAATCCACCACTCAAATTAATTCTTTAGACAGAGAAAGAGAGACAGACTGAAATCCAAAGGGTGACAATGCTGCAGGCAAACTGACGTGCGGTACCACTGAAGCTTCCGCATATGCAGTAGGGCAACAGGAAGCATTGGAGTAGAAGATGCCATGAATCCCAGGTCCTGAAAAACTCTAAGGCTGGAATGGAAGACAGAGAAGAAAGAAACTGAAAGAAGGCTGTCAATGACAAAACTTTTGGAGGTGGAAGTAAGACCAATATTAGTACTGTCTGAATCCTGCATCCCAGATACACATGATCCTGAGAAGGAGTCAGGACATACTTTTGGAAGTTAATAGTGAACCCCAGACTTTGAAGCAGAGAGATGGTGAACTTCAGATCCTGTAATATGCGAATGGGAGAAGGTGCCTGAATCAACAGGTCATTTAGATAAGGAAAAGTCTGAATACCTTGGAGACTGCAGAAAGCAATCACAGGAGCTTGGCATTTTGTGAATATCCATGGGGCAGTAGTGAGGCCAAAGGGCAAAGCAGAGAACTGAATATGAAAGGAAGGCACAGAGAAACAAAAAATTTCCTGAGAAGAAGGTGAATTGGGATATGAAGGTAAGCATCTTTTAGATCCAAGGACACCAGAAGAGCCTGGGGTAATAAAAGAGGAAACACTAAAGAGTAAGCATCCAAAAAGAAGGGAACCTGAGAAAGGTGTTGAGCTGGGATAGATCCACAATAGGTCTTCAAGTGCCCTCCATTTGAGGAAACAGGAACACCTTGGAATAAAACACACTTCCCACTTGGGAAGGAGGAGCAGGTTGAATGGTTCCTTGGTTCACCGGAGACCCTAGAACCTCTAGGAAATGAGGAAGTTGCTCAAGCGGAGGTTGATAAATCCCTGAAAAAGTAGGGAGAGACTTCAGTACCATGAAGTAACCCTGACAGATGATAGAAAGCACCCAAGAGTCTGAAGTGATGAAATGCCAATTTGGAAGATAGAGAAAGCCAAAGGGACAAAGGAACCTGGTCTAAAAGAAGGGGATGGAGACTGTCAAAGAGAAGCAGGCTTATCAGATAAAGGAGAATTCTGGGCCACAGAAATCTGAGAAGCCTTAGCAGAGGGGCCTGCCTACCACCCTTCTTGCCATTGGAGACTTGATGGAGTTGCCTGCAATGAAAAGCAGATCCAGAATGATAATTCATCTGTTACTTGGGGATAGGAGAGACAAAAATATATTTTGATTTTCTGCAAGGCTTTGCCTTTCTCTTGAAGAGGCTTAAACATATCAGTAATAGCAGTCCTAAAAAGATGTTTATTATTCAGAAGAGCATCCAATAACTTGTCCTTAATATCCTCAGACAGAGACTGGAGAAGAAGCCAGCAATAATGCTTCATAACAGACCCAAAAGTTACAGCCCTGGAGGAGGCATCAGCAGCATCATAGCTACATTTAATAGAGTTCTGAGCCACTTGAGAAGCAAAACCTAAAATAGATAAGGCAGAGGATTTGCCTTCAGAGTCATGGAGGCCAGAAATAACCTGACAAGCCTGAGTAATCAAGGCCAGAGCATACCTGGTCATGTGGGGTCTGGTGATTAACAGCCCTAAAGGCCAAAGTAGAAGTAGTGTAAACTTTCATACCAATCCTCTCCATTGTCCAACTAAACCTTATCAGAAGACAAAAGTTTGGTAAATAACAAAAGCTTAGAAGGTTTGTTAGAAGAGACTGACAACATATAAGGATCAGCAGAAGGACATTTAAGTAAAAACTGACAATCCTCAGGAATCTTTTTGAACCATTCAGGTTTCGTAGGAGATGGAGACTGAGAATCTGGAGAGTTAGAAGCAGCAATGAAAGTATTTAACAAGGCAGCCAACACAGGAGGAACTGCCAATGGTTTAGGAGTATACACCTGAAGCAACTCATATCTTCTCTGAATATCAGACACTTGAGAAGAATCCCACTTAAAGTATTCCATCATCCTAGCAATTGTGTCCTCAAAAGACAATTCCCCAAAAAGAGACTTGGGGCTAACAGACTTCTCTTCATCAGAACCGTAAGCCAAAGGTGAAGGCATCTATGAAGAATAGGACAAAGACCTCCATCAGACACTGAATCCTCATCAGAGGAATACAGTTCACTACGCCTTTAGAAAGGGTAGAGGTCCAAGGAGGAACAGGTACTGAAACCCCTTGAGGAGGCTTTAGGGCAGAAAACAAGCCATGTGTAAACTCTTGCCATTCCCTTTGAGGATTCTTAGGATGGACCGAACCATGCTTCAGTTTGGCGAGATTCAATAAGAGGACCCGGAACTTCCTCTCTGACCAATATCTGTAGAATCCATCTGAGACCCTCCCAGATAATCAAACATGGTTTCCTCTCCTGACATCTGAAGCAGACACCTGCAAAGCCTCAGGATGTGCAAAAAGATCAACCCATGCCAGTCTCCAATGGGTCAGAACAGAGGAATCTGATGTAGACTCATAATGACCTACAGAGTTATCACCTGCTTCTATAGGGAAATCTGGTGGAGGTTGGACAGCAAAATAATTTGTCTGAGACTTCTTGACCTTCTTCTTACTTAGGAGTAGTATCTCAGGGTTAAATTATTCTGCCATGGTACCTTGGGCTAGCTGTTTAAGCTGTTGGTTTTCAAAATAAATGGCCAGGGAAGACAAATGGCTTCTGAGTGTGTTAGGCACAAATGCCTTACAAATCCTACAAGAGGTATTGTCGTGGAAAGCACCCAAACAAAAAAGACACTGTTCATGGCGATCCTTATGGGGAATCTACCTCTCACACTGACATTTTCCCTTCTTGGATGACATGAACTCTAGGTAGCAAAATAAAAGAACCAAGAAAAAAAAACAATGGGTCACTTATCTAGTGGCTAAGTATTCAGTTCAGCAACAAGGCATTCAGACCAACTAGAAATAATGGCATTTGAACTGGCAGCAAAAAAAGTTCTGGGTAGTTGTGTCCATACATCCCTATTATGCCCTATGTTCTGTGCAGGGACCATAAATGTGATGTACAGTGCATACAAGATCATTAGGCTTTTGTATACTGGCTGAGCGTCGGGCTGCCCTGGGTGAGAGATCCCTTCTGTTTTGGAAACTGCAACAGTGATATAGAAGGACATCTGTTTGCTATAATGCAGCAAGCATTTGCTACAGTTAAGACCACACACCGAGCACTACAGCACTCAGGTTTAACTGCAAATGCAATACTGGCTTTTAAAAGATGGTATTGCATTAAACATCAATTGGGATTGACTGATTACACCCCACATTATGTACCAGGGGATTTTGACCCTGTCACCCCACCCTAGCTACACTACTGGCAGCAGTAAGTGTATGGGTAAATTGTTTTTGTTGGGGAGGAAGGGGAGAAAGTTAGTGAATGGTATGAATCTGTTTGAAAATTAAGTATGAATATGAAATTAGGAATGAACACTGCAATGATCTTCACCAAAGCTGTCTCTCAAACATTCTTAAACAGACACAGACAGTTGTTCTTGGGCAAGGGTGTGAAATCTGGTAAGTTATTTACATTCTTCTGTTCTTAATGTGAACTTTTTCTGAAGAAAATGTAGTACAGAAGCTCAGATGATTAGATTAGAAAACCAAATGTGAATGCATTTACATTGATTTTGTCTTATCACAGTTGAAACCCAGGGAAATATGAGGAAGTCTCTGAAAAAGCTTACCATGCCTCAATACTTCCAGCTCTACTATAGCGATGTTTACATGGCATCATGATAGGGGTTCAGTTTCACAGAAGAATAATTTTCAAACTGCCAGCAGAAGCTGTGTCTCGATAATTTCAATTAGGGATTAAATAATTCCACCAATGAAAACACACATAGTTATCACTATAGTAAGTAATACTGCTATTGCAATGCATGCAAAACAAAACAAGAAAACTTAAAGTGATTTGTCACACTTTTTTATATGATACATATAGTAGCACTATTTTATCATGGTAGGTAAAAGCAGTTTGTTTTATGTTACCCAGAATTCGTGCACATGTAACCTGACATCAGATGACTGCAAACTTGCAATACAGCACATTTTAATAGTCCCAATTTAATAATAATTGCACTTTTTCAAGTAGTTTTTAATTACTGCTGTCATTTCTTTGCATTATTTATTATTTCTGTGCATACAGTTTTAAGTTTTACACTCTAAATTGTTTTTACCATTGCATTTTAAACTGTATTATCTGCACTCCTGCTTCTTACTTTGTCTGCTAGTTGGATTACTGTTTGTTAGATAAATTGCTGCACTGTAGGTTGTTTCATTGTTTAAGTTGATTATTTTCTCTCACTTCAAGTTCAGTTTGTGATAAGGAGCCTGAACGTGTTAGTACTGCTTTCTGGTGGCTGGAGGATAGACTAGTCAATTTCTGTGCTGTGAATCACTTAAGGAAAATTTGATTGTTCTACTTTTGATTGACCAGGAACCATTTTACTTTTTTACTGGTGATTTTGAGCCTCTATAAAGCTGTTGCATTTGTGCAAAGTTTAGCTCTGCACAGATGGATTTAGCAGTGTCCTGTATAGAATCAGATACCTAGAATTTACATTTTCTTGTGCAACTACTTCTCTAATTTCCTAAATCTGTAGCTGCACACTGAGCAGCTAGTTTGCACAAACAGCAGGTTCTTTGCATTCTGACCTTCTCAAGCTTGACCTTAGGCAGCTTTAAGAAGTCTTGATATCTTCATACCTATAGCAGTCAACCAAATCAGCTGTGTACTTCCCTTGTACTATCCCCTGTAAGCACCTTGCATGCAAAAGCCATGGACATATACGTCCCTGCTATTTCCTCAGCTAGCCAAGTGGCCATAGGCATCCTGATCCAATGAAGCAATTGCTTCATGTTCATTGATAACCTCCTAATCCTCAAACACACAAATAAGTTATACAACAGAAGTATGTCATTGGAAGCAAGGCTTTTGTATACAAGCACTTACACTATCAAAGAGATTGTCAATAGGACACAAATGTCATTCACCTCACATAGTACAAACCAGTCACATAGACCCAGATATACTAAGGCTGTTAAATGTAATATCCCCCAAACCATAAAGACCTCCCAGACACTGCACACTCAGAAAGGTCCTTAGCAACACTACACAAAAACAACACCCAACAAGACATACGCTGCCACAACTCATGGTGTCTCAGACTCTAAGCCTATAAGTCATACCACTAAACAGCCTAGTATCCTGGTCATAGAAGACTGCATAGTGAGATGCACAGACATCCCACTCTCCAGGCTAAGCAAAAGAAATGCATCCAACTGCATATCAGAGGATAGGATCTGTCACATCAGTCACACACTCAGGTCACTTAATCCCAAGTGCAAGTATGACTTTATCATAGTCTGCATGGGTGTTACTGATCTGAGATATACCTCCCTGGAGTATATGAAGAGGGTAATGAAGGCGCTGTCAGACTACATGTCCCACGATGGTATGAGTCTGGCATTGAGCAGCACTCTGCCTTCACCAAGGATAATGTCACGATATGAACAGAAGATGATCAACTTTAATAATTGGCTTAGCTAATGGTGTCATTCACAGGGTCTGTATCACCAAATCAAAAAGACCAGTAATTGATGGGCATTTGCATCTAAAATGCCATTTATCAAAGTCTCTCTTATGGGGGGCTGCACTCCCCACACTCCCTGCTAATTATATATACCAACTCTGAGATCGCACTACAGTGGCGAAAAGGCAAAATTTCCAATCTTCACTGTACCGCAATCTCACAATAAACACCTCCATGAATGGCAGTTCGATGTGAAATGCCTTTTGATTACTGGTCTTTTCAATTTGGTGATATAGACCCCATTCACAAGGGGGTGCAATATATGTCAGCATGAGAGAACATGGTCAACAAACCATGTTGCTTTACAAAAGATGGTTTGCACCTGTCCCCTTGAGGCTTTCAAATATTAGGTGAAACATGATCCTCCTCCATAGTACCTTTTTTATGCAGTTCCACACTGACAAACCTTACAACATATCAAAACCAGTCAAAGGGACTCTAAAGGTGTTACTGCTAGGAGTCTTAACAGGAAACTCAACTCCCTTCAAGCCGTCTTCACCCTGGAAAAATGCAGACATCTGTGCAGTTACCAAGACATAGTGTAAAGCTGCAGAGAGCACTCCTTGCAGTGCAAGGTTACAATACCTCCTACACATTTAAACCAGCTACTGCACAGGCAGGCACTACAGGTGGAGCTGTCTCAATGTTCATCAACAACAAGACTATCCCAAGGCTTTTCAAACATGTTGACACACTTGAACTTCTCTGTGTCCAAATTAGTACATATAAAGTCCCATACCATATCCTTAACTCATATTTAGATGTACTGGAGACACTCGCCATTTAACCCATACATATTCATGAGCATATCTAAACAATCATACCTTGGTTTGTGATTTACTGTGGAGTTGACGGGCTTTATTTGAATTTATAGTTTATTTGTTATCACTGCTTTCCACTATTTGTAGGCAGGAAGGAATAGCTTGTTAACAAGATTTACTTTGATTCATATGTTGTTGTTTTACCTTTAATTTCCCTGTTGGTTGTTAGAAAGGGATATGTTTTAAACAAGCAATCTCTAGCCATCCCAAGGCGCCTTGACAGCTATAAATGCACACAGACTGCAGAGAGGAAAGTCCAGAGCATATCTAAACAATCCTACCCTTGTTTGTGATTTACTGTGAAGTTGACTGGTTAGAGAAGTTTTATTTGAATTTATATTTTATTTGGTATAACTGTTTTTCACTGTAGGTAGGAAGGGATAGCTTTTTAATAATATTTATTTTGATTCATATTTAGTTGTTTTACCCTTAATTTCACTGTTAGTTGCTAGAAAGGGATAGGTTTTAAACAGGCAAGCTCTAGCCATCCCAAGGGGCCTAGACAGCTATAAATTTACACAGACTGCAGAGAAGAAACTCTAGAGCATATCTAAACAATCCTACCTTGGTATGTGATTTGTTGGTCTTTGCTGTTAAAAAAAGAAGTGGGACTGTGAGTAATAGTCTGGCTTGCAGAACTTCTACGGTCAGACCACATTTACTGTACTTACTTTAGTATTTAGTTGTATATTGCTTGTGTGATTTTTGTCATAGAAGTTGATTTAAGTTCTCTTTGAATTCTGTGGTTACTGATTTTGATTATTTTTTTCTTTTACAATATTTTGTTTGAAGCTGAATATGGACTGAGTATGCAATTAATGATTTGCTAATGCACAAATATCTTGTACAGTGTAATAAATGCTATGCATGTTCAAAGGTAACAGCTGATAATGCTGGTGATCTGTGTTCCTCATGTCAAAAGTTGGATGATTTGCTTACCATTGTTAAAAGTAAATCTAGATTTGATGATGATTGCACTTGTGCAATTGGCATGGCTTGAAGAACTGCTGTTTCCTATATTAATGACTGGACTGGTGAGATAAATAATGTTAGGCAAAGAACAAATAGAACACATTTAGGAAATAATGCATATATTGTCTGTAAAGATCATTCAACCCCTACGAAACAAGGCAATGCCCCTGACAACTCTGGAATTCTGGATGCAAGTATTCAGCAATCTGAGGATCTGGATTGTTTAGAAGGAAGCAAAAAAGAAAGAAAGGAAGAAGTTCACAACAAATAACAAGGAGGAAAAGAAACTGATTAATGTCTGTTAAGAGAACACATACTAAAAAGACACTTATTTGTTAAGTAACACACAAGTTACAAGGAATGATAATATTTTTCTATCAGAAAACCTTCATTCTACAGAAAAAGGCATAATTTTTCCAAAAGAGAAGGTAGAAAAAAGAGGCAAAGGGCAGTTGAAAAGGGCGAAATGTAAGAAAAAAAAAGAAAAAGAAAGACAGATGTTGACTACATGCTCAAGCTGTAGATTTGCAATCCCAGCTGGATGAAAATTTAATACACAGTGAATACAATGGGATCAGTAAGACTAACGGTGATGAAAATCTCTACTTTGTAACAATTGATAGAGCAGATATTACTGTATTAGATGTTGAAGATTCTTCAGAGCTGGTCGGCAAAGATATTCTTGTAATTGGAGATTCAATTAGAGGAACTTATACTTATATTTGCAGAGAAGATAATAGTGTTATGCTTGCCAGGAGCGAAAATAGAATATATGAGACAAGCCTTAGAACACTTTAATGTAAGGAAGTACAGATCTGTTTTTATTCATGTCCGTACAGATGATCTCATCCGCAAGGATTCCTTGACTGTTGGTAGGGAACTAACAGCTCTCTTAGATAGTATGTCTTGTACTGGTGTCAGGACGTATTTTTCACAAATCACCTATAGAAAGGAAAGTTAGGTCATCATTAATGAAAATATTTTTTGGGTAAGTACCTACATGGAAAAAAATGTCCTGTTTTAAAAAATGGAAATGTGTAGAGTATCCAAGCCTAGTTTTGGGCACACATGTCTTCAGACAGGATGGTGTGCATTAGTCATGATCAGGGAAGAGAATTTTTACAGCAGATATTTTGCAATATTTGACAAACACTAGACAGGATTTTTGCCAGGTTGAACATTTAACAGTTCACAGATAGCAACATTTGATGCATCTCTGATGGTTGTTAATGCTAGGAGCATTCATAATGTCTTTTTATTGGAAAATTTGCTATGTTCCCACAAGACTGATGTTGTTATTGTTTGAAACATGGTTAAAGAACAATGACTGGAAACCAGTTTTGTCAGGGTATATATGTTTTTATTGTAACAGACATTCTAACAAAAAAATCAGGTGGGGGTGTTATGATAGGGATTAAAGATAGTTATAAACCTGTGATTATTATATATTCAGTGATAACTCCAACACTGTAGACTGCGTAGCTGTGACAATAAAGACAACCCTGGAACATATAACAATTGTTGGAGTGTAAAGACCACCAAAGTCAAGTGCAGATGACCTAGAGGAATTCATACATTTCTTGCAGGAAACACGGGAGTGAAGAATAATATTAGCTGCAGACATAAATTTACCAGAAACAGACTGGAATAATATTGATTCAACAGCATTACTAAGGAAATTATTCACAACATATGTTCAGGAACAAATGTTTCAGATTTTGAAAAAGATCTACCAGGGGCCGAAAGATTTTATTTATTTATTTGTTTATTTATTTTACATTTGTTGACCGGGCTAGTCTAACTGGATATATGTCCATTTTCAGTAGAGGCCTGGGGAGAAAAGCTCCAAGATAAACAAAGTGAGAAAAAAAAAAAAAAAAAACTTAAAAATCATTTTAACATAGGACTAGAAGAAGAATAAAACATATTGAGATATACATTGGAAATTACAAAATAAAACCTTGGAAGGATAAAAAGTAATAAGGTAACTATGTAGATGTATACATTATGTACTATGCTTCTAGCAGGTTATAATATGGAAATCAGAGAGGACAAAGCAAAGAGCTTTAGAGCTAGAAATTTTATAGTAAAGTAGTATGAAAAGGAGGTAATTATACAATAAAGAAGGACAAGTGATGAAAGAGTAATTATGTAAAATATGCAACTAGAGTATAGAAGAAAGAAAAATCTTCTGTAAAGAGAATTTAGAGAGACAGAGGATAGTATGGCTAGAGAGAGAGAGACTTTGTTTAGTAGTAAAGAACTTTATTTATTAGTAAAGAAAATGTATTTGTTCTAGAGTAGTGTAAAATGTGGTATTTATAGGTTAAGAAAATAAAATAGTACATATGTAGTCAATAGTGGCAGGAAGTTAGGTAAATCTTGTTGGCTCGATGTCTAGTCTGGTTTAGAACAGGGGCAAGCCAGTGTGTTATTAGATACAGTTTCAGTTTGTTTTTAAAAAGTGAGGGAGAGGGGAGAGAGGAAAGATTACTGGGGAGAAGATTCCAAGTTTTTCCAATAGCATTAGAAAAGAGAGATTCTCCAGCCTTGTTATTCGGTTTAGAGGTATGTACAAGGTTTTTGTGAGAGGAACGTAGGGATTTCAGATTTATATATGGTGTGATGAGGGTGGATAGAATAGGAGTAGAGGAAGGTTTATAAAGGGTTTTATGGGCAATGATTACTTGGTGGAGTTTAATCACATTTTGTAGTTCCAGCCATTCAAGCTGTTTTATATTTATGCAATGGTGGGTTCTGTATGGGTTACCTGTAGCAAACCTAGCAATATTGTTATAGGAAGTTTCCAGTTTGTTAAGGTTCTTTTTTGAAAGGTTAGTAAAAATTGGTGATGCATAGAGGAGAGGAGAGATTAGATGCGTGTGTGCTATAGTTGCTCTAGCAGTGGGGGAGAGGACAGGTCTAATCCTATATAGGGAGCCCAGTTTTTTGTTGACAGTTTTTATTGTATTATTGATATGGGTGTCAAAATTGAGGTTGTTATCCATGATAATGCCCAGAAGTTTGGTGGTTGGGTCTGGTGATATAATGGTACCATTAGTGGATTTAATTGAGAAATCCAATGGAGAGGAATTTTGAGTTGGAGTAAAGAGGAGGAGTTTAGTTTTATTAGGGTTCAAAAGAAGGCAACGCTGTGTAAACCATTGTTCAACTAAGTTAAATGTGTTCTGGGTAAGAGAGAGAAGTTCAGATTTGGATTTGGCTGAGCATAAAAAGGGTGGAGTCATCAGCATATTGCATGCAAGTGGCTTGGGGGATGGCTAGATGAAGGTCATTAATTTAAATTGAAAAGAGAAGAAGCCCTAGTATGGATCCCTGAGGGACACCTATGGTAACTGGTTGAAGGGTAGAGAATGTCTTATCTCAGATTACTGCTTGTTGTCTATTATCGAGGTAGGACTGGAACCATTTTATGGAAGGTGTATCTAAAGAGAGGGATTTGAGTATGTTTATGAGAATCTGGTGATTGACCATGTCAAAAGCTTTAGACAGGTCAATGAAGAGTGCAGAGGAAAGGTAATTAAGGTTGCGGTTTTTATTTATACAATCTGTAAAGGACAGGAGGGCAGTGGTAGTGCTATGTGAGGGTCTAAAACCATGTTGACAGCTGGAAAGTAAAAGTTAAGTGTTCAAGTAGTTACTTATGGATGCATTTCTCCATGATCTTTGCCAGAGGTGAAAGAAGGGCAATAGAACGGCAATTAGAGAGTTCAATGGATTGTCCACCTTTATGAAGAGGTATGATATGAGATACTTTCCATAGGCTAGGTATTTGACCTTCAGTGAGAGTCCTATTGATCAGAATAGAAATGGGATAAGCTATAGCTTTGGCTGATAACCGTAGGAAGTCGGCAGGTAGTTGGTCTGCAGAAGGAGAGCAAGGTTTAAGTTTTTGTAATAGGGTCAGAATATATGAAGTTGGGATGGGTTGTAAATGAAAAGGAGGAGGTGGGATAGAGTTATAGGAAGGGATATTAAAGATATTGGGTGATAGCTGAGAAGCTAGAGTTTGGATAGTATTAGTAAAATAGGTATTAAATATGTTGGCTGTATTGATGGGGTTATTATGGTCAGCATTTTGAGGGTTAGGAGTGGACGATTTACCTGGATGGAGTAATTGGTTAATGCTAGTCCAGAATTTATGAGGGTTGTTTTGATGTGGTTGTTGGAATTTTAGGTAGTAATTTTGTTTATCTGAGAGTATAGCTTTCTTAGTGTAATTTCTTAGTTGTCTGAAGGTAAGGTGGTCGGCTGGGTTTTTAGTTATTCTCCATTTTGTCCAATATTTGTTTCTAAGATGCATTTTGTGTTTAGTTAATTTAGAAAGCCATGGGGCAGACTTGGTTTTAACTCTAATAGATCTGGTTGGCGCATGTTGGTTAAGAATGGCTAGGAAATTAGAGTTAAAGTAATTGATGGCTTCTTCTAAAGGGAGATGTTGTAAAGGAGACCAATTACAAGTTCCTAGTTCTTTTTCAAAGAGCTCAGGGTTAAAGTTCTTTTTGGTTCTGATATTTTTAACAGATGTTGAGTTGGGAGAGAAGGTTTTGTGCCTAATAATATAGGTTAGTGAGTGGTCACTTATATTATCAGGGAGTGTTCCTGAGTCATAGTTATTGGAGTGATTGTTGATAAGAATCCAGTCTAATATACTTGGCTAACTTTATTGGTCCTGGTGGGGTATGTAATGGTTTGTGAAAAGCCATATAGGTTAATATGGATTGTAGGGAGAATGCTACAGTAGCAATTCCAGTCAATGTTCATATCTCCCAGGATTATGGTTTCTTGGGGTAAGTGTTGGGATAGCCAACAAAGAATAGGTTCCATAGTGGCAATGTTATTGCCAGGAGGAAGATACATACAGATGATATTGATAGATTTAGCATTGTTAATATGAAGTTTGGTGATGAGAATTTCAGCATTAGTATCTAGTGGTAATTGGCGGTTATAGGTGGATAGCTGTAGGCCTGATTTAAATAGAATAGCTACTCCTCCACCTTTCTTAGCTACTCTGTCAAGTCTTAGTATGTTATATCTAGGTGGAAGGATTTCGTTGTCTGTGGTAGTAGGTTTTAGCCAAGTTTCAGTAAGACAAAGGATATCAAAGGCATATAGTTCTACTAGGGCTTGAAGTTGGGATACTTTGTTGTTTATGCTACGTATATTGAGATGGGCTAGTTTGAGAGAGTTAGATAATTTATTAGGGGAATTAATAGGGTAGTAATTTAAGTTGGGGAAAGTAGGAGATGTTTTATTTGGACCTGGGTTAGGATGGATATCTCTATTTTTTAAAGAGAGTAGTAGTCCTATATAGCTAGGGTTATTGATTTTGTTATTTAAAAATGGATTTTTACTGAAATTGATTATGTTATATTTGATATGTGTTATTCTGTGATACTTTGCAAGTAGGTAGTTGAGTGAAGATGTTATACTAGCATGGCTAAGATGCAGTGGTAGCAATAGAGCATTGGTTTCCTTGTTAGGGTAGTGAAGTTTAGGATGTAGGGGATATTCATAGGTGGTGAGTAAATATGATAGGGTAAAAGAGAATAATAGTAGTGGTGTCAGTAAAAGTATGATGTAAGGTGTAGTAGGTGGTTTATACATTGAACAAAAGTTATTGGATGTATATAGGTAAAGTTTGTGAGAAATAAAGAGTGAGGATAGAGGAGTGAGCAGTTTAAGGTATGGTAGAAGGATGTGTATGGAGAAATTGGGTCAGAGAGATATAAAAGTGGAAAGTGTGTTGGGATAAGTAGGAAGGGAAGAGCTGTGGTTATCCTTGTCTAGGTGTAAGTGGAGAAAGGAAGAGGTGTGGTTAAGGTAGTATAAGAGTAGGACCCCTGGGGGTGTGTGGGAATTGGGGGTAGGGAGGGGAGCGGAGTGAGCCCGCAGGGCGAACGGAGCGGGTACAAATCCAGTAGCAGTAATCAGGAAACAATCAGGAAACAATCAGCAAGATTGACTCCAAAGGTGAGTTTAAGAAGCCAGGTAAGGGAAAAGGATAGAGAGGAAAACCTAGAACGGGTGGGTAAGGACAGAAGAAGTAGAGGGTAAAGTTGGAGGACTAGTTATAAGAAAAGGGACAGCAGGAAACTAATTATTGTGTATGTCTGAGGCTAGGAGACAGATAAGAGAGAAATAGCTGAGGTGAGGTCGCCCCCTAGTGGGCAGGTCTGATAAATTGCAGGCTAGGTAAGAGAGGACGTTTGAGTTCTACAAGGAAGGCTGGCGAGACAGGGAGTAAATTACCTTTAGTTTAAAAAAGCGGGTGTGAAGACAGTGACTAAGGTGAAGGAGGGGGGCAGGGGGGCTGCTGGCTGTCCTAGCTCAGGGCTTTCTCTAACCTATGTAGTAGAGGAACCACAGTAGAAAGACTTTCTGTCAAGAAATTAGTCCACAAACATACTCTGCTGGTGTCCTTTAGAGAGGGATTGAAGGGTAGCTTATTCAGCAAGGTGAGCCTCCGATAAATGGAAGGTCCTTTAGGTTCCTATACTTTAGTGCAGGATACACAAGATGGGCAGGTAACTTGAGGAGGCAAGAGAGAGAAGGAAATGATGAGAAAAAGCAGATTATCATAAAGCAAGATACTAGATACTAGACATTGTTTGTGCTCCTAAAGAAATTACTGTTACTTCAAGTTAAGTTTTACCACCATTGATGTGTAGTGATCATGGGGTTATAAAGGTTAATTTGTTGATAGATAATTCTGCCAAACTGAAATCTAAACCATTGCACTGAAGGTTAATTACAGATTATATGGAAACAAAGCAGTCACTATGTAAAGCTAATTGGAATAAGATGTTCAGTGGAAAAACTGCAGAGAGAATATGGAAAGTTTTGAAAGAGAAATTGTTTAAGTGCAAAAAAAAAAAAATAAAAAAAATGTTTAACTTCAGGATCTAGGCATACAATGGCAGGGGGGTAAATTCCATAAGAACAAGATATCTGATTAAGGTGAGAGACAAAAAAATATAAGAAATGGAAGGGAGGTCTAACTGCAACTTTGAAAACTGAAATAAACAAGCTGGACAAACAGATTAAGCACAGTGTGAGACAAGATCAAGAACAATTAGAAGAAAATTTATATAAAGATATTAAACATAATAGGAAATATTTTTATAGATACAGAAGATGTGGAATGAGTAAAGACATACAAATTGATAAACTGTGTGCAGCTTTTAAATTTTATTCTCGAACACAACATATTATAGATATATTTACAAAATCTTATGCAAAACAGTTTGGCTCCACAAAAGAGGTGATAAGTTGTCCTAGTGACATCCAGGTAACCTCAGATACTGGAATTACATTAGATTATATTGAAAAGAACTGCACAAAGTAGACCCAAACAAAGAACATGGAGGAGATGGAATTAGTAATAATGACCTGAGAACACTTCAGCAGGAATTTGTGGTACCATTATATCTATTATTCACTAGGTCATGTAAATATCGGGAGATTCCACAAGATTGGAGACGTGCTTGTTAAACCTATCTTTAAGGGAAAGCAGAGTAGGACAAACCCAGAATCATATAGACCCTTAAGTCTACTTTCATGTTGTGAAAAAATAATGGAGACAGTAATATTGGATAGGTTATATTCAGATTTGGGTAGGTTGGGACTTGAAACCATATATCAACATGCATTTGTTGAAAATAGATCTATTATCACCTGTAACATGATGTTCTATAACAAAATAATAACAGCTATGAATGAAAAATTGTGCTGTGATATAATTTATATAGATTTAACTTCAGCATTTGACAGGGTCATACACAAAACACTAATAAATAAATTAGAACAACTAGGTATTGATGTACTCTTGATAAGATGGATAGCTGCATGAATTACAAATAGGATATGCCAAGTACATATAGCAAATGGACAGGTGAAA
Source organism: Protopterus annectens (assembly GCF_019279795.1). NCBI lineage: Eukaryota > Metazoa > Chordata > Ceratodontiformes > Protopteridae > Protopterus > Protopterus annectens. The sequence continues at coordinate 138,738,795 of NC_056733.1, forward strand.
TCCTTTGTTACAGTCAGGGTGTCCCACAGGGCTCTGTCCTAGGCCCTTACTTGTTTAGATTGCATCTTTCAGACCTAACTTTTTCATGAGGTGTTCTACAGTCTATATGCAGATGACCTGAAATTGGTTAACCTGATTACATGTGTTACATATGAGGCATGTCCGCAAAATAACTTGACTAAATTGACCATTTGGGCACAGGAGAATAATATGCTGATAAATACATCAAAAACTAAGCATATGACATTTGGGAGACATAAGTTGAAAGATGAATATTGAATACAGCATACAGTGATTGAAACTGTAGACTAATTTAAGGACCTGGGTATATGGGTAGATCCAGCTGTGAGTTTTTCTAATCATATCAACCAATTGGTTAATGATAGTTATAGAGCTATAGGTTGTATAAAAAAGATTTATAAAGTATAGGGAATCAAAAATGATGAAGTCATTGTTTGTTACATTAGACCCACACTTGATTATGGAATAACAATATGGAAACCCTATAAGAAATCACTCTGGGCAGAGCTGTATGCTGTCTCACATTATCTTGGGCTGAACTAGCTCAAACCACTTGAAAACTCCATTTAAAGCTGTTAAACATTGAATAAAGATTTTCTCATATTCATCTTGTCACACATTTGGGAGTATATCCCACAAAATCTGAAATGCTATCAGGCCAGTTAGACATTACCCACCAGGGCTCTGGGGCACTTCTTGCTTAGCCCTGTAACATGCTTTTTTGAAAAGCTTTGGTTTTGTCTGCCAAATACACAATTTTATAGAACCCATTTATAACTACTAAAGGCATTATTACTTTATCCTGACTATAATCTGCATCTAGCATTGTAAGAAAGAATGGTCTCTCCAGTAAAACTGGAACTGGACAAAACTGACTTGATGCAATGAAATGTTGTACCTCCCCTTTTTGTATGTTGCTGCTGTTCAGAACTGAGACCAAACTTATCAGCTATCTGGTCTTGCAGGCCTATACAAGAAAAAGTATATCCAATAGTGCCAAAAATAGAGCCAAGCCACAAGATCGTAAGTTTACCCCTGGGATCTCTTTTGTGTCCCTGCTTGACAGAGGTACAGTAAACTAACCTTAGAGGGGCTACCTTCTGTGACTTGTTATACAGAGACACAGTCGGCTGGTCTAGGGGGGTGGCGAAAGCCAAGCGCACTCTGGCTGGACTTGTGGATGCCCTAGGGCAGATAGCCTAGTATCAACCTATGAACCTATGACCGTTTAAACTGGAAAGAGTACAGCAGAAATATACCAAGGGCATCCATGGATGTGAAAGTTTAAGTTATTATGAAAGACTAAAATATCTGAACTTGTACGGTCTTTTATAGATATACAAGAGGAGATCTTATTCAGGTATATACAGATATCTAAGAGGTGATCTTATTCAGGTATATAGGGCATTTAGAGACAACTACCTCTGGGAATGTGTGGAGTCATCAAAAAAGTACTAGAGAATCATCAGACAACCCATGTAGAAGATTCTACAAGAATGAGAAGTGTACTAGTTGGTTCTCTGACAGAGTAGCTGATGTGTGGAACAGACTACCAGATTACATCAAAGCAAGTACTAGTTTAGATATTTTTAAGAACAACCTGGACACTTATTATGGGAACAAGTGTTTTGGTATATTGGCAAGACAGAAGTGTATTAATGCCTATGCTTGAAATATTTGTATGTATGTATGAGTGACTTTAACTACCCCAGTACAAACTGGACTTTATATATGACCCCTAATATGCTGGTCCAAAGATTCCTTGACTTTGTAAACATAAATACCTGCATTCAGATAGTCCACACACCCATGAGGAGCACATACTGGACCTCATCCACGAAAACACCTGCACTGCCCCATGTAACAAATCCTTTTTGGCAAGTTCAGACCAAAATAAAAATAAAACCCATTACTGCAGCAAACACCATAGCAGTTAGAAACAATTCTAAGGCAAACTTCCTATTATTGAGTGATACTAAGTGATAACCTGGCAAAATCTCAAGCCCGACCAGTTCCTGAGAAAACAAATGCTTATGCAGATCTGTTTGCATACTTTTTGTACAGTCATGTTAATAGAAGCATTGTGGCTGCTGTGCCCACAACTAATAATCCCAGAACAAACCCAAAATACAAGTTACCCTGGTGGAATCCTGACATAAATAGGTTGTACAACAAAAGGAAGAAAATCATGGCAAAAGTTAGAAATGTGATGCTCTACAGGATAAAAACTCTCTCATCAATCTAAACAAACAACTCAGATGGCAAATCAAGTCTGTCAAAGCCAAAAAAACAATTTGACAAACTTAATAGGTTCATAGGTTGGTACTAGGCTATCAGCCCTAGGGCCTATACAAGCCTAGCCATAGCAATTCCCTGGCTATTTCTTCCCGCAATATTTACTTCCCTGGACTCCTGTCTAGCAGGGCAACTGACATGATCCCCGGGGTAAGTTTCCTATCTCCCAGCCAGACGTCAAGGTTCCTTTTAAAGAGGGCCAAGGAGGTGCTCCGCTTGACATGCATGGGCAGTCTGTTCCAGAGTATGGGGAGTCTCTGGGTCAAGAACCTATCCCTCCAGCATGTTTTGTTCATTGTGATGATTAGGTCCCTGGAGCATGTAGCTTTGATGGATTGGGATTTCTTTAAGTGTAGCATGTCCAACAGCTCTAGGTGTGACATGGCCTTGTATGTTAAGCAGAGATTGCCTCTGTGTAGACGATATGCGCTAGAGTATAGCTGGAGATTTTTTAGTTGGTCAGCATAGGTCATCTGCTTTAGGCCTGTGATTCTTTTAGTGAGGTGTTTCTGCAGCCTTTCCAGCTGTTGCAGATGTCTTGTGAGGTACATACCAAATGGGGCGTTGTACTCTATGATGGGTCTAATGAGGCATGAGTACAGTGGGACAATGACCTCCTTTTTTCTGGATGAAAAGCCCTTAGTGATGAGGTGTGCCACATAGAAGGATTTCCTGACTGTTGTGGCGATGTGGTTATTGAAGGTGAGACCACTGTCCACCTGTGTGGCTAAGTCTCTTATCACACTTTCGGTGTTTAGTGTACTGCCACCTATGTGGTAATTTATGGGTACATAGTTTTTCCTTAAAAACACAGCCAAAAACAAACTGGTAAACTGGAAGAACCACACTTGAATTTTAAGGATAACAACCTTTAATTTGCTTTTCATCTCAAAGAAAAAAAACATTTAAATATAATTATTTCCCATATTTATACTTCTAACATCCAATAGAAATCCACAATTAATTAATCGATTAAAAACCTTAAAAAGTTTGTACCATTTAAAAAGGACATCTATATGTGTATATATGGGATCCCTACCAAATCCCGAATGGTTAAAATACCGATGCCTGAAATCCTGAGCCGACATGACCGAAAGACTACATTACCGATGATGCATAATACCGAAGCTCGGAATACCGACATGGTCGGATGGTAGCTATACAGTTCCGTAACCTGTAGACATGGGCAGGAAGCTATAAAAGGTGAAGTTACACTACAACAGTTTGTACGATTCGTAATAGCAACAAACATGTCTGACGACTGCTATAGTGCACCTGGGGAAATCGGGAAACTGTATAGCAGGCTACAGTCTCAGAAATGTAAGGAGGTAGTGGTCATTGACGGCTATGTGTATCACCTGGAAAAGAAATCTCATACCCAACGATACTGATGTTGTAAATTAAAACGGAGTGGTAAATGTAAGGGTAGGACAGTTACACTCTCATTATCCGAAGGTGAGGAACTAATAAAGAGTATCCCCCACAACCATGTAGGAGACCCGTTCGAGGTTGAGAAATATACAGTTTGCGGTGCACTAAAGGAGAAATGTTCATGTCTAGAGATACACCTTGCATGCTCATGGAGGATGTGATGGCATCCACATCCCTGGATTGTGTGCCAAGTTTGCTGAATAAGAAAGCGCTGCTACAACTAATTAGAAGGGTAAGAAGTAAATATGTCAATGAAACACACATCCCTGGCCTTACATTAGAGACCCTGGAGATGTATATGTTTCCATTCCAAAGATAGTAGACACCAGGTTCTCTCACCACGAAATACTCCAAGTTCACAATAGTATATCCAACTTAACCAGCATGAAATAGTCCGGTACAAATTCCAAAGTAGTCCAGAAGTAATTCCAACAAGAAAAAAGTTTATTTGAGTGAGCGCTTTCGCGTAGCAACTACTACGCTTCATCAGACAATATAAAAACACTGAAAACTTCTGTTTATATATTAAAAGTACTACAAAAAGGCGCCAAAATTAGTGTGCATGATTAGTTAATTAATTCATTAACTAATTAAATTAGATAGGGTACATTCAGACACTTTCATTGAGCTTAGTTCACATTCAATTCCATTTCAAAGCAAACTAGCATTTTACATTTTAAAATAAAATATACATAGTTAGAACAAGGTTCTTATCTAAATAAGTATTAAACATTGAATGTTCTGTGCAAAAACGCATTGTTAGTTAAAAACTAAGACTAGTATAAAGCACGATTGTTCATTTACAATGGTCATTAATAATGATTATAATAAATATGAAATAAAATATGGAATCTTTATAAAAGGAAGAATCATTATAAAAAAGTCATGATGAGAATAAATAATAGAGGACAGTGAACTGTCATATAAATATATATATTAATATTGATGGAAACTGTATAATAAATGTATATAAATAGGAAAGTTAATATGTAAAAACATACAATTCATATGCAGTTTGAAATTATGTATGTGAATATTACTAGTGCAAAATATACAATTTCATGGACCACAAGATGCGAGTCATAGAAACATAAAATCTAAACATGTATATATTAATATATAGTTAGGCTACAAAGTACATGATTACAGATTAGTAAAAATGAACATAAATATAGATATAAATATATAGTGTATAGCTCATCTAGTTTCTAAAATAGGCTTCATAGAAATGTAGCTATTTATACCAGGAGATATGTGAGCACCTAGTCTTAGAATCCATTTTAATTCTTTATTGCTCAGAAGTGTAATATTATCACCACCTCTTTTATTAATAGTAACTATTTCTAAGACTTTAAAGTAAAACTTGTGTGAAGGGTGCTCTATTATATGTTTCGCTAGAGCATTCTGTACATTTTTTCTCCGTATATCGTATAAATGACCATATATCCTATCCTTCAAACATCTTTTTGTTAGCCCAACATAAAAAGCCTGGCATTTCTTACATGTGGCAAGATAAATAAGATTCTTTGTGCAGCAGGTTGCAAAAAATCTTGGTTGAAAAGTATAGTCCATGGTGGGATGATAAAATTCTTGCACTTCAGAAATAAAATTGCATCTATTGCAGCTATGACAAGGAAAAGTACCTGTTCTTTGACTAATAGAAGAAGCTACTGAGTGGCTAAAATAAGTATCATTACACAATATCCGTTTGAGATTTGGACTATTCCTATACATAAAATGAGGTTTATCTCCTACAATTAACTTAGTATTTAAATCCATGATTAGAATCTTCCAATTATTTTGAAAAACTTCTTTTATATTGTTAATATTACTGGTGTAATTAATAGTTATGGCCACAAATTTTGTTTGTGTGGTCATAATTTCTCTTTTTATAGTCCTAGTGGACTTGTTCTCTGTTTGTATGTTTTCAGTAATACTGTTTTTAATATTATTAACTAAATTGGGGTGGTAACCTCTTTCATTAAAAAGTTGTTCTAAACGGTTTGCTTCAGAAATCAAGTCATCATTATTTTTGCAAAGTCTAGTTAATCTGATGAACTGACTTTTAATTATACCAGGGAAGATGTATCTGGGGTGCATGCTATCGAAGGTAAGGAGGGTATTCTTCCAAGTAGGCTTCCTATAAAGTGTAGATGCAATGGAGCCATCATCTGCAATGCTGAGTGTTGTATCCAGAAAGTTAACCTTTACATGAGAACATTCCATGGTAAATCTAAGGAAGGTCGATGTAGTTTCTAAATATGTTAGAAAGTCCTTAAAATCAATCTCAGTACCCTCCCAGATGATAAAAATATCATCCACAAAGCGTTTATAGACTTTCACTTTAGAAAAAGAGGGGTGGTGGAATAGGCAACTCCGTTCCCAACTCAGAACAACCAAGTTGGCATACGTATTGGCACATGGAGTGCCCATTGCCACCCCCCATTGTTGTAAATAGTAATTATCTAGAAACATAAAAACATTATTATTAAGGACTAAATCTAACAATTGACCTATCAGCAATTGCCTATCATTGGTGAAAGACGTCTCTTTTAATAACAATTCTCTTACAGCTTCAATGCCTAGATCATTGGGTATAGACGTGAAAAGATTTTTCACGTCTAAGGTGATCAAAAGATAATCATGTTCATTAGGGGCTAAGTGTACATCTGATAAATAATCAAGCAGTTGATACGTATCTTTTAAAATAGATGCAAAAGAATCAACAATAGGTCTGAGTAAAAACTCAATAAAAGAAGAAATGTTAGCAGTGACCCAGTTATCCCCCGAGACAATGGGTCTTAATGGTATAGGATACTGGTTCTTGTGGATTTTAGGTAGTCCCTTGATTATTGGTATAGTGGGGTTATCAATGAGGAGATAATTATACATTTCTTCACTAACTTGTCTACACATTAAGAGATCGTATAAAACATCATGTACATTTTTAATTATTCTATTAATATCATATGATGTCATTTTAGTGTATGTTGTATCATCATCAAGCATTGAATGCATATTCACATTATAATCAATAGTATCTAAGATAACAACCCCACTACCTTTATCAGCTGGTTTAATGGTGATTTCATTGCAATTTCTTAAATGCTTTAATGAAATGAATTCTTCCGAAGTAAGATTATAAAAACTTGGTTTCATTCTGTTTGAAAACAACTTATAAAAATCTTGTTCACATAAATTTAAAAAACATTCAATGTTATATGGAAAAGGGGGCATAAAAGTGCTTTTGCGTTTGAAAGTGGTTTTCACAGTGGCATTAGTAGAATCCCCTCTATCTTTAAAAAACAATTTCAAAGCTACTTGTCTACAGAACAATCTAAGGTCAATAAGTACTTGACTAATAGTGTCAGGGCAAGCTGGAATGAAATTAAGTCCTCGATTCAGTAATGAAATATCAGCATTAGAAAAAGAAAAACCAGAGTAATTATATAATATTTCAGTCACATTCTTGTTCGTCTTATTGGATTGTAGTTTTCTCTTGAAAGTTTCCTTTTTCTTGGTCCTCGACTTGTTGATCGACCCCTGTTGTAAAATTGTTGTTTCACGGGGTATGGTAAAAAAGAAGAAGGAGAGCAGGAAGGATTATCAGATATACTAAGGCTGTTAAATGTAATATCCCCCAAACCATAAAGACCTCCCAGACACTGCACACTCAGAAAGGTCCTTAGCAACACTACACAAAAACAACACCCAACAAGACATACGCTGCCACAACTCATGGTGTCTCAGACTCTAAGCCTATAAGTCATACCACTAAACAGCCTAGTATCCTGGTCATAGAAGACTGCATAGTGAGATGCACAGACATCCCACTCTCCAGGCTAAGCAAAAGAAATGCATCCAACTGCATATCAGAGGATAGGATCTGTCACATCAGTCACACACTCAGGTCACTTAATCCCAAGTTATATAGATTTAAATGCTTCATGCATTTTTATGAATGAAAAATTGTGCTGTGATATAATTTATATAGATTTAACTTCAGCATTTGACGAGGGTCTTACACAACACTAATAAATAAATTAGAACAACTGAGTATTGATGTACTCTTGATAAGATGGATAGCTGCATGAATTACAAATAGAAATTATACTTAGTACATATAGCAAATGGACAGTGAAATCCTTTGTTACAGTCAGGGTGTCCAGGGTATCTGTCCTAGGCCCTTACTTGTTTTAGATTGCATCTTTCAGATTCTAACTTTTCATGAGGGTGTTCTACAGTCTGTATGCAGATGACCTGAAATTGGTTAACCTGATTACATGTGTTACATATGAGGCATGTCCATAAAATAGCAGCTAAATTGACCATTTTGGGCTGGGAGAATAATATGCTGATAAATACATCAAAAACTAAGCATATGACATTTGGGAACATAAGTTGAAGATGAATATTGAATACAACGCCAGTGATTGAAACTGGAGCTAATTTAAGGACCTATATGGGTATATGGGTAGATCCAGCTGTGAGTTTTTCTAATCATATCAACCAATTGGTTAATGATAGTTATATAGAGCTATAGGTTGTATAAAAAAAAGATTTATAAAAGGTATAGGGAATCAAAAATAGTAAAGTCATTGTTTGTTACATTAGACCCACACTTGATTGTGGAATATGACCTTAAAACCCTATAAGAAATCCTCTGGGCAGAGCTGTGCTGTCTCACATTATCTTAGGCTGAACTAGCTCAAACATAAAACTCCATTTAAAGCTGTTAAACATTGAATAAAAGATTTTCTCATATTCATCTTGTCACACATTTGGAGTATATCCCACAAAATCTGTAATGTATCAGGCCAGTTAGACATTACCACCAGGGCTCTAGAGGCACTTCTTGCTTAGCCCTCATAACATGCTTTTGAAAAGCTTTTGGTTTTGTCTGTAAATACAATTTTATAGAACCCATTTATAACTACTGAGCATTGTGCTTTATCTGACTATAATCTGCATCTAGCATTGTAAGAAAGAATGAATATACTCGATAAAACGGAACTGGACAAAACGACTTGATGCAATGAAATGTTGTACCTCCCCTTTTTGTATGTTGCTGCTGTTCCAGAACTGGGGCCAAACTTATCAGCTATCTGGTCTTGCAGGCCTATACAAGAAAAAGTATATCCAATAGTGCCAAAAATAGAAATAAGCCACAAGGTCGTAAGTTACCCCTAGGATCTCTTTGTCCTGCTTGACAAGAGGTACAGTAAACCCCCAACCTTAGAGGGCTACCTTCTGTGACTTGTTATACAGAGATTACGAAATCGGCTGGTCTAGGGGGTGGCGAAAGCCAAGCGCACTCTGGCTGGACTTGTGGATGCCCTAGGGCTTAGTATCCTAGTGTCAACCTGAACCTATGACCGTTTTAAACTGGAAAGAGTACAGCAGAAATATACCAGAGGCATCCATGGATGTGAAAGTTTAAGTTATTATGAAAGACTAAAAAATATCTGAACTTTGTAGGGGTCTTACAGATATACAAAGAGGAATCTTATTCAAGTATATACAGATATCTAAGAGGTGATCTTATTCAGGTATAGGGCATTTAGAACCTTCCTCTGGGAATGTGTGATCATCAAAAAGTACTAGAGAATCATCAGACAACCCATGTAGAAGATTCTACAAGAATGAGAAGTGTACTAGTTGGTTCTCTGACAGAGTAGCCTGATGTGTGGAACGAACTGCAGATTACATCAAAAGCAAGTACTAGTTTAGATATTTTTAAGAACAACCTGGACACTTATTATGGGAACAAGTGTTTGGTATATTGGCAAGAAGACAGAAGAAGTGTATTAATGCCCACTATGCTTGAAATATTTGTATGTATGTGGTGACTTTAACTACCCCAGTACACAAACTGGACTTTATATATGACCCTAATATGCTGAATTCCAAGATTTCCTTGACTTTAGCTTGTAAATACCTGCATTCAGATAGTCCACACACACCCATGAAGACACACTAAGGACCTCATCCACAGAAACTACCTGCACACTGCCCATGTAACAAATCCTTTTGCTTGAGATTCAGACCAAAATAAATAAAACCCATTACTGCAGCAAACACCATAGCAGTTAGAAACAATTCTAGGCAAACTTCTGTAAGGTGATACTAAGTGATAACCTGGCAAAATCTCAAGCCCGACCAGTTCCACAGAAAGCAAATGCTTATGCAGATCTGTTTGCATACTTTTGTACAGTCATGTTAATAGAAAGCATTGTGGCTACTGTGCCCACAACTAATAATCCCAGAACAAACCCAAAAATACAAGTTACCCTGGTGGGAATCCTGACACAAATAGGTTGTGTACAACAAAGGGAAGAAAATCATAGCCAAAGTTAGAAATATGATGCTCTACAGGATAAAAACTCTCATCAATCTAAACAAACAACTCAGATAGCAAATCAAGTCTGTCAAAACCAAAAAACAATTTGACAAACTTAATAGGTTCATAGAGTTGGTACTTAGGCCTTTATCAGCCCTAGGAAGCCTATACAAAACCTAGCCATAGCAATTCCCTGGCTATTTCTTCACCTGTGTTACTTCCCTGGACTCCTGTCTAACAGGGCAACTGACATGATCTGAGGGTAAGTTTCCCTATCTCCCCAGCCAGGCGTCAAGGTTCCTTTTAAAAGGGGAGGGCCAAGGAGGTTGCTCCGCTTGACATGCATGGGCAGTCTGTTCCCAGAGTATGTGGGAGTCTCCTGGGTCAAGAGACCTATCCCTCCAAGCATGTTTTGTTCATTGTGATGATTAGGTCCCTGGAGCATAGCTTTGATGGATTGGGATTTCTTTAAATTGTTATGGCATGTCCAACAGCTCTAGGTGTGACATGGCCTTGTATGTTAAGCAGAGATTGCCTCTGTGTAGAGCGATGCATCGCTAGAGTATAGCTGGAGATTTTTAGTTGGTCAGCATAGGTCATCTGCTTTTAGGCCTGTGATTCTTTTAGTGAGGTGTTTCTTGCAGCCTTTCCAGCTGTTGCAGATGTCTTGTGAGGTACATGCACCAAATGGAGGCGTTGTACTCTATGATGGGTCTAATGAGGGCATGGAAGGTACAGTGGGACAATGACCTCCTTTTTTCTGGATAGAAAAGCCCTTAGTGATGAGGTGTGTGCCACATAGAAAGGGATTTCCTGACTGTTGTGGCGATATGTGGTCCATTGAAGGTGAGACCACTGTCCACCTGTGTGGCTAGAGTCTCTTATCACACTTTCGGTGTTTAGTGTACTGCACCACCTATGTGGTAATTATAATGGGTATAGTTTTCCTTAAAAACACAGCCAAAAGCAAACTGGTAGCTGGAAGAACCCTACTTGCCATTTTAAGGATAACAACCTTTAATTGCTTTTTCATCTCAAAGAAAAAAAACATTTAAATATAATTATTTCCCATATTTTATACTTCTAACATCCAATAGGAAATCCCACAATTAATTAATCGATTAAAAACCTTAAAAGTTTGTACCATTTAAAAGGACATCTATATGTGTATATAATGGGATCCCTGCCAAATCCCGAAGATGGTTTGAAAATACCGATGCCACAAAATCCTGAGCCCGACATGACCGAAAGACTACATTACCGATGATGCATAATACCGGCTGGAATTTTACCCGACATGGTGGGATGGTAGCTATACAGTTCCGTAACCTGCCAGACATGGGCGGAAGCTATAAAAGGTGAGGAGTGTACACTACAACAGTTTAATGCGATTTCGTAATAGCAACAAACATGTCTGACGACTGCTTATAGTGCACCTGGGAAATCGGGAAACTGTATAGCAGGCTACAATCTCAGAAATGTATAGGAGGTAGTGGTCATTGATGGCTATGTGTATCACCTGGAAAAGAAATCTCATACCTTAGCGATACTGATGTTTGTAAATTGAAACGGGTGGTAAAATGTAAAGGGTAGGACAGTTACACTCTCATTATCGAGGTGAAGGAACTAATAAAATTATCCCCACAACCATGTAGGAGACCCGTTCGAGGTTGAGAAATATATACAGTTTCGCCCGGTGCACTAAAGGAGAAATGTTCATGTCTAGAGATACACCTTGCGTATGCTCATGGAGAGATGCGATGGCATCATCCCTGGATTGTGTGTGCCAAGTTTGCTGAATAAATGAAAGCGCTGCTACAACTAATTAGAAGGGTAAAAGAAGTAAATATGTCAATGAAACACACATCCCTATTGACGCTTACATTAGAGACCCTGGAGATGTATATGTTTCCATTCCAAAGATAGTAGACACCAGGTTCTCACCACGAAATACTCCAAGTTCACAATAGTATATCAACAACCAGCATGGAAATAGTCGGTACAAATTCCAAAGTGGTCAGAAGTAATTCCAACAAGAAAAAGTTTATTTGAGTGGCTTTACGGCGTAGCAACTACTACGCTTCATCAGACAATATAAAAACACTGAAAACTTCTGTTTATATATTAAAAGTACTACAAAAAGGCGCCAAAATTAGTGTGCATGATTAGTTAATTAATTCATTAACTAATTAAATTAGATAGGGTACATTCAGACACTTTCATTGAGCTTAGTTCACATTCAATTCCATTTCAAAGCAAACTAGCATTTTACATTTTAAAATAAAATATACATAGTTAGAACAAGGTTCTTATCTAAATAAGTATTAAACATTGAATGTTCTGTGCAAAAACGCATTGTTAATTAAAAACTAAGACTAGTATAAAGCATGATTGTTCATTTACAATGGTCATTAATAATGATTATAATAAATATGAAATAAAATATGGAATCTTTATAAAAGGAAGAATCATTATAAAAAAGTCATGATGAGAATAAATAATAGAGGACAGTGAACTGTCATATAAATATATATATTAATATTGATGGAAACTGTATAATAAATGTATATAAATAGGAAAGTTAATATGTAAAAACATACAATTCATATGCAGTTTGAAATTATGTATGTGAATATTACTAGTGCAAAATATACAATTTCATGGACCACAAGATGCGAGTCATAGAAACATAAAATCTAAACATGTATATATTAATATATAGTTAGGCTACAAAGTACATGATTACAGATTAGTAAAAATGAACATAAATATAGATATAAATATATAGTGTATAGCTCATCTAGTTTCTAAAATAGGCTTCATAGAAATGTAGCTATTTATACCAGGAGATATGTGAGCACCTAGTCTTAGAATCCATTTTAATTCTTTATTGCTCAGAAGTGTAATATTATCACCACCTCTTTTATTAATAGTAACTATTTCTAAGACTCTAAAGTAAAACTTGTGTGAAGGGTGCTCTATTATATGTTTCGGCTAGAGCATTCTGTACATTTTTTCTCCGTATATCGTATAAATGACCATATATCCTATCCTTCAAACATCTTTTTGTTAGCCCAACATAAAAAGCCTGGCATTTCTTACATGTGGCAAGATAAATAAGGTTCTTTGTGCAGCAGGTTGCAAAAAATCTTGGTTGAAAAGTATAGTCCATGGTGGGATGATAAAATTCTTGCACTTCAGAAATAAAATTGCATCTATTGCAGCTATGACAAGGAAAAGTACCTGTTCTTTGACTAATAGAAGAAGCTACTGAGTGGCTAAAATAAGTATCATTACACAATATCCGTTTGAGATTTGGACTATTCCTATACATAAAATGAGGTTTATCTCCTACAATTAACTTAGTATTTAAATCCATGATTAGAATCTTCCAATTATTTTGAAAAACTTCTTTTATATTGTTAATATTACTGGTGTAATTAATAGTTATGGCCACAAATTTTGTTTGTGTGGTCATAATTTCTCTTTATAGTCCTAGTGGACTTGTTCTCTGTTGTATGTTTTTCAGTAATACTGTTTTAATATTATTAACTAAATTGGGGTGGTAACCTCTTTCATTAAAGAAAGTTGTTCTAAACGGTTTTGCTTCAGAAATCAAGTCATCATGTTATTTTGCAAAGTCTAGTTAATCTGATGAACTGACTTTTAATTATACTCAGGAAGATGTATCTAGGGGTGCATGCTATCGAAGGTAAGGAGAATTTTATTCTTCCGTAGGCTTCCTATAAAAGTGTAGATGCAATGGAGCCATCATCTGCAATGCTACTTTGAGTGTTGTATCCAGAAAGTTAACCTTTACATGAGAACATTCCATGGTAAATCTAAGGAAGGTCGATGTAGTTTCTAAATATGTTAGAATGTCCTTAAAATCAATCTCAGTACCCTCCCAGATGATAAAAAATATCATCCTAAGCGTTTATAGACTTTCACTTTAGAAAAAGAGGGGTGGTGGAATAAGGCAACTCTAGTTCCCAACTCAGAACAACCAAGTTGGCATGCATTATTGGCACATGGAGTGCCCATTGCCTACCCATTTATTTATTAAATAGTAATTATCTAGAAACATAAAAACTTATTATTATTAAGGACTAAATCTAACAATTGACCTATCAAGCTGATTGCCTATCATTGGTGAAAGAAGCGTCTCTTTTAATAACAATTCTCTTACAGCTTCAATGCCTAGATCATTGGGTATAGGCATTGAAAAGATTTTCTGCGATCTAAGGTAATCAAAAGATAATCATGTTCATTAGGGGCTAAAGTGTACATCTGATAAATAAATCAAGCAGTTGATCGCATTATCTTTTAAAATAGATGCAAAAGAATCAACAATAGGTCTGAGTAAAACTCAATAAAAGAAGAAATGTTAGCAGTGACCCAGTTATCCCCGAGACAATGGGTCTTAATGGTATAAGGATACTGGTTCTTGTGGATTAGTTTAAGGTAGTCCCTTGATTATTGGTACATAGTGGGGAGGTTATCAATGAGGAGATAATTATACATTTCTTCACTAACTTGTCTACACATTAAAAGATCGTATAAAACATCATGTACATTTTTAATTATTCTATTAATATCATATGATGTCATTTTAGTGTATGTTGTATCATCATCAAGCATTGAATGCATATTCACATTATAATCAATAGTATCTAAGATAACAACCCCTGCTACACTTTATCAAGCTGGTTTAATGGTGATTTCATTGCAATTTCTTAAATGCTTTAATGAAATGAATTCTTCCGAAGTAAGATTATAAAAACTTGGTTTCATTCTATTTGAAAACAACTTATAAAAATCTTGTTCACATAAATTTAAAAAACATTCAATGTTATATGGAAAAGGGGGCATAAAAGTGCTTTTGCGTTTGAAAGTGGTTTTCACAGTGGCATGTAGTAGAATCCCTCTATCTTTAAAAACAATTTCAAAGCTACTTGTCTGCTAAGAACAATCTAAAAGGTCCAATAGAGTACTTGACTAATAGTGTCCAGGGGCAGAAAGCTGGAATGAAATTAAGTCCTACGATTCAGTAATGAAATATCAGCATTAGAAAAAGAAAAAACCAGAGTAATTATATAATATTTCAGTCACATTCTTGATGCGATGCTTATTGGATTGTAGTTTTTCTCTTGAAAGTTTCCTTTTTCTTGGTCCTGCAAACTTTGTTGATCGAGCCCTGTTGTAAAATTGTTGCTTTCGCGGGGTATGGTAAAAAAGAAGAAGGAGAGCAGGAAGGATTATCAGATATACTAAGGCTGTTAAATGTAATATCCCCCAAACCATAGAAGACCTCCCAGACACTGCACTCAGAAAGG
Organism: Protopterus annectens; assembly: GCF_019279795.1. Taxonomy (NCBI): domain Eukaryota; kingdom Metazoa; phylum Chordata; order Ceratodontiformes; family Protopteridae; genus Protopterus; species Protopterus annectens. Next base: position 138,754,218 of record NC_056733.1, read on the forward strand.
TCCTTGGCAGCAACACTACACAAAACAACTTCCCAACAAGACATAAACTGCCACAACTCCATGGTGTCTCAGACTCTAAGCCTATAAGTCATACCACTAAACAGCCTAAGTATCCTGGTCATAGAAGACTGCATAGTGAGATGCTACAGACATCCCACTCTCCAGGCTAAGCAAAAGAAATGCATCCAACTGCATATCAGAGGATAGGATCTGTCACATCAGTCACACACACTCAGGTCACTTAATCCCAAGTGCAAGTGTGACTTTATCATAGTCTGCATGGGTGTTACTGATCTGAGATATACCTCCCTGGAGTATATGAAGAAGAGGGTAATGCATCCAAGCTGGCATAGATCAGATACG